>NC_069504.1:864553105-865153105 GCF_027579735.1 Bombina bombina
TAAACAAACGACAGCCATGTGGAAAAATAATGCCCATAAAGTTTTATCACCAAGTACCTCAGAGAAAAACGATTAACAAGCCAGTAAACGTTTTAAATATAAAATTATGAAATGTTATTAATAAGCCTGCTGCTAGTCGCTTTCACTGCAGTGGAGGCTCAAATATAAGTTAAATGTATACAGTATTTTCTTAGTGAAGTTCCATTCCCTAGAAATACCTCAGTGTAAACATACATACATATCAGCCTGATACCAGTCACTACTACTGCATTTAAGGCTGCACTTACATTACATCGGTATCAGCAGTATTTTCTCAGTCAATTCCATTCCTTAGAAAATAATATACTGCAACATACCTCCTTGCAGGTGAACCCTGCCCGCTGTCCCCTGTTCTGAAGTTACCTCACTCCTCAGAATGGCCGAGAACAGCAAATGGATCTTAGTTACGACCGCTAAGATCATACACAAACTCAGGTAGATTCTTCTTCTAATGCTGCCTGAGAAAGAACAACACACTCCGGTGCTGTTTAAAATAACAAACTTTTGATTGAAGAAATAAAAACTAAGTTTAACAACCACAGTCCTCTCACACGTCCTATCTATTAGTTAGGTGCAAGAGAATGACTGGGTATGACGTAGAGGGGAGGAGCTATATAGCAGCTCTGCTTGGGTAATCCTCTTGCACTTCCTGTTAGGGAGGAGATATAATCCCATAAGTAATGGATGACCCGTGGACTGACTACACTTAACAGGAGAAAAGGGCCTTGAGATAGAAGGTCTGGTCGTAACGGAACAGTCCAAGGTTGGCAACTGGCCATCCGAATGAGATCCGCATACCAAAACCTGTGAGGCCATGCTGGAGCCACCAGCAGTACAAACGAACGTTCCATTAGAATTTTGGAAATCACTTTTGGAAGAAGAACTAGAGGCGGAAAGATATAGGCAGGATGATAATCCCAAGGAAGCGACAACGCGTCCACTGCCTCTGCCTGAGGATCCCTGGATCTGGACAGATAACTGGGAAGTTTCTTGTTTAGATGAGAGGCCATCAGATCTATTTCTGGAAGTCCCCAGATTTGAACAATCTGAAGAAATACCTCTGGATGAAGGGACCATTCGCCCGGATGTAACGTCTGGCGACTGAGATAATCCGCTTCCCAATTGTCTACACCTGGGATATGAACCGCAGAGATTAGACAGGAGCTGGATTCCGCCCATACAAGTATCCAAGATACTTCTTTCATAGCCTGAGGACTGTGAGTCCCACCCTGATGATTGACATATGCCACGCTTGTGACATTGTCTGTCTGAAAACAAATAAACGATTCTCTCTTCAGAAGAGGCCAGAACTGAAGAGCTCTGAAAATCGCACGGAGTTCCAAAATGTTGATTGGTAATCTCGCCTCCTGAGATTCCCAAACCCCCTGCGCTGTCAGAGATCCCCATACAGCTCCCCAACCTGACAGACTTGCATCTGTTGAGATCACAGTCCAGGTTGGATGAACAAAAGAAGCCCCTTGGACTAAACGATGGTGATCTATCCACCACGTCAGAGAGTGTCGTACATTGGGATTTAAGGATATTAATTGTGATATCTTTGTATAATCCCTGCACCATTGGTTCAGCATACAAAGCTGAAGAGGTCGCATGTGAAAACGAGCAAAGGGGATCGCGTCCGATGCAGCAGTCATGAGACCTAGAATTTACATGCATAAAGCTACCGAAGGGAATGATTGAGACTGAAGGTTTCGACAGGCTGAAACCAATTTCAGACGTCTCTTTTTTGCTAGAGACAAGGTCATGGACACTGAATCTATTTGAAAACCCAAAAAGGTTACCTGAGTCTGAGGAATCAACGAACTCTTTGATAAATTGATCCTCCAACCATGTCTTTGAAGAAACGACACAAGTTGATTCGTATGAGATTCTGCAGAATGTGAAGACTGAGCAAGTACCAAGATATCGTCCAAATAAGGAAATACCGCAATACCCTGTTCTCTAATTACAGAGAGAAGGGCACCGAGAACCTTTGAAAAGATCCTTGGAGCTGTTGCTAGGCCAAACGGAAGGGCCACAAACTGGTAATGCTTGTCTAGAAAAGAGAATCTCAGAAACTGAAAGTGATCTGGATGAATCGGAATATGAAGATATGCATCCTGTAAATCTATTGTGGACATATAATGCCCTTGCTGAACAAAAGGCAGAATAGTCCTTATAGTTACCATTTTGAATGTTGGTATCCTTACATAACGATTCAATATCTTTAGATCCAGAACTGGTCTGAAGGAATTCTCCTTCTTTGGTACAATGAATAGATTTGAGTAAAACCCCAGACCCTGTTCCAGAACTGGAACTGGCACAATTACTCCAGCCAACTCTAGATCTGAAACACATTTCAGAAATGCCTGAGCCTTCACTGGGTTTATTGGAATGCGAGAGAGAAAAAATCTCTTCGCAGGCGGCCTTACCTTGAAACCTATTCTGTACCCTTGTGAAACAATGTTCTGAATCCAAAGACTGTGAATCGAATTGATCCAAATGTCTTTGAAAAATCGTAACCTGCCCCCTACCAGCTGTGCTGGAATGAGGGCCGCACCTTCATGTGGACTTGGGAGCTGGTTTTGACTTTCTAAAAGGATTGGATTGATTCCAGATTGGAGAAGGTTTCCAAACAGAAACCGTTCCTTTAGGGGAAGGGTCATGCTTCTGTTCCTTATTCTGACGAAAGGAACGAAAAAGATTAGCAGCCCTATATTTACCTTTAGATTTTTTGTCCTGAGGCAAAAAAGTTCCTTTCCCCCCCAGTAACAGTTGAAATAATAGAATCCAACTGGGAACCAAATAATTTATTACCTTGGAAAGAAAGAGAAAGCAAAGTTGACTTAGAAGACATATCTGCATTCCAAGTTTTAAGCCATAAAGCTCTTCTAGCTAAAATAGCTAAAGACATATACCTGACATCAACTCTAATGATATCAAAGATGGCATCACAAATAAATTTATTAGCATGTTGAAGAAGTTTAACAATGCTATGAGTATTATGGTCTGATACTTGTTGTGCTAAAGCCTCCAACCAAAAAGTGGAAGCGGCAGCAACATCAGCCAAAGAAATAGCAGGCCTAAGAAGATTACCTGAACATAAATAAGCTTTCCTTAGAAAGGATTCAATCTTCCTATCTAAAGGATCCTTAAAGGAAGTACTATCTGCCGTAGGAATAGTAGTACGTTTAGCAAGAGTAGAGAAAGCCCCATCAACTTTAGGGATTTTGTCCCAAAACTCTAATCTGTCAGATGGCACAGGATACAATTTCTTAAACCTTTGAGAAGGAGTAAATGAAGTACCCAGATTATTCCATTCCCTAGAAATTACTTCAGAAATAGCATCAGGGACAGGAAAAACTTCTGGAATAACTATAGGAGGTTTAAAAAACGAATTTAAACGCTTAGTAGATTTAGTATCAAGAGGACTAGATTCCTCCATCTCTAATGCGATTAAAACTTATTTAAGTAAAGAGCGAATAAATTCCATTTTAAATAAATATGAAGATTTATCAGTGTCAATATCTGAGACAGAATCCTCTGAACCAGAAAAATCCTCATCAGAAACCGACAAATCAGAATGATGACGGTCATTTAAAAATTCATCTGAAAAATGAGAAGTTTTAAAAGACCTTTTACGTTTACTGGAAGGAGGAATAACAGACATAGCCTTCCTAATAGATTTAGAAACAAATTCTTTTATATTAACAGGAACATCCTGAGTATTAGATGTTGAGGGAACAGCAACAGGTAATGGTATATTACTAATGGAAATACTACCTGCATTAGCAAGCTTATCATGACATTCATCACAAACTACAGCCGGAGGAACAGTTACCACAAGTTTACAACAAATGCACTTAACTTTGGTAGAACCAGCATCAGGCAGCGTCTTTCCAGAAGTAGATTCTGATCCAGGGTCAATTTGAGACATCTTGCAATATGTAAAAGAAAAAACAACATATAAAGCAAAATTTATCAAATTCCTTAAATGACAGTTTCAGGAATGGGAAAAAAATGCCAATGAACAAGCCTCTAGCAACCAGAAGCAATGAAAAAACATAATTTATGTAAGAACTTACCTGATAAATTCATTTCTTTCATATTAGCAAGAGTCCATGAGCTAGTGACGTATGGGATATACATTCCTACCAGGAGGGGCAAAGTTTCCCAAACCTCAAAATGCCTATAAATACACCCCTCACCACACCCACAAATCAGTTTAACGAATAGCCAAGAAGTGGGGTGATAAGAAAAAAAGTGCGAAAGCATAAAAAATAAGGAATTGGAATAGTTGTGCTTTATACAAAAAAATCATAATCACCACAAAAAAAGGGTGGGTCTCATGGACTCTTACTAAGATGAAAGAAATGAATTTATCAGGTAAGTTCTTACATAAATTATGTTTTCTTTCATGTAATTAGCAAGAGTCCATGAGCTAGTGACATATGGGATAATAAATACCCAAGATGTGGAACTTCCACGCAAGAGTCACTAGAGAGGGAGGGATAAAATAAAGACAGCCAATTCCGCTGAAAAATAATCCACACCCCAAACAAAGTTTAAATCTTATAATGAAAAAAACTGAAATTATAAGCAGAAGAATCAAACTGAAACAGCTGCCTGAAGTACTTTTCTACCAAAAACTGCTTCAGAAGAAGAAAACACATCAAAATGGTAGAATTTAGTAAAAGTATGCAAAGAAGACCAAGTGGCTGCTTTGCAAATCTGATCAACCGAAGCTTCATTCCTAAATGCCCAGGAAGTAGAAACTGACCTAGTTGAATGAGCTGTAATCCTTTGAGGCGGAGTTCTACCCGACTCAACATAAGCATGATGAATCAAAGACTTTAACCAAGACGCCAAAGAAATGGCAGAAGCCTTCTGACCTTTCCTAGAACCAGAAAAGATAACAAATAGACTAGAAGTCTTTCGGAAATTCTTAGTAGCTTCAACATAATATTTCAAAGCTCTTACTACATCCAAAGAATGTAATGATCTTTCCTTAGAATTCTTAGGATTAGGACACAATGAAGGAACCACAATCTCTCTACTAATGTTGTTAGAATTCACAACCTTAGGCAAAAATTTAAATGAAGTCCGCAAAACTGCCTTATCCTGATGAAAAATCAGAAAAGGAGATTCACAAGAAAGAGCAGATAATTCAGAAACTCTTCTAGCAGAAGAGATGGCCAAAAGAAACAAAACTTTCCAAGAAAGTAATTTAATATCTAGAGAATGCATAGGTTCAAAAGGAGGAGCTTGTAGAGCTCCCAGAACCAAATTCAAACTCCGAGGAGAAATTGACTTAATGACAGGTTTGATACAAACCAAAGCCTGTACAAAACAATGAATATCAGGAAGATTAGCAATCTTTCTGTGAAACAGCACAGAAAGAGCAGAAATTTGTCCTTTCAAGGAACTGGCAGACAAACCTTTATCCAAACCATCCTGAAGAAACTGTAAAATTCTAGGAATTATAAAAGAATGCCAGGAAAAATGATGAGAAGAACACCAAGAAATATAAGTCTTCCAGACTCGATAATATATCTTCCTAGACACAGATTTACGAGCCTGTAACATAGTATTAATTACGGAGTCAGAGAAACCTCTATGACTAAGAATCAAGCGTTCAATCTCCATACCTTCAAATTTAATGATTTGAGATCCTGATGGAAAAATGGGCCTTGAGATAGAAGGTCTGGTCTTAACGGAAGAGTCCAAGGTTGGCAACTGGCCATCCGAACAAGATCCGCATACCAAAACCTGTGAAGCCATGCTGGAGCCACCAGCAATACAAACGAACGCTCCTTTAGAATCTTGGAAATCACTCTTGGAAGAAGAACTAGAGGCGGAAAGATATAGGCAGGATGATACTTTCAAGGAAGCGATACTGCATCCACTGCCTCCGCCTGAGGATCCCTGGATCTGGACAGATACCTGGGAAGTTTCTTGTTTAGATGAGAAGCCATCAGATCTATTTCTGGAAGACCCCAGATTTGAACAATCTGAAGAAATACCTCTGGGTGAAGAGACCATTCGCCCGGATGCAACGTCTGGCGACTGAGATAATCCGCTTCCCAATTGTCTACACCTGGGATGTGAACCGCAGAAATTAGACAGGAGCTGGATTCCGCCCATACAAGTATCCAAGATACTTCTTTCGTAGCCTGAGGACTGTGAGTCCCACCCTGATGATTGACATATGCCACGCTTGTGACATTGTCTGTCTGAAAACAAATAAACGATTCTCTCTTCAGAAGAGGCCAGAACTGAAGAGCTCTGAAAATCGCACGGAGTTCCAAAATGTTGATTGGTAATCTCGCCTCCTGAGATTCCCAAACCCCCTGCGCTGTCAGAGATCCCCATACCGCTCCCCAACCTGTCAGACTCGCGTCTGTTGAGATCACAGTCCAGGTTGGAAGAACAAAAGAAGCCCCTTGAATTAAACGATGGTGATCTGTCCACCACGTCAGAGAGTGACGTACAATCGGATTTAAAGATATTAACTGTGATATCTTTGTATAATCCCTGCACCACTGGTTCAGCATACAGAGCTGAAGAGGTCACATGTGAAAACGAGCAAAGGGGATCGCGTCCCATGCAGCAGTTATAAGACCTAGAATTTCCATGCACAAGGCTACCGAAGGGAATGATTGAAACCAAAGGTTTCGACAGGCTGAAATCAATTTCAGACGTCTCTTGTCCGTCAGAGACAAAGTCATGGACACTGAATCTATTTGGAAACCTAAAAAGGTTACCCTTGTCTGAGGAATCAATGAACTCTTTGGTAAATTGATCCTCCAACCATGTTCTTGAAGAAACGACACAAGTCGATTCGTATGAGATTCTGCTAAATGTGAAGACTGAGCAAGTACCAAGATATCGTCTAAATAAGGAAATACCACAATACCCTGTTCTCTGATTACAGATAGAAGGGCACCGAGAACTTTTGAAAAAATCCTTGGAGCCGTTGCTAGGCCGAACGGCAGAGCCACAAATTGGTAATGCTTGTCTAGAAAAGAGAATCTCAGAAACTGAGTGATCTGGATGAATCGGAATATGCAGATATGCATCCTGCAAATCTATTGTGGACATATAATGCCCTTGCTGAACAAAAGGCAGAATAGTCCTTATAGTTACCATTTTGAATGTTGGTATCCTTACATAACGATTCAATATTTTTAAATCCAGAACTGGTCTGAAGGAATTCTCCTTCTTTGGTACAATGAATAGATTTGAGTAAAACCCCAGCCCCTGTTCCAGAACTGGAACTGGCACAATTACTCCAGCCAACTCTAGATCTGAAAATCATGACATTCATCACAAACTACAGCCGGAGGAACAGATACCACAAGTTTACAACAAATGCACTTAACTTTGGTAGAACCAGCATCAGGCAGCGTTTTTCCAGAAGTAGCTTCTGATCCAGGGTCAATCTGAGACATCTTGCAATATGTAAGAGAAAAAACAACATATAAAGCAAAATCTATCAAATTCCTTAAATGACAGTTTCAGGAATGGGAAAAAATGCCAATGAACAAGCCTCTAGCAACCAGAAGCAAAAGAAAAATGAGACTTAAATAATGGGAAAAAATGGTGGAGACAAAAATGACGCCCACATTTTTTAGCGCCAAAAAAGACGCCCACATTATTGGCGCCTAAATGCTTTTGGCGCCGAGAATGATGCCACATCCGATGACGCCGACATTTTTGGCGCAAAACGTAAAAAAAATACGCAATCACGAACAACTTCCGGCGACAAGTATGACGCCGGAAATGACAAAGAAATTTTTTGCGCCAAGAATGACGCAATAAAATGAAGCATTTTCAGCCCCCGCGAGCCTAACAGCCCACAGAGAAAAAAGTCAATTTAAAGGTAAGAAAAAAATTGATAATTCATATGCATTATCCCAAATAATGAAACTGTCTGTCTGAAATAAGGAATATTGATCATCCTGAATCAAGGCAAATAAATGTTTAAACACATATATTTAGAACTTTTACATAAAAGTGCCCAACCATAGCTTAGAGTGTCACAAAAAAAAAGATTTACTTACCCCAGGACACTCATCTACATGTAGTAGAAAGCCAAACCAGTACTGAAACGAGAATCAGTAGAGGTAATGGTATATAAGAGTATATTGTCGATCTGAAAAGGGAGGTAAGAGATGAATCTCTACGACCGATAACAGAGAACCTATGAAAAAGATCCCGTAGAAAGAGACCATTGAATTCAAATAGGCAATACTCTCCTCACATCCCTCTGACATTCACTACACACTGAGAGGAAAACCGGGCTCCAGCCTGCTGCGAAGCGCATATCAACGTAGAATCTAGCACAAACTTACTTCACCACCTCCATGGGAGGCAAAGTTTGTAAAACTGATTTGTGGGTGTGGTGAGGGGTGTATTTATAGGCATTTTGAGGTTTGGGAAACTTTGCCCCTCCTGGTAGGAATGTATATCCCATACGTCACTAGCTCATGGACTCTTGCTAATTACATGAAAGAAATGAAACTGAAATAATGTGAAAAAAAGGTGGAGACAAGAATGACGCCCACATTTTTTAGCGCCAAAAAAGACGCCCACATTATTGGCGCCTTAAATTTTTTGGCGCCAAGAATGACACCACATCCGGTGACGCCGACATTTTTTGGCGCAAAACGTCAAAAAAATGACGCAATCACGAACAACTTCCGGCGTCAAGTATGACGCCGGAAATGATCATTTTTTTTTTGCGCCAAAAAAGTCAGCGCCAAGAATGACGCAATAAATTGAAGCATTTTCAGCCCCCGCGAGCCTAACAGCCCACAGGGAAATAAGTCAATTTGAAACAATTTTTAAGGTAAGAAAAAAATTGATTATTCATATGCATTAACCCAAATATGAAACTGACTGTCTGAAATAAGGAATATTGATCATCCTGAATCATGGCAAATATAAGTTTAAAGACATATATTTAGAACTTTATATATAAAGTGCCCAACCATAGCTTAGAGTGTCACAAAAAATAAGACTTACTTACCCCAGGACACTCATCTACATATAGTAGATAGCCAAACCAGTACTGAAACGAGAATCAGTAGAGGTAATGGTATATAAGAGTATATCGTCGATCTGAAAAGGGAGGTAAGAGATGAATCTCTACGACCGATAACAGAGAACCTATGAAATAGATCCCGTAGAAGGAGACCATTGAATTCAAATAGGCAATACTCTCTTCACATCCCTCTGACATTCACTGCACTCTGAGAGGAAAACCGGGCTCCAGCCTGCTGCGAAGCGCATATCAACGTAGAATCTAGCACAAACTTACTTCACCACCTCCACGGGAGGCAAAGTTTGTAAAACTGAATTGTGGGTGTGGTGAGGGGTGTATTTATAGGCATTTTGAGGTTTGGGAAACTTTGCCCCTCCTGGTAGGAATGTATATCCCATACGTCACTAGCTCATGGACTCTTATTAATTACATGAAAGAAATATATTTTATTGAAAAAAAAAACACAATTTATGCTTACCTGATAAATTTATTTCTCTTGTGGTGTATCCAGTCCACGGATCATCCATTACTTGTGGGATATTCTCATTCCCAACAGGAAGTTGCAAGAGGACACCCACAGCAGAGCTGTAATATAGCTCCTCCCCTAACTGTCATAGCCAGTCATTCGACCGAAAACAAGCCGAGAAAGGAGGAACCATAGGGTGCAGTGGTTACTGTAGTTTAAATTTAAAAATTACCTGCCTTAAAATGACAGGGCGGGCCGTGGACTGGATACACCACAAGAGAAATAAATTTATAAGGTAAGCATAAATTGTGTTTTCTCTTGTAAGGTGTATCCAGTCCACGGATCATCCATTACTTGTGGGATACCAATACCAAAGCTAAAGTACACGGATGAAGGGAGGGACAAGGCAGGAACTTAAATGGAAGGAACCACTGCCCGTAAAACGTTTCTCCCAAATATAGCCTCCGAAGAAGCAAAAGCATCAAATTTGTAAAATTTTGAAAAAATATGAAGCGAAGACCAAGTCGTCGCCTTGCAAATCTGATCAAAGGAAGCCTCATTTTTAAAGGCCCAAGTGGAAGCCACAGCTCTAGTGGAATGAGCTGTAATCCTTTCAGGAGGCTGCTGTCCAGCATGTCTCATAGGCTAAGCAGATTAAGCTTCTTAGTCAAAAAGAAAAAGAGGTTGTCGAAGCCTTTTGACCTCTCCTCTGTCCATAGTAGACAGCAAACAAAGCAGATGTTTGACGAAAATCTTTAGTAGCTTGTAAGTAAAACTTTAAAGCACGGACCACATCCAGATTGTGTAACACAAGGATGGAACAACAATCTCTTGATTGATATTCTTGTTAGATACCACCTTAGGTAAGAACCCAGGTTTGGCTACCTTATCCATATGAAAAATCAGATAAGGAGAATCACATTGTAAGGCAGATAGCTCAGAGACTCTACGAGCCGAGGAAATAGCTACAAAAAAAAAAAAAAAAAAAAGAAGGACTTTCCAAGACAAAAGCTTGATATCTATGGAATGAAGAGGTTCAAACGGAACTCCTTGAAGAACCTTAAGAACCAAGTTTAAGCTCCATGGTGGAGCAACAGGTTTAAACACAGGCTTGATTCTAACTAAAGCCTGACAAAATGCCTGAACGTCTGGAACATCTGCCAGACGCTTAACTAGCTGACAATCCTTTTTCCAAACCTCCTTGGAGAAAAGATAATATCCTAACAATCCTGACCTTACTCCATGAGTAACCCTTGGATTCACACCAATAAAGATATCTACGCCATACCTTATGGTAAATTTTCCTGGTGACAGGCTTTCGTGCCTGTTATAAGGTATCAATAACTGACTCGGAGAAGCCACGCTTTGATAAAATCAAGCGTTCAATCTCCAGGCAGTCAGCCTCAGAGAAATTAGATTTGGATGGTTGAAAGGACCCAGAAGAAGAAGGTCCTGTTTCAGAGGCAGAGACCATGGTGGAAAGGATGACATGTCCACTAGATCTGCATACCAGGTCCTGCGTGGCCACGCAGGTGCTATCAGAATCACCGATGCTCTCTCCTGCTTGATCTTGGCAATCAGTCGAGGGAGCAGAGGAAACGGTGGAAACACATAAGCCAGGTTGAAAGACCAGGGCGCTGCTAGAGCATCTATCAGTGTCGCCTTGGGATCCCTGGAACTGGATCCGTAACACGGAAGCTTGGCGTTCTGGCGAGACGCCATGAGATCCAGTTCTGGTTTGCCCCAACGATGAATCAGTTGTGCAAATACCTCCGGATGGAGTTCCCACTCTCCCGGATGAAAAGTCTGACGACTTAGAAAATCCATCTCCCAGTGCTCTACACCTGGGATATGGATAGCGGATAGGTGGCAAGAGTGAATCTCTGCCCAGCGAATTATTTTTGAAACTTCTAACATCTCTAGGGAACTTCTCGTTCCCCCTTGATGGTTGATGAAAGCTACAGTCGTGATGTTGTCCGACTGAAATCTGATGTACCTCAGAGTTGCTAACTGAGGCCAAGCCTGAAGAGCCTTGAATCTCGCTCTTAGTTCCAGAATATTTAATGGAAGGAGAGACTCCTCCTGAGTCCACGATCCCTAAGCCTTCAGGGAGTTCTAGACTGCACCCCAACCTAGAAGGCTGGCATCTGTCGTAACAATTGTCCAATCTGGCCTGCGAAAGGTCATACCTTTGGACAGATGGACCCGAGATAGCCACCAGAGAAGAGAATCCCTGGTCTCTTGGTCCAGATTCAGTTGAGGGGACAAATCTGTGTAATCCCCGTTCCACTGACTGAGCATGCATAGTTGCAGCGGTCTGAGATGTAAGCGTGCAAACGGCACTATGTCCATTGCCGCTACCATTAAGCCGATTACTTCCATACACTGAACCACCAAAGGGCGCGGAATGGAATGAAGAACCCGGCAGGAATTTAGAAGCTTTGATAACCTGGACTCCGTCAGGTGAATTTTCATTTCTACAGAATCTATCAGAGTCCCTAGGAAGGAAACTCTTGTGAGTGGGGATAGAGAACTCTATTCCTCGTTCACTTTCCACCCATGCGACCTCAGAAATGCCAGTACTATGTCCGTATAAGACTTGGCAATTTGGAAGTTTGACGCCTGTATCAGGATGTCGTCTAAATAAGGGGCTACTGCTATGCCCCGCGGCCTTAGGACCGCCATAAGCGACCCTAGGACCTTTGTAAAGATTCTTGGGGCTGTAGCTAATCCCAAGGGAATAGCTACAACTGGTAATGCCTGTCTTGAAAGGCAAACCTGAGAAACCGATGATGATCTTTGTGTATCGGAATGTGAAGATAAGCATCCTTTAGATCCACTGTAGTCATATATTGACCCTCCTGGATCAGTGGTAGGATGGTACGAATAGTTTCCATCTTGAACGACGGAACTTTGAGGAATTTGTTTAAGATCTTTAGATACAAAATTGGTCTGAAGGTTCCCTCTTTTTTGGGAACCACAGATTTGAGTAAAAACCCTGTCCCTGTTCCTCCTTTGGAACTGGATGGATCACTCCCATAACTAGGAGGTCTCGTACACAGTGTAAGAATGCCTCTCTCTTTATCTTGTGTGCAGATAATTGTGAAAGGTGAAATCTCCCTTTTGGGGGGGGGGGGAAGCTTTGAAGTCCAGAAGATATCCCTGGGATATAATTTCCAACGCCCAGGGATCCTGAACATCTCTTGCCCACGCCTGGGCGAAGAGTGAAAGTCTGCCCCCTACTAGATCCGTTCCCAGATAGGGGGCCGTTCCTTCATGCTGTCTTAGAGGCAGCAGCAGGCTTTTTTACCTGCTTACCTTTTTTCCAGGTCAGGTTTGGTCTCCAGACCGTCTTGGATTGAGCAAAAGTTCCCTCTTGTTTATTATTAGAGGAAGTTGATGCCGCACCTGCCTTGAAGTTTTGAAAGGCACGAAAATTAGACTGTTTGGCCCTAGATTTGGACCTGTCCTGAGGAAGGGCATGACCTTTTCCTCCAGTGATATCAGTAATAATCTCCTTCAACCAGGCCCGAATAGGGTCTGCCCCTTGAAGGGAATGTTAAGTAGCTTAGATTTTGAAGTCACGTCAGCTGACCATGATCTAAGCCATAGCGCTCTGCGTGCCTGTATAGCAAAACCAGAATTCTTAGCCGTTAGTTTATTCAAATGAACAATGGCATCAGAATAAAAGAATTGGCTAGCTTAAGTGCTCTAAGTTTGCCAAGTATGTCATCCAATGGAGTCGCTACCTGTAAAGCCTCTTCCAGAGACTCAAACCAGTACGCCGCAGCAACAGTGACAGGGGCAATGCATGCAAGGGGCTGTAGGATAAAACCTTGTTGAATAAATATTTTCTTAAGGTAACCTCTAATTTTTTATCCATTGGATCTAAAAAAAGCACAACTGTCCTCGACAGGGATAGTAGTACGCTTTACTAGAGTAGAAACTGCTCCCTCCACCTTAGGGACTGTCTGCCATAAGTCCCGTGTGGTGGCGTCTATTGGAAACATTTTTTCTAAAAATAGGAGGGGAAGAGAACGGCACACCTGGTCTATCCCATTCCTTATTAATAATTTCTGTAAACCTTTTAGGTATTTGGAAAAATATCAGTACACACCGGCACTGCAAAGTATTTATCCAGTCTACACAATTTCTCTGGCACTGCAATGGTATCAGTCATTCAGAGCAGCTAAAACCTCCCTAAGCAACACGCGGAGGTGTTCAAGCTTAAATTTAAATGTAGAAATATTAGAATCAGGTATCTTTCCTGAGTCATTAACATCACCCACTGACTGAAGCTCTCTTTCCTCAGCTTCTGCATATTGTGAGGCAGTATCAGACATGGTTCTTAAAGCGTCAGTATGCTCTGCATTTTGTCTCACCCCAGAGCTATCTCGCTTACCTCTAAGTTCAGGTAGTCTGGCTAATACCGCTGACAGTGTATTATCCATGACTGCCGCCATGTCTTGTAAAGTAAACGCTATGGGCGCACTAGATGTACTTGGCGCCATTTGAGCGTGAGTCCCTTAAGCGGGAGTCAAAGGGTCTGACACGTGGGGAAAGTTAGTCGGCATAACTTCCCCCTCGTCAGATTCCTCTGGTGATAAATTTTTTAAAGACAGAAAATGATCTTTATTGCATAAAATGAAATCAGTACATTTGGTACACAATCTAAGAGGGGGTTCCACCATGGCTTTTAAACATAATAAACAAGGAGTTTCTTCTATGTCAGACATGTTTATACAGACTAGCAATGAGACTAGCAAGCTTGGAAAACACTTTAAATCAAGTTAACAAGCAAATATAAAAAAACGGTACTGTGCCTTTAAGAGAAACAAATTTTGTCAGAATTTGAAAAACAGTGAAAAAATGCAGTAAATCAAACAAAATTTTTACAGTGTGTATAATAGGCTAACAGAGCATTGCACCCACTTGCAAATGGATGATTAACCCCTTAGTTCAAAAACGGATCAAAAAAACGAAAGACATTTTTTTAAGTCACAACCAACTGCCACAGCAAGCTGTGGCCCTACCTTCCCCAATAAACGAAAGCCTTTGGGCCCTTTAGAGATGTCCTATAGCATTCAGAGGGCCTTTGAGGGAAGCTGGATGTCACAGTTTGTAATTTTAACTGCACCAACTGTAACTTTTATAATACAACAGTGGAAAGCCTCATGAAACTGTTTCTAGTCAAAATTTAAGCCAGCCATGTGGAAAAAACTAGGCCCCAATAAAGTTTTATCACCAAAGCATATATAAAAACAATTAAACATGCCAGCAAACGTTTTATATTGCAATATCATAAGGGTATTACCCCTGGGAGTAAGCATGATACCAGTCGTTATTAAATCACTGTATTCAGGCTTAACTTACATTAATCCGGTATCAGCAGCATTTTCTAGTGTTTTCCATCTCTAGAAAAAATTATAACTGCACATACCTGATAGCAGAATAAACTGCACGCCATTCTCTCGCTGAAGTTACCTCATCTGTGTAATCCCCTCAGACATATGTGAGAACAGCAATGGATCTTAGTTACAACCTGCTAAGATCATAGAAACCTCAGGCAGATTCTTCTTCTATTTACTGCCTGATATAAAATAGCACAACTCCGGTACTATTTAAAAATAACAAACTTTTGATTGAAGAAAATAAACTAGCTATATTTTAACCACTCTCTCCTACAACGTCCTTGCTTGTTGAGAGTTGCAAGAGAATGACTGGCTATGACAGTTAGGGGAGGAGATATATTACAGCTCTGCTGTGGGTGTCCTCTTGCAACTTCCTGTTGGGAATGAGAATATCCCACAAGTAGTGGATGATCCGTGGACTGGATACACCTTACAAGAGAAATGACCGCTGTGGCGCCTACCTGACCCCAGGGTACTGCAAAATGAATCGACAATGATCCGGTGAACAGAACACAAGTTTAGGCCCCACCGGAGCTAATGCCTGCTGCCTTCTCAGTCAGAGTAAACTGCGCGTCTGAGCGTGCGAAAATAGGACTCGCCCATCATGGACGTCGATCATTCAGTCATACTGACTAATTGTTATTGCAATCAAATAAAAAAACGTCAAGCTGCCTCTCCCAGTGTCCTATTGATATTGCCCAGTACTATGTCAATTAAAATTATAAACAAAGGATTTTCAGTAATACCCTTTATGTACAGGTCTACTGCTTACCCCTTCCCTTACAGGGAATAATGTCAGCCAGTTCTGATATACAAAGTCTCCTCAGAAATAAAAGACTGAACATACCTCAATGCTGCTTGTAGCATGAAACCGTTCTCCACACTGAAGATTTCTCTTGCACTACCTTCAGAAACTCTGTGGGAACCAATGTGGATCTTAGTTACAACTACTAAGATAATCAACCTCAGGGCAGAAATCTTCATCTCCATATCTCCCTGAGAAAAATAGTACTCACCAGTACCATTTAAAATAAAAAACTTCTTGATTGAAGAATCTAAAACTAACACCTCACTTTACCTTTTCCTATTACTAACACAGGCAAAGAGAATGACTGGGGGTGGAGGGAAGGGAGGAGCTATATATACAGCTCTGCTGTCGTGATCTTTGCCACTTCCTGTTAGCAGGAGGTTAATATCCCACAAGTAAGGATGAAATCCGTGGACTCGTCGTATCTTGTAGAAGAAATAGTCCATTTTAAAGAAAAGACTATACCCCAGGTAAGAAAAAATAACTTCCTAAAATTTTGAAACTGATAGTCTGCAAAAGGAAATATACATAAACCTGATTCATGGCAAATATAAGCACAATACATATATTTAGAACTTCTTTCATGATTCAGATAGAGAATACAAATCTAAACAACATTACAATTTACTTCTATTTATTTTGCTTCATTTTTTAGATATCTATAGTTGAAGACAAAAACAATGCACATGGCTTAGCCAATCACACAAGGCTCCTATGTGCAGCAACCAATCAGCAGCTACTGAGCCTATCTAGATATGCGTTTTTACCAAAGAATATCAAGAGAATAAAACAAATTAGATAATAGAAGTAAATTAGAAAGTTGTTTCAAATTGCATGCTCTTTCTAAATCATGGAAGAAAAAATGTGGGTGTCATGTCCCTTTAATACATAAAGTGCCAAACCATAGCTGAGAGTGTCTTTAAGAAATAAAAACATACTTACTGAAAGACACCCATCCACATATAGCAGATAGCCAAACCAGTACTGAAACAGTTATCAGTAGAATGGAATATGAGAGTATATCGTCGATCTGAAAAGGGAGGTAGGAGATGGATCTCTACGACCGATAACAGAGAACCTATGAAAAGATTTCCCGTGAGGAAAACCATAGAATTCAATAGGTGATACTCCCTTCATGCCCCTTTGACATTCACTGTACTCTGAGAGGAATCGGGCTTCAAAATGCTGAGAAGCGCATATCACATAAGAAAATCAAGCACAAACTTACTTCACCACCTCCATAGGAGGCAAAGTTTGTAAAACTGACTTGTGGGTGTGGTGAGGGGTATATTTATAGGCATTTTGAGGTTTGGAAAACTTTGCCCCTCCTGGTAGGATTGTATATCCCATACGTCACTAGCTCATGGACTCTTGCCAATTACATGAAAGAAAACAAAATTTATGCTTACCTGATAAATGTATTTCTCTTGTGGTGTATCCAGTCCACGGATTCATCCATTACTTGCGGGATATTCTCCTTCCCAACAGGAAGCTGCAAGAGGATCACCCACAGCAGAGCTGTCTATATAGCTCCTCCCCTAACTGCCACCTCCCAGTCATTCGAACGAAGACAAGCAAGAGAAAGGAGAAACTATAGGGTGCAGTGGTGACTGTAGTTTAAAAATTAAAAAAACACCTGCCTTAAAATGACAGGGCGGGCCGTGGACTGGATACACCACAAGAGAAATAAATTTATCAGGTAAGCATAAATTTTGTTTTCTCTTGTAAGGTGTATCCAGTCCACGGATTCATCCATTACTTGTGGGATACCAATACCAAAGCTATAGGACACGGATGAAGGAAGGGACAAGGCAGGCGCTTAAACGGAAAGGCACCACTGCCTGTAAGACCTTTCTCCCAAAAATAGCCTCCGAAGAAGCAAAAGTATCAAATTTGTAGAATTTAGAAAAAGTATGAAGCGAAGACCAAGTCGCCACCTTACAAATCTGTTCAACAGAAGCCTCATTTTTAAAGGCCCATGTGGAAGCCACCGCTCTAGTGGAATGAGCTGTAATTCTTACATGAGGCTGCTGGCCAGCAATCTCATAAGCTAAGCGGCTTATACTTCTTAACTAAAAAGAAAGAGAAGTTGCTGAAGCCTTTTGGCCTTTCCTCTGTCCAGAGTAGACAACAAACAATGCAGATGTTTGACGAAAATCTTTAGTAGCTTGTAAATAAAACTTTAAAGCAAGAACCACGTCAAGATTGTGTAATAGACGTTCCTTCTTTGAAGAAGGATTAGGACACAGTGACGGAACAACAATCTCTTGATTGATATTCTTATTGGATACCACCTTAGGAAGAAACCCAGGTTTGGTACGCAAAACTACCTTATCTGCATGGAAGATCAGATAAGGGGAATCACACTGCAAGGCAGATAACTCTGAAACTCTTCGAGCCAAAGAGATAGCTACCAAGAACAGAACTTTCCAAGATAAAAGCTTGATATCTATGGAATGCAGAGGTTCAAACAGAACCCCTTGAAGAACTTTAAGAACTAAATTTAAACTCCATGGCGGAGCAACAGGTTTAAACACAGGCTTGATTCTAACTAAAGCCTAACAAAACGCCTGAACGTCTGGAACACCCGCGAGACGCTTGTGCAAAAGAATAGACAGAGCAGAAATCTGTCCCTTTAAGGAACTAGCTGACAATCCCTTCTCCAATCCTTCTTGGAGAAAAGACAATATCCTGGGAATCCTGACTTTACTCCATGAGTAACCCTTGGATTCACACCAATGAAGATATTTACACCATATCTTATGATAGATTTTCCTGGTGACAGGCTTTCAAGCCTGAATTAAGGTATCAATGACCGACTCGGAAAAACCACATTTTGACAAAATCAAGCGTTCAATCTCCAAGCAATCAGACGCAGAGAAATGAGATTTGGATGTTTGAAGTGACCTTGAAGTAGAAGGTCCTGCCTCAGCAGCAGAGTCCAAGGCGGAAAGGATGACATGTCCACCAGATCTGCGTACCAAGTCCTGCGTAGCCACGCAGGAGCTATCAAAATCAACAAAGCTCTCTCCTGCTTGATCTTGGCAATCAGACGAGGGAGCAGAGGAAACGGTGGAAACACATAAGCCAGGTTGAAAGACCAAGGCGCTGCTAGAGCATCTATCAGCGCTGCCTTGGGATCCCTGGACCTGAACCCGTAACAAGGAAGCTTGGCATTCTGACGAGACGCCATGAGATCCAGTTCTGGTTTGCCCCAAAGTTGAATCAACTGTGAAAACACCTCCGGATGGAGTTCCCACTCCCCCGGATGAAAAGTCTGTCGACTTAGAAAATCCGCCTCCCAGTTCTCTACTCCTGGGATATGGATAGCTGATAGATGGCAAGAGTGAACCTCTGCCCATAGAATTATTTTTGAAACCTCCAACATTGCTAGGGAACTCCTTGTTCCCCCTTGATGGTTGATGTAAGCTACAGTCGTGATGTTGTCCGACTGAAATCTGATGAACCTGACCGCAGCTAGCTGAGGCCAAGCCTGAAGAGCATTGAATATCGCTCTTAGTTCCAGAATGTTTATCAGAAGGAGTGTCTCCTCCTGAGTCCACAAGCCCTGAGCCTTCAGGGAGTTCCAGACTGCACCCAGCCCAGAAGGCTGGCATCTGTTGTTACTATTATCCAATCTGGCCTGCGGAAGGTCATACCCTTGGACAGATGGACCCGAGATAACCACCAGAGAAGAGAATCCCTGGTCTCTTGATCCAGATTTAGTAGAGGGGACAAATCTGTGTAATCCACATTCCACTGACTGAGCATGCAGAGTTGCAGCGGTCTAAGATGTAGGCGGGCAAACGGCACTATGTCCATTGCCGCTACCATTAAGCCGATTACTTCCATACAATGAGCCACTGAAGGGCGAGAAGTAGAAAAAAGAACACGGCAGGAATTTAGAAGTTTTGACAACCTGGCCTCTGTCAGGTAAATCTTCATTTCTACAGAATCTATAAGAGTTCCTAGGAAGGAAACTCTTGTGAGAGGGGATAGAGAACTGTTTTCTTCGTTCACTTTCCACCCATGCGACCTCAGAAATGCCAGAACAATGTCCGTGTGAGACCTGGCAACTTGAAAAGTCGACGCCTGTATCAGAATGTCGTCTGAGTAAGGGGCTACTGCTATAGCCCGCGGCCTTAGGACCGCTAGAAGGGACCCTAGAACCTTTGTAAAGATTCTTGGTGCCGTGGCCAACCCAAAGGGAAGAGCCACAAACTGGTAGTGCCTGTATTGACCCTCCTGGATCATAGGAAGGATGGTTCGAATAGTCTCCATCTTGAAGGATGGGACTCTGAGAAATTTGTTTAAGATCTTGAGATCTAAGATTGGTCTGAATGTTCCCTCTTTCTTGGGAACAACAAACAGATTTGAATAAAAGCCCTGTCCCTGTTCCTCCTGCGGAACTGGGTGGATCACTCCCATAACTAGGAGGTCTTGAACACAATGTAAGAATGCTTCTCTCTTTATATGGTTTGCAGATAAAAGTGAGAGATGAAATCTCCCTTTTGGGGGAGAGGTTTTGAATTCCAGAAGATAACCCTTGGACACAATTTCCAATGCCCAGGGATCCTGGACACCTCTTGCCCAAGCCTGGGCGAAGAGAGTCTGACCCCTACTAGATCCGTTTCCGGATCGGGGGCTGCTCCTTCATGCTGTCTTAGAGGCAGCAGCAGGCTTCTTGGCCTGTTTCCCCTTGTTCCAAGCCTGGTTAGGTCTCCAGACCAGCTTAGACTGGGCAAAAGTTCCCTCTTGTTTTGTGTTAGAGGAAGTTGAAGCTGCGACACTCTTGAAGTTTCGAAAGGACCGAAAACTAGACTGTTTGGTCCTTAATTTGTTGGACCTGTCTTGAGGAAGGGCGTGACCTTTTCCTCCAGTGATGTCAGAAATGATCTCCTTCAGTCCAGGCCCGAATAGGATCTGTCCTTTGAAGGGAATGTTGAGAAGTTTAGACTTTGAAGTCACGTCAGCTGACCAGGATTTAAGTCATAGCGCCCTACGCGCCTGAATAGCAAAACCTGAATTTTTAGCCGTTAGCTTGGTTAAATGAACAACAGCGTCAGAAACAAATGCATTGGCTAGCTTAAGGGCCCTAAGCTTGTCAATAATATCTTCCAATGGGGTTTCAACCTGCAGAGCCTCCTCTAGGGACTCAAACCAGAAAGCCGCGGCAGCAGTGACTGGGACAATGCATGCAAGAGGCTGGAGAATAAAACCTTGTTGAATAAAACATTTCTTAAGGTAACCCTCTAATTTTTTAGCCATTGGATCTAGAAAAGCACAACTGTCCTCGACAGGGATAGTGGTACGCTTAGCTAGAGTAGAAACTGCTCCCTCCACCTTAGGGACCGTCTGCCATAAGTCCTGTGTAGCGGTGTCTATAGGAAACATCTTTTTAAAAACAGGAGGGGGAGAGAATGGTACACCTGGTCTATCCCATTCCTTAGTAATAATTTCAGAAAACCTTTTAGGGATTGGAAAAACATCAGTGTAAGTAGGTACTGCATAGTATTTATCCTATCTACATAATTTCTCTGGGACTACAATAGTGTCACAGTCGTCCAGAGTTGCTAAAACCTCCCCGAGCAATACGCGGAGGTGTTCAAGCTTAAATTTAAATGAAGACATATCAGAATCAGATTGAAGTATCTTCCCTGAATCAGAAAAATCACCCACAGATTGAAGCTCCCCTGCTTCAGCTTCATTATATTGTGAGGGTGTATCAGAGATAGCTACTAAAGCGTCAGAGCTCTGTATTTATTCTAGTCCGAGAGCTGTCTCTCTTTCCTTGCAATCCTGGCAGTTTAGATAATACCTCTGTAAGGGTATGATTCATAACTGCCGCCATGTCTTGCAAGGTATACGCAATAGGCGCGCTAGATGTACTTGGCGTCCCCTGAGCGGGATTTATAGGATCTGACACGTGGGGAGAGTTAGACGGCATAACTTCCTCCTTGTCCATTTCTTCTGGTGATAAATTTTTTAAAGCCAGAATATGGTCTTTGTAATCTATAGTAAATTCAGTGCATTTGGTACACATTCTAAGAGGGGGTTCCACAATGGCTTCTAAACATAATGAACAATGAGTTTCTTCTATGTCAGACATGTTTAAACAGACTAGTAATGAGACCAGCAAGCTTGGAAAACACTTTAATAACTGTGAACAAGCAAAAAATAAAAACGGTACTGTGCCTTTAAGAGAAAAAAACAATCACAGAAACTGCAAAACAGTGAAAAAAAGCAGTAAATCTTACAAATTTTTTACAGTGTGTATAATAGGCTGAGAGAGCATTGCACCCACTTGCAAATGGATGATTAACCCCTTAGTTTCAAAACCGGATAAAAAAAACGATATAAATGTTTTTAAACAGTCACAACAAACTGCCACAGCTCTACTGTGGCCCTACCTACCCATACGACGACTTTGGAAGGCACAAAAAACCCTTAGAGAGGTCCTATATGTTCAGGGGACTCCTTCAGGGAAGCTGGATGTCTCAAGCTGCAAAAACTAATGGAAAATAGGCCCCTCCCAACCTGTACTCACAGTGAGAGGGCCTTAAAAAACTATCCCTAGGCAAAATCTAGTCAGCCATGTGGAAAAACTGGGCTCCAGAATAAAGTTTTATCACCAATATGAAATTAACGTTTATACACCTCAAGCAAACGTTATATCTATTCAGTAATGTGAGTAAATAATAAAAATATTACCCTTTACAGCAAGCATGATACCAGTCATTATTAAATCACTGTAATCAGGCTTACCTTAAATAAATCCGGTATTGTCAGCATTTTCTAGCTTATCATTTCTCTAGAAAAATTTAAAACTGCACATACCTCAGAGCAGGAGACCCTGCACGCTATTCCCCCAGCTGAAGTTACCCATCTCTTCAGTTATGTGTGAGAACAGCAATGGATCTTAGTTACAACCTGCTAAGATCATCAAAGACCACAGGCAGACTCTTCTTCAACTTTCTGCCTGAGGCTAAAATAGTACAACTCCCGTACCATTTGAAAATAACAAACTTTTGATTGAATATAAACTACATTAATGCACCACATCTCTCTAGCTGCTTCCCTTGTCGAGAGCTGCAAGAGAATGACTGGGAGGTGGCAGTTAGGGGAGGAGCTGTATAGACAGCTCTGCTGTGGGTGATCCTCTTGCAGCTTCCTGTTGGGAAGGAGAATATCCCACAAGTAATGGATGAATCCGTGGACTGGATACACCTTATAAGAGAAATTGTATGTGTAATAGATAAGGATGTATAACAAACAATAAAGAATAGTGGTAAATAGTGATAACTCACAATGTATACCGAAACAACTAGTGAAAAATTATGTTAAATAATAAAAAATAATAAACAATTATATATGTAGTGAATAAATAATAAAATTCAAATAGTCTCTGAATAATACACAAACCAGAACATAATATTCCCAGAATGGTCCGCAGGGTGATCCACAGGATAAACTGTGACGATGGGCTGCTCTCTTCACAAAGGCAAACTATCAGATACGGTATCCTAAAAGAACAGGATGAGAAGAGGCGCCTGATAGTGTAAAAACGTACGGTGCTGTAAAGGCTTCATCTGAGTTACCGAGTCAGCTGAGCAGCTCTGAAGCCTCGGTTCGCTCAATACTGCACTGGATGGGCAACCTGTCTTGTGAGTACCCAGCTGTATTGCGTATTCCTTTGGTTACAGCACCTTACGTTTTTACACTATCAGGCACCTCTTCTCATCCTGTTCTTTTAGGATACCGTATCTTATTTATCATAATATTTGGAAAGCTTATTTTCTTTGGTGTTCTTCTAGAGGTTTCTCTTGCAATTCTTTTAGAATCCCCAGAATTATTCAGTTAATTCAAGATGGACTGGAGAAAGGTTTATAGGCTAGCTCTCGGAAGGGTCAGATTTTGGCCTTATCTATTTTGTTTCATAAGAAGCTGGCTAAGTTGCCTGATGATTAAATTTTAGAATATTTTTAAATATCCACCTTGTCAATATCATATTAAGGTGGGCTAACATTATGCTGTATTAGAGGAAGAACATATTAGAAAATGACCCACTAGGCCACCAACGGATCCGTGACCTGTAGTGAGGGGGATTGCCAAAAACAGCGTTTAAACTGCCATTCCGCTGCACGACGAAAAGGCATGCTTGAAGGCTGTGATAGTTCGTCATGCGCATTGAAAGGGTAAAAGGGACACTAAAACCAATATTAAACTTCCACATTCAGATAAGGCATGCAGTTTTTAGAAACTTTCCAATTTACTTCTATTACCTATTTTTGCACATTCTTTTTCTATACACACACTTTCTGAGCATGTGCACAAGTTCAAAGGATATAGGTAAACTAGGTAAACTAGTCTGTGATTGGCTGATGGCTGTCACATGATACAGGGGGCCGGCAAGTGGGGGAAAACAAATTTGTCATATTGCATTGTCTTTTTATTATGCACTTGTCAATTATGCAAATTCTAGTGTATTTAGTGGTCCTTAAACATTAACACATACACACACAGCCCATAAATTGTCTTTTAAACCAAAAGATTTACATGGAATAATTGTTAGAGGGCGAATGGTTTATCAGTATAAAATACAGCAAATATATGATGATGGGGGGGTAAATAAAAAAAAATTAAAAAAAAAAATTAAGAAGCAATATTAATAGCAGACTTTTATTTTAAGAGCAATAAATTGTCACCACTGTCATTAACGGTCATTTTATTTCATATTCAACCTTTATACAATTTGCTACATAAAATATTTTGTAACCTCCTTAAAATCAACTTATCAGTTTATAAAAATAACGATTCAGTTCCACTTCAACACACACGGATTGTCATTCTGTGGGCTCTGATGGCCACTGCACCCAAGAACAATAAGTGGGAAAAATATAAGTGATCTGGGGTAAAAGCATAAATTTAAATATCTTTGTTTTTGGTTCAGCTTCTGTTAATGTAGTCTGAGCTACAAGAAATTCTTCGTAAACACGCAGTCTCTCGACCTAACAGACGGCTATCAAGAATCTTTTTTTTGTTTTGCTAGGAAGAAAAACATGAATAAAAAAGAAAATCTCTAAGCCACTCCCCAAAAATATTACCAGTTCTCTTTTGAGATATATTAAAAGTGCTTAGAACTGTGATCTTGAACGGCTTTCAATTTATAGCAGAATGTATAATTATTCTGTGGCTCGTTCCTCTATAGATATTGGCTGCAGATGACAGCCTACATTAGCACCATTTCAGGACGTGCTATACAAGGTAATTAGACCTTTTGTACTTTAATTACAATGTCAACTTGATTATAAGGTTTAAACATAAGTCTCAAATGTTACTATGAAAGCTGCAGGAGACACTTTATTTTATAGCATCCACGTCTCTTGTTAAGATGTAGACGCTATAATGGGCAGAATTACAACACATATTTAAGTAACATTTGCGATTACAAAAGCAGAAAACTGAATTTTATCTTAAAAAAAATCAAAAAAAGGATAAATTTACCTAAACCAAGAAACAGTTAATAATTCTAGGCTTACATTGTAGCCGTATCATTACGAGGGAAGTAATTAATTTTGGTTTAAAGAGTTTTGTAATAAAGTGCCGTGAAAAATGTTACGTTGGAAAGGTGCATTTATTTGCGTCACGTAGCAAAGACAACAGTGACTTTAAGGAATCTATTGTAGGACACGCTCTTGCGCAGTCACACATGGGTGATACTAAAATTATTACCTTATAGTAATAAACTTTACGGGGTGCAATCTGTCTCTTCAGATGCAGATAACACTGATTTTTTTTTGTGCCCACTATCTGATAAAGTCGTTTTATTCACTTATAAACTTGACAACCTTCTGCCTTTAAACAACACTTTTATCAGAGCTTGGGATGGGACTTTATTTAGAGATCCAATGAAATGCTCTGTGACAAGAGTTGTGTGTGCGTGTTTGGGGGGGGGGGGGGGTGTTTATCCTGTCAACATTGGCTTAAAATATTCCTGCCATTAAATTCCATAACACACTATGCTTGTTTTCCCCAAAAACTGGAGTATGGGAAGACAGAGCTGCAATGTGGTCTATTGAGATTATTTAGGATTATTCTGAAACCTACCCAATAAATTAAAATATAGATAAAGAGGAGTGTACGGAAGGTGCTGTAGTGAAGTGGTAGGATGCCAGGATGGGGGGAGGGGAAGCATAGATAGGGTTCCAGTGCTTGGGGCTGTCAACCTCTAGCTCCTTCATTACAGAATATCTTCTGTTTCACCAGTTCATGATACAACTGCGATTTAAAGTCATAAAGTAGACCTGACTGCTTCCACCCGAACGGACAGAGGCAAAGAAAACCTGCACACAAGGACACAAAAAAAATAATTGTATGTGTTATATATAATTAGAACATGAAATAAAACAAGCACAATAATTAGATGTTTACTTTTTTAAATAGAAAGGAAGGCATTCAACATCTATGACACTTATATTCTTATTCCCAAGATCCTTTACATTAAAAGGAAAATGGTCTTCAAAAACTGAAAACAAACTAAAAACTAACAGGAAGTGCTCATTGCCAGACAAGGACCGCTACCGTAGAAAAATTGGGGGTATTCAGCACAGAAACTACGGAACGTTTTTTTTCTTCTTTTTTTTTTTAAATAACTGATTTTTATCCACCCTGAAAACTGATGATTTAAAAAAGACAATAAATAGTTAAAAGGACACACTACATCTTCCCCTGTTCCATCTAAAAGAAAATGTTTAAAAATTGTTTTAGTGATGGGGTTTTTCTTTTTTTTCCTCAAAACCCCCCCATAATTTATGCTTACCTGATACATTTCTTTCTTTCTTGACACATAGAGTCCACAGATCATCTAATTACTAATGGGATATATCACTCCTGCCCAACAGGAGGCGGCAAAGAGCACCACAGCAAAGCTGTTAAATATCACCTCCCTTCCCTCCCACCCCAGGCATTCGACCGAAGTAAAGGAGAGAAAGGAAGTAACAAGGTGCAGAGGTGTCTGAAGTTTATAACATACTAACACCCTGTCTAAAGAACAGGACGGGCCGTGGACGCATCGTGTCAAGAAATAAATAAATTTATCAGGTAAGCATAAATTTTGTTTTCTTTCTAATGACACGATGAGTCCACGGATCATCTAATTAATAAATGGGAATCAATACCCAAGCTAGAGTACACAGAAGATAAGGGAGGGACAAGACAGGGATCCTAAACGGAAGGCACCACTGCTTGAAGAACCTTTCTCCCAAAAGCGGCCTCAGCTGAAGCAAAAGTGTCAAATTTATAGAATTTTTAAAAAGTGTGAAGAGAGGACCAAGTTGTAGCCTTGCAAATCTGTTCCATAAAAGCTTCATTTTTGAATGCCCATGAGGAAGCAACAGCCCTCGTGGAATGAGCCGTAACTCTCTCTGGAGGTTGCTGTCCAGCAGTTTCATAGGCAAAACGATACGATATGATACTCTTCAGCCACAAAGAAAGAGAAATAGCCGT
Organism: Bombina bombina; assembly: GCF_027579735.1. NCBI lineage: Eukaryota > Metazoa > Chordata > Amphibia > Anura > Bombinatoridae > Bombina > Bombina bombina. Next base: position 864,580,378 of record NC_069504.1, read on the forward strand.
AGCTTTCTGTCACTTACGTTTTCCAGAGAAAACCACAAACAAGGCAGAAGACTGACTAAAATCCTTAGTCGCCTGTAAATAAAATTTTATTGCATGTACCATGTCCAGATGTGCAGAAGCCGTTCCTTCTGAGAAGAAGGATTACAACACAAAGAAGGAACAACAATCTCCTGATTAATGTTCTGGTCAGAAACTACTTTAAGGGAGAAACCCTAATTTGGTACGTAAAACTACCTTATTCGAATGAAAAATAAGGTAAGGAGAATCATACTGTAATGCCAAGAGCTCTGACACTCTACGAGCAGATAAAATAGCAACAAGAAACAAAACTTTCCTAGATAACAACTTAATATCCAAGGAATGCATAGGCTCAAATGAAGCCCCTTGAAGAACCTTAAGAAATAAATTAAGACTCCAGGGAGGAGTAACTGGTTTGAACACAGGTCTGATCCTGACCAAGGCCTCACAAAACGATTGCACGTCTGGTACGTCCGCCAGACGTTTATGTAACAAAATAGACAAGGCAGATATTTGACCCTTTAGGGAACTTGCCGATAATCCCTTCTCCAAACCTTCTTGGAGAAAGGACAGACTTCTAGGAATCCTAACTCCTAACTCCAAGAGTAGCCCTTGGATTCACACCAATATAGATATTTACGCCATATCTTGTGGTAAATCTTTCTAGTCACAGGTTTACGAGCCTGAATCATGGTCTCTATGACCGATTCCGAAAATATCCGCTTGGATAAAATTAAGCGTTCAATCTTCAAGCAGTCAGCTTCAGAGAAACTGGATTTGGATGAAGGAAGGGCCCTTGAAGTAGAAGGTCCTTCCCTCAACGGAAGTCTCCAAGGTGGAAGAGATGACATGTCCACCAGATCTGCATACCAAACCCTGCGAGACCATGCCGGTGCAATGAGGATCATCAACGCCCTCTCCTGCTTGATTCGAGCGATGACCCGAGGTAGAAGAGCGAACGGAGGAAATAGGTATGCAAGACTAAAATTCCAAGGTACCGCCAGGGCGTCTATCAGTACAGCCTTAGGGTCCCTTGACCTCGATCTGTACCTCGGAAGCTTGGCATTCTGCAGAGATGCCATGAGATCCAATTCCGGCTGACCCCATTTGAGAATCAGGCTGGAAAACACTTCCGGATGGAGTTCCCACTCCCCTGGGTGAAAGGTCTGTCTGCTCAGGACGTCCGCCTCACAGTTGTCCACCCCTGGGATGTGGATCGCCGACAGACTGCAATTGTGGGTCTCCGCCCACTGCATTATCTTGGCTACCTCTGTCATGGCCAAGGAACTCTGCGTTCCTCCCTGATGGTTGATCTAAGCCACTGAAGTTATGTTGTCCGACTGGAACCTGATGAACCAGGCCGAGGCTAACTGGGGCCAGGCCAGAAGAGCATTGAAGATTGCTCTCAGCTCCAGAATGTTTATGGGCAGAACAGACTATGACCGAGTCCAAGTTTCCTGAGCCTTTAGCGAGCCCCAGACTGCTCCCTATCCCTGAAGGCTGGCGTCTGTTGTCACAATCACCCAAGAGGGTCTGCGAAAGCAGGTTCCCTGGGAGAGATGATCCTGAGAAAACCACCAAAGAAGAGCATCCCTTGTCTCCTGCTCCAGCTGTATTCGCGGAGACAGATCTGCATAATCTCTGTTCGACTGACTGAGCATGTCTAACTGCATAGGTCTTAGGTGGAAATGGGCAAACGGGATGATGTCCATTGCCGCTACCATCAGACCGATTACCTCCATGCACTGAGCCACTGATGGCCGAGGAGAGGACTGAAGCGCTAGACAAGAATCGAAAATCTTTGATTTCCTGACTTCTGTCAGAAAAATCTTCATTGATAAGGAATCTATTATGGTTCCCAAGAAAATTACTCTCGTATTTGGAACTAAGGAACTCTTTTCCAAATTTACCTTCCATCCGTGAGATCGCAGGAAAGATAAGAACATTTCCCTGTGGGATCTTGCTTGTTGAAAGTATGGTGCCTGGACCAGAATGTCGTCCAGATAAGGCGCCACTGCAATGCCCCGCAATCGGAGCACCTCCAACAGGGATCCCAGAACCTTTGAGAAAATTCTGGGAGCTGTAGCAAGGCCAAATGGAAGAGCCACGAACTGGAAGTGTTTGTCTAGAAATGCAAACCTTAGAAACTTGTGATGGTCCATGTGGATGGGAACATGCAGGTACGCGTCCTTTAAATCCACGGTAGTCATAAATTGACCCTCTTGGATCAAAGGAAGAATGGAACAAATAGTTTTCATCTTGAAGGATGGTACTCTGAGGAATTTGTTTAGACTCTTGAGATCTAAAATTGGTCTGAAGGTTCCCTCCTTTTTGGTAACCACGAACAGATTGGAATAGAACCCCACACCCCGTTCCTGCCTCGAAACAGGAACTATCACTCCCAGGTCGGAGAGGTCCCGTACACATTGTAAGAACGCCTCTCTTTTTGTCTGGTCTACAGATAATCTTGAAAACAGAAACCTGCCCCTGGGAGGAAAGTTCTTGAACTCCAGTTTGTATCCCTGGGACACGATGTCCACCGCCCAGGGATCCTGAAAATCTCGAACCCAAGCCTGAGTGAAGAAGGAAAGTCTGCCCCCCACAAGATCCGGTCCCGGATCGGGGGCAGGCCCTTCATGCTGTCTTTGATTCTAAAGCAGGCTTTTTGGATTGTTTTCCTTTGTTCCAAGACTGATTGTGTCTCCATGAAAGTTTGGACTATTCCTGCTTGGAAGAGGAAGGATTTTCCTTGAAATTTCGAAAGGAACGAAAATTACTCTGACTTTACCACTTCCTTGCTGTAACATAGGCAAAGAGAATGACTGGGGAGGGAGGGATGGGAGGTGATATTTAACAGCTTTGCTGTGGTGCTCTTTGCCGCCTCCTGCTGGGCAGGAGTGATATATCCCATTAGTAATTAGATGATCCATGGACTCATCGTGTCATTAGAAAGAAAAACCACAAAAAACCCCCACAAAAAACCCCATCACTATTACCATGGTGTTGCAGGTCTCAAAACTGTGAGTTTGTGTCTGCAGAGATAACATAGCTCTTCACAGCAATAGTGTTATAACAAACTTTTTAACCCCTTATGTACCGAAAATTTAAAAGAAAAAGTTGCCAAAGACAGGAGAATTTTTAGCATTATTGCTATCACTCCATGTAAACAGAAATAGATCCTTTAGATCCTTTTTTTATTATCTAGGCCCATACCAAAATTTGGGCTTCTCAATAAAATTATTTACATATAGCTTGTGCAGTCATAAATGGTTGTAAAAGCTTCTCTGTGATCCTTTTTGTTCAGAAATAGCAGATATGCATGGCTTTGACATTGCTTTTTCGTAATTAAATGGATGCTAATTGCAGCTGCACAACACACTTCTAAAATTCTTGGCAGTGAAGGGGTTAATTAAGTAGCTTGCAAGGTTAATATTTGCTCTAGAGTAAATATTACCCCGTCACCTGACATTTCTCACCTTCCTGACACCTAGCTGATCTCCCCCCACCACTCCTTACCACCATATTAAGTACTGGCAGACAGTCTTGCCCGTATGCAGTTTAGGGCTTTTTATTTTCACTTTTTTTTCCCTGCATTGCAACTTCAAAATTCTATTTTGATAAAATTTTTCTAACTTGTTGAAATCCAAGAAAGTCATCTCAGGAGCGTGCACGTGTCTGGAGCACTATATGGTAACAGTTTCGAAAAAGAGCAGCACTATTTCCTGCTATGTAGTGCTCCAGACAATGACATAGGTATCTCTTCAACAAAGAATATAATGGCAACTAAACAAATTTGATACTAGTAATGGAAACTTTTGTAAAAACAAAATTTATGCTTACCTGATAAATTTATTTCTCTTGTGGTGTATCCAGTCCACGGATTCATCCATTACTTGTGGGATATTCTCCTTCCCAACAGGAAGCTGCAAGAGGATCACCCACAGCAGAGCTGTCTATATAGCTCCTCCCCTAACTGCCACCTCCCAGTCATTCGACCGAAGACAAGCAAGAGAAAGGAGAAACTATAGGGTGCAGTGGTGATTGTAGTTTAAAAATTAAAAAACACCTGCCTTAAAATGACAGGGCGGGCCGTGGACTGGATACACCACAAGAGAAATAAATTTATCAGGTAAGCATAAATTTTGTTTTCTCTTGTAAGGTGTATCCAGTCCACGGATTGATCCATTACTTGTGGGATACCAATACCAAAGCTATAGGACACGGATGAAGGGAGGGACAAGGCAGGCGCTTAAACGGAAGGCACCACTGCCTGTAAGACCTTTCTCCCAAAAATAGCCTCCGAAGAAGCAAAAGTATCAAATTTGTGAAATTTAGAAAAAGTATGAAGCGAAGACCAAGTCGCCGCCTTACAAATCTGTTCAACAGAAGCCTCATTTTTAAAGGCCCATGTGGAAGCCACCGCTCTAGTGGAATGAGCTGTAATTCTTACAGGAGGCTGCTGGCCAGCAGTCTCATAAGCTAAGCGGATTATACTTCTTAACCAAAAAGAAAGAGAAGTTGCTGAAGCCTTTTGGCCTTTCCTCTGTCCAGAGTAGACAACAAACTATGCAGATGTTTGACGAAAATCTTTAGTAGCTTGTAAATAAAACTTTAAAGCAAGAACCACGTCAAGATTGTGTAACAGACGTTCCTTCTTTGAAGAAGGATTAGGACACAGTGACGGAACAACAATCTCTTGATTGATATTCTTATTGGATACCACCTTAGGAAGAAACCCAGGTATGGTACGCAAAACTACCATATCTGCATGGAAGATCAGATAAGGGGAATCACAATGCAAGGCAAATAACTCTGAAACTCTTGAAGCCGAAGAAATAGCTACCAAGAACAGAACTTTCCAAGATAAAAGCTTGATATCTATGGAATGCAGAGGTTCAAACGGAACCCCTTGAAGAATAAGAACTAAATTTAAACTCCATGGCGGAGCAACAGGTTTAAACACAGGCTTGATTCTAACTAAAGCCTGACAAAACGCCTGAACGTCTGGAACATCTGCCAGACGCTTGTGCAAAAGAATAGACAGAGCAGAAATCTGTCCCTTTAAGGAACTAGCTGACAATCCCTTCTCCAATCCTTCTTGTAGAAAAGACAATATCCTGGGAATCCTGACTTTACTCCATGAGTAACCCTTGGATTCACACCAATGAAGATATTTACACCATATCTTATGATAGATTTTCCTGGTGACAGGCTTTTCGAGCCTGAATTAAGATATCAATGACCGACTCAGAAAAACCACGTTTTGACAAAATCAAGCGTTCAATCTCCAAGCAGTCAGACGCAGAGAAATGAGATTTGGATGTTTGAAGGGACCTTGAAGTAGAAGGTCCTGCCTCAGCGGCAGAGTCCAAGGTGGAAAGGATGACATGTCCACCAGATCTGCATACCAAGTCCTGCGTGGCCACGCAGGAGCTATCAAAATCACAGAAGCTCTCTCCTGCTTGATCTTGGCAATCAGACGAGGGAGCAGAAGAAACGGTGGAAACACATAAGCCAGGTTGAAAGACCAAGGCGCTGCTAGACGAGCATCTATCAGCGCTGCCTTGGGATCCCTGGACCTGAACCCGTAACAAGGAAGCTTGGCGTTCTGACGAGACGCCATAAGATCCAGTTCTGGTTTGCCCCAAAGTTGAAACATAGAAACATAGATATTGAAGGCAGATAAGAGCCATAGGCCCAGCAAGTCTGCCCGACCTTACCTAACAGTATAAACTTATCTAGTTCGTAGGATAGCCCTATGCTTGTCCCATGCATTTTTAAAGTCACCCACAGTGTTTGTTGCTACTACCTCTTGAGGAAGTTTATTCCATAAATCAATCACTCTTTCTGTAAAGAAGTGCTTCCTCAAATTACTCCTGAATCTACTACCCTTTAGCTTGAGCTCATGACCCCTTGTTCTTGAATTTTCCATTTTATGTAAAATACCCACAGCCTCAGTTTTACTAAACCCTTTAATGTACTTGAAAGTTGCTATCATATCACCTCTTTCCCTTCTCTCCTCTAAGCTATACATATTTAGGTCATTGAGCCTATCCTGGTAAACACCTCCGGATGGAGTTCCCACTCCCCCGGATGAAAAGTCTGCCGACTTAGAAAATCCGCCTCCCAGTTCTCTACTCCTGGGATATGGATAGCTGATAGATGGCAAGAGTGAACCTCTGCCCATAGAATTATTTTTGAAACCTCCAACATTGCTAGGGAACTCATTGTTCCCCCTTGATGGTTGATGTAAGCTACAGTCGTTATGTTGTCCGACGGAAATCTGATAAACCTGACCGCAGCTAGCTGAGGCCAAGCCTGAAGAGCATTGAATATCGCTCTTAGTTCCAGAATGTTTATCGGAAGGAGTGTCTCCTCCTGAGTCCACAAGCCCTGAGCCTTCAGGGAGTTCCAGACTGCACCCCAGCCCAGAAGGCTGGCATCTGTCGTTACTATTGTCCAATCTGGCCTGCGGAAGGTCATACCCTTGGACAGATGGACCCGAGATAACCACCAGAGAAGAGAATCCCTGGTCTCTTGATCCAGATTTAGTAGAGGGGACAAATCTGTGTAATCCACATTCCACTGACTGAGCATGCAGAGTTGCAGCGGTCTGAGATGTAGGCGGGCAAACGGCACTATGTCCATTGCCGCTACCATTAAGCAGATTACTTCCATACACTGAGCCACTGAAGGGCGAGAAGTAGAATAAAGAACATGGCAGGAATTTAGAAGTTTTGACAACCTGGCCTCTGTCAGGTAAATCTTCATTTCTACAGAATCTATCAGAGTTCCTAGGAAGGAAACTCTTGTGAGAGGGGATAGAGAACTTTTTTCTTCGTTCACTTTCCACCCATGCGACCTCAGAAATGCCAGAACAATGTCCGTGTGAGACCTGGCAACTTGAAAAGTCGACGCCTGTATCAGAATATCATCTGAGTAAGGGGCTACTGCTATAGCCCGCGGCCTTAGGACCGCTAGAAGGGACCCTAGAACCTTTGTAAAGATTCTTGGTGCCGTGGCCAACCCGAAGGGAAGAGCCACAAACTGGTAGTGCCTGTATTGACCCTCCTGGATCATAGGAAGGATGGTTCGAATAGTCTCCATCTTGAAGGATGGGACTCTGAGAAATTTGTTTAAGATCTTGAGATCTAAGATTGGTCTGAATGTTCCCTCTTTCTTGGGAACAACAAACAGATTTGAATAAAAGCCCTGTCCCTGTTCCTCCTGTGGAACTGGGTGGATCACTCCCATAACTAGGAGGTCTTGAACACAATGTAAGAATGCTTTCTCTCTTTATCTAGTTTGCAGATAAAAGTGAGAGATGAAATCTCCCTTTTGGGGGAGAGGTTTTGAATTCCAGAAGATAACCCTTGGACACAATTTCCAATGCCCAGGGATCCTGGACATCTCTTACCCAAGCCTGGGCGAAGAGAGAGAGTCTGCCCCCTACTAGATCCGTTTCTGGATCGGGGGCTGCTCCTTCATGCTGTCTTAGAGGCAGCAGCAGGCTTCTTGGCCTGCTTCCCCTTGTTCCAAGCCTGGTTAGGTCTCCAGACCGGCTTAGACTGGGCAAAAGTTCCCTCTTGTTTTGTGTTAGAGGAAGTTGAAGCTGCGCCACTCTTGAAGTTTCGAAAGGGCCGAAAACTAGACTGTTTGGTCCTTAATTTGTTGGACCTGTCTTGAGGAAGGGCGTGACCTTTTCCTCCAGTGATGTCAGAAATGATCTCCTTCAGTCCAGGCCCGAATAGGATCTGTCCTTTGAAGGGAATGTTGAGAAGTTTAGACTTTGAAGTCACGTCAGCTGACCAGGATTTAAGCCATAGCGCCCTACGCGCCTGAATAGCAAAACCTGAATTTTTAGCCGTTAGCTTGGTTAAATGAACAACGGCGTCAGAAACAAATGAATTGGTTAGCTTAAGGGCCCTAAGCTTGTCAATAATATCTTCCAACGGGGTTTCAACCTGTAGAGCCTCCTCTAGGGACTCAAACCAGAAAGCCGCGGCAGCAGTGACTGGGGCAATGCATGCAAGAGGCTGGAGAATAAAACCTTGTTGAATAAAAATTTTCTTAAGGTAACCCTCTAATTTTTTATCCATTGGATCTAGAAAAGCACAACTGTCCTCGACAGGGATAGTGGTACGCTTAGCTAGAGTAGAAACTGCTCCCTCCACCTTAGGGACCGTCTGCCATAATTCCCGTGTAGCGGCGTCTATAGGAAACATCTTTTTAAAAACAGGATGGGGAGAGAACGGTACACCTGGTCTATCCCATTCCTTAGTAATAATTTCAGAAAACCTTTTAGGGATTGGAAAATCATCAGTGTAAGTAGGTACTGCATAGTATTTATCCAATCTACATAATTTCTCTGGGACTACAATAGTGTCACAGTCGTCCAGAGTTGCTAAAACCTCCTTGAGCAATACGCGGAGGTGTTCAAGCTTAAATTTAAATGTAGACATATCAGAATCAGATTGAAGTATCTTCCCTGAATCAGAAAAATCACCCTCAGATTGAAGCTCCCCTGCTTCAGCTTCATTATATTGTGAGGGTGTATCAGAGATAGCTACTAAAGCGTCAGAGAGCTCTGTATTTATTCTAGTCCCAGAGCTGTCTCGCTTTCCTTGCAATCCTGGCAGTTTAGATAATACCTCTGTAAGGGTATGATTCATAACTATACGCAATGGGCGCACTAGATGTACTTGGTGTCCCCTGAGCGGGATTTATAGGATCTGACACGTGGGGAGAGTTAGACGGCATAACTTCCTCCTTGTCAATTTCTTCTGGTGATACATTTTTTAAAGCCAGAATATGGTCTTTGTAATCTATAGTAAAATCAGTGCATTTGGTACACATTCTAAGAGGGGTTTCCACAATGGCTTCTAAACATAATGAACAATGAGTTTCCTCTATGTCAGACATGTTTAAACAGACTAGTAATGAGACCAGCAAGCTTGGAAAACACTTTAATAACTGTGAACAAGCAAAAAATAAAAACGGTACTGTGCCTTTAAGAGAAAAAAACAATCACAGAAACTGCAAAAACAGTGAAAAAAGCAGTAAATCTTACGAAATTTTTACAGTGTGTATAATAGGCTGAAAGAGCATTGCACCCACTTGCAAACCGGATCAGAAAAAAGATATAAAAGTTTTTAAACAGTCACAACAAACTGCCACAGCTCTACTGTGGCCCTACCTGCCCATACAACGACTTTGGAAGGCACAAAAAACCCTTAGAGAGGTCCTATATGTTCAGGGGACTCCTTCAGGGAAGCTGGATGTCTCAAGCTGCAAAAACTAATGGAAAATAGGCCCCTCCCAACCTGTACTCACAGTGAGAGGGCCTTAAAAAAGTATCCCTAGGCAAAATCTAGTCAGCCATGTGGAAAAACTGGGCCCCAGAATAAAGTTTTATCACCAATATGAAATTAACGTTTATACACCTCAAGCAAACGTTATATCTATTCAGTAATGTGAGTAAATAATAAAAATATTACCCTTTACAGCAAGCATGATACCAGTCGTTATTAAATCACTGTAATCAGGCTTACCTTAAATAAATCCGGTATTGTCAGCATTTTCTAGCTTATCATTTCTCTAGAAAAATTAAAAACTGCACATACCTCAGAGCAGGAGACCCTGCACGCTATTCCCCCAGCTGAAGTTACTTCAGTTATGTGTGAGAACAGCAATGGATCTTAGTTACAACCTGCTAAGATCATCAAAGACCACAGGCAGACTCTTCTTCAACTTTCTGCCTGAGGCTAAAATAGTACAACTCCGGTACCATTTGAAAATAACAAACTTTTGATTGAATATAAACTACATTAATGCACCACATCTCTCTAGCTGCTTCCCTTGTCGAGATCTGAAAGAGAATGACTGGGAGGTGGCAGTTAGGGGAGGAGCTATATAGACAGCTCTGAAGTGGGTGATCCTCTTGCAGTTTCCTGTTGGGAAGGAGAATATCCCACAATTAATGGATGAATCCGTGGACTGGATACACCTTACAAGAGAAATTGTATTCTGTCTGAATCACAACAGACATTTTTTTATGTTTCATATCTCTTTAATTTCCCATACAGCACAGATTATTCTCTTACTAAATACCTTATCGTTACGTTCACAAAGGAATTTCAATCGCTGAGCCCTCTTGTGCATGAAGACACCATCTAAGTGGCCGGTCTCCACTGAGCGTATCTCAATTGCCTTCTCCCCCCAGCCCATAATCTGGTTGGAACATATGTATGCTGTGGTAGAAATAAAGAAATCATTAAAAACTTACTATAAAATGTTTAATTCAGCATAGCTTATAAACATTAAGATTTATTTTGTAAAATGTTCCTGTGATCTACTTGTAAAGCTTTTATAATCCTGTCAATGCGGCAGTAGCTGGAGTGTATTCTGCATATTTAAATTAATTATAGGATTGTTTCCTTCCAAGGTCAATATACAAGAAGCTTTTTAATGGGTTGTATTAGTGAAATGTTCTGTGAAACACTAAAGTTCCTTCAAATGTTACTAACACAAGTTATAAAATAATTCATGATGATGGATATACACTATGAGGTTGTCATGTCTTTCGTCATGAGGGTGATTTTCTTTTCAGTATTGGTCTGAAAAGATCTATCAATTAAATTGATATCCTGTAGTTCTTCAGCCTGTACAAGGTCATACTTTAGTTATTTCACTAAATCATTAGTATTATAATATTTCTGCCACTGACTGCTAGTTGAGATCTAACGATTTCTGTTTTCGTTTTTAATATAACAAAACCCTATCTTGGCACATTGCTCACCCACAGAAGTTGGCATCTCTCCCCATTGAAGCACCACATCCTTTATAATACGCCCGTAAGTATTGACATAGACCCCTTCATCCTCATAGCACAGTAGCATTTCCATACCATCCGTGTTGGGCAGAAATATGATGGCATGAGGGTTAATCTGACTTTGGATCTGCAACAAGTAAAATATATTAGTATATAACACAGGTTGTAAAAGCTCACAAAGCAGCGTAGTGGGTTCCTTTTAAGAAGGGTCAGGGCTATATTTAATAGTTTCAGAAGGATCACTTACATGGACTGGTATGTAAATGTCATAGTTGTTTCCTGAATCTACGTCCACTGCATGGAATCCAGATGATGAGCCATAGATAACCTTTAATCTCTGACCCTCTTCTACTGTGAGGTCAACCAGTTGGGGCCGATGGGGAAGATCTGTGAAGGACTATTGGATTATATACAAAATAAAAAATTAAACCAAAGAAAGGGGCCACATCTCTGCAGTTATTACACTACAATTACAAGGGGTAGGGGGTTGTTCATGAGTAAACACAATGGACTACAACATATAACGCAATACATTTCTGTTGTCACAATCAGTCATTTTTGAGGATAGTACTCAAAAGCTGCTTTTTAAAAACGACAAAGCTTCAACCCTACAATATTTTTAATTTCCATGCTCTTTACCTTGAAGGCCATAAATTTGTGATAAGGTTTGGGGGCCCAGGCGTAAACTTCAACAGAATTCTTCAGTGCAATCACAAGGAACTTGATCCGCTCATATTTTACTACACAATGCAATAAATAAGGAGAACATTTTAAGATAATAATACGTTTGATATAATTCTTAATGCATTGATATCCTATTACTATCTATACATACTAATATATTTACTAACTACACACATACTGATAAACTGTATACTACAATCTGGAAAAGCACAGCAAACACAAATAAGGAACTCCTCATTACTCTGTAGGGACTCCTCATGTATTTGATTGACTACAACTACCTTTCATCACTGAACTCCAGTTCTGTTCCTTGCACAGTTACATTAAGAGAAAATAAGATAGAAACAAAAAAAACAAGCTAACATGCGGAATGAATTAACTAGGTGAGATGTGCTTTGATGTCATTAAAAAAATATAAAGAGTTTCTTGAATTTACAAATGTAAAAATATAGTACTATATATTGAACCTATTTTAACTATGCTGCATCCGGAAACATTTTTTATGCTTACATAATAAATTAATTTCTTTAATTATGGTGAGGGTCCAAAAGATATCACACGTGAGAATATTCCCCTCATGACCACTAGGAGGAGGCAAGAGACAACACCCCAACACACCAAAGCTTTAAATCCCTCCCACTTCCCATGATTCCCAGTCATGCATATAGCCAAGTAGATTAAGAGAAAAGCAGGGCAAAAAAAGTGTAAACCAAGTACTGATGCCACCTGAACAAAAAGAAATGGCAAGGCTTTATCAGGTAAGCTTAAATTTAGTTTTCTTTCATCAGATGGTGAGAGTCCATGAGTCATTACATGTGGGAATCAATACCCAAGGTGTGGAGTCCACAAGACCACCATGAGTAGGAGGGGACAAACCCTTACTATTCAGGCACTACAGCGCACAGAACTTTCCTGCCAAAGGCAGACTCAGAAGAAGCATACACAAAGCAATAAAACTTGTGTAAAGAAGACCAAGTAGTTGACTTACAAATCTGATCAAAAGAAGCCTCATTACGAAAGGCCCAAGAAGTAGCAACTGCTCCAGTGGATTCTTAGGAGATAGACAAAAAGGAGGAACCACAATTTCCTGATTGATATCTGTTCATACCACCCAAGGAAGAAAAGGAGGTTTGCATGACAAAGCTGAAAGCTCGGAGTCTCTTCTAGCCAAAGAAATAGCTAAAAGATAAATAGCTTTCCAGGATAAAATTTGAAGGTGTAAACCATGCATCAGTTCAAAAGGAGGAGTTTGAATAACCCTCAAAACCAGATTAAGAAACCAAGAACGAAATACTGGAGGAATAACTGTTTTAATTATGATCAGAGCCTGAACAAGGGGTTTAAAGTAACAGAGGTTCTCCCTTCTAGATAAGCTGACGGACCAGAGGCCTGAGCCGTGCAGGGACTTTGTCTGACTGGAAGGGGCTTAAATTAACAGAAGTTTTACCTTCTAGATGAGCTGACAGACCAAAGGCATGAGTTGCACCAGATTGTTCCATAGTACCAGTAAGGAAATAGCTTAAAGTGAATTAAATTTTGATGATAAAGTGCCCGGTTTTTAAAAATTCAATTAAAAACAGGGGCTCTTTAATTCATCAAAATTTACATTTCACTCGTGTTGTGAAAATACTTACCTTTTAATTTTGACAGCCGATCCAGCTTCCCCCGGTCGTCAAAAGCCTCTTTCCACGTCAGAAATGACGGATCTGTCATCCTCCAATCACGGCTCCCCCCTCGGGGGAATCCGTGTCCGATTCAAGGCCGTAATTGGAGGAAGCCGGATTCCTCATTTTAGACCCAGGAAGAGGCTTTGCGACGGGCGGAGGAAGCGATGCAGTGGCTGTCAAGATTAAAAGGTATTTTCACAACACGAGTGAAATGTAAATTTTTATGAATTAAAGTGCCCCTGTTTATTAATCAAATTTTTAAAAACCGGGCACTTTATCATCAAAATTTACATTCACTTTAAGCATCAGATAAGCAGTATAAAGCACACAAATAGTCAACCCTGAAGAGTAGGAAAGGCATAATGTAAAACTAACACTTTAGGATATCAGAAATGAAACCAAAGCAGATTAAATTATCCAAGCGTACAAACGTCACTTATTATTGGATAGCAGCCTCCCCCTTCTGACAAGCAAACATGGATAAATGTAAAATAGCAAGTACAGCATAAAACGATATGCTCACCAGAATACCTCAGGACTTCCCTTAGTGCTACGTGTGCTTTTCAGGTGGAACCGGTATTTCTACTACCTTCCTCTCCGCAACCTCTGTGGGGCAATTCGGAGCCCTTTTGTTCCTTTCTCTGCACTCAAAATGCCATGGTTGGCACTCAGCCAATCCCGTCATCCGGTTATGTGGGAAGTCACATGGATACGTTTAGGCCAATGGAGTACTTGCCGGCTGTTCAGAGGATACCGGACCTAATCTCTGGCTTATTCAATGCAGGAAAAAACACAAGGATTTGATCCGTCCGGTAGCTAAAACAGTCTTTATTTTAATTTCATTAAAAACATGGAGAGATCATCATAAGAGAAATGAAGATGCTATGAATAGAAATGGCTAACGCGTTTCAGCCAAAGCCATAGTCATAGCCGAATGTTTCCAGTTCACAGTACCTTTTTTAAAAAAAACATAATTTATGCTTACCAGATAAATTCCTTTCCTTCCTGGCAGGGAGAGTCCCAGACTTCATTCCTTACAGTTGGGAAATACAACATCTGGCCACCAGGAGGAGGCAAAGACACCCCAGCCAAAGGCTTAAATATCCCTCCGACTTCCCCTATTCCCTAGTCATTCTGCCGAGGGAACAAGGAAAAGGAGAAACATCAGCGTATAAAACGTGCCTGGAGAAATAATATAAAAAGGGAGCCGCCCAACAAAAAAAAAAAAAAAAATTAATTACGGGCGAAGTCTTGGACTCTTCCTGTCATTAAGGAAAGGAATTTATCTGGTAAGCATAACTTATGCTTTCCTTCCATAAGGCAGGGAGAGTCCACAACTTCATTCTTTACTGTTGGGAAAACTATACTCAAGCTCCAGAGGACACTGAATAAATAACGGAAGGGAACAGAAAAAAAAAAAAAAAAAAGAGGCGGACCCTATTCTGAGAGCACCAGAGCCTGCAAAACTTTTCTCTCGAAAGCTACTTCAGCCGAAATAAACACATCAAACTTGTAAAATTTACAATTACAATTCTGGCAACCTTAACCTTATGCCAGGAAAAGCCACACTCTTCCCACCAGTACAAGTAAGTCCTCCACACTTTATGGTAGATACGACGAGTAACTAGCATACAAGCTTGAACCAGAGTGTCGATAACACTCTCAGAGAACCCTCTTTTGGCTAAGACTAAGCATTCAAGTATCTGAGATACTTCTCTCACCGACAAGGAACTTCTCGTTCCCCCTTGATGGTTGATATAGGCAACCAAGGTTATATTGTCCGATTGGAATCTAATAAACTGGGACGAACCCAGAAGGGGCCAAGCCTTCAAGGCATTGAAGATTGCCCGGAGTTCCAAAATATTGATCGAAAGGGAGGACCCTTCCTGAGTCCACAGACCTTGTGCTTTCTTGGCACCCCAAACGGCTCCCCAGCCAGAAAGGCTTGCGTCCGTAGTCACAACATCCCAGGACGGTCTCAAAAAGCATGTGCCTTGGGACAGATGATCTGGACAGAGCCACCAGGAGAGTGAGTCTCTCAACAGGCTGCCCAGCCCAATCTGTTGAGGCAGATCTGAATGGTCGTCGTTCCATTGTCTAAGCATGCATAGCTGTAAGGGTCTGAGATGGATTCTGGTCTCGAGTAGGCCTAGAGGGCAAGACATGCAGAAGTGAGCTTGCAACATCTCTGATCCGTGAGGAATATTCTCATGGATATGGAGTCTATTATATTTCCCAGGAAATTCACCCTTGTACTTGGAGCAAGATCTCTTATCCAAGTTTATCTTCCATCCATGTGATCGAAGAAGACTGAGAAGGGACTCTGAATGTTCTTCCGCCAGACGAAAAGATGGTGCCTGTACCAAGATATCGTCCAGGTAAGGCACTACTGCAATACCTCGTGTTCTGACAACAGCTAGAAGAGCCCCCAGAACACCTTTGTAAATATCCTTGGAGCAGTAGCTAGGCCAAACGGAAGAGCTATGAACTGGAAGTGCTTATCCAGAAAAGCAAACCTTAGGAACTGAAAATGTTCCCTGTGAATCGGGATGTGAAGGTATGCATCCTTCAGATCTATTGTGGTCATAAACTGTTCTTCCTGAACCAGAGGCAGGATTGACCGTATTGTTTCCATCTTGAAAGAAGGAACACTCAGAAACTTGTTTAAGCACTTTAGACCAAGAATTGGACGGAAAGTTCCCTCCTTCTTTGGAACCACAAAAAGGTTTGAATAAAACCCCAAACCTCTTTCTGCTGTAGGTACAGGACAATTACTCCTAGAGAGGAGAGATCCCATACGCAACCTAAGAAGGCAGCCCTCTTTTCCGGTCCTGTCAAAAGAATGGAGAGTAGGAATCTTCCCCTGGTCGGAGAAGACTTGAATCCTATCCTGTATCCTTGAGATACAACCTCCAGGACCCAAGGATGCTGTACATCCAATGTAGAAAAGACAACATCTCTGTATGAGATTTTGCTAGTTGAAAAGAAGATGCCTGAATCAAGATGTCGTCTATGTAAGGCGCCACAGCAATTCCCTGGGATCTGACCACTTCCAAAAGAGCCCCCAGAACCTCTGTGAATATTCTGGGAGCTGTGGCAAGACCAAACGGAAGTAAAACAAAACTGGAAATGCTTGTCCAGAAAATCCACCGTAGAAACTGGAGATGATCCATGAATGGGAAAATGAAGATCCGCGTCCTTCAGGTCTATGGTTGTCATAAACTGACTGTCCTGAACCAATGGAAGAAAATCGCTTTCATCTCGAAGGAAGGAAACCGGATCACGAAAATAAATATATCTCACCTGTCACCTGAAAACCTGAGTCACCAGAAAATCATGATGACATAGATATCAGGAGAATAACCTCAATATGAGAGATACAACATGGAATCATGAACATAATTTAGAAAAGGTATGACCAACTATTAGAACAGAGACCTAAAAACTAAAACACTCTTATTGTAAAAGAGAGAGTCCAACTAAAAGGTATCCTTATACCCAGAATATGGATAAATAAAAAATATTAATAGACTTAATATACTAAATAACATGTCATCTTGATATCAAGAAATCAACTCCACATAAGAGAAATTTCAAGAAAATTACCAAAAACGGTCACCAGATGGCAGTCTAAACCGCTTTATTGTCTGAGTAACAGAAAAACTAATATGACACAGCACAAACATTTATGCATAAATAAAAAGGCAGCTCTTAATAAAAAAAACTTTTATTTAGCTATGTGGCTGAATATTGAGTTATTGAGTCAATGTACTATAGACTCAAAACACAGAGTAACACCGGGATCAGCCGAGAACCCTTATCTCTAAATAAAATGCGCCAGATCCTAAGGCGGGAAATTAGATAACATGAACCCCCACAAAATGGCGCTACATAGAGGTTAAAATGCGCATTGAGCCACATATAACACTAAAATATGTCCCTTAAAGGGACACTAAACCCAATTTTATTCTTTAATGATTCAGATAGAGCATGCAATTTTAAGCAAATTTCTAATTTATTCCTATTATCAATTTTTCTTCATTCTCTTGGTATCTTTATTTGAAATGCAAGAATGTAAGTTTAGATGCCGGACCATTTTTTGTGAACAACCTGGGTTGTTCTTGCTAATTGGTGGATAAATTCATCCACAAATAAAAAAGTGCCGTCTGGTGTTCTAAAATAATAATAAAAAAAAGCTTAGATGCCTTATTTTTAAATAAAGATAGCAAGAGAACGAAGAAAAATTGATAATAGGAGTAAATTACAAAGTTGCTTAACATTGTATGCTCTATATGAATCACAAAAAAAAAATTGGGTTCAGTGTCCCTTTAATAAAGGAATCAAACTAAATATTGCCTGTGGAACCTCCTCACATGAAAAGAATGGCACAATATGCAGCTCCTAAGCAGCAGAGGTGCAGCCGTATTAAAGGAGATTTGGTTAAGAGATCAGGGAATTTAATCCCCGTAACACTCTCCTTGAACAATCATACCCCTCAGGAGGACGCTGCATCTATCTCATTCGCGCAGTGTTAAAATAAGCAGCATTCTGTAAATATTTTACAAACGGCTAAAACCAGGTTGCAAAACTAAGCCAAAAAAAGATTTCCCAACACAACGTAGGCTAAGGGGTATTTTGAGAGGAAGAATGTGTACATCTTGAGCAGAGAAAATCAAACCAGTTAAAACCACAAAATGCAAAGGAGAAAAACCTGATTTACAACGGCCTGCATCCTAACTACGCCATAATAAACTCTAACAGAGATTCATGCTAGGCAGTTACATAACAGACATCCGCAGTAAATATGAGCCCTTACAAAAAAAAGGCACTTTAAAAGTCTGAAATAACGGAACATACAGGGATAAAAGGAGGAAAGAAGAAGTCACTATGACCCTTATTCCCCACACCATAAGCCCTGGGTTTGACTGTAAAATAGCCCAGTAACGGGGCAGCAAAATCTCTGACCCTGGCAGAAGGCCAGATAACTGCTCAGCCGCATTATATCCAAAAATTGATAAATATAAGAAATATACAAAACCCCTTTAGGAGGTCAAAGGTCCCACTAGGTCCCTGAATTCTTAGTCCTAATCCATTTTCTTTACAGAGAAATAAATATAAAGAAAGGACTTACCCTCCAGGGAATTTCTGCTGTGGAGCAGTCAAAGCAGCTGCAGGTCTGATAGCCTCACTTAACCGCCAACAGTAACCTGTAGACAGAGAAAGAGCAGAGTAACCAACCCTGGATTTCCATCAAAGGGGTAGCAAATAATGTTAGAAATAAAGCAAAGACAACCTCGCCGCTTTCTAACTGCTAATAGCCACCATTACTCATACTAAAAAAAAATGACATGGACACAGCATAGCACAATCCTTGCTTACAGGGAAAAGTACCCATAAAAAGGATTAAATATCTCCAGACACCATCTTTGCACATCCTCCATTGACAAAGGCAAAGAGAATGACTGGGTAAGGAAAGTTACACTTAAAGGGCCAGTAAACCTAGCAAATAATGTTATATAATTCTGCACATAGTGCAGAATTATATAACATTAGCTTAGCGCCTGATTTCTAAAGTGAAGGGTTAAATAGATATCTCGCAAAGAAAACAGAACGCCGCTCCTGGCTCTACTGAGCGGGTCTGTTTTCTTCTCCTAAGCACATCTGGACAAGCTGTCTAATCACAGCCGGCCCGATCGCGCTATTAAACTCAAAGTAGCTCGCTCCCGCTACCAGACCAGAGCGAGCTACATTAAGTTTAATAACGTGATTGGGCGCGCTGTGACTAGACAGCGTGCCCGCGATGCGCTATGGAGCCAGGAGCGGCGTTCTATTTTCCTTGTGAGATATCTATTTAACCCTTCACTTTAAAAATCTGGCACTAAGCTAATGTTATATAATTCTGCACTATGTGCAGAATTATATAACATTATTTGCTAGGTTTACTGGCCCTTTAACAATTTTGCTGGGGTGATCTTTGCCTCCTCCTGCTGGCCAGGAGTTGAATATCCCACTAGTAATTGGAATGACGTCATGGACTCTCCATGCCATAGGAAAGAAATAAACATATTAGTGTCTTAAGATAACTTAGATAACTATGTATTTTACAAAATACAAAAAGATGCTGCCACAGTCAGCGCGGTAAATCTTCTCACTATGAAAGAGATTGTATTATTGCCCACATACACATGAAATATATAAGTATGAATTTAATCATATTAGTGATCACAGAATCACTAAAATAAATATGCATACTACATAATACATATAAAAGTTGAAAACGGACAGCTGTTCTCATTATGGGAGAGATTGTAATATTGCACCTTTATATGTTACAAAAAATATGTAAGAATGAATTAATCAAATAAGAGTTCTAAAGTAAATATATCTGACATTATACAAATAGATGCTGCAGACATAGTAGAAAATCTCCTCACTATGAGAAAGATAGAACTATGTAAATAAAAAAATATAAATTGATCATTCATTTACATTGAACCACCACAAGATAGCAGCAAACAACAGGGAAACACAGTAAAAACAGGAAAAATATGTCATGAAAATAATCTAGAGAGCTTAATATTGCTTTATTTATAATAAACAATATATAAACTTTGTGAACAAATTTGTGAACAAAGAAACTCAGCCCCCATTCCCATCTTAGAATTATTTATACACATTGTAACTGGAATAAAAAGTCACTGATAGGACTGTCATCCTTGATAAACATAAGCTGTTAGTTAGGGTGTTAAACACTAAACACCCTTTCCAAACTTAGTTCACACTCTATATGAAGCGCTAGGATGAGCAGGTTTAAATGTGGATCAGATAATGCTCGCACTGAGACTCCATGAAGGAGCCGATCTAAAAAGCTTGCTAACTTCACAGCCTGTGGCAGGAAAATGTACCGCTACGTAGTAAGTGAAAAAAATGGCGCAATAAACACCATATAATATCCTCTGTGAGCACTTCCATTATAAAAGGCAACTGATATATATCGCCAGCCTGCAGGAGTCTTCTATCATCCTATGTAGACAGAGGTGCCGCTTCTAAACAGAAAAAACATATTCAGGCATAGTAGAGCACGATACTAACTGCTCTGGAGAAATAAAAAGCCCATAAGATATCTATATAAGTAATTCCCCACTGTAGATATATTTATAATTCAAACGCAGTGCATTGTAATGTACAGGGGGTTGAAGTAAAGTGGCATATAGAGAAGTGCAAACTGTTAACCACCAAAGAAGCCAAGGGTTTACTTGGGAGCCCCTTCCTTACTACACTGTGCACCTTCAATTAATAGCATGCATCGAGTGTTGCACATGAAGGGGAAAAAAACTCCACAAGTTACATTTCCATCGAGGGGAGGAGAGTCCACGGCTTCATTGATTACTGTTGGGAGGCAAAGACATCCCAGCCAAAGGCTTTAATACCTCCCCCACTTCCCTCGTCCCCCAGTCATTCTGCCGAGGGAACCAGGAACAGCAGGAGAAATATCAGGGTATAAATGGTGCTTGAAGATGATTAAATTTAGGTCCGCATATCAGAGATACGGGTGGGAGCCGTGGACTCTCCTCCCCTCGATGGAAATGAAATTATCAGGTAAGCATAATTTATGTTTTCCATCTAAAGGGGAGGAGAGTCCATGGCTTCATTCATTACTGTTAGGAACATATACCCAAGCTCTAGAGGACAGTGAATGAAACAGGAAGGGTAAAAAGGCAGAGGCCTAATCAGAGGGCACCACAGGCTGCAAAACCTCTCTCCCAAAAACAGCCTCCGCAGAAGCAAAAACTTAAAATTTGTAAAACTTTGTAAAAAAGTGTGTAAGGAGGACCAGGTGGACGCCTTAGAAATCTGCTCCATAGAGGCCTCATTCTTGAAGGCCCAGGACGAAGCCACAGCTCTAGTTGAATGAGCCGTGATCCTCTGAGGAGGCTTATGTCCCGCTGTCTCATAAGCCAGGCGGATCAAACTCCTCAACCAAAAATACAAAAAAGTAGCAGAGGCCCTTTGCCCCTTGCGCTTCCCAGAATACACCACAAAGAGAGATGTAGACTGCCTGAAATCATTTGTAGTCTGAAGATAAAACTTCAAGGCACGAACCACATCCAGGTTATGAAGTAACTTCTCCTTTGAAGAAGGATTAGGACACAAAGAAGGAACACCTCTTTCCTGATTGATGTTACGGTTAGACACCAACTTGGGGAGAAACCCCAACCCAGTGAGAATTACAGCCTTATCTGCATGAAACACCAGGTAAGGAGGATCACTTTGCAAGGCAGCTAGTTCAGATACTCTGCGGGCCGATGCAATAGCTAACAGGAAGAGAACCTTCCAGGACAGAATCTTAATGTCTATGGAATGCATAGGTTAAAATGGAACCCTCTACAAAACCTTAAGGACTAAGTTTAAGCTCCAAGGCAGAGCCGACTGTCTAAAGACAGGCCTGAATCTAGACAGAGCCTGAACAAGAGATTGGATGTCAGGGAGCTCAGCGAGTCTCCTATGCAACAAGACAGATAATGCCGAAATCTGTCCCTTTAAGGAACTAGCGGCAAGACCCTTCTCCAAACCATCTTGGAGAAAGGACAGAATCCTGGATACCTTCACCTTATACCAGGGATATCCATACTTCTCACACCAGGGCAAGTAAGTCCTCCACACCATATGGTAGATGCGATGAGTGACTGGCTTCCTTGCCTGAATTAGCGTATCAATCACACTTTCAGAAAAGCCTCTCTTGGCTAAGACTAGGCGTTCAATCTCCACGCAGTCAGCCTCAGAGAATGTAGATTTTGATGTTGATAGGGGCCCTGTGTCAGTAGATCCCTGCGACAGGGTAACCTCGACAGCGGAGAGGATGACATCCCCACCAGATCCGCAAACCACGTCCACTGTGGCCACGAAGGAGCAATCAGAATGGCCAAAGCCCGCCCCTGTTTGATGCGTGCCACTACACAAGGTAGAAGTGGTAACGGTGGAAAAATGTAAGCTAGGCTGAATCCCAAAGGAACCACTAAGGCATCTATCAGCTCTGTCTGGGGATCCCTGGACCTCGACCCGTATCGAGGTAGCTTGAAATTGAGTCAGGACGCCATGAGATCTATCTCCGGCATTCCCCATCTGAGACAAATCTTCGCAAACACCTCAGGGTGGAGAGACCATTCCCCCGGATGAAAGGATTGTCTGCTGAGAAAGTCCGTTTCCCAGTTGTCTACACATGGAATGTAAATCGCTGAGAGCATGCAGTAGTGGGACTCCGCCAACTCCAGAATCCGAGACACCTCCCTCATTGCGAGGAAGCTTCTCGTACCCCCCTGATGGTTGATGTAAGCCACCGAGGTAATGTTGTCGGTCTGGAATCTGATGAAACTGACTGACCCCAGAGAAAGCCATGCCTTCAGAGCATTGTAAATTGGTCATGGTTCCAGGATGTTTATCGGAAGGAGAGACTCCTCCCTGAACCACTTTCCTTGTGCCATCCTGGCACCCCAAACAGCTCCCAATCCTGTCAGAATGGCGTCCGTGGTCAGAATCTCCCAGGAAGGTCTCAAGAAGGATGTCCCCATGGACAGTTGCTCCGGACGAATCCACCAAGAGAGGGAGTTCCAAATCCGAGCATCCATGGATATCAGCTGTGATAGATCTGAATGATCGCGGTTCCACTGTCTCAACATGCACAATTGAAGAGGTCTGAGATGGAACCTGGCGAATGGGATGACATCTATGCTTGAAACCATGAGACCTATCACCTCCATACATTGAGCCACCGACGGGCTTGTGGAGGACTGAAGGGCAAGACAGGTGGACGCAAGCTTCCTGTGTCACTGATCTGTGAGAAATATCTTCATTGACATAGAGTCTATAATCTTGCCCAGAAACTCCGCCCTATTGCTGGGAACCAGGGAACTCTTTCCTGAGTTGATCTTCCAACCGTGAGATTGGAGCAAAAGAAGAGCAGCCCTCGAATGATCCTCTGCGAGGCTGAGCGACAGCACCTGAACTAGGATGTCATCCAGATAAGGTGCCACCTCAATGCCCCTGGATCTGGCCACTGCAAGCAGCGCCCCCAGAACCTTTGTGAAGACTCTCCACTCAAACGGGAAGTGTTGGTCCAGAAACGCAAATCTTAGTAACCTGAAGTGGTCCCTGTGAATTGGCACATGAAGGTAAGCGTCCTTCAAGTCTACAGTTGTCATGAACTGTCCCTCTTGAACTAGGGGCAGAATAGATCTGATCGTTTCCATTTTGAACGATGGAACACTCAAACTTGTTTAAACACTTTAGGTCCAGAATCGGGCGGAACGTGCCCTTCTCCTTTGGGACCACAAAAAGGTTGGTATAGTACCCTAGACCCCTTTCTGCTAGGGGTACTAGTACGATAACCCCGAGAGAGGCGAGATCTCTCACACACTCTAGAAAGGCCTCTCTCTTCATTGGTCTTGAAGACAGGTTTGAAAGGAGGAATCTGCCCTCAGGCGGATGGGATCTGATCCCTATCCTTTAACCCTGGGAGACAACTTCTAGCACCGAAGGGTCCTGAACGTCCTGCAACCATGCGTCTGAGAATAGAGACAATCTGCTCCCTACATTATCTGGAGACCGGTCGGGGGCCGCCCCTTCATGCCGATTTGTTCCAAGATTGAGCTGGCTTCCAAGATCCCTTGGACTGGTCCACTTTCGTGGTGGGTTGCTGGCCCTGGGCCTTGTCCGCACGAAAGGGACAAAAAGTCGATCCCTTAGGCTTAGCCTTCTTATCCTGCGGTAGGAAAGCTCCCTTGCCTCCCGTAACCGTGTATATTATCGAATCCAATCCTGGACCGAACAGGATGTTCCCTTGAAAAGGCAGGGACAACAGCCTTGATTTAGAGGTCATGTCACCAGACCAAGATTTTAGCCACAGAGTCCTGCGCGCTAAAACAGAAAAACCTGACACCTTAGCATTCAGGCAAATAATTTGCATATTGGCATCACAGATGAAAGAATTGGCGAACTTCAGTGCCTTAATCTTTTCCTGTATCTCGTTAATGGAGGTCCCCCCCCCTTGACCAATTCACACAGGGATTTACACCAATATGTTACAGCTCCAGCGACCGCCGCAATGGCCACTGCTGGCTGAAAAACAAACCCTGTATGCTGAAACATCTTTCTCAACATGTTTTCCAGCTTTTTATCCATGAGCTCTTTAAATGACGAACTATCCTCGAGTGGAATAGCGTAGAGATAGCCCCATCCCCCTTAGGGATGGTCCCCCACAACTTAAGCTGAGAGACCAGAACGGGGAACAGTTTTTTAAAAGAAGAAGAAGGGGAAAAGGACAAACCTAATCGGCTCCCATTCATTCTTAATATTTGTCATCTTAATGGGAACCGGGAAAGTCTGAGGTACTACCCTGTCCTCATATACCTTGTCAAGCTTAGGAATCGTAGGCTCCTCCGGGATCTTAGGTTCCGGAACCTCCAGAGTAGCAAGCACCTGCTGCAGCAGAAAGCGCAAATTCTC
Source organism: Bombina bombina (assembly GCF_027579735.1). Lineage (NCBI taxonomy): Eukaryota > Metazoa > Chordata > Amphibia > Anura > Bombinatoridae > Bombina > Bombina bombina. The sequence goes on from NC_069504.1 coordinate 864,605,080, forward strand.
CATCCAAAACCTATAACCAGGCTCCTCCACAGCCGGAGGTTTAGATGACACGGACTCCGACCGAGAAGGGGTCTCCTCCGAAGATTCGGAGTGGGCCTCATCTTCGTACAGAGCCTCTGGATCTTCCATCGGCATAGACAAACTCTGGGCCAGGCCGCCATGATACACCCTACGCTTGCGCTTAGCAGAACGTGGTAAGGCACAAATCACTTTCAAAACAGCCGTTTCCAGTTGGTCAGCAAAGTCTGACGGCCAATGAATCTCTCCTGAAGGAGTAACGGTTGGACCCCGGGGCGCTGCATGTGCAATCGGAGATGAATGTAGGGAACGCACCTCACGGGACGAAGAACCCTCAGAGGTGGACGGCTCAGTAGTACTAGACATCCGTTTACATTCAGATGTTGTAACTATCAAGGCATGTGGAACATAGTTGAGCACATAGTTGAGCAGGCTGATCTACCAGAACCCTCTTCAGAATAAACACAGGAATGAGACTTTGTGAAAGAGGGAGAGCCCTCTAATGCATCAGAGTCCTCCATAGCTTGCGCTTTGATCAGACTAACTAATTTACAAAAAAGGCACCTATATACTGCGAATGGCTGGGGCACTCACCACCTCCTAGGACCGGTACCACGGAAACCGCTTTATGTCTCCTGCACCACAGATCAACAGAGGAGAGATAGGCACACCTAGTCACATGGAGGGCCTGGCAGAACTGCCCCTTCACTAGGGAAAAACTCGCCAAATATGGCCGTGCAAGATCCCCACAAATAACCTGAAAGTTCCACACATTGCCAGAGCCTCATCTCGCACATAACGCAGCAATGATACAATAAACAATATCATGTATAACCCCCCCCCCCCGTTCAATAATCCCCCTTCCAGGAATATTAACCCTAGATTCTGTAAAGATAAAGAGGCGCCACTCTGTGACCCTTTCTTCTATGTTATCATTAGTAAACAAAAATGAAACTATCTTACCAGAATCTATGCCGTGGAACAGGAACACAGCCCTTCAAGTGTGACAGGTTAGTAGCCTCGTTCCTGACACAGACTTGAGTGCAGAAAAGCAGGCAGCGAAACTCGTCAACGCCGATTGCTTGTGGAGCTGTTAATATGAGTCGGGATGGTTTCGCAGAAAGACTCTCCCTGCATCTCCGGACTCTAACTTTTGTCCAGGCTCTCACTGAGAGGCAGACAGGAGTACTTAAAATTCCAGTCCCAATGCGAAGAGTACTACCCTCCATAAGAGACTACTCCAAAACTGCCATCCTCTGTGACGAAAGGCAAAGAATGACTGGGGGATTAGGGAAGTGGGGGAGGTATTTAAGTCTTTGGCTGGGGTGTCTTTGCCTCCTCCTGGTGGCCAGGTTCTTAATTCCCAACAGTAATGAATGAAGCCGTGGACTCGCCTCCCCTTCAGATGGAAATAGTGTGTCTTGATCTGCTCAAGCCGCTGAAATATCCCATGTAGAGGATATATAAATAAATATGACTAGCCTTCTGAAGGATTGCGGTGCTATCCAGTCACCTTAAAAACAAATTCCCCTTTATATGTTCCCACATAGGGTTGTCAGGTCAGCAAAGAAAAAGGGACTATAATCTGTAACATATAATCTGTGCCCAGACCCCTTATGGAATGTAATTTTGAGCCATTTGGTCACCTAAGTGCTCTCATGCTCCTCCTCTGCATGACCTAAGGAAAGGAATAAAGGCACTTACCTCCAGGGTCTCTGCTGTCTGACAGGGACCTGAAGTAGAAGGAAAGCAGAGTAACTAAACCTTACTCAAGAGAATTAAATGGACACAGCATTACCCCAGTCCTACTTGAAGGGAAGCTACCCATTAAAGGAGTTAGTTCAATTTTTATCCAGAGCACTGACTTCGCTTCCTCCTTGTTAGAGGCAAAGAATGACTGGGGAGTATGGGAAGTGGAGGGATACTTAAGATTTGGTGGGGTGTCTTTGCCTCCTTTTGGTGGCCAGGAGTTGAATTTCCCAACAGTAATTGAATGGAATCGTGGACTCTGCATGCCATTGGAAAGAAAAACAAGCCTTAAAATCTTACTGAAGAAGAAATGGAATAGAGTGACCCATACTATTGAGAAAAAAAAATTAAGACAGTCCAGTTATTACTGGTTTTAGAAATCATAATGGACATTAAGTCTTGGAGGCTTCATTGTTAGAAGTGTTGCATAAGCTGTCGATTTGGTGAAGCTTTAACATATTGTATAACAATAAGAATACTTAAGGATGTTATGCCTTGAGTAGATCTTGACAATGTAAGAAAGTTAAACACATTCGTACGATGAGTAACAGCCATAACTGCAGCTGTAACACTTCGGGCAATGTACCCATACTGAAAGCTTGGATCTGGAACTAGTAATTGATTGCAATGTTTAATGAAATAACTGCAATTATCCACATTGATGGGGATATGAAAGGACATTAATAATAGCCGAGAATTGCTGAGCCGCCATGACTGTCAAAATTGACAGCAGTGTCCTTTGTGTAGTTCAGTTCAAGCTTTTAAGATTTCAGTAAAAATAATTTCTTAACTAAATAGACAGAAACAGATCACAACCTGTTCCTCTAAAAGAGAAATTACAGGTAAGAAAATTTTTTATTTAGGTTTCCCAAGTTTGGTTTGGGAATTTTCAATGGTTGCTTAGACTTAGTTCAAAATGAACCACACAGTGGCCAAATAAGGTAAGGGTCAATAATTGTGCGGACTACCTTCTAGAAAGAGCAGAACATTTATCCACATATCACCTCACAAGAAAGTACTCAACCACCAACGTGCACCAATACACCTACTGAAAGCTGGATGGGCGATACAGCTAAAAACAAAATAGAAAAAGAGAGAACCACAGTATATTGTTCAGACTGTGTGAGATAACGATTATCCTAAACGGTCAAACCGCACCAAATAAATGCCAAATTATAGTTCAAATTTCTTAAATGACTGAACATTAAGGACCAGATTACAAATGGAGCGCTAATATCGCTTTCATGAAAGCGATATCGCCTCACTGTGTAATACCAGCGCACACTAATGTGCGCTGGTATTACAAGTCTTCAGCAATGCAAATGCAACCTCGCGTTCGCATTGCGCTCATGAGAACGCGCTTCCATAGGATCCTGTGGGAGCGCAGTGAAGAAGGTAAGTAGCACAGCGATGGCAGCAAACTTAAATATATATGTATATGATTTACTAAAAAGCATGTCAAGAAAGGATACCAACAATGGAAATTTGATAATGCAATTATATTGTAAAGTTGTTTAAAGTGGCTTGCTCTATTGGTATCGTGAACGTTTCATTTTGACTTTACAGTCGCTTTTAATGAACATTTGAACTGAAGGGAATGTTTTTAGTTTCTGACTTTGCTTGTCTAGCCGTCAGTGTCTTTTAAAGCCTATAGTTATGTGATTTGACAATGCTGAGGTTTTCATAAATGTTCCCAAATCATCCTCAACTTGTACAAAGAAAAAGATGCCACCAGCTGTGACTACCATGCAAAAAAAAAGGTAGAGAGGCCTCTAAATAATCAGGCCTGAAAATAAAGATATGTAGAAACCATCCTAATAATGATCAGCTGAGTCACAAGAGGTAGACATTGTCCCAATTGAGCCTGGTCTAGAGAACAATCTGTAATTTGTTAGGCTCTCAGCAAGGACACAAGAAGAATATATATTGGAAATGACCATGAAAAATTTGATTTTCACATGGAATGAGTTGCAGGACACAAGCAAAAATGTTCAATGTTTATTTTGAACTCATGATAATATACACAACACATACAAATAAAGTATTAAAAAAACAAGAGTATCAAGGCATACTGGACTTCTTACCAACTCTGTAATGGACACATCCATCCATGTCTCCTACTGTGCTCCACCCCTGTTTTTTCTCAACCTCAGGATCATTATGGAGGATCTTGTTTCTCAACCAGGAAAGATAATATACACGCAGCTTGTTTCTTTTACCTTCACACAAAGCAGAAAAAAACCCATATATATATATTAAGCAATCAATCTTCAGTGGGAAACACACTTATTTACCAACTAAGGATGAAGAAAAACAAACATACAAAGTATAATAACACACTACTATATAAAGTGGATTCATATTTATAAGTGAAGTGAGCTAAAGTATAGAAAAGATGTGATCTCTAATAATGAATATTATGACCATTACTTGGCTACAAACTCTTACCGCTGATTGTAATGAGCAGGTTAAGTCCCTCAAGGACATCCATCTGCTGAAAACGGCGGCGAGTTATTAAACTGTAGACCTTCCCCTGGCCACTGCGATCAAGCAGCATCAAACCATTCTCTGTTCCTACCAGCAAATTCACACCTGTAGGAGGAAAGGAAAAGCAATTCTGAAACAGATAAATATGCGGAGCTCTGAAGTAATAATTAAAAGAAGCAGCAAGAGTGAAAATGTTTTATGATAAATAAATAATAAGTAAACTAAAACTAAAAGTTAATGTACCTTGGCGCTGTTTAACAATTTAAAGGTCCATAAGAAATGCCCCAGATTTCTATATCAATAAATTAAAAACATATTTAATAGAATAACGAGTGCTAATAGTACCCTTAAATTTACCTCAAAGTTCGAAAAATAGTCCCAAAACGATCCTCTGTAAAACACCCATATAAATGGGTGGTTTCCCTCCCTCTCTGCCCGTGTCCAATCATCATTGCCTTGCTGATCAGACACGGGAGTAGGAACTCAACAGCATGCTGACAGAATTCGCACTGACACACTAGCAGAGCTTGTGTAAACGTTGCTAGGGGCAACCGGTTGATCTGCTAGCGTATCAGTTTAGGTTTTTAGGTAGTCTGCTGTACCCGGATCCATTTTCACTACTGCTTTAGTAATAAAAATTTTAAACAAATTAGTGTTTAAAAATTATAACATTAAAATAAAAGCTTTCAATCCAAACTGAAATTAGTTTGTAAACTATCCAAATAGCAGCAGGATCAAAATTAAAATATAGCAGCTATTGAATTAAATAAAAACACCTGGCAAGCTCAAAAACCAAAGAGCGTTTAAATTATTTCACTCAGTGAACTTAGCTCCTGCAGGACGCTTTAAAGGTTGCCATAGCAACCATTGCCGATTGGCTCCCTAGTGAATGCGAGCAGAGGGGCCAGATCGTTTTTTTGATTGACATCGGCAGGCCTGATCTTTGTTCATTACGCTGCAAGGAGTTGAGGAAACACTTGACTGCGCACGCTTAAACTTACATGTCGGTCGTGCGACTGATAGAATAATTGGAAGCTGAATAGCAGGCTTCATTGGGCAGTGGAATCATAAATTTATAAGTAAAAACATAATTTATTCTTACCAGATAAATTCCTTTCCTTCCGGATAGGGAGAGTCCACGGATTCATTCCTTACTGTTGGGAAATATAACACCTGGCGGAGGCAAAGACACCCCAGCTTAATATCCCTCCCCCACTTCATCATTACCCCAGTCATTCTGTCAAGGAAACAAGGAAAAGTAGGAGAAATATTAGAGTATAAATAATGCCAAAAGAATACAATAAATAATAGGGGACCGCCCATAGACAAGAAATAAAATGCGGGGGCCGTGGACTCTCCCTATCCAGAAGGAAAGGAATTTATCTGGTAAGCATAAATTATGTTTTCCTTCCTAAGATAGGAAGAGTCCATTGCTTTATTCCTTACTGTTGGGAAAACTATACACAAGCTCCAGAGGACACTGAATGAATAACGGGAGGGAACAAAAAGGAAGAGGCGGACCCTATTCTGAGGACACCACAGCCTGCAAAACTTTTCTCTCGAAAGCTGCTTCAGCTGAAGCAAAAACGTCAAACTTGTAAAATTTTGAAAAAGTATGTAAGGAGGACCAGGCAGCCGCCTTACAACTCTGATCCATACAGGCCTTGTTCTTAAAGGCCCAAGAGGAAGCCACTGCTCTAGTGGAATGAGCCGTTAGCCTCTCAGGAGGATGATGTCCCGCTGTCTCGTAAGCTAAGTGGATGACGATATGGAAGTCGAAGTAGCCTTCTGCCCCTTACGCTAATAGACAACAAAGAGGAAGATGGTCTAAACTCCTTAGTAGCCTGAAGATAGAACTCCAAGGCACGAACCACATCCAAAGTGTAAAGTAAGCGTCCCTTCGATGAAGAAGGATTAGGACACAAGGAAGGAACCACAATCTCCTGATTGATATTGCAATGACACAACCTTAGAAAGAAAACCAAATTTAGCATGTAAAACTGCCTTATCTGCATGAAAAAAAAATCAGATAAGGGGGCTCACATTGCAAAGCAGAGATCTCAGAAACTCTGCGCGCAAAAGCAATAGCCAATAAAAAGAGAACCCTCCAATATAACAATTTAATGTCAATGCAATGCAGAGGCTCAAACGGAACCGGTTGTAAAACCTGAAGAACAAGATTTAGGCTCCAAGGAGGAGCCCCAGATCTAAACACAGGTCTGATCCTAATCAGAGCCTTAAAGGATTGCACGTCTGGAAGCTCGGCCAGTCTCTTGTGCAATAGAAACCGACAGGGTCGAAATATGTCCCCTCAGGGAACTAGCAGAAAGGCCCTTCTCCAGCACATCCTGGAGAAAAGATAAGATCCTGGCAACCCTAACTCTGTGCCAGGAAAAACCATGATCTTCACACCAGAATAAGTAGGTCCTACACACCTTGTGGTAGATACGCTGAGTAACTGGTTTACGAGCTTAATAAAGAGTATCAATGGAGAAACCTCTCTTTTGCTAAGACTAAGCGTTCAATCTCCATGCAGTCAGCCTCAGAGAATCTAAATTTTGATGAACAAATGGACCTACTATCAGCAGTTCTCTGTGACAAGTTAACTTCCACAGAGAAGATGAGGACATTCCCACTAGATCCACGAACCACGTCCTTTGCGGTCACAATGGAGCAATCAGGATTACGATACCTACTCCTGCATGATGCGGGCCACCACTCGAGAAAGAAGCGGTAATGGAGGAAAAAGATATACGAGTTTGAACCTCCAGGGCACTGCTAGTGCATCTATTAGATCCGCTTGGGGATCCCTCGACCTGTACCTGGGTAACTAGGTATTGAGAAGGAACGCCATGAGATCTATCTCCAGCGTCCCCCACTTGCTGCATATCTCTGCAAACACCTCGGGATGGAGAGACCATTCCCCTGGATGGAAAGATTGCCTGCTGAGAAAATCAATCTCCCAGTTGTTCACACTCGGATTATGGATCGCTGACAGCAAACAGCTGTGGGCCTCTGCCCACTCCAGAATCTGAGATACTTCCTTCATCGCCAAGGAACTTCTCGTTCCCCCTGATGGTTGATGTAAGCCACCGAGGTTATATTTAATGATTGAAATCTGATAACTGAGATGAACCCAGAAGTGGCCAAGCCTTCAAGGCCTTGAAGATTGCCCGTAGATCCAAAATATTGATCGGAAGGGAGGACTCCTCCTAAGTCCACAAACCCTGTGCCTTCCTGGCACCCCAAACAGCTCCCCATCCGGATAGGCTTGCGTCCATAGTCACAATCTCCAAGGATGGTCTTAAGAAGCATGTCCCTCAGGACAGAAGGATCTGGACAGAGCCACCAAGAGAGCAATTCTCTCGACCAGTTGTCTAATACAATCTGTTGAGACAGATCTGAATGATCGCCGTTCCACTGCCTCAGCATACACAGTTTTAAAATGTCTGAGACTGAACCTGGCAAAAGGAGTGATGTCCATGCAGGACACCATGAGACCAATCACCTCCATACACTGAGCCACAGAGGGACTCAAGGAGGTCAAGACATGCCGAAGTTAGCTTGCAACGTCTCTGGTCTGTTAGAAATATCCTCATGGATATGGAGTCTATTATAGTACCCAGGAATTCCACCCTGGTACTTGGGATAAGAGAACTCTTTTCCAAGTTTATCTTCCATCCATTTGATCGAAGAAGACTGAGAAGGAACTCCGAGAATTTTTCCGCAAGATGAAAGGATGGTGCTTGCACCAGAATATCATCCAAGTATTGGGCTACTGCAATACCCCGAGTTCTGGCAATGGATAGAAGAGCCCCCAGAACCTTCGTAAATATACTTGGAGCAGTAGCTAGGCCAAACGGAAGGCCAATGAACAAAGTGCTGGTCCAGGTAAGCAAACCTCAGGAACTGAAAGTGTTCCCTGTGGATTGGAACATGAAGGTAAGCGTCCTTTAGATCTATAGTGGTCATAAACTGGCATTCCTGAATTAAAGGAAGGGTGGACCTTATCGTCTCCATCTTGAAGGATGGGACACTGAGAATTTTTTTTCAGCACTTTAGGTCCAGAATTGGGTGGAAAGTTCCCTCCTTCTTTGGGACCATGAAATGGTTTGAATAAAACCCCAAACCTCTTTCTTCGATAGGCACTGGGACAACAACTCCTGAGGAGGATAGATCCCGAACGCACCCTAGAAAGGCATCCCTCTTTTCTGCTCTGGTAGACAGATTCGAGAGAAGGAATCTTCCCCTTGGCGTATGAGATTTGAAGCCTATCTTGTATCCCTGAGATACCACCTCCAGGACCCACGGATCCTGTACGCTCTTGAACCAAGCGTCTGAAAAAAGAGACAGTCTGCCCCCTACACGACCCGATCCCGGATTGGGGGCCGTCCCTTCATGTCGATTTGTTTTCGGCAGGCTTCTTATTCTGCTTGGATTTATTCTAGGACTGAGCCGGCTTCTAAGTACTCTTAAGTTGCTCGGGCTTGGAGGAGGATGGTTGTCGTTGGGATTTGTCAGAACAAAAGGAATGAAAATTAGAAGATTGTCATCCCTTAGACTTTTTATTCTTATCTTGCGGTAGGAAGGCACCCTGTAGAAATAATGGAGTCCAGGCCTGGACCAAATAAAATCTTTCCCTTGAAGGAAAGAGAAAGGAGTCTGGACTTAGAAGTCATAGCCGCAGACTAAGACATCAACCAGAGCGCCCGGCGGGCTAGGACCGCAAAGGCCTTTGACTTTAGGCTAATAATTTGCATGTTCGCATCACAGATAAAAGAATTAGCAATTCTCAGAGCTTTAATTCTGTCTTGAATATCCTCAAGGAGAGACTCAAGCTCAATGAGTTCCGACAGAGTCGCACCAGTAGGTAGCCACTCAGGCAACTGCAGCCGCCGGTTTAAACAAAAATCTCATATGTTGAAACATCTTTCTCAGAAAGGTTTCCATTTTCTTATCTATCTGCTCTCTGAATGAAGAACTATCCTCAAGAGGTATAGTAGCATGTTTAGCAAGCGTAGAGATAGCACCATCCACCTTAGAAATGGAGCCCCACAAATCCTGTTGAGAATCCGGGACCGGGAACAACTTTTTAAAAGTAGACAAGGGGGAAAAGGAAAACCAATTCTTTCCCATTAGTTCTTAATAATGTTCGTCATCTTAACCAGCACAGGAAAAGTCAAAGGAACTTTCCTGTCTTCGTAAACTGTCTAATTTAGGTATCATAGGTTCTTCAGGCAGTGCAGCCTCTGGAACCTCTAATGTAGACAGAACCTCCTTTAATAAAAAACGCAAGTGCGCAATTTTAAATCTAAAGGACGGTTCCTCTGCAGCAGGAGGCTTAGACGCTAAGAACTCCGACCCAGAAAGTTCACCCTCTAAAGCTACAGAGGTTAACTCATCATCGGATAACTGGAACATAATAGCTAAATCCGATAAATATTTAGATGACTCCGGGTCAGGAGAGCTATGTTTAACCTTTCTCTTGCGTTTGTTAGAACGAGGTAATTCACTGAGGGTAGTAATCTCACAGGACGCCGAGTCCTGAGAAGGTCTCCCTTCTTAGACTTTATAACGTGTTAAGGCATGTGGAACATAACTGAGTAGGCGGGAAAACCATGGCCTCCTCACAATATAAACAGGTATGATTTAGTACAGAAGGAGTACCTTCCAACATGTCAGAGTCCTACATAGCTCAGGTTATACCCACAGGAGGACACAAATAAAAACGTTTTTTTTTATTATAGAAAACTGCACCTTTATACTCCCAATGGCTGGGGCACTCACCACCTCCTAGACCCAGACAGTTAACAGAGGAAACGCTCTCCTCAGGTTTAAGTCTCAGCCGGAATGGTGGAAATGAACAAAGACCACAACCGGTCAAATGGAGTGCAAGACAGTACTTCCCCTGTTATTACAAGTACAGCAAGTAATAGGAGCTGTGCAACACTTTCAAAAACGAAAGTGAAACTTAAAAGTGAAACCTGTTTGTTCCAGCCAAAAACACACAGTCTATCACCCCAGGAAAAAAAAATCACACAAAGCAGCATGTAAATAATTAATACACAGATTAATTAACCCCAACTATTCAATAAACCCCCATTCAGAGGATATTAACCCTGGATCCTATCAAGGTATAAAGGAGCCACACTGTGACCCTGTTATAGCGTTTTATGTGTAAAATTTTTAACAATCTTACCACCAGGATCCATGCTGTGGATTAGAACACAGCCTCTCAAGTGTGACAGTCTTATAGCAGTGCTCCTGACATGGACTTGAGTGAGAGAAAGTAGGCAGTGATTGCTTAGGAGCTGTTAGTAGTAGTCTGGATGCTTTCGCAGAAAAACTTTCCCTGCATCTCCAGACTCTAACTTTCATCAATACTCTCACTGAGAGGTTGACATGACTACTTAAAACTCCAGTCCTATCTCGAAGGGCAGATACCCATTTTCAGGACTCTATGAATCTTCTGCCACTTCTCTGCCACCTCCTAACGTGACGAAAGGCAAAGAATGACTGGGGTAATGAAGAAGTGGGAGGGATATTTAATCCTTTGGCTGGGGTGTTTTTGTCTCCTCCTGGTGGCCAGGTGTTGTATTTCCCTACAGTAAGAAATGAAGCCGTGGACTCTCCCTATCTTAGGAAGGAAATATCTTTTGAACAGTAAATTACTGTACATGTATATTAGTATATGTACTAATAGTTTATAATTTGGTTATAAACTTTTTATTAACCCCCAAATAAAAAACAATATTAATGGCCCTTTAAAACAAACAGCTCAGACAGATGATTATACCAAAATGTATTAATGTTTGTGGCAATGTACCTATGCTTTTAACCTGGAATTAATAAAGTATTTTGTTTTTTTTTTTGTCCTTCTCTTTTTGGTGCTTCTTGTTGTGCGGCTGTGCACTCTTTTGTGTATGTACTTTCTTTGGCCATTTCAGCCAAAGAAAGTACATATTATTGTGGACTGTTCCACCTTCCACTTTCCGTGGATCTACAGCATTCACCAGGACCCGCGGCAGCGAGGAGAGTGTGTGTGGACAAAATGTATTAATCGTTTAACATAGCTGAGGGTTTTTATTATATATGCAAGTCTAATATAGATATGACAGGGCAAATATGACATGCTCATATCTTATCAAATAAAAATATTCAAATACGTTAAAGGATTAACTGGCATGAGGAGATATAATTAATTGGGTTTAGCAGAAAGCTCAGCTGCATACTCATAATAAAAATCTAATGTTCAGTAAATTTCAGCAAGCTTTATTCCTTAGTTTCTGTTTGTGACACTGACCTGGCTGGCTTCCTTGAGCAAGTTCAAGACTGTATCCATATGATAGAGCTCTTTGGGACATTGATTATGCAACCATGTTTGTGAAGAAACCAGAGTAACTTCTCTGTGTGATAAATTGATACAGGTAAAGATAATGCTTGAACCAAGATATCATCCTGGTATGGAGCTACCACTATTCCCTGGAGACAAATTACAGAAAGCAGAGTACCCAAAACCTTTGTAAACATTCTGTGAGTAGTAGCCAACCCGAAGAGAAGAGTCATATGTTCAGAAACGCAAACCATAGATAATGATGATGATCCGGATGGATCGGGATGTGAAGATACGCATCCTTCAGATATGCAGTATAATCAACATTAATTGCCCCTGAAGAACTAAGGGAAGAATTGATCTGATGGTCTCCATCTTGTAGGATGTTACTTTCAGAAATTTGTTTAAAGTCTTCAGATCCAATATTGGTCGAAACGTACCCTTCCTTTATTTAGGCATGCAGAGGTTTGAATAAAACCCCTTCTCTTGTTTGTTTTTTTAACGGGACTGGAGTAATCACCCCCATTGTTCTCCAGGTTTTGTACATATTGTAGAAAAGCTAGTCTCTTTTCTGTTATTTTTGAAATGTGAGACAGATTAAACCTTCCCTTTGGAGGTCTCAATTTGAAAGTCTATTCTGTACCCCTGAGACACATTTCTATGATCCAGGGATCCTGAACTGTTTCCAGGCATTGTGAAACTAGCTTAGCCTGCCCTCTACCAGAGATAAGTCTGGCACAGGGGCCACACCTTCAGGCGTTTGTTTTAATCCACAGAAGATTTTTTGTTCTGCTTGGATTAGGTTTCCAGGTAGTTTTTTGGCGTTTCTGGGGCAGATATAGGTAAACCTCTGATTCTTGTTCTGCCGAAAGTGACGAAAAAATCCACCTGATTTTCCTTTTTGCCTGGGCTTTTTGTTCTGTGGTAAAAAGCACCTTTACCACTTGTCACTGTAGAAAAGAAAATTTATGCTTACCTGATAAATTTGTTTCTTTTTAGACACGATGAGACCACGGATTTCATCCTTACTTGTGGGATTACGCCTCCTGGTTAGCAGGAGGCGAAGAGCACCACAGTAGAGCTGTATATATAGCTCCTCCCTTCCCTCCCACTCATTCGACCGAAGTTAGGAAGAGAAAGGAAAAGCCAAGGTGCAGAGGTGTCTGAAGTTTAACCAAAATAATAACCTGTCTCATAGAACAGGGCGAGCCGTGGACTCATGGTGTCTAAAAAGAAACAATTTTATCAGGTAAGCATAAATTTTATTTTATTTTTAAAGACACAATGAGTCCACGGATTTCATCCTTACTTGTGGGATACAATACCAAAGCTATAGTACACGGATGATAAGGGAAGGCACCAATGCTTGAAGAACCTTTCTCCCAAAAACAGCCTCAGCCGAGGCAAAGGTATCAAATTTGTAAAATTTAGAAAAAGTGTGAAGAGAGGACCAAGTTGCAGCCTTGCAAATCTGCTCAACAGAAGCATCATTTTTGAATGCCCATAAGGAAGCAACAGCCCTAGTGGAAGAAGCCGTAATTTTTACAGGAGGCTGCTGTCCAGCAGTCTCATATGCAAAATGGATGATACCCTTCAGCCAAAAAGAAAGAGAGGTAGCCGTAGCTTTCTGACCCTTACGTTTTCACGAAAAAACAACAAATAAAGAAGACGATTGTCGAAAGTCCTTAGTCGCTTGTAAGTAAAATTGTAAAGCACGGACTACGTCCAAAATGTGTAGCAGGCGTTCCTTCTGAGAAGAAGGATTAGGACACAAGGAAGGAACAACAATATCCTGATTAATGTTCTTGTCTGAAACAACTTTAGGAAGAAAACCAAGTTTAGTACGTAACACCACCTTATCCGAATGAAAAATAAGGTAAGGAGAATTATATTGTAATGCCGAAAGCTCAGACACTCTTCGAGCAGAAGAAATGCCAACAAGAAACAAAACTTTCCAAGATAACTTAATATCTATGGAATGCATAGGTTCAAACGGAACCCCTTGAAGAACTTTAAGAACTAAATTTAAACTCCATTTTAATCAAAGCCCGACAAAAAGATTGAATATCCGGTACATCTGCCAGACGCTTGTGCAGCAAAATAGATAAGGCAGAGATCTGACCCTTTAGGGAACTCGCTGATAACCCCTTCTCCAATCCTTCCTGACTAAATCCTGGGAATCCTAACTCTACTCCATGAGTAGCCCTTGGATTCACACCAATAAAGATATTTGCGCCATATCTTATGGTAAATCTTCCTAGTTACTGGCCTACACGCCTGAATTAAGGTATCTATGACCGAATCAGAAAACCCTCGCTTGGATAAGATTAAGCGTTCAATCTCCAAGCAGTCAGCTGCAGAGAAACTAGATTCGGGTGACGGAAGGGACCCTCAATGAGAAGGTCCTTCCTCAATGGAAGCTTCCAAGGTGGCAGAGATGACATGTCCACCAGATTGGCATACCAAATCCTGCGAGGCCACCCAGGAGCAATGAGGATAACTGATGCCCTCTCCTGTTTGATTTGAGCAATAACCCGGGGAAGGAGCGCAAACGGGGGGAATAGATATGCTAGGCTGAAAGACCAAGGAACTGCCAAGGCAACTATCAGCTCGGCCTGGGGGTCCCTGGACCTGGACCCGTATCTCGGAAACTTGGCATGCTGATGAGATGCCATGTGATCCAACTCCGGCCGACCCCATCTGAGAATCAGGTTGGAGAATATTTCCGGATGGAGTTCCTACTCTCCTGGATGAAAAGTCTGCCTGCTCAGAAACTCTGCCTACCAGTTGTCCACCCCTGGGATGTAGATCACCGACAGATGGCAAGAATGGGCCTCCGCCCACTGGATTATCTTGGCCACTTCGGTAATCGCTAAGGAACTCCTTGTACCTCCCTGATGATTGATGTAAGCCACCGTTGTTATGTGGTCCGACTGGAATCTGATGAATTTTGCCGAAGCCAACTGAGGCCAGGCCTGAAGCGCATTGAAAATCCATACTCCATACTCCCTGAGCCTTTAAAGAGCCCCAGACTGCTCCCCATACCCTATCACTAACGTAGACAAAGAGAATGACTAGAGTGGGAGGGAAGGGAGCAGCTATATATATACAGCTCTGCTGTGGTGATCTTTGCCTCCTCCTGCTGACCAGGAGGCGTAATCACACAAGTAAGGATGAAATCCGTGGACTCATCGTGTCTTTAAAAAGAAATAATGGCGTTCAATCTTGGACCGAATAAATTATTTCCCTTAAAAGCCAAACTCAATTATCTAGACTTGGAAACCATGTCCGCCGACCATGATTTAAAGGGATAGTCAATTCCAAAATAAACTTTCATGATTCAAATAGGGCAATATTCTTTAGAAATCAACTCTGATGACTGACGAAAGTCCTTAGTAGTGTGAAGGTAAGAACTTCAACGCCCTGACCACATCCAAATTATGCAACAACCTCTCCATGGAGGATGACTGATTGGGACAAAGGCGGCACCACAATTTCTTGGTTAATTTTATGGGTGTTAACTACCTTGGGTAAGAACCCCAGCTGTGTCCTCAGAACAGCCTTATTGGAATGAAACACCAAGTATGATGGGTCGCACTGTAAAGCAGATAATTCTGACACTCTGCGAGCAGAGGAAATGGCTAACAAATCCACCTTCCAAGTGAGTAACTTAATATCAACAGAATGCTCAAACGGAACCCATTGAAGAACTCTAAAAACCAAGTTAAAGGGACAGTCTACATCAGAATCCCTATATTACCCATTCCCCAATTGTGCATAACCAGCACAGTTAAATTAATACACCTTTTACCTGATTGTATCTAAGCCTCTTTTAGACTACCCACTTATTTCAGTTCTTTTGACAAACTTGCATTTTAACCAATCAGTGCTGACTACTAGGTAACTCCACGGGCATAAGCACAATGTTATCTCTATGGCACACATTAACGCCCTCTAGTAGTGACATTTTTTTAAAATGCATTCAGATAAGAGGCGGTCTTCAAGGGCTAAGAAATTAGCATATGAAACTTCCTAGGTTTAGCTTTCAACTAAGAATACCAAGAGAACAAAGCAAAATTGATGATAAAAGTAAATTGGAAAGTTGTTTCATGATTTAGATAGGGCATGTAATTTTAAAGTTTACTTTTAACTAGACTGTACCTTTAAGGCTCCATGGAGGAGCAACAGGCTTGAAGACAGGTTTAATTCTGGCCATAGCCTGAACAAACTCTTGAACGTCTGGCAAACGAGCCAGCTTCTTATGTAACAAAACTGAAAGGGCAGAGATCTGACCCTCAATGGAACTGGCCGACAGGCCGTTCTCCAGACCATCCTGGAGAAATAGCTAAATATGTGGAATCTTCACCCTGTGCCAAGCGAATCCACGCTGATAACACCAGTATAAGTAAGACCTCTAGACCTTGTAATAAATGCGTCTGGTAACAGGCTTGCGTGCCTGAATGAATCAATCACCTTCTCAGAGAGTCCTCTCTGGGACAAAATTAACCGTTCAATCTCCAGGCAGTATCTAGATTTCAATAGAAGAACAAAGAATGCTGAGGCAACCGTCATGGAGGAGCAGAAGACATGTTCACTAGGTCTACATACCAAGTCCTGCATGGCCACGCAGGAGCCAGAAGAATGGTTGAGATTCACTTCTGTTTAATCCTAGCTACCTTGGGGGCAATAGCACAATCGGAGCAAACCGATAAACTATATTGAAGTGTCAGGGAAACACCAGGGCGACCACCAACTCTGCCTGAGGGTCTCTGGATCTTGACTCTTATCTGTGCAGCTTGGCATTGAAACTGGAAGCTATCAGATCTATCTCCAGACAACCCCATCTGCGTGTGATCTCGGAGAACACCTCTTGATTTAGGGACCACTACCCTGAATGGAGTCTGTTTGCTCAGAAAACCCGCTTCCCAATTCTCCATGCCTGGAATGTGGATGGCTGATATTGGACAATGATATGTCTCCATCCACTGAAGGATGTGAGACACCTCCTGCATCACCAAAAAACTCAAGTGTTTCACCCTGATGGTTGATGTAAGCCATGGTAGTGATGTTGTCCAATTGAAATCGGATATAGTGGGCAGAACGCAGCTGAGGTCACACTTGCAGAGCATTGAAAATGGCCCTCAATTCCAGAATGTTGATTGGAATAGACAATTCCTTGGGGCACCAGGTTCTCTGGGCTCTCAGGGAACCCCACACAGTGCCCCATCAGGACAAGCTGGCACCTGTGGTAATAAATTACCCAGGAAGGATGGAGGAAGCACATACCCTGAAGAACAGAATGAGTCAGAGACTGCACCAATCGAGACTACCTCTCGTCTGGGCGTTCAAGTATATTACCGTTGACAGGTTTGAATGGTTCCCATTCCACTGTCTGAGCATACACAACTGTAGAGGTCTCAGATGAAATCGAGCAAACGGAATAGCACCCGAAGCTGCAATCATAAGACCTACCACTTCCATGCATTGAGCCACCGAAGGCTGAGCAGTAGACTGGAGAAGATGACAAGCCGTCTGAAGTTTCTCTCTGCGCTGATCTGTGAAATAAATGCTCATGCAGATGGAATCTATGATGATCCCCAGGAAGTGAACCTTTGTAGTAGGGACAAGGGAACTCTTTTCAAGGTTTCTCAGTGTGAGCTTTTGCTACAGGTAAAGATGGTGCCTGAACCAAGATATCATTTACAGTAGGGAGCTACTGCAATACCCTGGAGTCACATTGTGGCCAGCAGAGCCCCTAGTACTTTGGCCTAGCTACAGCTCCTCTGGTATTTAACAAACGGGAGAGCAAAAACTGGTAGTGCTCGTCTAAGAAGGCAAACCGAAGATATCAGTAGTGATCTTAGTGAATCGGGATATGAAGGTACGCGTCCTTCAGATCTATGGTAGCCATGAATTGACCCTCCTGAAAGAGAGGGAGGATGGCCCTTGTAATCTCCATCTTGTTGAGACTCTGTAAATCTAGGATAAGATGGATTGTGCCCTCTTTCTTGGGAACAAGAAAGAGGTTTGAGTAAAACCCTTTTCCCCTCTCTGGCTGAGGTACCGGGGGTCACCATACTCATAGCTATTAAGTCGTCCACACAGTGAAGTAATGCTGACTTCTTTTCCGGGTTCCCTGAAAACATGGAAAGAAAAAATCAGTTCTGTGGGAAAGAGAACAAAAACTTATACGATAAACCTGAGAGATGATGTCCAGCACCCAAGGGTCCTGAACCGACAGGACAAAGATAGTCTGGCCCCCACGTGACCTAATTCCATGTCGGGAGCGACCCCTTTATGTGGACTTATTATCTGGGGCCGGTTTCTTGGGCTGCTTATTCCTGCACCACCCTAGGGTGGGCTTCTAGGTACTTCTTGGTAAATCAGTCTGATCGAGTCCAAGCCCAGACCGAAAAGTGATTTGCCCTTGAACGACAAAGATAGGAGTAGTGACTTAGAAATCATATCTGCTAACCAGAACTTGAGGCATAAAGCCCTTCAAGCAAGTACAGCAAAGCTAGAATTCTAAGCATTGATGCAGATAATCCAAATAATGTCATCACAGATAAATGAGCTAGCCGTCCTTAAGGATTGTATATGATCCTGGACCTCTTCCAGGGGTGATTCAACTATAATCAGGTCCGACAAGAACTAACACCAGAATTTCACATCTCTAGCCACAGTAGCGATTACCACTGCCAACTGAAAAAGAGCAAGACTGAAGGAAAACCTTCCTCAGGTATCAATCCAGCTTTCTGTCTAGAGGGTCCCTGAAGGACGTGCTATCCTCTAGGGGGATTGTAGTGCGTTTACCCAGGGTGGATACAGCTCCATAAACCTTGGTCACAGTATTCCACACTTCCAAATGCAGAGCTGGAACAGGAAACATCTTCCTGAAAGTAGAAGAGGGAGAGAAGGGTACCCCAGGTCTCTCCAACTCATTGGAGATGATATCCACAATTACTGAAGGTACTGGGAACACCTCTGGGGTTCTTAGCTTAGGTCTGAAAACCAAATCCAGCCTCAGTTTGGTTTTCCTCAGAAGGCTTTGATGTGAATACACCCAGAGAAGAGAAAACCTTCTTGAGCAAATGTCTTAACTGCTTTATTTTGAATCTAAATGTGACCTCCCCAGAGTCCCACTCCGATTCATTGGAGGCGTCAGAGGATGAAAGTTTCCGCTCAGAGCTGACCAAGGGTTCCTTATCGGAAAAATTTCAAAAATTGTCTGCAGTAGCCTCTCAGCCTGACCGATAGGACTATGTTCTGGAGAACAGCGTTTACATTTTCTCTTGCTTTTCCCTGTTATAGGCATAGAGCTCAGGACAGCAGTAACTGCAGATTGAAAAATCATAGGGAAAAGGGCTGACTCCAGCCTGAGTCACGCTATTAGAGTCACAGCGTCTCAGTCTGCAGGATGGAAATGTCCGCGCAGGCAGAGGTCTGCAATTCCAGAGCGTTCTGGAGTAGAAAAGTAGTGTGGGGATCCCTCTGTGACCTGCATGCTAGGGCCTCCTGAGTGAGAATACAGGACAGTTGACAGGCATTAGCGGCATTGTTGTGCTGGAGGGCACACCATATGCATCCTGTATAGCATACACTTATTTATATCAAAAGAGGGGGTTGAGGAAGTTTCCACTTGACTAGATTTTAGCATGACAGAGAAAAATATATGTCTGTGTGTGGCGATGGTACATACATGAGCCCCACAGCAAGAAAACCCAGGAGTTCTAGACACAAATCTACTGTACCCCAATGCCCTGTTTAGGGCGTCTTAGCACATTGGTGACCAGCTTGGCTGCGCTGTTACCGCTCTCCCAGTTCTGCTGCACAGTAGTTTTCATCGTAAGTGGCGCGGTCTACCTATCCCAGAGTAGTGGTTGGCTCTAACCAGCAAGCAACATAAAGCCTTTGGGCTCGTTCTGCTCAGTAAACTGCATTTCAGTAGTGTGCACGCTGTCCGCATAGAAAGTCCAGTCAGAGGACTCTGTTACCGTTGCACAGATGCTGCCCCATTTACTGAAACAGTATGTCATAAAATAAGTACTCAGGTCTAAGAGTGTCCCACACTAGGACTTTGACATAACTGTATAGATAATCATTTTGCGCGCATTAGCGCTCTTACGAATCGGCCATGGCAAACAGACAACCAACCGGCATCACAGAGTTCAGAGACTCATGTAAACCTATCCCAAAGTTATGCTTAAAAGGGGGATTGCAGCCAGGTTTCAACCTGCTTAGGCTTGAAATGACAGTCAGGTTAACACTGAGCCATCATAGCTTACATTCAATTCTCACAGTAAACCATAGTATGACATCCTTTCTATTAAACACCTTGCCAGGAGAGAGGGAAGAACTTACCCATAGCACTAGGTCTGGAAAATTAGTGAAATTTACACCGCAATTCCTGACAGGGGATCTAGCATAGAGTATCTGGAAACAGGCATGGGAGCTTCCAACGACGACCAGAACTAATATATACCATTACTCCACCTCAAGAATTACATGGTAAAATGAATCCCCAACTATCTTGAAGGAATTACTATCCATTTAAGAGCAAAATTCATCCTTTCTTGATCAATTTCTTTATCTTCTGCAGGGGACCTCTCTTTGCCTACTGACATGACACAAGGTGAAGAACTACTGGGAGGGTAGGGGAAGTGGGAGGGATACTTCAATGTTCTGTTTGGGGTGTCTTTGTCTCCTCCTGGTGGCCAAGTAAAGTATTTACCATAGGTTATGAATGTTTTTGTGGACTCTCGCTGCTAATAGAAGGAAAACCTTCTTGCACAAAAGACATTTGTAGGAATAATTATGCCCATTTGTATATCTCTTGATAAAGCAGTAGTAGGTGTAGCACTCCCAGTCTGCTCCATTGTAAAAAAAAAAAACCAATATAGATCTTAGAAAATACAAAGTATATAAAAAAACTATATTGAAATAAGCTATATAGTATGTTTGTTATATGCTGATTAATATGTATTATAACCGTGGTAAAGTTCCATTAACACCAAAGTCAGAGTAGAAATGTTCCCAAAAATTGCTAAATTATTAGTATAACTGTACTAAAATATTAGCTTAGCTCCGGTAGAGTGCCTCACCCCCTCTAAACAATAAACCATATGCGACTTGCAAGATTGTTAATCGACTGCACATGTGTGCGAAATGTTCTGCTGTGCACTAAGTTTCGCAAAGGAAAAAAGGCAGAAACTACACTAAGGCATGTTCAGAAAACTGACAGGCCACCCCTCCTCTGACTATGCAGGCATGGCGACGCCGGTCTAAGTGGTATACTCTGTGCCCCGCTTCTAAAACGGAGCACGGAGTAATGGAAAACAGAATTTATGCTTACCTGATAAATTACTTTCTCCAACGGTGTGTCCGGTCCACGGCGTCATCCTTACTTGTGGGATATTCTCTTCCCCAACAGGAAATGGCAAAGAGTCCCAGCAAAGCTGGCCATATAGTCCCTCCTAGGCTCCGCCCACCCCAGTCATTCGACCGACGGACAGGAGGAAATATATATAGGAGAAACCATATGGTACCGTGGTGACTGTAGTTAGAGAAAATAATTCATCAGACCTGATTAAAAAAACCAGGGCGGGCCGTGGACCGGACACACCGTTGGAGAAAGTAATTTATCAGGTAAGCATAAATTCTGTTTTCTCCAACATTGGTGTGTCCGGTCCACTGCGTCATCCTTACTTGTGGGAACCAATACCAAAGCTTTAGGACACGGATGAAGGGAGGGAGCAAATCAGGTTACCTAAACGGAAGGCACCACAGCTTGCAAAACCTTTCTCCCAAAAATAGCCTCCGAAGAAGCAAAAGTATCAAATTTGTAAAATTTGGCAAAAGTGTGCAGTGAAGACCAAGTCGCTGCCTTACATATCTGGTCAACAGAAGCCTCGTTCTTGAAGGCCCATGTGGAAGCCACAGCCCTAGTGGAGTGAGCTGTGATTCTTTCAGGAGGCTGCCGTCCGGCAGTCTCATAAGCCAATCGGATGATGCTTTTAAGCCAAAAGGAAAGAGAGGTAGAAGTCACTTTTTGACCTCTCCTTTTACCAGAATAAACAACAAACAAGGAAGATGTTTGTCTGAAATCTTTTGTAGCCTCTAAATAGAATTTTAGAGCACGGACTACGTCCAAATTGTGTAACAAACGTTCCTTCTTTGAAACTGGATTCGGACACAAAGAAGGTACAACTATCTCCTGGTTAATATTTTTGTTAGAAACAACCTTAGGAAGAAAACCAGGCTTAGTACGCAAAACCACCTTATCTGCATAGAACACCAGATAGGGCGGAGAACACTGCAGAGCAGATAACTCTGAAACTCTTCTAGTAGAAGAAATTGCAACCAAAAACAAAACTTTCCAAGATAGTAACTTAATATCTATGGAATGTAAAGGTTCAAACGGAACCCCTTGAAGAACTGAAAGAACTAGATTTAGACTCCAGGGGGGAGTCAAAGGTCTGTAAACAGGCTTGATCCTAACCAGAGCCTGAACAAATGCTTGAACATCTGGTACAGCTGCCAGTCTTTTGTGTAGTAAGACAGATAAAGCAGAGATCTGTCCCTTTAGAGAACTTGCAGATAATCCTTTCTCCAAACCTTCTTGTAGAAAGGAGAGAATCTTAGGAATTTTTATCTTATTCCATGGGAATCCTTTGGATTCACACCAACAGATATATTTTTTCCATATTTTATGGTAAATCTTTCTAGTTACCGGTTTTCTGGCCTGAACCAGAGTATCTATCACAGAATCTGAAAACCCACGCTTCGATAGAATCAAGCGTTCAATCTCCAAGCCGTCAGCTGGAGGGAGACCAGATTTGGATGTTCGAATGGACCCTGAACAAGAAGGTCCTGTCTCAAAGGTAGCTTCCATGGTGGAGCCGATGACATATTCACCAGGTCTGCATACCAAGTCCTGCGTGGCCACGCAGGAGCTATCAAGATCACCGAGGCCCTCTCCTGATTGATCCTGGCTACCAGCCTGGGAATGAGAGGAAACGGTGGAAATACATAAGCTAGGTTGAAGGTCCAAGGTGCTACTAGTGCATCTACTAGAGTCGCCTTGGGATCCCTGGATCTGGACCCGTAGCAAGGAACCTTGAAGTTCTGACGAGACGCCATCAGATCCATGTCTGGAATGCCCCATAATTGAGTTATTTGGGCAAAGATCTCCGGATGGAGTTCCCACTCCCCCGGATGGAATGTCTGACGACTCAGAAAATCCGCCTCCCAGTTTTCCACACCTGGGATGTGGATCGCAGACAGGTGGCAGGAGTGATCCTCCGCCCATTGAATTATTTTGGTCACTTCTTTCATCGCCAGGGAACTCCTTGTTCCCCCCTGATGATTGACATACGGTCGTCATGTTGTCTGATTGGAACCTTATGAATCTGGCCTTTGCTAGTTGAGGCCAAGCCCTGAGAGCATTGAATATCGCTCTGAGTTCCAGAATGTTTATCGGGAGAAGAGACTCTTCCCGAGACCATAGACCCTGAGCTTTTAGGGATTCCCAGACCGCGCCCCAGCCCACTAGACTGGCGTCGGTCGTGACAATGACCCACTCTGGTCTGCGGAAGCTCATTCCCTGGGACAGATGGTCCAGGGTCAGCCACCAACGGAGTGAATCTCTGGTCTTCTGATCTACTTGAATCATTGGAGACAAGTCTGTATAGTCCCCATTCCACTGTTTGAGCATGCACAGTTGTAATGGTCTTAGATGAATTCGTGCAAAAGGAACTATGTCCATTGTTGCAACCATCAACCCTACTACTTCCATGCACTGCGCTATGGAAGGACGAGGAACAGAATGAAGCACTTGACAAGAGCTTAGAAGTTTTGATTTTCTGACTTCTGTCAGAAAAATCCTCATTTCTAAGGAATATATTATTGTTCCCAAGAAGGGAACTCTTGTTGATGGAGACAGAGAACTTTTTTCTATGTTCACCTTCCATCCGTGTGATCTGAGAAAAGCTAGAACTATGTCTGTATGAGCCTTTGCTTTTGACAGGGACGACGCTTGTATTAGAATGTCGTCCAAGTAAGGTACTACTGCAATGCCCCTCGGTCTTAGAACCGCTAGAAGGGATCCTAGCACCTTTGTGAAAATCCTTGGAGCAGTGGCTAACCCGAATGGAAGGGCCACAAACTGGTAATGCTTGTCCAGAAAAGCGAACCTTAGGAACTGATGATGTTCTTTGTGGATAGGAATATGTAGGTACGCATCCTTTAGATCCACGGTAGTCATAAATTGACTTTCCTGGATAGTGGGTAGAATCGTTCGAATGGTTTCCATCTTGAACGATGGTACCCTGAGAAATTTGTTTAGGATCTTCAAATCCAAAATTGGTCTGAAAGTTCCCTCTTTTTTGGGAACTACGAACAGATTGGAATAAAATCCCATTCCTTGTTCCTTTATTGGAACTGGATGTATCACTCCCATCTTTAACAGGTCTTCTACACAATGTAAGAATGCCTGTCTCTTTATTTGGTTTGAGGATAAGTGAGACATGTGGAACCTTCCCCTTGGGGGTAGTTCCTTGAATTACAGGAGATAACCCTGAGAAACTATTTCTAGCGCCCAGGGATCCTGAACATCTCTTGCCCAAGTCTGAGCAAAGAGAGAGAGTCTGCCCCCCACTAGATCCGGTCCCGGATCGGGGGCTACTCCTTCATGCTGTTTTGTTAGCAGCGGCAGGCTTCTTGGCCTGCTTACCCTTGTTCCAGCCTTGCATCGGTTTCCAGGCTGGTTTGGGTTGTGAGGCATTACCCTCTTGCCTAGAGGATGCAGAATTAGAGGCCGGTCCGTTCCTGAAATTGCGAAAGGAACGAAAATTAGACTTATTTTTAGCCTTGAAAGACCTATCTTGTGGGAGGGCGTGGCCCTTTCCTCCAGTGATGTCTGAAATAATCTCTTTCAATTCTGGTCCAAATAGAGTTTTACCTTTGAAAGGGATGTTAAGCAATTTTGTCTTGGATGACACATCCGCTGACCAAGACTTTAGCCAAAGCGCTCTGCGCGCCACGATAGCAAACCCTGAATTTTTCGCCGCTAATCTAGCTAATTGCAAAGCGGCATCTAAAATAAAAGAGTTAGCCAATTTAAGTGCGTGAACTCTGTCCATAACCTCCTCATATGGAGTCTCTCTACTGAGCGACTTTTCTAGTTCCTCGAACCAGAACCACGCTGCTGTAGTGACAGGAACAATGCACGAAATTGGTTGTAGAAGGTAACCTTGCTGTACAAAAATCTTTTTAAGCAAACCCTCCAATTTTTTATCCATAGGATCTTTGAAAGCACAACTATCTTCGATAGGAATAGTAGTGCGTTTGTTTAGAGTAGAAACTGCCCCCTCGACCTTAGGGACTGTCTGCCATAAGTCCTTTCTGGGGTCGACCATAGGAAATAATTTCTTAAATATAGGGGGGGGAACAAAAGGTATGCCGGGCTTTTCCCACTAGTTATTTACTATGTCCGCCACCCGCTTGGGTATAGGAAAACCTCTAGGAACTTGTCCATCTTGCATAATTTCTCTGGAATGACCAAGTTGTCACAATCATCCAGAGTAGATAACACCTCCTTAAGCAGTGCGCGGAGATGTTCTAATTTAAATTTAAATGTCACAACATCAGGTTCAGCTTGTTGAGAAATCTTTCCTGAATCTGAGATTTCTCCATCTGACAAAACCTCCCTCATGGCCCCTTCAGATTGGTGTGAGGGTATGACAGAACAATTATCATCAGCGCCCTCCTGCTCCTCAGTGTTTAAAACAGAGCAATCGCGCTTTCTCTGATAAGTAGGCATTTTGGATAAAATATTTGCTATGGAATTATCC
This sequence comes from Bombina bombina, assembly GCF_027579735.1. Lineage (NCBI taxonomy): Eukaryota > Metazoa > Chordata > Amphibia > Anura > Bombinatoridae > Bombina > Bombina bombina. Next base: position 864,630,517 of record NC_069504.1, read on the forward strand.
ATTACAGCCGTTAATTGTTGCATGGTAATAAGCATTGGCGCACTAGATGTACTAGGGGCCTCCTGCATGGGCAAAACTGGTGTAGACACAGTAGGAGATGATGTAGTATCATGTTTACTCCCCTCATCTGAGGAATCATCTTGGGCAATTTCATTATCTGTGGCAGTACTGTCCTTATTTTGTTTGGACGCTATGGCACAATTATCACATAAATTTAAATGGGGAGACACATGGGCTTTCATACATATAGAACATAGCTTATCTGAAGGTACAGACATGTTAAACAGGCTTAAACTTGTCAACAAAGCACAAAAAACGTTTTAAAACAAAACCGTTACTGTCTCTTTAAATTTTAAACAGAAAACACTTTATTACTGAATATGTGAAATATGTGAATAAGTATGAAGGAATTGTTCAAAAATTACCAAAATTTCACCACAGTGTCTTAAAGCATTAATAGTATTGCACACCAAATTTCAGAGCTTTAACCCTTAAAATAACGGAACCGGACCCCTATACAGTCCCAGCTATAGTCTTTGCTGAGACCCAACCAAGCCCAGAGGGGAATACGATACCAATTGACGCCTTCTAGAAGCTTTTCCAGCAATTTTAAGATCCTCACACATGCATCTGCATGCCCTGCTCTCAAAAAACAACTGCGCAGTAATGGCGCGAAAATGAGGCTCAGTCTATAACTAGGAAGGCCCCCTGACTGGAAAAGGTGTCTAACACAGTGCCTGCCGTTTAATAAACGTTCCCAAAGTTTATAAATGCAAATTGTCAGCATAAATATGCATAAAATGCCCAAATAAAGCAATCGATTTAGCCCATAAGAATGTCTACCAGTTTTTTAGCCCATAATAAGCCCTTTATTCTGTTTGTTTGACTAAGAAAATGGCTTACCGGTCCCTATGAGGGGAAATGACAGCCTTCCAGCATTACATGGTCTTGTTAGAAATATGGCTAGTCATACCTTAAGCAGAAAAGTCTGCTAACTGTTTCCCCCAACTGAAGTTACTTTATCTCAACAGTCCTGTGTGGAAACAGCAATCGATTTTAGTTACTGTCTGCTAAAATCATCTTCCTCTCACAAACAGAAATCTTCATCCTTACATACCAGCACTATTTTAAAATAACAAACACTTGATAGAAGAATAAAAACTACATTTAAACACCAAAAAACTCTTAACCATCTCCGTGGAGATGTTGCCTGTGCAACGGCAAAGAGAATGACTGGGGTGGGCGGAGCCTAGGAGGGACTATATGGCCAGCTTTGCTGGGACTCTTTGCCATTTCCTGTTGGGGAAGAGAATATCCCACAAGTAAGGATGACGCCGTGGACCGGACACACCAATGTTGGAGAAACTACATTAATAAAAAGTGCCCCTCAGACATCAATAAAAGTATGTACCACACACTTACATATGTTGTCCAAGCACTTATAAATATGGCCCCAAGACTTACCAAGTCCCTTGTGCACCCATCTGTGAGGTCCAGCACTGCTGGAACAAGTACATACTTGAGAAATAGGCAAACTGATCCTGCTACTGTAACTGACAGCCTAAGGGATCCCAATGCTTGTATTCATTTAGCCATGTTCAGAACTGGAGGAGGCTAGGTAACTTCCCAGCGACATCCAAGATCTGCTGTGAACAAAAACTTCACTTTTAGAAGAATTATGTTGTACCAGTAAAATCAAATTGACCATCTCTTCTGGGAACTATCCATTGAGGGTAATCCAGTATGACAAATAAGGAAAATAAAAAAATCATTAAAGGAATACTAAACCTAATTTTTTTCTTTCATGATTCAGAAAGAGCATGCAATTTTAAGCAACTTTCTAATTTATTCCTATTATCAATTTTTCTTCGTTCTCTTGCTATCTTTATTTAAAAAGCAGGAATGTAAAGCATAGGAGCTGGGCTATTTTTGGTTCAGAACCTGGGTTATGCATGCTTATTGGTATCTAAATGTCAATGTTAAATGTAATGCCTGTTTTTTTAAAAATTTGATTAAAAACAGGGGCACTTTAATTAATCAAAAACAAAATTTATGCTTACCTGATAAATTTCTCTCTCTTGTGGTGTATCCAGTCCACGGGTTCATCCATTACTTGTGGGATATTCTCCTTCCCAACAGGAAGTTGCAAGAGGACACCCACAGCAGAGCTGTCTATATAGCTCCTCCCCTAACTGCCACCCCCAGTCATTCGACCGAAGACAAGCAAGAAAAAAGGAGAAACTATAGGGTGCAGTGGTGACTGTAGTTTAAAAATAAAAAACACCTGTCTTAAAGTGACAGGGCGGGCCGTGGACTGGATACACCACAAGAGAAAGAAATTTATCAGGTAAGCATATATTTTGTTTTCTCTTGTAAGGTGTATCCAGTCCACGGGTTCATCCACTACTTGTGGGATACCAATACCAAAGCTTTAGGACACGGATGAAGGGAGGGACAAGGCAGGAACTTAAACGGAAGGCACCACTGCCTGCAAGACCTTTCTCCCAAAAATAGCCTCCGAGGAAGCAAAAGTATCAAATTTGTAGAATTTAGAAAACGTATGAAGCAAAGACCAAGTCGCTGCCTTACAAATCTGTTCAACAGAGGCCTCATTTTTAAAAGCCCATGTGGAAGCTACCGCTCTAGTGGAATGAGCTGTAATTCTTTCAGGAGGCTGCTGGCCAGCAGTCTCATAAGCTAAACGGATTATGCTTCTCAGCCAAAAAGAAAGATGCCGAAGCCTTTTGGCCTCTCCTCTGTCCAGAGTAGACAACAAGCAATGCAGATGTTTGACGAAAATCCTTAGTAGCTTGTAAATAAAACTTTAAAGCACGAACCACGTCAAGATTGTGTAATAGACGTTCCTTCTTTGAAGAAGGATTAGGACACAGTGACGGAACAACAATCTCCTGATTGATATTCTTATTAGATACCACCTTAGGAAGAAACCCAGGTTTGGTACGCAAAACTACCTTATCTGCATGGAAGATCAGATAAGGGGAATCACACTGTAAGGCAGATAAATCTGAAACTCTTCAAGCCGAAGAGATAGCTACCAAAAACAGAACTTTCCAAGATAAAAGCTTGATATCTATGGAATGCAGAGGTTCAAACGGAACCCCTTGAAGAACTTTAAGAACTAAATTTAAACTCCATGGCGGAGCAACAGGTTTAAAACACAGGCTTGATTCTAACTAAAGCCTGACAAAACGCCTGAACATCTGGAACATCTGCCAGGCGCTTGTGCAGAAGAATAGACAGAGCAGAAATCTGTCCCTTTAAGGAACTAGCTGACAATGCCTTCTCCAATCCTTCTTGGAGAAAGGATAATATCCTAGGAATCCTGACTTTACTCCGTGAGTAATCCTTGGATTCACACCAATGAAGATATTTACACCATATCTTATGATATGATTTTCCTGGTGACAGGCTTTCGAGCCTGAATTAAGGTATCAATGACCGACTCGGAGAAACCACGTTTTGATAAAATCAAGCGTTCAATCTTCAAGCAGTCAGCCGCAGAGAAATAAGATTTGGATGTTTGAATGGACCTTGGAGTAGAAGGTCCTGCCTCAGCGGCAGAGTCCATGGTGGAAGGGATGACATGTCCACCAGATCTGCATACCAAGTCCTGCGTGGCCACGCAGGTGCTATCAAAATCACCGAAGCTCTCTCCTGCTTGATCTTGGCAAACAGACGAGGGAGGAGAGGAAATGGTGGGAACACATAAGCCAGGCTGAAGGACCAAGGCACTGCTAGAGCATCTATCAGCGCTGCCTGGGGATCCCTTGACCTGGACCCGTAACAAGGAAGCTTGGTGTTCTGACGAGACGCCATCAGATCCAGTTCTGGTTTGCCCCATAGTTGAATCAGCTGGGCAAATACCTCCGGATGTAGCTCCCACTCCCCCGGATGAAAAGTCTGCCGACTTAGAAAATCCGCCTCCCAGTTCTCTACTCCTGGGATATGGATAGCTGAGAGATGGCAAGAGTGAACCTCTGCCCATAGAATTATCTTTGAAACCTCCAACATTGCCAGGGGGCTTCTTGTTCCCCCCTGATGGTTGATATAGGCTACAGTCGTGATATTGTCCGACTGAAATCTGATGAACCTGACCGCAGCTAGTTGAGGCAAAGCCTGAAGAGCATTGAATATCGCTCTCAGTTCCAGAATGTTTATCGGAAGGAGGGCTTCCTCCTGAGTCCACGAATTCTGAGCTTTCAGGGAGTTCCAGACTGCGCCCCAGCCCAGAAGGCTGGCATCTGTCGTCACTATAGTCCACTCTGGCCTGCGGAAACTCATTCCCCTGGACAGATGGACCCGAGATAACCACCAGAGAAGAGAATCCCTGGTCTCTTGATCCAGATTTAGCAGAGGGGACAAATCTGTGTAATCCCCATTCCACTGATTGAGCATGCAAAGTTGCAGTGGTCTGAGATGTAGGCGGGCAAACGGAACTATGTCCATTGCCGCTACCATTAGGCCGATTACTTCCATACACTGAGCCACTGACGGTCGAGAAGTGGAATGAAGAGCACAGCAGGAAGTTAGAAGCTTTGATAACCTGACCTCTGTCAGAAAAATTTCCATTTCTACTGAATCTATCAGTGTTCCTAGGAAGGAAACTCTTGTGAGAGGGGAGAGAGAACTCTTTTCTTCGTTCACCTTCCACCCGTGAGACCTCAGAAAGGCCAGAACAATGTCCGTATGGGACTTGGCCATTTGAAAAGTCAACGCCTGTATCAGAATGTCGTCTAGGTAAGGAGCCACCGCTATGCCCCGTGGCTTTAGAACCGCCAGTAGGGACCCTAGAACCTTTGTAAAGATTCTTGGTGCCGTGGCTAACCCGAAGGGAAGAGCCACAAACTGGTAATGCCTGTCTAAGAAGGCGAACCTGAGGAACTGATGATGATCTCTGTGAATCGGAATGTGGAGATAAGCATCCTTTAAGTCCACGGTAGTCATATTTTGACCCTCCTGGATCATAGGGAGGATGGTTCGGATAGTCTCCATCTTGAAGGATGGGACCCTGAGAAATTTGTTTAGGATCTTGAGATCCAAGATTGGTCTGAAAGTTCCCTCTTTCTTGGGAACTATAAACAGATTTGAATAGAAGCCCTGCCCCTGTTCCTCCCCTGGAACTGGGTGGATCACTCCCATAACCAGTAGGTCTTGAACACAACGTAAGAATGCCTCTCTCTTTATCTGGTTTACAGATAATTGTGAGAGATGAAATCTCCCCTTTGGAGATGAAGCTTTGAAGTCCAGAAGATATCCCTGGGAAACAATCTCTAATGCCCAGGGATCCTGGACGTCTCTTGCCCAAGCCTGGGCGAAGAGAGAAAGTCAGGTTTCTTGGCCTGCTTCCCCTTGTTCCAAGCCTGGTTAGGTTTCCAGACTGGTTTGGACTGGGCGAAATTTCCCTCTTGTTTTGCATTAGAGGAAACTGAAGCTGCGCCACTCTTGAAGTTTCGAAAGGAACGAAAATTATTCTGTTTGGTCCTTAACTTATTGGACCTATCCTGAGGAAGGGCGTGACCTTTTCCTCCAGTAATATCAGAAATGATCTCCTTCAGACCGGGCCCAGATAGGGTCTGTCCCTTGAAGGGGATGTTAAGAAGCTTAGACTTTGAAGTAACGTCTGCTGACCAGGACTTAAGCCATAGCGCTCCAACGTGCCAAAATGGCAAAACCTGAATTCTTAGCTGTTAGCTTGGCTAAATGAAAAATGGCGTCAGAAATAAAGGAGTTAGCTAACTTAAGAGCTTTAATCCTGTCTAGAATATCGTCTAACGGGGTCTCCACCTGTAGAGCCTCCTCAAGAGACTCAAACCAAAAAGCCGCTGCAGCAGTAACTGGGGCAATGCATGCAAGAGGCTGGAGAATAAAACCTTGATGTATAAAAATTTTCTTAAGGAGACCCTCCAATTTTTTATCCATAGGATCTAGGAAAGCACAACTGTCCTCGACGGGGATAGTTGTACATTTAGCTAGGGTAGAGACTGCTCCCTCCACCTTAGGAACCGTCTGCCACAAGTGGGACTGGAAAAACATCAGTGTAAACAGGCACTGCAAAGTATTTGTCTATTTTACACAATTTCTCTGGAACCTCAATCGGGTCACAGTCATCCAGAGTCGCTAAAACCTCCCTAAGCAATAAGGGGAGGTGTTCAAGCTTAAATTTAAACGCTGTCATTTCAGAATCAGACTGAAGTAACGCTTTCCCTGAGTCTGAAATGTCACCCACAGATAGCTCACCTGCCTCGGGGCTTCTGAGTATTGTGAGGGTATATCGGACACAGGCATTAAAGCGTCAGAAAGCTCTGTATTAGTTCTATCCCCAGAGCTGTCTCGCTTTCCTTGTAGCCCTGGCAGTTTGGAGAATACCTCTGAGAGGGTAGCATTCATAACTGCCGCCATGTCCTGTAAGGTAAAAGAATTAGACGCGCTAGATGTACTTGGCGTCACTTGAGCGGGAGTTATAGGTTCTGACACATGGGGAGAGTTAGATGGCATAATCTCCCTCTTTTCAGTCAGAGAATCCCCTGGGGATAAATCTTTAAGCACCATAATATGGTCTTTATAGTTTATAGAAATTTCAGTACATTTGGTACACATTCTAAGAGGGGGTTCCACCATGGCTTCCAAACATATTGAACAAGGAGTTTCCTCTATGTCAGACATGTTTAACAGACTAGTAATGAGACAAGCAAGCTTAGAAAACACTTTAATAAAGGCGAAACAGCAATTAAACAAAAACGTTACTGTGCCTTTAAGAGAAAAAACTTAATTAACACTTAAACTGCAAAACAGTGTAAAAATACAGTAAAGTCTTTGAAATTTTTACAGTGTAAGGGACTAAAGCAACATTGCACACACTTGCAAATGGATGATTAACCCCTTAGGCCCCAAACCGGATTGAAAAATGTTAAAAAATGTTAAAAGTCAATTGAGCACCTTGCCACAGCTCTGCTGAGGCTCCTACCTGCCCTCAAATACGATTTTGTGCAGAAATAACCCCTTTGAAATGGTCCTCAGATGCCAGAGGACTCCTCTAGGGAAGCTGGATGTCTCAGTCTGAATTAAAACTGCGCAAGAGTGCTAAAATAGGCCCCTCCCACCATGTACTGGATGTCAGAGGGGCCTTAAGAAAATACTCCTAGGAATATCTGACTAGCCATGTGGAAACTAGGCCCCAAATAAAGACTTATATCCCTCAGAGAAAAAACGTCCTATTTATGAAATCATGTAAACGTTTTGTCACTAAGTAATATAAATATTAACATGAGCATTACCCTGTTTTGTAAGCATGATCCCAGTCGCTGTTAAATAAGTGCATCAGGCATACCTCAAATACACAAGGCTCTGTCAGCATTTTCTAGAACTTATTCATCTCTCTAGAAATAAAAATACTGAACATACCTCAAAGCAGGTAATCTGCAGACCGTTCCCCCAACTGAAGTTTTCCCATATTCTTCAGTTATGTGTGAGAACAGCAATGGACCTTAGTTACAAACCGCTAAGATCATCAAACCTCCAGGCAGAATTCTTCTTCTAATTTCTGCCTGAGAGTAAAACAGTACAACGCCGGTACCGTTTAAAAATAAAAAAATCTTGATTAAAGGTAAAACTACACTAAGTCACCACATATCTCTTGATACTTCCTTTCTTGTCCAGAGTTACAAGAGAATGACTGGGGGTGGCAGTTAGGGGAGGAGCTATATAGACAGCTCTCTTGTGGGTGTCCTCTTGCAACTTCCTGTTGGGAAGGAGAATATCCCACAAGTAATGGATGAACCCGTGGACTGGATATACCTTACAAGAAAAATTTAAAGATTTCACTTGTGTTGTGAAAATACTTACCTTTTAATCTTGACAGCCGCTCCAGCTTCCCCCGGTCGTCGCAAGCCTATTCCTACGTCAGAAATGGCGGAACGATCATCCTCCAATCACGGCTTCCCTCCCGGGGGAATTAGTGTCTGATTCAATGCCGTGATTGGAGGAAGCCGGATTCCTCATTTTAGACCCAGGAAGAGACTTTGAGACGGGCGGAGGAAGCGATGCAGCGGCTGTGAGGATTAAAAGGTAAGTATTTTCACAACACGAGTGAAACGTAAATTTAGTGTCCCTGTTTATAATCGAATTTTTAAAATCCGGCACTTTATCATCAAAATTTACATTCACTTTAAGCTCTGGTAGGGTGTCTTTGCTTCCTCCTGGTGGCAAGATGTTGAATTCCCAAGTGTAAGGATTGTGGACTCTCACTACCATTATAAAGAAAAGGAATATATGGAACAGAGACTCAGGCACCCCTCTAGGGAAGGCACATGCCTACTTCTCTGCCTATATGCAAATCTGGCCCTGAAGATGTTGCAAACAAGACAACAAAGGTTAGCTAAATCATCATGTGACTAAAAATTAAAAAAAAAAAAAAAAAAAAAGCAAATCTTTGTCTGCATTATGAAAACACATAGGCCAGTCAGTCTTACCCCATAGAGCAGCACACAATATTTCTGAATTGAATCTCTTCTTATACTTTCTTATCTCAGGAGTATCGCTGTGCGGTCTTGTGTTTGTTGGATTTACATTCACTACTGACCCCTTACGAGATTCATATTTCAATTGTTCTAACCGAGCGGCATCTCCACTGACGAAGGAGGCTATACAAAAAAATACAGATAACAATGGTTAAATGGGAACTAAAGACAAAATGATTTAAATATAGCATAAAATTAACAACAACAAAACACTTTCTAATTTACTTCCATTATTAAAATGTACACAGTCTTTTTTTATACACATTTTCACCAGCTACTACTGAGCATGTGCAAGAGTGCACGGTATAAGGCTGATGATTGTCACATGGTACAGGAAGAATGAAATGGAACTTAAAATTTGCCAGAATAAAAATCTACTAATTTGAAAAACAAAGTGCTATAGCATTGAATTTTTATGATGTATTTATTGACTATGCAATTCTTCTGCATTTAAAGGGACAGGAAACTTGAATATTAATTAAATAATTGAGCAGTATGTAATCTTTAGGCTGCCAAAAGTCCTCAGATTTATTTTTTATAAATTTCCTTTCTGACAAAGTGTCACAGGGTTTGTGCATCCAATCAAGCTGTATTAAGCTGTTAGCTACTTTATCCCGCGCGTAGGACCAGGTGAAGAGGGTGGGGAGTGGGTACTTATTTGTGCTCCCTGATGTAACCCTTTTTAAAGTTTTTGTATCTCCCAGAGGAGATACTATAGCTTCAATCTTGAAAACACTCACACACATTATATATATATATATATATATATATATATATATATATATATATATATATATATATATTTCCACTGTGTATCTGCACTCACAATTCAAAGATAGTCAGCAACCAGGGTGCTCAGTCAAAATTTCAATAAGTATCAACAAGTAGGGACTGCACTCACTGGATTCAGTTCAAATGATACCTTATTTATTCAATGGTGACGTTTCGGGGTACGCAAACCCCTTCCTCAGACCAAACACAGTGCACAAGAAACAAAGTGACTTTAAACTCAAATAAACCCCTCCCATCTTACATTCCAAGAAATTGCGCCAAAACCGTATCCATGGAGACCAGGTAGTTACCTGGCAACCATGTTACACATACAATTTAAGGCATTCAAATAAGTGGTGTGATTATTACTTCCTAACTGTTAATAAGAAAAAAAAGAAACACCAGTGTGTAAACACTTATGTGTATAAAAACTGTGAAGACATCATGCTTAATATATACCTTTAAAATTCAGTATATCAAATCATATACAATATAGGTAAAATCATTTGAGTAAATATATAAACCCCTCTGCAACAACGTAGCTTATATGTTCAAGTTTACACACTAATCGGTGTATTATTCGGCACCAGATAATGTTAGGCTGTTTAGAAACATAGTTACAGTTTGCGTGGCTAAATGCAATTATTGCAAAGATGAGCTTCATATTTAGTGTTAGAGAGAATAAATGTTATCATTTAATATAGACATTTAACCTTTGCTCAGTGAGTTAGGGATTAGTGCAATGATCATATCGGATTAGGTATAATATTAGTTACTCACTGTATATTATGAATTGCTGCTAATCGTTCACCAGCTGCTGCGCTGTTCAAAGAGTCTATAGTGTGTCAGTTGGGCGCAAGTTACAGACTCAGCCAATCAACGGCTTGTTTAGTCAGCCGCATGGCTCATTAGCATACCGTGATGTCACCGGGCTTTGCAACTAGACTCTGTAGTAGCGTGGCTAATTTGCATATTGAGATCGTACCTGTCAGAGCGTGATTTTCAATACTGTTTACGCTCAGTGTTTATGTGCTTTGTAGTGCTAACGTGGTGTCCTAATGTTGCAAGCGTAGTTCATAAGTTATATATTGGAGCCCAACATTTACCTTGTATGCCGTATGTTTGATTATTTCGGGACCGATTAGGGACAAAAAAATGTCAAACAGCCCCTGTTAGATCAATGCCTATCTTAGTTGGTTAGTCACCTGTGTGAGTGTAATAATGCTAATATAGGACTCCTGTGTGTTTAGGTTTGATATCATATGGGACTGCAGGGAATGTTCCATCACTAACACTGTGTTCCATGTTCTGGATCAATAAGTTAAGTGCCTAACCAAGATATGCCATCATAGTTATAATTGCACCTCATATATTAGTCATCATATGTTAATATAACCCATACTGTGTTCTGAGTTAGAGGTAAAGTAAGTTATATGCCATGTGCCTCCCCATAACTATGATGGCATATCTTGGTTAGGCACTTAACTTATTGATCCAGAATATCATGATGAATAGATACTAAACAGGGATCAGTGATATTATATACCCCTTATAACATATATCATCTGATAGCACTGATAGACCTTTTTATAATAATATTGCCTATATACAACAAACATGGAACACAGTGTTAGTGATGTAACATTCCCTGCAGTCCCATATGATATCAAACCTAAACACACAGGAGTCCTATATTAGCATTATTACACTCACACAGGTGACTAACCAACTAAGATAGGCATTGATCTAACAGGGGCTGTTTGACATTTTTTTGTCCCTAATCGGTCCCGCTATAATCACACATACGGCATACAAGGTAAATGTTGGGCTCCAAAATATAACTTATGAACTACGCTTGCAACATTAGGACACCAGGTTAGCACTACAAAGCACATAAACACTGAGCGTAAACAGTATTGAAAATCACGCTCTGACAGGTACGATCTCAATATGCAAATTAGCCACGCTACTACAGAGTCTAGTTGCAAAGCCCGGTGACGTCACGGTATGCTAATGAGCCATGCGGCTGACTAAACAAGCCGTTGATTGGCTGAGTCTGTAACTTGCGCCCAACTGACACACTATAGACTCTTTGAACAGCGCAGCAGCTGGTGAACGATTAGCAGCAATTCATAATATACAGTGAGTAACTAATATTATACCTAATCCGATATGATCATTGCACTAATCCCTAACTCACTGAGCAAAGGTTAAATGTCTATATTAAATGATAACATTTATTCTCTCTAACACTAAATATGAAGCTCATCTTTGCAATAATTGCATTTAGCCACGCAAACTGTAACTATGTTTCTAAACAGCCTAACATTATCTGGTGCCGAATAATACACCGATTAGTGTGTAAACTTGAACATATAAGCTACGTTGTTGCAGAGGGGTTTATATATTTACTCAAATGATTTTACCTATATTGTATATGATTTGATATACTGAATTTTAAAGGTATATATTAAGCATGATGTCTTCACAGTTTTTATACACATAAGTGTTTACACACTGGTGTTTCTTTTTGTCTTATTAACAGTTAGGAAGTAATAATCACACCACTTATTTGAATGCCTTAAATCGTATGTGTAACATGGTTGCCAGGTAACTACCTGGTCTCCATGGATACGGTTTTGGCGCAATTTCTTGGAATGTAAGATGGGAGGGGTTTATTTGGGTTTAAAGTCACTTTGTTTCTTGTGCACTGTGTTTGGTCTGAGGAAGGGGTTTGCGTACCCCGAAACGTCACCATTGAATAAATAAGGTATTATTTGAACTGAATCCAGTGAGTGCAGTCCCTACTTGTTGATACTTTATAAATATATATATATATATATATATATATATATATATGTATGCATTTGTATTATGACCCGGGGGGTCTCCCTAAGGGTGATAGAGGAAACCAGATGTGGACTCCTTGCCCAGAGTGCTTAGAGGAATGTGGCTGCACCTTTCTGACGAGGCCCATTGAAGGCTGAAACGATCGTGTGGGATTGTCATGTTCCTTGTTAAGAGGAGAATTGCCTGGCATTTCGATGTTGGACTGACCTTAATCGGCAGGATCAGACTGATATACACTTCAGTAAAGTTTTCCTCTGTGAAAAGCACAACTGGGCTGAAACAGGCTGCTACTGGGTGGTAATCTGCCTTAGAACAGCACTGTATATAAGTCTACAATTCAGTGACACACAGATAATATAAACAATTTACTGTTTTATATGTACCTGCTACAGGAATGGTGTCACCACTCCCCCCTGATGGTTGGTATAATCCAAGATCCACAAACATAGTAAATGAAGTTTTCGGGGGAGCTTTCACAAGGCCACGTGACTGATACTGAGAAAAGGAGAGAAAATAATGTATGTGTTATACACAGTCTGAGAGTAAATACAAATCCGCAATTCTGATTTTCACTACTTCTATAATGTATTTGTATTAAGTTCTTCAGAATTTTTCTTCTGCAGTACTGTTTATAATTAGGAAGGGGAGATCAAAATGTATTAAATCTAAATGTTGACTTGTCAACCACTAGTGTACATTGCTTTTCATGGCAGACAGAACATTGTAGCCAGTAGCTGACCTAACCAACAGAGAGGCCTGGTTAAAACATGTTTTGGGCCCACAAAGGTAACCCAGTAGTGAGCAATAGCAATAATATATGCCCTGCTCTGTAGATAGATAGACCTGCAACCTGCACTAATAAAAGTCTCCACTGCATTAGGATTGTACACATTATGCAAACGCCTTTGCATAGACTAACTGCTATGGCTCCCCTTAGAACTTGGGCTCTTGTGCCACTGCACCTGCATCACCAATGGTAGTTACGTCCCTGTTTGTAACAACACTTTTAAATTATGACATCTTAAAAAGTAATTCCTAGAATTCGTAGATTCTTCACCCCAATGCTCAAGTATAATATAGATGAATGTGGTCTCTACTTTCAGGGCTTTTTCATTGTTAATTTGTCAAGTTTTAGGCCACAATGAATTTAGCAGTTAAAAGTAAAAAAAAATAAAAATATATGGTTACCTGATAATTTCATTTCCATCTGTGGAAGGAGAGTCCACAGCTTCATTCATTACTTGTGGGAATTAAGAACCTGGCCACCAGGAGGAGGCAAATACACCCCAGCCAAAGGCTTAAATACCTCCCCCACTCCCCTCATCCCCCAGTCATTCTGCCAAGGGAACAAGGAACAGTAGGAGAAATATCAGGGTATAAATGGTGCCAGAAGAATAAAATAAATTTAGGTCCGTCCACCGGAGACACGGGCGGGAGCCGTGCACTCTCCTCCCACAGATGGAAATGAAATTATCAGGTAAGCATAATTTATTTAGTTTTCCATCTTAATGGGAGGAGAGTCCATAGATTCATTTATTACTTGTAGGAAACACATGCCCAAGCTCTAGAGGACACTGAATGAAAAAACATAATTTATGTACTGTATACTGTATGTATATATATATATATATATATATATATATATATATATATATATATATATATATATAAAATGAGACATATTTAACAAATGTCTTGTGGACCTGATCCGACAGTACGGATCAGGTCCGCAAGACATCGCTGAATGCGGAGAGCAATACGCTCTCCGTATTCAGCATTGCACCAGCAGCTCTTGTGAGCTGCTGGTGCAACGCCGCCCCTTCAGACTCGTGGCCAATCGGCCTCCAGCAGGGGTGTCAATCAACCCGATCGTACTCGATCGGGTTGAATTGTGGCGATTCCTGTCCGCCTGCTCAGAGCAGGCAGACAGGGTTATGGAGCAGCGGTCTTTGTGACCGCTGCTTCATAACTGCTGATTCTGGCGAGTCTGAAGACTCGCCAGAAACACGGGCTGTCAAGCTCCTTTCGGAGCTTGATAGATAGGCCCCAATGTGTACATACATAGTTATCTCTGTATATATGTATTTACAGTCATATATGCACATATAAACACATAAATACATATGTACATTGGAGCCCTTTGCCGTTAAGAAGATGAAAACGTGTAAAAGCAGATTTATGCAATATTCATTTTTAATAAAGATTTTAGCTATGTATTTACTGTAAATATGTCACATTTCAATGTTTTGCACATAGCAGAATATGTTTTATGTATTTCTAAATAGATATTCCTATATATATATCTGTATATATCTATACCTATATATATAATTATATATATATATATATATATATATATATATATATATATATATATATATATATATATATATATATATGTATAGATATATATTGTACCAAAATACCATCAGATATATATTGAAATATGTATTTATGAATAAATAGAACATATTCTGCTATGTGAAGAACATTGGAATATGAAATAAAAAACTTACGTAAGTAAAAACTTAACTGATAAATTAATTTCTTTCATATTGGCAAGAATCCATGAGCTAGTGACGTATGGGATATACAATCCTACCAGGAGGGGCAAAGTTTCCCAAACCTCAAAATGCCTATAAATACACCCCTCACCACATCCACAATTCAGTTTAACGAATAGCCAAGTAGTGGGATGATAAAGAAAGGAGTAAAAATCATCAACAAAGGAATTTGGAAATAATTGTGCTTTATAAAAAAAAAATCATAACCACCATAAAAAGGGTGGGCCTCATGGACTCTTGCCAATATGAAAGAAATTCATTTATCAGGTAAGTTCTTACATAAATTATATTTTTTTTCATGTAATTGGCAAGAGTCCATGAGCTAGTGACGTATGGGATAGCAATACCCAAGATGTGGAACTCCACGCAAGAGTCACTAGAGAGGGAGGGATAAAAATAAAAACAGCCATTTTTCGCTGAAAAAATAATCCACAACCCAAAATATGAGTATTATCTTTAAAATGACAAGAAAAACTTAAAACATCAGCAGAAGACTCAAACAAACAGCTGCCTGAAGAACTTTTCTACCAAAAACTGCTTCTGAAGAAGCAAATACATCAAAACGGTAGAATTTAGTAAATGTATGCAAAGAGGACCAAGTTGCCGCTTTGCAAATCTGATCAACTGAAGCTTCATTCTTGAAAGCCCACGAAGTGGAGACTAATCTAGTAGAATGAGCTGTAATTATCTGAGGCGGGGACTTACCCGACTCCAAATAAGCTTGATGAATCAAAAGCTTTAACCAAAAAGCCAAGGAAATAGCAGAAGCCTTCTGACCTTTTCTAGGACCAGAAAATAAAACAAATAGACTGGAAGTCTTCCTGAAATCTTTAGTAGCTTCAACATAATATTTCAAAGCTCTTACCACATCCAAAGAATGTAAGGATCTTTCCAAAGAATTCTTAGGATTAGGACACAAGGAAGGGACAACAATTTCTCTACTAATGTTGTTAGAATTCACAACCTTAGGTAAAAATTGAAATGAAGTCCGCAAAACCGCCTTATCCTGATGAAAATCAGAAAAGGAGACTCACAAGAAAGAGCAGATAACTCAGACACTCTTCTAGCAGAAGAGATAGCCAAGAGGAACAACACTTTCCAAGAAAGTAGTTTAATGTCCAATCCAAAAAAGTAGTTTAATGTACAAAGAATGCATAGGTTCAAAACCAAATTAAGACTCCAAGGAGGAGAAATTGATTTAATGACGGGCTTAATACGAACTAAAGCCTGTACAAAACAGTGAATATCAGTAAGTTTAGCAATCTTTCTGTGAAATAAAACAGAAAGAGCAGAGATTTGACCCTTCAAGGAACTTGCAGACAAACCCTTATCCAAACCATCCTGAGGAAACTGTAAAATTCTAGGAATTCTAAAAGAATGCCAAGAGAATTTATGAGAACACCATGAAATGTAGGTCTTCCAAACTCGATAATAAATCTTTCTAGAGACAGATTTATAAGCTTGTAATATAGTATTAATCACCTCTATGACTTAGTACTAAGCTTTCAATTTCCATACCTTCAAATTTAATGATTTGAGATCCGGATGGAAAAAACGGACCTTATGACAGTGGGTCCGGCCTTAAGGGAAGTGGCCAAGGTTGGCAACTGGACATCCGAACAAGATCCGCATAGCAACACAAACGATTGTTCCATGATGATTTTGGAGATTACTCTTGGAAGAAGAACTAGGAGGCGGGAAAATGTAAGCAGGATGTTAACACCAAGGAAGTGTCAGCGCATCCACTGCTTCTGCCTGAACATCCCTGGACCTGGACAGGTATCTGGGAAGTTTCTTGTTTAGACGTGATGCCATGAGATCTATCTCTGGAAGACCCCACATCTGAACAATCTGAGAAAACACATCTGGATGGAGAGACCACTCCCCTGGATGTAAAGTCTGACGGCTGAGATAATCCGCCTCCCAATTGTCTACACCTGGGATATGCACAGCAGAGATTAGACAGAAGCTGTATTCTGCCCAAGCAAGTATCCGAGATACTTCTTTCATAGCTTGGGGACTGTGAGTCCCACCCTGATGATTGACATATGCCACAGTTGTGATATTGTCTGTCTGAAAGCAAATGAACGGTTCTCTCTTCAACAGAGGCCAAAACTGAAGAGCTCTGAGAGTTCTAAAATATTGATTGGTAATCTCGCCTCTTGAGATTTCCAAACCCCTTGTGCTGTCAGAGATCCCCAAACAGCTCCCCAACCTGAAAGACTTGCGTCTCTAGTGATCACAGTCCAGGTTGGCCAAACAAAAGAAGCCCCTTGAACTAAACGCTGGTGATTTAACCACCACGTCAGAGAGTGTAGAACATTGGGATTTAAGGATATTAACTGATATATTTGTATAATCCCTGCACCATTGATTCAGCATACAAAGCTGAAGAGGTCTCATGTGAAAACGAGCAAAAGGAATCGCGTCCGATGCTGCAGTCATGAGGCCTAAAACTTCCATACACATAGCCACTGAAGGGAATGACTGAGACTGAAGGTGCCGACAGGCTGCAACCAATTTTAAACGTCTCTTGTCTGTTAGAGACAGAGTCATGGACACTGAATCTAACTGGAAACCTAAAAAGGTGACCCTTGTCTTAGGAATCAAGAAACTTTTTGGTAAATTGATCCTCCAACCATGTTTTTGAAGAAACAACACTAGTTGATTTGTGTGAGATTCTACAGAACGTAAAGACTGAGCTAGTACCAAGATATCGTCCAAATAAGGAAACACCGCAATACCCTGCTCTCTGATTACAGAGAGTAGGGCACCTAGAACCTTTGAAAAGATTCTTGGAGCTGTTGCTAGGCCAAATGGAAGAGCAACAATTGGTAATGCCTGTCTAGAAAAGAGAATCTCAGAAACTGATAGTGTTCTGGATGAATCGGAATATGAAGGTATGCATCCTGCAAGTCTATTGTAGACATAAAATGTCCTTGCTGAACAAAAGGCAAAATAGTCCTTATAGTCACCATCTTGAAAGTTGGTACTCTTATATAACGATTCAAAATTTTCAGATCCAGATCTGGTCTGAATGAATTTTCCTTCTTTGGGACAATGAATAGATTTGAATAAAACCCCAGACCTTGTTCCTGAAAAGGAACTGGCATGATTACCCCTGAAGACTCCAGGTCTGAAACACACTTCAGGAAAGCCTGAGCTTTTACTGGATTTGCTGGGATACGTGAGAGAAAAAAAAATCTTCTCACAGGAGGTCTTACTCTGAATCCTATTCGATACCCTTGAGAGACAATGCTCTGAATCCATTGATTGTGGACAGAATTTATCCAAAAATCCTTGAAAAACCTTAGTCTGCCCCCTACTAGCTGAGATGTAAAGAGGGCCACATCTTCATACGGATTTAGGGGCTGACTTTGGTTTCTTAAATGGCTTGGATTTATTCCAGTTTGAGGAAGGCTTCCAATTGGAAACAGATTCCTTGGGGGAAGGATTAGATTTTTGTTCCTTATTTTGACGAAAGGAACGAAAACAGTTAGAAGCCTTAGATTTACTCTTAGGTTTTTTATCCTGCGGTAGAAAAACTCCCTTTCCCCCAGTAACAGTTGAAATAATAGATTCCAACTGAGAACCAAATAAATACCTTGGAAAGAAAGAGATAGTAATCAAGACTTAGATGTCATATCAGCATTCCAAGATTTAAGCCACAAAGCTCTTCTAGCTAAAATAGCTAAAGACATGGATCTAACATCAATTTTGATAATATCAAAAATGGCATCACAAATAAAATGATTAGAATGTTGCAGTAAGCGAACAATGCTAGACATGTCAGGATCCAATTCTTGTTGCGCTAAATTCTCCAACCAAAAAGTTGATGCAGCCGCAACATCAGCCAAAGAAATTGCAGGCCTGAGAAGATGACCTGAATATAAATAGGCTTCCCTTAGATAAGATTCAAGTTTCCATTCTAAAGGATCTTTAAAAGAAGTACTATCTTCCATAGGAATAGTAGTACGTTCAGCAAGAGTAGAAATAGCCCCATCAACCTTGGGGATCTTTTCCCAAAACTCTATAGAAATTGCTGGTAAAGGATAGGGTTGCACCGATACCATTTTTTTAAGACCGAGTACAAGTACCGATACTTGTTTTCAAATACTCGCCGATACCAATTACCGATACTTTTTTTTTTTTATGTCATGTGACAGTTTACCAAGCATAATACAGACTAATTATTTAAGATTCCTTCTTTATAATTATGAAGGACTGTAACTCAAAAGACATTATGAAATAATAAAACAGGTTTTATTCGTTACAAAGTTCACAGAACATGTTTAGAAATAAAAAAACTACAATAAAATATATTAACAACAACAATAAATAACAAATATGAAATTGCAACCAACCAAAAGTGCCATACAGTAAAAAATAGAACAGAATACTGTTTAATCATGGTGAACAACACTATGGGCTAGGTTACATTCGACTGGTAAGCTTTACCAATGCTCTCATTACACGTCCTACTCCATTAAAGGCTATGGAGTTGGAAATGTGAACAGAACATTGGTAAAGCTTACCAATCAAATGTAATCTAAATCTAGTCCTATAATTGCAGGATGAGTGTTCATTGGGATTAACTTAATTTTTCCTAGGAGTACTCTTCCTGCAATTATATAAGCTAAGATGTTCCTCAGAGTACAGTATGTTTTAAACATAATTGTGCAAGATGAGAAGTAGCAGTATGAAAGGCAATCTAGCAATTAGAATAATTTTTCAAAAGTTAGTGGCAAGTTCTTTTTAAGGAACAGAACAGAAGCATCTCTGCATGTTCAGCTATAAGTCTGTTTTTGCTATCAGTAAAGAGGTTTGACTCTAAGTTGAACAGTCTTTCACTTTCCACACTACTGCATGGGGCAGAAAGATATTTTTGGGCCATTTTAGCCAGAGCTGGAAATCTCAGTTTATTAACTGCCCAGTACTTCAGGGGTTTGTCTGAACGCAGTACAGTGATCTCTCCTACAATAATACAAATAAGAGCAATTTGTATTGGCAGAACAGTAGTAAACAATTTTTAGTTTAGTCTCCACTCCAGTTTAAAATGAAATGGGAACATGCAGTTTGAAAAAAACACCACAAGATAGCATATGGGTAGCAAGTGGAGGTATCGGTTTAAGTATCGGTGCATTTTCACGAGTACAAGTACTCATGCAAGTACTTGGTATCGGTGCAACCCTAGTAAAGGATACAATTTTTTAAACCTTGAAGAAGGAATAAAAGAAGTACCTGGCTTATTCCATTCCTTAGAAATCATAACAGAAATAGCCTCAGGAATAGGAAAAACCCCTGGAGAAACCACAGGAGGTTTGAAAACAGCATTTAAACGTTTATTAGACTTAACGTCAAGAGGACTTGTTACCTCAATATCCAAAGTTATTACCACTTCTTTTATTAAAGAACGCATATACTCTATTTTAATTAAATAAGTAGATTTGTCAGTGTCAATGTCTGATGAAGGATCTTCTGTATCAGATAGATCCTCATCAGAGGAGGATAAATTATTATGTTGTTGGTCATTTGAAATTTCATCAACTGAATGAGAAGTTTTAAAAGATCTTTTACGTTTATTAGAAGGTGGAAATGCAGACAAAGCCTTCTGAATAGAATCAGAAACAAATTCTTTAAAATTCATAGGTATATCATGTACATTAGAAGTTGAAGGAACTGCAACTGGCAATGTACTATTACTGATGGACACACTATCTGCATGTAAAAGTTTATCATGACAACTATTACAAATTACATTCAGAGAAAAAATTTGGCGCCAAGTATGACGCACAACGTAACAGAATTTTTTTTGGCGCCAACAATAACCGGAAATGACACTCGTGTCACTAACGACACAACCATGTGTAAGGCTTCGGCGTCAACTATGACGCCGGAAATGACGAAGTTGCTCCACGGACGTATTCTTCGCGCCAAAAAATTCTCGCACCAAGAATGACGTAATAAAGTCTATCATTTGGCGCACCCGCGGGACTAATACCGCCCGCAATTTGCAAGAAAAAAGAAGTCAATTAGAAAAAAAGAGACTAAACACCAGGTAAGAAAAAAAATTCTTAAAATATTTATTTTCCCCAAATATGAAATTGACAGTCTGCAGAAGGAAATACATGAACCCGACTCATGGCAAATATAAGTACAATACATATATTTAGAACTTTATATAAATACATAAAGTGCCAAACCATAGCTGGGGTGCTTTAAGTAATAAAAAACATACTTACCAAAAGACACCCATCCACATATAGCAGATAGCCAAACCAGTACTGAAACAGTTATCAGTAGAGGTAATGGTAAATTGAGAGTATATTGTCGATCTGAAAAGGGAGGTAGGAGATGAATCTCTTCTCTTCGACCGATAACAGAGAACCTATGAAATAGACCCCCGTTAGGAAAATCATCGTATTCAATAAGTAATACTCACTTCACGTCCCTCTGACATTCGCTGTACTCTGAGAGGAATCGGGCTTCAACAATGCTGAGAAGTGCATATCAACGTAGAAATCTTAGCACAAACTTACTTCACCACCTCCATAGGAGGCAAAGTTTGTTAAACTGAATTGTGGGTGTGGTGAGGGGTGTATTTATAGGCATTTTGAGGTTTGGGAAACTTTGCCCCTCCTGGTAGGATTGTATATCCCATACGTCACTAGCTCATGGACTCTTGCCAATTACATGAAAGAAATAGGTAACTCAGAAACCATTATACTTAAATACTTAAAGTGATGGTAAATACACCTCACTAAATTTAGATATATTGAAAGCTATGGTAATTATAAGCATATCAATGTGCAACACAACTACTATAAAACACCATTATTGTGAGGCTCCGTTACCTGCTTTAATGCATCCTCTGTCATAGATTTTCTTTGTGTGGTATTTGACTGGCAGCTCTTCCAGCTAATAGGAGCCTCACCATGCACCCTATGTAATTTACTTACAGCACGCTCCCATGCTTTTAACTATTAGCTGACTTAGCCTTGAAGTGCAAATGTGCATGCGCAGCTCGCTATGCTTGATTACCTGTTTACAGTAAGCAGCCTCACTGTTTCAGCATAGCATAGTGAGCTGCGTGTGCGCAGTTGCACTTCAAGGCTAAGTCAGCTAATAGTTAGAAGCACGGGAGTGTGCTGTAAGTAAAATTACATAGGGTGCATGGTGAGGCTCCTATTGGCTGGAAGAGCTGCCAGTCAAAAACCACACTAACGCCTAGATTACGAGTTTTTGTCGGTAAGCTGTGCGGTGTTAACGAGCCTATTTTTCTCACCGCTCACTTAAGACAACATTGGTATTACAGGTTTTTAGAAACCCGGCGTTAGCCGCAAAAAAGTGAGCGGAGAGCAAAATTTAGCTTCCCATCTCACCTCAATACCAGCGTTGCTTACGTTAGCGGTAAGCAGGTAAAACGTACTTGTGCACAATTTCCCCATAGGAATCAATGGGGGAGAGCCAGCTGAAAAAAGTCTAACACCTGCAAAAAAGCAGCAAGTCTAAACACCCCTAATCTTACACTTATTAACCAATAATCTGCCGCCCCCGACATCGCCGCCACCTGCATAATGTTATTAACCCCTAATCTGCCTCTCCGGACACCGCCGCCACCTACATTATAGTTATGAACCCCTAATCTGCTGACCCCAACATCTCCGACACCTACATTATATTTATTAACCCCTAATCTGCCATCCCCAATTTCGCCGCAACCTAACTATATTTATTGACCCCTAATCTGCTGCCCCCAACGTCGCCGCCACTATAATAAAGTTATTAACCCCTAAACCTAAGTCTAACACCTAACCCTAACACCCCCTAACTTAAATATAATTTAAATAAATCTAAATTAAATTACTATCATTCACTAAATTATTCCTATTTAAAACTAAATACTTACCTATAAAATAAATCCTAAGGTAGCTACAATATAACTAATAGTTACATTGCAGCCATCTTAGGATTTATTTTTATTTTACAGGCAACTATGTATTTATTTTAACTAGGTACAATAGTTACTAAATAGTTATTAACTATTTAATAACTACCTAGTTAAAATAAATACAAATTTACCTGTAAAATAAATCCTAACCTAAGTAACAATTACACCTAACACTACACTATAATTAAATTAATTACCTAAATTAAATACAATTAAAAAAATTATCTAAAGTACGAAAACAAACAAACACTAAATAACAGAAAATAATAAAATAATTACATTTTTTTAAAAACTAATTACACCTAATCTAATCCCCCTAATAAAATAAAAAAGCCCCCCAAAATAATAAAAAATCCCTACCCTATACTAAATTACAAATAGCCCTTAAAAGGGCTTTTTGCGGGGCAGTGCCCCAAAGTAATCAGGTCTTTTACCTGTAAAAAAAAATACAATACCCCCCACATTAAAACCCACCACCTACACACCGAACCCTACTCTAAAACCCACCCAATCCCCTTAATAAAACCTAACACTAACCCACTGATCCAATAAGCCAATAGGATTGAGCTTGCATTCTATTGGCTGACTGGAACAGCCAATAGAATGCGAGCTCAATCCTATTGGCTGATTGAATATTCGTAATTTAGATAATTTTTTTCAATTGTAATTAATTGTAGTTAGTTTAGGTAATTCATTTAATTGTAGTGTAATGTTAGGTGTAATTGTAACTTAGGTTAGGATTTATTTTACAGGTAAATTTGTATTTATTTTAGCTAGGTAGCTATTAAAAAGTTAATAACTATTGTACCTAGTTAAAATAAATACAAAGTTGCCTGTAAAATAAAAAACAGAATTTATGCTTACCTGATAAATTACTTTCTCCAACGGTGTGTCCGGTCCACGGCGTCATCCTTACTTGTGGGATATTCTCCTCCCCAACAGGAAATGGCAAAGAGTCCCAGCAAAGCTGGTCACATGATCCCTCCTAGGCTCCGCCCACCCCAGTCATTCGACCGACGGACAGGAGGAAATATATATAGGAGAAACCATATGATACCGTGGTGACTGTAGTTAGAGAAAATAATTCATCAGACCTGATTAAAAAACCAGGGCGGGCCGTGGACCGGACACACCGTTGGAGAAAGTAATTTATCAGGTAAGCATAAATTCTGTTTTCTCCAACATTGGTGTGTCCGGTCCACGGCGTCATCCTTACTTGTGGGAACCAATACCAAAGCTTTAGGACACGGATGAAGGGAGGGAGCAAATCAGGTCACCTAAACGGAAGGAACCACAGCTTGCAAAACCTTTCTCCCAAAAATAGCCTCCGAAGAAGCAAAAGTATCAAATTTGTAAAATTTGGCAAAAGTGTGCAGTGAAGACCAAGTCGCTGCCTTACATATCTGGTCAACAGAAGCCTCGTTCTTGAAGGCCCATGTGGAAGCCACAGCCCTAGTGGAGTGAGCTGTGATTCTTTCGGGAGGCTGCCGTCCGGCAGTCTCATAAGCCAATCGGATAATGCTTTTAAGCCAAAAGGAAAGAGAGGTAGATGTCGCTTTTTGACCTCTCCTTTTACCAGAATAAACAACAAACAAGGAAGATGTTTGTCTGAAATCTTTAGTAGCCTCTAAATAGAATTTTAGAGCACGGACTACGTCCAAAATTGTGTAACAAACGTTCCTTCTTTGAAACTGGATTTGGACACAAAGAAGGTACAAC
Source organism: Bombina bombina (assembly GCF_027579735.1). NCBI lineage: Eukaryota > Metazoa > Chordata > Amphibia > Anura > Bombinatoridae > Bombina > Bombina bombina. Next base: position 864,654,909 of record NC_069504.1, read on the forward strand.
TATCTCCTGGTTAATATTTTTGTTAGAAACAACTTTCGGAAGAAAACCAGGCTTAGTACGCAAAACCACCTTATCTGCATGGAACACCAGATAGGGCGGAGAACACTGCAGAGCAGATAACTCTGAAACTCTTCTAGCAGAAGAAATTGCAACTAAAAACAAAACTTTCCAAGATAGTAACTTAATATCTATGGATTGTAAAGGTTCAAACGGAACCCCTTGAAGAACTGAAAGAACTAGATTTAGACTCCAGGGAGGAGTCAAAGGTCTGTAAACAGGCTTGATCCTAACCAGAGCCTGAACAAATGCTTGAACATCTGGCACGGCTGCCAGTCTTTTGTGAAGTAAAACAGATAAAGCAGAGATCTGTCCCTTTAGAGAACTTGAAGATAATCCTTTCTCCAAACCTTCTTGTAGAAAGGATAGAATCTTAGGAATTTTTATCTTGTTCCATGGGAATCCTTTGGATTCACACCAACAGATATATTTTTTCCATATTTTATGGTAAATTTTTCTAGTTACAGGCTTTCTAGCCTGAATCAGAGTATCTATTACAGAATCTGAAAACCCACGCTTTGATAAAATCAAGCGTTCAATCTCCAAGCCGTCAGTTGGAGGGAAACCAGATTCGGATGTTCGAATGGACCCTGAACAAGAAGGTCCTGTCTCAAAGGTAGCTTCCATGGTGGAGCCGATGACATATTCACCAGGTCTGCATACCAAGTCCTGCGTGGCCACGCAGGAGCTATCAAGATCACTGAGGCCCTCTCCTGATTGATCCTGGCTACCAGCCTGGGAATGAGAGGAAACGGTGGGAATACATAAGCTAGGTTGAAGGTCCAAGGTGCTACTAGTGCATCTACTAGAGTCGCCTTGGGATCCCTGGATCTGGACCCGTAGCAAGGAACCTTGAAGTTCTGACGAGACGCCATCAGATCCATGTCTGGAATGCCCCATAATTGAGTTATTTGGGCAAAGATTTCCGGATGGAGTTCCCACTCCCCCGGATGGAGTTCCCACTCCCCCGGATGGAATGTCTGACGACTCAGAAAATCCGCTTCCCAATTTTCCACTCCTGGGATGTGGATCGCAGACAAGTGGCAGGAGTGATCCTCCGCCCATTGAATTATCTTGGTCACTTCTTTCATCGCCAGGGAACTCCTTGTTCCCCCCTGATGATTGATATATGCAACGGTCGTCATGTTGTCTGATTGAAACCTTATGAATTTGGCCTTTCATACATATAGAACATAGCTTATCTGATGGTACAGACATGTTAAACAGGCTTAAACTTGTCAACAAAGCACAAAAAACGTTTTAAAATAAAACCGTTACTGTCTCTTTAAATTTCAAACTGAAAACACTTTATTACTGAATATGTGAAAAAGTATGAAGGAATTGTTCAAAAATTACCAAAATTTCACCACAGTGTCTTAAGGCATTAAAAGTATTGCACACCAAATTTCAGAGCTTTAACCCTTAAAATAATTTAACCCCTATACAGTCCCAGCTATATGCTTTGCTGAGACCCAACCAAGCCCAGAGGGGAATACGATACCAAATGACGCCTTCTAGAAGCTTTTTTAGTGATTCTTAGATCCTCACACATGCATCTGCATGCCTTGCTCTCCAAAAACAACTGCGCAGTAATGGCGCGAAAATGAGGCTCAGTCTATAACTAGAAAGGCCCCCAGACTAAAAAAAGGTGTCCAACACAGTGCCTGCCGTTTTTTAAACGTTCCCCAAGATTATAATGCCAATTATTAGCTACAATCTGCATAATATGCCCCAATAAAGCAATCGTTTTAGCCCATAAAAATGTCTACCAGTTTTTAAGCCCTTTTTTAAGCCCTTTATTCTTTTATGTTTGACTAAGAAAATGGCTTACCGGTCCCCATGAGGGGAAATGACAGCCTTCCAGCATTACATGGTCTTGTTAGAAATATGGCTAGTCATACCTTAAGCAGAAAAGTCTGCTAACTGTTTCCCCCAACTGAAGTTACTTCATCTCAACAGTCCTGTGTGGAAACAGCAATCGATTTTAGTTACTGTCTGCTAAAATCATCTTCCTCTTACAAACAGAAATCTTCATCCTTTTCTGTTTCAGAGTAAATAGTACATACCAGCACTATTTTAAAATAACAAACACTTGATAGAAGAATAAAAACTACATTTAAACACCAAAAAACTCTTAACCATCTCCGTGGAGATGTTGCCTGTGCAACGGCAAAGAGAATGACTGGGGTGGGCGGAGCCTAGGAGGGATCATGTGACCAGCTTTGCTGGGACTCTTTGCCATTTCCTGTTGGGGAGGAGAATATCCCACAAGTAAGGATGACGCCGTGGACCGGACACACCAATGTTGGAGAAATAAACCCTAAGATAGCTACAATGTAACTATTAGTTATATTGTAGCTATCTTAGGATTTATTTTATAGGTAAGTATTTAGTTTTAAATAGGAATAATTTAGTGAATGATAGTAATTTAATTTAGATTTATTTAAATTATATTTAAGTTAGAGGGTGTTAGGGTTAGACTTAGATTTAGGGCTTAATACATTTATTATAGTTGCGGTGACGTTGGGGGCGGCAGATTAGGGGTTAATAAATGTAGGTAGGTGTCGGCGATGTTAGGGACGTCAGATTAGGGGTTAATAAAATTAAACTAGTGTTTTTGATGCGGGAGTGCGGCGGTTTAGGGGTTAATATATATTTTATAATGGTGGCGATAACCGGTTTGGCAGATTAGGGGTTAAATTTTTTTTTTTTGTGTTTACGATGGGGGGGGGGGGGGGCTCGGTTTAGGGGTTAATAGGTAGTTTATGGGTGTTAGTGTACTTTTTAGCACTTTAGTTAAGGGTTTTATGTTACGGCGTTAGCCCATAAAACTCTTAACTACTGACTTTTAAATGCGGTACCAGTCTTGACAGGAGAGGGAGTACCACTCACATTTTTGCAGACTCGTAATACCGGCGTTATGCAAGTCCCATTGAAAATATAGGATACGCAATTTACGTAAGTGGATTTGCAGTATTAATGAGTCTGGACAAAAAAGTGAGCGGTACACCTACATTTCAAGACTCGTAATACCAGCGGGCGTTAAAAAGCAGCGTTAGGACCCCTTAACGCTGCTTTTTAACCCTAACGCAAGACTCGTAATCTAGGTGTAAGAAAATCTATGACAGAGGCTGTATTAAAGCAGGTAACGGAGCCTCATAATAATGGTGTTTTACAGAAGTTGTATTCGATTTTGAAGAAAAAACTTAAATTATGCTTACCTGATAATTTTCTTTTCTTCAGGTGGAAAGAGTCCACAGCTGCATTCATTACTTTTGGGAAATAAGAACCTGGCCACCAGGAGAAGGCAAAGACATCCCAGCCAAAGGCTTAAATACTCCTCCCACTTCCCACATGCCCCAGTCATTCTGCCGAGGAACAAGGAACAGTAGAAGAAATATCAGGCTGAAAAGCTGCCAGAAGAATAAAAAATAATTGACGCCCCACAGAACAAATACGGGTGGGGAGAGAGCTGTGGACTCTTTCCATCTGAAGAAAAGAAAATGGTCAGGTAACCATAATTTAAGTGTTTGTTAATTAATGGAAAGAGTCCACAGCTGAATTCATTACTTTTGGGAAAACAATATCCAAGCTATAGAGGACACTGAATGCAAAAAACAGAATTTATGTTTACCTGATAAATTTCTTTCTCCTACGGTGTATCCGGTCCACGGCTTCATCCTTACTTGTGGGATATTCTCAATCCCTACAGGAAGTGGCAAAGAGAGCACACAGCAAAGCTGTCCATATAGCTCCCCTCAGGCTCCGCCCCCCACAGTCATTCGACCAACGGTTAGGAGAAAAAGGAGAACAATAGGGTGCAGTGGTGACTGTAGTTTATAAAAATAAATTTAAACCTGACTAAAATGCCAGGGTGGGCCGTGGACCGGATACACCGTAGGAGAAAGAAATTTATCAGGTAAACATAAATTCTGTTTTCTCCTACATTGGTGTATCCGGTCCACGGCTTCATCCTTACTTGTGGGAACCAATACCAAAGCTTTAGGACACGGATGAAGGGAGGGAACAAGTCAGGTAACCTAAACGGAAGGCACCACTGCTTGCAAAACCTTTCTCCCAAAAATAGCCTCCGAAGAAGCAAAAGTATCGAATTTGTAAAATTTGGCAAATGTATGCAGTGAAGACCAAGTCGCTGCCTTACAAATCTGTTCAACAGAAGCCTCATTCTTGAAAGCCCAAGTGGAAGCCACAGCTCTAGTAGAGTGAGCTGTAATTCGTTCAGGAGGCTGCCTTCCAGCAGTCTCATAAGCCAACCGGGTGATGCTTTTCAGCCAGAAAGACAGAGAGGTCGCAGTCGCCTTTTGACCTCTTCTCTTACCAGAATAGACGACAAACAAGGACGAAGTTTGTCTGAAATTTTTAGTTGCTTTTAGATAAAACTTCAAAGCACGAACCACATCGAGATTGTGTAACAGACGTTCCTTGTTAGAAGCTGGGTTAGGACACAGAGAAGGAACAACTATTTCCTGGTTAATATTCTTATTGGAAACCACTTTTGGAAGAAAACCAGGTTTGGTACGTAAAACGACCTTATCTGTATGAAACACCAGATAGGGTGAATTACACTGCAAAGCAGACAATTCAGAAACTCTTCTAGCGGAAGATATAGCAACCAAAAACAAAACTTTCCAAGATAGTAACTTAATATCTATGGAATGTAGAGGTTCAAACGGAACCCCCCTGAAGAACTGAAAGAACTAGATTTAGACTCCATGGAGGAGCCACAGGTCTGTAGACAGGCTTGATTCTGACTAAAGCCTGCACAAACGCCTGAACATCTGGCATTGCTGCCAGACGTTTGTGTAACAAAACAGACAGAGCTGATATCTGTCCTTTTAAGGAACTAGCTGACAAACCTTTCTCCAATCCTTCTTGGAGAAAAGTTAAAATCCTTGGAATCCTAATCTTACTCCATGAGTAACCCTTGGATTCGCACCAACAAAGATATTTCCGCCATATCTTATGGTAAATTTTCCTAGTGACAGGCCTTCTAGCCTGAATCAGGGTATCTATAACTGAATCCGAAAACCCACGCTTAGCTAGAATCAAGCGTTCAATCTCCAAGCAGTCAGTTGCAGAGAGACTAGGTTTGGATGTACGAATGGACCTTGAATTAGAAGGTCCTGCCTCAAAGGTAGCTTCCATGGTGGAACCGATGACATATTCACCAGGTCTGCATACCAGGTCCTGCGTGACCACGCAGGAGCTATCAGAATTACCAAAGCCTTCTCCTGTTTGATCCTGGCTACTAGCCGTGGGAGAAGAGGAAACGGTGGAAAGACATAAGCTAGATTGAACGACCAAGGCGCTGCTAAGGCATCTACCAGTGTCGCCTTGGGATCCCTGGACCTGGACCCATAACATGGAACTTTTGAGTTCTGACGTGACGCCATCAGATCCAGAATGCCCCATAGTTGAGTTAACTGGGCAAAAACCTCCGGGTGAAGTTCCCACTCCCCCGGATGGAAAGTCTGATGACTCAGATAATCCGCTTCCCAGTTGTCCACTCCTGGGATGTGAATTGCTGATAGATGGCAGGAGCGATCCTCTGCCCATTTGATGATCTTGGATACCTCTCTCATCGCCAGGGAACTCTTCGTTCCCCCCTGATGATTGATGTACGCTACAGTCGTCATGTTGTCCGAATGAAATCTGAGATATCTGGCCTCCGCTAGTTGAGGCCATGCCTGGAGCGCATAGAATATCGCTCTCAATTCCAATATGTTTATCGGGAGAAGAGATTCTTCCCGAGACCATAGACCCTGAGCCTTCAGGGACTCCCAGACCGCGCCCCAGCCCAAAAGACTGGCGTCGGTCGTGACGATGATCCACTCCGGTCTGCGGAAACGCATTCCCTGAGACAGGTGATCTAGAGACAGCCACCAGAGGAGTGAGTCTCTGGTTTTCTGGTCCATTTGAATCTGGGGAGACAAGTCTGCATAATCCCCATTCCACTGTTTGAGCATGCACAGTTGCAATGGTCTTAAATTAATTAGAGAAAAAGGAACCACGTCCATTGCCGCAACCATTAGTCCTATTACCTCCATGCACTGAGCTATGGAGGGCTGAGGAATGGATTGAAGAACTCGACAAGCGTTCAGAAGCTTTAACTTCCTGACCTCTGTCAGAAAGATCTTCATTTCTACGGAGTCTATTATTGTTCCCAGAAAGGGAACCCTTGTGGACGGGGACAGGGAACTTTTTTCTATGTTCACCTTCCACCCGTGAGATCTGAGAAAGGCTAAAACAATGTCTGTATGAGCCCTTGCTTTGGGAAGGGACGACGCTTGTATTAGAATGTCGTCTAGGTAAGGTGCTACTGCAATGCCCCTCGGCCTTAGCACCGCTAGAAGGGACCCTAGCACCTTTGTGAGAATTCTGGGAGCAGTGGCTAAACCGAACGGAAGAGCCACGAACTGGTAATGTTTGTCCAGAAAGGCGAACCTCAGGAACTGATGGAGATCTTTGTGGATAGGAATATGCAGGTACGCATCCTTTAAGTCCACGGTAGTCATGTATTGACCCTCCTGGATCGTTGGTAAAATTGTCCGAATGGTTTACATTTTGAATGATGGAACTCTGAGGAATTTGTTTAGAATTTTTAAGTCCAGAATTGGCCTGAAAGTTCCTTCTTTTTTGGGAACTACAAACAGGTTTGAGTAAAAACCCAGTCCTTGTTCCGCTGTTGGAACTGGGTGTATCACTCCCATCTTTAATAGGTCTTCTACGCAACGTAAGAATGCCTGTCTCTTTATCTGGTCTAAAGATAAGCGAGACATGTGGAAACTTCCCCTTGGAGGAAGGTCCTTGAACTCTAGAAGATACCCCTGAGAAACAATTTCTAGTGCCCAGGGGTCCAGAACATCTCTTGCCCAAGCCTGAGCAAAGAGAGAAAGTCTGCCCCCTACTAGATCCGGTCCCGGATCGGGGGCTACCCCTTCATGCTGTCTTGGTAGCAGCAGCAGTCTTCTTGGCCTGTTTGCCCTTGTTCCAGCCTTGCAATGGCTTCTATGCTGGTTTGGGCTGGGATGCGTTACCCTCTTGCCTAGTAAAGTAAACCTTCTAATTTTTTATCCATAGGATCTTTGAAAGCGCAACTGTCTTCTATTGGTATAGTCGTGCGCTTAGCTAGCGTTGAAACTGCCCCCTCTACCTTAGGGACCGTCTGCCATGCGTCCCTTCTAGCGTCAACAATTGGGAACATTTTCTTAAATATAGGAGGGGGAACAAAGGGTACACCTGGCTTCTCCCACTCCTTAGTCACGATATCCGCCACCCTCTTAGGTATCGGAAATGCATCAGTGTGTACTGGGACCTCTAAGAATTTGTCCATTTTACACAATTTTTCAGGGATCACCAAAGGATCACAATCATCAAGTGTAGCTAGGACCTCCTTAAGTAGGGCGCAGAGGTGTTCTAGCTTAAATTTAAATGCTATGGCATCAGGCTCTGCCTGCTGAGAAACTTTCCCTGTTTCAGAAATTTCTCCCTCAGACAGGCCCTCCCTCACCGCCAAGTCAGATTGATGTGAGGGCACTACAGATAAATTATCCTCTGCGTCAGCTTGCTCATTTTCTGTGTTTAAAACTGAGCAATCACGCTTCCTAGGAAAAGCTGGCAGTTTGGATAAAAATGCTGAGAGAGAATTATCCATTACTGCCGCTCACTGTTGCATAGTAATCGCAATTGGTGCATTAGATGTACTGGGCATCGCTTGCGCGGGCATAGCTGGTGTTGACACAGAAGGGGAGGATAGCGAGCTATCTTCACACCCTTCAGCTAAAGAATCATCTTGGGCTATATCTTTAAGTGTAATTGTACGGTCCTTAAGCTGTTTGGATGCTATAGCACATTTCACACATAAATTTAATGGGGGAACCACCTTGGCCTTTGAACATAGAGAACATAGGCTATCTGAAGGTTCAGACATGTTTAACAGACTTAAAAGTAACTTCAATGCAATAAAATGTATTTTTGACAAAAACGTTACTGTCTCTTTAAATAATAAAAGTGCACACTTTATTACTGAAACATCAAAAAACCATCAAAAACACATCCGATTTTTATGAAATTTTCACCACAGTGTCATAATGCTTTGAAAAGGTTGCACACAAATTTTCAGACCAATTAACACCTTAATGTCCAAACCGGAGCTAATAACAGCAGTTAACCGGTTAACACACTACAGTACTCTGCCACAGCTTGCCCTGTGGCTTTTACCTTCCTTAGGGTTATTTTGGTAAGAATATAAGCCTCCCTGGAGCCCTTCCTGATGCCTCCGGACTCCCCACGTGAAGCTGCATGAACTGGCTAGTCAAAACAAGTGCACAATTGAGGCGTGAAAATGAGGCTTCCTTCCTCTGCATACCAGAGTGGAGGGGCCTTTCTGACTAGATTAGGTGTCCAACTAAGTGCCAGGCGCAAATTAATCCCCAAAAGTGTTTTAAGTTGATAAAAAAAACACCTATTTAAGTTGAAAACTTGCTAAAAAGCAATCGATTAGCCCACAATAGTGTCAACCAGCATAAGGCCTTAAAATAAGCCATCCTTTTATTGCTGAATCTAATAAAAATGGCTTACCTATCCAAGAGGGAATTTCTGACAGTCTTCTAGCATTACTGGGTCTTGTTAGAAAATGACTGATCATACCTGAAGCAGTTAAGCCTGCAAACTGTTCCCCCCAACTGATGTTATCTGGTTTCAACAGTCCTGCGTGGGAACAGAAATGGATTTTAGTTACTGGTGCTAAAATCATAGTCCTCTTAGCAGAAATCTTCTTCACTTTCTGCTGCAGAGTAAATAGTACAAGCCGGCACTATTTTAAAATAACAAACTCTTGATTGAAGAAATAAAAAACTACAACTAACACCACATACTCTTTACCACCCCCGGGGAGATGCTACTAGTTAGAGCGGCAAAGAGAATGACTGGGGGGGCGGAGCCTGAGGGGAGCTATATGGACAGCTTTGCCATGTGCTCTCTTTGCCACTTCCTGTAGGGATTGAGAATATCCCACAAGTAAGGATGAAGCCGTTGACCCGATACACCAATGTAGGAGAAAACAGCATCTGCACCAGCGGACTAAAATTTTCCGTCGCCACACAGTCAGGAATGCGGAAATGGGAGACCAGAACGTAAACACGCTCAGTCACAAGGTGAACCGTACAGTCCAACAAAAGCACGCCCAACAGTAAGGTTGCGTCACTTAAACAGGCTGTTATGTTCTAAGCCACGAGCCCAGTTAACACTACACATAAGCAGGTTGAATCATATAACAACCATGATTAAAAAGACCCTGTTCAATAATCCCCCCCCCAGGAGATATTAACCCTTGATTACAAGATACTAAAGGAGTCTCACTGAGACCCTTATTTTTCATGCGAGTTCGCAGGAACAAATTAATTTACAGTACATTCATGAAGAAGTAAAATGAAACAAACTTACCGGAATCTACGCCGTGGAACAGGAACACGGCCCTTCAAGTGTGACGGAAAGTAGCCTTGCCTCCGCCATGGACTTGAGAGAAGAAAGCAGGCAGCGAAGCAAAGTTCGAAAACGCTGACTGCTTGAGGAGCTGTTAACATGAGTCGGGATGGTTTTGCAGAAAGATCCTTCCTGCATCTCTGGACATCCAAGCCCTCACTGAGAGACTGACAGGACTACTTAAAACTCCCGTCCCATGTTCAAGAGTACTACCCTCCATAAGAGACCACAACAAACGTCTGACACTTTTCTGCCAACCTAATGGGACGAAAGGCAAAGAATGACTGGGTGATGAGGGAAGTGGGAGGAGTTTTTAAGAATTTGGCTGGGGTGTCTTTGCCTCCTCCTGGTGGCCAGGTTCTTATTTCTTAAAAGTAATAAATGCAGCTGTGGACTCTTTCCATATATGAAGAAAATAAGCACCTCAATATGCTTATAATTACCAGAGGCTGCCAAAAATACAAAGGTCCTGCATCCAAAACACAGAAATTATAATGAAAAGTTCTAAACACTCATGAAAATTTAGATCTGAGCCCCATAGATGGTTAACCCCTTCCTTACTGTGAAGGAGGTTAACCCCTAAGTCTCATGCATTAATGTGCCTGCCCACTGCCTCAACCATCCATAAAGGATTTGAACCACCTAAAAAGCAGAGGTGGTCCTTAACCCTTCAGTGCCAGCCTTCTAGCCCCAGAAGACAAAAGGCATTTACCTGCATTCTATCCGTCCGGCAGTCAGACGACTCACAAAGTATGGAAGGACACCATTCCTTACAGTGACCTGTGGAAAACAGTAAGCCTACTCTAGCTTTCCATTCCAGGGCAGCAACATGTTAGGAAAACGCAGTAAAGCCCACTTCACAAGTTCCTAACTGCTTAAAAGCCACCACTGCCCTACTGAAGAGACTAACGTGGAGTACGGCTAGACCCAATCTTGAGAGGAAAGATCAGAGCAAACCTACCCTGGCTTTCAAAATAATAAAATCTTGATTTTAGTATCAGACACCAAAACTTTACCTCCTCCTTGCACCAAAGGCAAAGAGAATGACTGGGGTTTGTGGGAAGAGAAGAGATTCTTAAAAGCTTTGCTGTGGTGCTCTTTGCCTCCTCCTGCTGGCCAGGAGTGATATTCCCAACAGTAAGTGATGAAGCCATAGACTCACCAAATCTTAGGAAATAAAGTATTGTTTTGCAGTTATCTGATAAAGCCAATTAGGAATAGATACGTAACAGCATTAGCCATGAGAAGTCAGCAGGATGCATTTCAAGTTCTGAGAATTTGAAATTGCTCAATTTTCAGAGCTAAATTTGATGGAAAAACGCTAAATGCACAATGAAAATATACACTAAAGTTGTTTCATTAAAGGGGCAGTATACACTCATTTTCATATAACTGCATGTAATAGACACTACTATAAAGATTAAGATGCACAGATACTGATATAAAAATCCAGTATAAAACTGTTTAAAAACTTACTTAGAAGCTGACAGTTTGGCTCTGTTGAAAAGGTAGTTGGAAAGCCCACTGCAAGTGGCAAATAAGACACTTCCCCCCCCCCCCCCTCCCCCTTCTTTTGCATATGAAAAGACCATTTACACAAACAGGAGCAAGCTGGAGAAGGTAGCTGACAGTATTCACATAAAACTTTGGGGCTTGGTTAGGAGTCTGAAAATCAGAGCAATGTTATTTAAAAATAAGCAAAACTATACATTTATTTAAAAAAAAAAACTTTATGGGATATATAAATAGATCATCTACAAAACATTTATGCAAAGAAAAAATTAGTGTATAATGTCCCTTTAAGCATAACTAAACATTATATATAAAATCCCAAGGTGTCCACTCTTTACATTAGGAGTTTTGTAAAGAAATTGTGATAAAAACATAATTTATGTAAGAACTTACCTGATAAATTCATTTCTTTCATATTAGCAAGAGTCCATGAGCTAGTGACGTATGGGATATACATTCCTACCAGGAGGGGCAAAGTTTCCCAAACCTCAAAATGCCTACAAATACACCCCTCACCACACCCACAATTCAGTTTAACGAATAGCCAAGAAGTGGGGTGATAAGAAAGGAGCGAAAGCATCAAAAATAAGGAATTGGAATAATTGTGCTTTATACAAAAAATCATAACCACCACAAAAAGGGTGGGCCTCATGGACTCTTGCTAATATGAAAGAAATGAATTTATCAGGTAAGTTCTTACATAAATTATGTTTTATTTCATGTAATTAGCAAGAGTCCATGAGCTAGTGACGTATGGGATAATAAATACCCAAGATGTGGAACTTCCACGCAAGAGTCACTAGAGAGGGAGGGATAAAATAAAGACAGCCAATTCCGCTGAAAAATAATCCACAACCCAAAACAAAAGTTTTAATCTTTATAATGAAAAAAACTGAAATTATAAGCAGAAGAATCAAACTGAAACAGCTGCCTGAAGTACTTTTTCTACCAAAAACTGCTTCAGAAGAAGAAAACACATCAAAATGGTAGAATTTAGTAAAAGTATGCAAAGAAGACCAAGTTGCTGCTTTGCAAATCTGATCAACAGAAGCTTAATTCCTAAACGCCCAGGAAGTAGAAACTGACCTAGTAGAATGAGCTGTAATCCTTTGAGGCGGAGTTTTACCCGACTCGACATAAGCATGATGAATCAAAGACTTTAACCAAGATGCCAAAGAAATGGCGGAGGCCTTCTGACCTTTCCTGGAACCAGAAAATATAGCAAATAGACTAGAAGTCTTTCTAAAATCTTTAGTAGCTTCAACATAATATTTTAAAGCTCTCACTACATCCAAAGAATGTAAAGATCTCTCCAGATAATTCTTAGGATTAGGACATAATGAAGGAACAACAATTTCTCTACTAATGTTGTTAGAATTCACAACCTTAGGTAAAAATTTAAATGAAGTCCGCAACACCGCCTTATCCTGATGAAAAATCAGAAAAGGAGATTCACAAGAAAGAGCAGATAACTCAGAAACTCTTCTAGCAGAAGAAATGGCCAAAAGAAACAGAACTTCCAAGAAAGTAATTTAATATCCAGAGAATGCATAGGTTCAAACGGAGGAGCCTGTAAAGCCCTCAGAACCAAATTAAGACTCCAAGGAGGAGAGATTGACTTAATGACAGGCTTGATACAAACCAAAGCCTGTACAAAACAATGAATATCAGGAAGATTAGCAATCTTTTTGTGAAAAAGAACAGAAAGAGCAGAAATTTGTCCTTTCAAGGAACTTGCAGACAAACCTTTATCCAAACCATCCTGAAGAAACTGTAAAATTCTAGGAATTCTAAAAGAATGCCAGGAGAATTTATGAGAAGAACACCAAGAAATGTAAGTCTTCCAGACTCTATAATAAATCTTCCTAGACACAGATTTACGAGCCTGTAACATAGTATTAATTACTGAGTCAGAGAAACCTCTATGACTAAGAATCAAGCGTTCAATCTCCATACCTTCAAATTTAATGATTTGAGATCCTGATGGAAAAAAGGACCTTGAGATAGAAGGTCTGGTCTTAACGGAAGAGTCCAAGGTTGGCAAGTGGCCATCCGAACAAGATCCGCATACCAAAACCTGTGAGGCTATGCTGGAGCCACCAGCAGTACAAACGAACGCTCCTTTAGAATTTTGGAGATCACTCTTGGAAGAAGAACTAGAGGCGGAAAGATATAGGCAGAATGATAATTCCAGGGAAGCGACAACGGGTCCACTGCCTCCGCCTGAGGATCCCTGGATCTGGACAGATACCTGGGAAGTTTCTTGTTTAGATGAGAAGCCATCAGATCTATTTCTGGAAGTCCCCAGATTTGAACAATCTGAAGAAATACCTCTGGGTGAAGAGACCATTCGCCCGGATGTAACGTCTGGCGACTGAGATAATCCGCTTCCCCAATTGTCTACACCTGGGATGTGAACCGCCAGAGATTAGACAAGAGCTGGATTCCGCCCATACAAGTATCGGAGATACTTCTTTCATAGCCTGAGGACTGTGAGTCCCCCCCTTGATGATTGACATATGCCACGGTTGTGACATTGTCTGTCTGAAAACAAATGAACGATTCTCTCTTCAGAAGAGGCCAGAACTGAAGAGCTCTGAAAATCGCCTCCTGAGATTCCCAAACCCCCTGTGCTGTCAGAGACCCCCATACAGCTCCCCAACCTGTCAGACTTGCATCTGTTGAGATCACAGTCCATGTTGGAAGAACAAAAGAAGCCCCTTGAACTAAACGATGGTGATCTGTCCACCACGTCAGAGATGTCGTACATTCGGATTTAAGGATATTAATTGTGATATCTTTGTATAATCCCTGCACCACTGGTTCAGCATACAAAGCTGAAGAGGTCGCATGTGAAAACGAGCAAAGGGGATCGCGTCCGATGCAGCAGTCATGAGACCTAGAATTTCCATGCATAAAGCTACCGAAGGGAATGATTGAGACTGAAGGTTTCGACAAGCTGAAACCATTTTCAGACGTCTCATGTCTGTTAGAGACAAGGTCATGCAGACTGAATCTATTTGGAAACCTAAAAAGGTTACTCTTGTCTGAGGAATCAATGAACTCTTGGTAAATTGATCCTCCAACCATGTTTTTGAAGAAACGACACAAGTCGATTCGTATGAGATTCTGCAGAATGTGAAGACTGAGCAAGTACCAAGATATCGTCCAAATAAGGAAATACCACAATACCCTGTTCTCTGATTACAGATAGAAGGGCACAGAGAACCTTTGAAAAGATCCTTGGAGCTGTCACTAGGCCAAACGGCAGGGCCACAAACTGGTAATGCTTGTCTAGAAAAGAGAATCTCAGAAACTGAAAGTGATCTGGATGAATCGGAATATGCAGATATGCATCCTGTAAATCTATTGTGGACATATAATGCCCTTGCTGAACAAAAGGTAGAATAGTCCTTATAGTTACCATTTTGAATGTTGGTATCCTTACATAACGATCCAATATTTTTAAATCCAGAACTGGTCTGAAGGAATTCTCCTTCTTTGGTACAATGAATAGATTTGAGTAAAACCCCAGACCCTGTTCCAGAACTGGAACTGGTACAATTACTCAAGCCAATTCTAGATCTGAAACACATTTCAGAAATGCCTGAGCCTTCACTGGGTTTATTGGAATGCGAGAGAGAAAAAATCTTCTCGCATGTGGCCTTACCTTGAAACCTATTCTGTACCTTTGTGAAACAATGTTCTGAATCCAAAGACGGTGAATCGAATTGATCCAAATATCTTTGAAAAATCGTAACCTGCCCCCTACCAGCTGTGCTGGAATGAGGGCCGCACCTTCATGTGGACTTGGGAGCTGGCTTTGGCTTTCTAAAAGGCTTTGATTTATTCCAGACTGGAGACGGTTTCCAAACAGAAACCGTTCCTTTAGGGGAAAGGTCAGGCTTCTGTTCCTTATTCTGACGAAAGGAACGAAAACGATTAGCAGCCCTATATTTACCTTTAGATTTTTTGTCCTGAGGCAAAAAAATTCCTTTCCCCCCAGTAACAGTTGAAATAATAGAATCCAACTGGGAACCAAATAATTTATTACCTTGGAAAGAAAGAGAAAGCAAACTTGACTTAGAAGACATATCTGCATTCCAAGTTTTAAGCCATAAAGCTCTTCTAGCTAAAATAGCTAAAGACATATACCTGACATCAACTCTAATGATATCAAAGATGGCATCACAAATAAAGTTATTAGCATGTTGAAGAAGTCTAACAATGCTATGAGTATTATGGTCTGATACTTGTTGTGCTAAAGCCTCCAACCAAAAAGTGGAAGCGGCAGCAACATCAGCCAAAGAAATAGCCGGCCTAAGAAGATTAAATGAACATAAATAAGCTTTCCTTAGAAAGGATTCAATCTTCCTATCTAAAGGATCCTTCAAGGAAGTACTATCTGCCGTAGGAATAGTAGTACGTTTAGCAAGAGTAGAGATAGCCCCATCAACTTTAGGGATTTTGTCCCAAAACTCTAATCTGTCAGATGGCACAGGATACAATTTCTTAAACCTTTGAGAAGGAGTAAATGAAGTACCCAGATTATTCCATTCCCTAGAAATTACTTCAGAAATAGCATCAGGGACCGGAAAAACTTCTGGAATAACTATAGGAGGTTTAAAAAACGAATTTAAACGCTTAGTAGATTTAGTATCAAGAGGACTAGATTCCTCCATCTCTAATGCGATTAAAACTTCTTTAAGTAAAGAGCGAATAAATTCCATTTTAAATAAATATGAAGATTTATCAGTGTCAATATCTGAGACAGAATCCTCTGAACCAGAAAAATCCTCATCAGAAACAGACAAATCAGAATGATGACGGTCATTTAAAAATTCATCTGAAAAATGAGAAGTTTTAAAAGACCTTTTACGTTTACTGGAAGGAGGAATAACAGACATAGCCTTCCTAATAGATTTAGAAACAAATTCTTTTATATTAACAGGAACATCCTGAGTATTAGATGTTGAGGGAACAGCAACAGGTAATGGTATATTACTAATGGAAATACTATCTGCATTAGCAAGTTTATCATGACATTCATCACAAACTACAGCCGGAGGAACAGTTACCACAAGTTTACAACAAATGCACTTAACTTTGGTAGAACCAGCATCAGGCAGCGTCTTTCCAGAATTAGATTCTGATCCAGGGTCAATTTGAGACATCTTGCAATATGTAAAAGAAAAAACAACATATAAAGCAAAACTTATCAAATTCCTTAAATGACAGTTTCAGGAATGGGAAAAAATGCCAATGAACAAGCCTCTAGCAACCAGAAGCAATGAAAAAATTAGACTGAAATAATGTGAAAAAAAGGTGGAGACAAGAATGACGCCCACATTTTTTAGCGCCAAAAAAGAAGCCCACATTATTGGCGCCTTAAATTTTTTGGCGCCAAGAATGACGCCACATCCGGTGACGCCGAAATTTTTGGCGCAAAAACGTCAAAAAAATTACGCAATCACGAACAACTTCCGGCATCAAGTATGACGCCAGAAATGACAAAAAAAAATTTTTGCGCCAAAAAGTCTGCGCCAAGAATGACGCAATAAATTGAATCATTTTCAGCCCCCGCGAGCCTAACAGCCCACAGGGAAAAAAGTCAATTGAAACAATTTTTAAGGTAAGAAAAAAATGATTATTCATATGCATTATCCCAAATATGAAACTGACTGTCTGAAATAAGGAATATTGATCATCCTGAATCATGGCAAATATAAGTTTAAAGACATATATTTAGAACTTTATATATAAAGTGCCCAACCATAGCTTAGAGTGTCACAAAAAATAAGACTTACTTACCCCAGGACACTCATCTACATATAGTAGATAGCCAAACCAGTACTGAAACGAGAATCAGTAGAGGTAATGGTATATATAAGAGTATATCGTCGATCTGAAAAGGGAGGTAAGAGATGAATCTCTACGACCGATAACAGAGAACCTATGAAATAGATCCCGTAGAAGGAGACCATTGAATTCAAATAGGCAATACTCTCTTCACATCCCTCTGACATTCACTGAGGAAAAACCGGGCTCCAGCCTGCTGCGAAGCGCATATCAACGTAGAATCTAGCACAAACTTACTTCACCACCTCCACGGGAGACAAAGTTTGTAAAACTGAATTGTGGGTGTGGTGAGGGGTGTATTTGTAGGCATTTTGAGGTTTGGGAAACTTTGCCCCTCCTGGTAGGAATGTATATCCCATACGTCACTAGCTCATGGATTCTTGCTAATTACATGAAAGAAATTAACAATTAAATGCACACTATATACATTAACTAATTTAAAAAAGGCAATTCACATTATCCCAAGCCACTGTGAAATCTTGATATATTGTGATCTTAACATTTTTAAAGTGTTTCTATTTTGTTTTAACTTTACCTGTTAGTTGGGTTATATGCTTGCACCTTCTAAAACAGGAAATTTTACGATCTTTCTAGCTTCTCTTTTCATGATATCTGAAACATCTAACTATATAATCTTTCATGGTTCACAATTTTACTTTGTAATTGTATTGAAAGTTCCATTATGCTTGTTAAAGGGATACTGAACCCACATTTATTATTTCATGATTTAGATAGAACATGACATTTTAAGCAACTTTCTAATTTACTCCTATTAACAATTTTTCCTTCGTTCTCTTGGTATCTTTATTTAAAAAAACATAATTTATGCTTACCTGATAAATTTATTTCTCTTGTAGTGTATCCAGTCCACGGATCATCCATTACTTGTGGGATATTCTCCTTCCCAACAGGAAGTTGCAAGAGGATCACCCACAGCAGAGCTGCTATATAGCTCCTCCCCCAGCTGTCATATCCAGTCATTTGACCGAAAACAAACAGAGAAAGGAGAAACCATAGGGTGCAGTGGTGACTGTAGTTTAATTAAAATTTAGACCTGCCTTAAAAAGGACAGGGCGGGCCGTTGACTGGATACACTACAAGAGAAATAAATTTATCAGGTAAGCATAAATTATGTTTTCTCTTGTTAAGTGTATTCAGTCCACGGATCATCCATTACTTGTGGGATACCAATACCAAAGCTAAAGTACACGGATGATGGGAGGGACAAGGCAGGATTAAGCGGAAGGAACCACTGCCTGAAGAACCTCTCCCCCAAAAACAGCCTCCGAAGAAGCAAAAGTATCAAATTTGGAAAATTTGGAAAAGGTGTGAAGCGAAGACCAAGTTGCGGCCTTGCAAATCTGTTCAACAGAGGCCTCATTTTTAAAGGCCCAGGTGGAAGCCACAGCTCTAGTAGAATGAGCTGTAATCCTTTCAGGGGGCTGCTGTCCAGCAGTCTCATAGGCTAGGAGTATTACGCTCCGAAGCCAAAAGGAAAGAGAGGTTGCCAAAGCTTTTTGACCTCTCCTCTGTCCAGAGTAAACGACAAACAGGGAAGATGTTTGACGAAAATCCTTAGTAGCTTGTAAGTAAAACTTCAAGGCACGGACTACGTCCAGATTATGTAAAAGACGTTCCTTCTTTGAAGAAGGATTAGGACACAATGATGGAACAACAATCTCTTGATTGATATTCTTGTTAGAAACCACCTTAGGTAAAAATCCAGGTTTGGTACGCAGAACTACCTTATCTGCATGAAAAATCAGATAAGGAGAATCACATTGTAAGGCAGATAGCTCAGAGACTCTCCGAGCCGAGGAAATAGCCATCAAAAAAAGAACTTTCCAAGATAAAAGTTTAATATCAATGGAATGAAGGGGTTCAAACGGAACTCCTTGAAGAACCTTAAGAACCAAGTTTAAGCTCCATGGGGGAGCAACAGGTTTAAACACAGGCTTAATTCTAACCAAAAGCCTGGCAAAATGCCCTGGACGTCTGGAACCTCTGCCAGACGCTTGTGCAAAGGAATAGACAGAGCAGAAATCTGTCCCTTTAAGGAACTAGCTGATAATCCTTTGTCCAAGCCCTCTTGGAGAAAGGACAATATTCTAGGAATCCTAACCTTACTCATGAGTAATTCTTGGATTCACACCAATAAAAGATATTTACTCCATATCTTGTGGTAGATTTTCCTGGTAACAGGCTTTCGTGCCTGTATTAAAGTATCAATGACTGACTCGGAGAAGCCACGCTTTGATAGAATCAAGCGTTCAATCTCCATGCAGTCAGTCTCAGAGAAATTAGATTTGGATGATTGAAAGGACCTTGTATCAGAAGGTCCTGTCTTAGAGGCAGAGTCCATGGTGGAAAGGATGACATGTCCACTAGGTCTGCATACCAAGTCCTGCACGGCCACGCAGGCGTTATCCGAATCACCGATGCTCTCTCCTGTTTGATTTTGGCAATCAGTCGAGGGAGCAGAGGAAACAGTGGAAACACATAAGCCAGGTTGAGAAGCAAGTCGCTGCTAGAGCATCTATCAGCGTCGCTTCTGGGTCCCTGGACCTGGATCCGTAACAAGGAAGCTTGGCGTTCTGGCGAGACGCCATGAGATCCAACTCTGGTTTGCCCCAACGATGAATCAATTGAGCAAACACCTCCGGATGGAGTTCCCACTGCCCCGGATGGAAAGTCTGACGACTTAGAAAATCCGCCTCCCAGTTCTCCACGCCTGGGATATGGATTGCTGACAGGTGGCAAGAGTGGTACTCTGCCCAGCGAATTATTTTTGAGACTTCTAACATCGCTAGGGAACTCCTGGTTCCCCCTTGATGGTTGATGTAAGCCACAGTCGTGATGTTGTCCGACTGAAATCTGATGAACCTCAGTGTTGCTAACTGAGGCCAAGCCAGAAGAGCATTGAATATCGCTCTTAACTCCAGAATATTTATTGGAAGGAGTTTCTCCTCCTGAGTCCACGATCCCTGTGCCTTCAGGGAGTTCCAGACTGCACCTCAACCTAGAAGGCTGGCATCTGTTGTTACAATTGTCCAATCTGGCCTGCGAAAGGTCATACCCTTGGACAGGTGTACCCGAGACAACCACCAGAGAAGAGAATCTCTGGTCTCTTGATCCAGATTTAGCAGAGGGGACAAATCTGTGTAATCCCCATTCACTGACTCAGCATGCATAATTGCAGCGGTCTGAGATGAAGGCGCGCAAATGGCACTATGTCCATTGCCGCTACCATTAAGCCGATTACCTCCATACACTGAGCTACCGAAGGGCGTGGAATGGAGTGAAGAACACGGCAAGCATTTAGAAGTTTTGATAACCTGGACTCCGTCAGGTAATTTTTCATTTCTACAGAATCTATAAGAGTCCCTAAGAAGGAGACTCTTGTGAGTGGGGATAGAGAACTCTTTTCCTCGTTCACTTTCCACCCGTGCGACCTCAGGAATGCCAGAACTATCTCTGTATGAGACTTGGCAACTTGAAAGCTTGACGCCTGTATCAGGATGTCGTCTAGATACGGAGCCACCGCTATGCCTCGCGGTCTTAGAACCGCCAGAGGTGAGCCCAGAACCTTTGTAAAGATTCTCGGGGCTGTAGCCAACCCGAAGGGAAGAGCTACAAATTGGTAAGCATCCTTTAAGTCCGATGTGGTCATGTACTGACCTTCTTGGATCATGGGTAGGATGGTCCGAATAGTTTCCATTTTGAAAGATGGAACTCTGAGGAATTTGTTTAAAATCTTTAGATCCAAAATTGGTCTGAAGGTTCCCTCTTTTTTGGGAACCACAAACAGATTTGAATAAAAACCCTGTCCTTGTTCCGTCCGCGGAACTGGATGGATCACTCCCATAACTAGGTGGTCTTGCACACAGCGTAGGAATGCCTCTTTCTTTATCTGATTTGCAGATAGCCTTGAAAGATGAAATCACCCTTGTGGAGGGGAAGCTTTGAAGTCCAGAAGATATCCCTGAGATATGATCTCCAACGCCCAGGGATCCTGAACATCTCTTGCCCACGCCTGGGCGAAGAGAGAAGTCTGCCCCCTACTAGATCCGTCGCCGGATAGGGGGCCGTTCCTTCATGCTGTCTTAGAGGCAGCAGCAGGCTTTCTGGCCTGCTTGCCTTTGTTCCAGGAGTGGTTAGGTTTCCAGGCCTGCTTAGATTGAGCAAAAGTTCCCTCTTGTTTTGAAGCGGAGGAAGTTGATGCTGCACCTGCCTTGAAATTTCGAAAGGCACGAAAATTAGACTGCTTGGCCTTTGCTTTGGCCCTGTCCTGAGGAAGGGTGTGACCCTTACCTCCAGTAATGTCAGCAATAATTTCCTTCAAACCAGGCCCGAATAAGGTCTGCCCTTTGAAAGGAATGTTGAGTAATTTAGACTTCAAAGTCACGTCAGCTGACCAGGATTTAAGCCATAGCGCCCTACGCGCTTGGATGGCGAATCCGGAATTCTTAGCCGTTAGTTTAGTCAAATGAACAATGGCATCAGAAACAAATGAGTTAGCTAGCTTAAGTGTTCTAAGCTTGTCAATAATTTCAGTCAATGGAGCTGTATGGATGGCCTCTTCCAGGGCCTCAAACCAGAATGCCGCCGCGGCCGTGACAGGCGCAATGCATGCAAGGGGCTGTAAAATAAAACCTTGTTGAATAAACATTTTCTTAAGGTAACCCTCCAATTTTTTATCCATTGGATCTGAAAAAGCACAACTGTCCTCAACCGGGATAGTAGTACGCTTTGCTAAAGTAGAAACTGCTCCCTCCACCTTAGGGACCGTCTGCCATAAGTCCCGTGTAGTGGCGTCTATTGGAAACATTTTTCTAAATATAGGAGGTGGGGAAAAAGGCACACCCGGTCTATCCCACTCCTTGCTAATAATTTCTGTAAGCCTTTTAGGTATAGGAAAAACATCAGTACACACCGGTACCGCATAGTATTTATCCAGCCTACACAATTTCTCTGGTACTGCAACTGTGTTACAGTCATTCAGAGCAGCTAATACCTCCCCAAGCAACACACGGAGGTTCTCAAGCTTAAATTTAAAATTAGAAATCTCTGAATCAGGTTTCCCCGAATCAGAGATGTCACCCACAGACTGAAGCTCTCCGTCCTCATGATCTGCATATTGTGACGCAGTATCAGACATGGCCCTTACAGCATCTGCGCGCTCTGTATTTCTCCTAACCCCAGAGCAATCGCGCTTGCTTCTTAATTCAGGCAACCTGGATAATACCTCTGACAGGGTATTATTCATGATTGCAGCCATGTCCTGCAAGGTAATCGCTATGGGCGTCCCTGATGTAATTGGCGCCATATTAGCGTGCATCCCCTGAGCGGGAGGCGAAGGGTCTGACACGTGGGGAGAGTTAGTCGGCATAACTTCCCCCTCGTCAGAATCTTCTGGTGATATTTCTTTTACATTTAAAGACTGATCTTTACTGTTTAAGGTGAAATCAATACATTTAGTACACATTCTCCTATGGGGCTCCACCATGGCTTTCAAACATAATGAAAAAGTAGTTTCCTCTGTGTCAGACATGTTTAAACAGACTAGCAATGAGACTAGCAAGCTTGGAAAACACTTTAAACAAGTTTACAAGCAATATAAAAAACGTTACTGCACCTTTAAAAACACAAATTTTGTCAAAATTTGAAATAACAGTGAAAAAAGGCAGTTACACTAACGAAATTTTTACAGTGTATGTAACAAGTTAACAGAGCATTGCACCCACTTGCAAATGGATGATTAACCCCTTAATACCCAAAACGGAATAATAAATGACAAAAACGTTTTTTCAAACAGTCACAACAACTGCCACAGCCCTACTGTGGCTTTTTACCTCCCTCAAAAACGACTTTGAAGCCTTTTGAGCCCTCCAGAGATGTCCTGGATCATGCAGGAAGAAGCTGGATGTCTGTGTCTAATTTTTGCTGTGCAAAAAAAACGGCAAAATAGGCCCCTCCCACTCATATTACAACAGTGGAAAGCCTAAGGAAACTGTTTCTAGGCAAAATTCAAGCCAGCCATGTGGAAAAAAACTAGGCCCCAATAAGTTTTATCACCAAATACATATAAAAACGATTAAACATGCCAGCAAACGTTTTATATTACATTTTTATAAGAGTATGTATCTCTATTAATAAGCCTGATACCAGTCGCTCTCACTGCATTTAAGGCTTTACTTACATTAGTTCGGTATCAGCAGCATTTTCTAGCAAATTCCATCCCTAGAAAAATATTTTAACTGCACATACCTTATTGCAGGAAAACCTGCACGCCATTCCCTCTCTGAAGTTACCTCACTCCTCAGAATATGTGAGAACAGCCATGGTTCTTAGTTACTTCTGCTAAGATCATAGAAAACGCAGGAAGATTCTTCTTCTAAATACTGCCTGAGATGAACAGTACACTCCGGCACCATTTAAAAATAACAAACTTTTGATTGAAGAATAAACTAAGTATAAAACACCACACTCCTCTTACAACCTCCATCTTGGTTGAGGCTTGCAAGAGAATGACTGGGTATGACAGCTGGGGGAGGAGCTATATAGCAGCTCTGCTGTGGGTGATCCTCTTGCAACTTCCTGTTGGGAAGGAGAATATCCCACAAGTAATGGATGATCCGTGGACTGGATACACTTAACAAGAGAAAAGCAGGAATGTAAGCTTACAAATCGGCCCATCTTTGGTTCAGAACCTGGGTAGTGCTTGCCGACAGTTGGCTAAATGCAGCCACCAATCAGTAAGCGCTATTCAGGGTTCTGAACCAAAAGTGGTCCGGCTCCTATGCTTACATTCCTGCTTTTTCAAATAAAGATACCAAGACAAGGAAGAAAAATTGATAATAGGAGTAAATTAGAAAGTTGCTCAAAATGTCATGCTCTATCTAAATCATGAAAGAAAACATCTGGGTTCAGTTTCCCTTTAAAACATTTAAAAAGGATGACTTTTAATGACAAACAGAATTCACATTCCAAAGAATGTATCTCGTGAATACATTATACACATTCACACACACAAAAAAAAGAACCTTAGTAAAAGAAACATCCGACCCTTGAAAATGCACTAATTACTGTTTATGAATCCAGATGCCACAGCCATCCAGTAACTAAACATCCCATATATTCCCTCCTTTTATAAGCTTTCCGCATTCTTCTCACATACAGAAAACGGACTCTCCCCCAGTGAACAAAACTTTATTCCCTTCATTACTGAATACAACTCACACCATAAAGAGATCAGAACCATTCTTACCAAACACTGGCACTATATTGTACAAGACCCCATACTTGGAACCATAGTAAAAAAAAAGCCAGATCTCATATTTAAAAAAGCAAAAAATCTTAAAAGTTATCTATCACCGAGTGAATTTAAAAGAAAAAATAATAATTTTATTGATACTGATTTGAATATAGAAAAAATATTTGGATTTTATCCATGTTATAAGTGTAAATCTTGAAAGCACAGCAGTAAAAACAAAAAGATAACTTCTACTAATCAACTATTCACATTCACCATCAAAGATACCATAAAATGCAGTGACTCAAATGTAATATACTGCATAAAATGCTCATGTGATTTATTCTATATAGGTCAAACGAGTCGTACACTCAAGAGAACATATCTGGAATATCGAACATAAGACCACTAAAACTATATTGTACAAACACTTCACTGAAATACATTCTGGAGATCTTAAATGCTTTCACTTTTGGGGTATGAAAAAAATCCAACAAAGCACAAGAGGGGGAAATATAGAAAAAATACTTCTAAAAAAAGAAGCAGAATTAATTTTCAAATTTAAAACAGTGCACCCATTGGGATTAAATAGTGCCTTTGAACTTAACTCTATTCGATAATCAATCGAAACTATTCTATGTTCCTTATACAAAATATCACTATAGGCAAGGTTTCATCTATAACTATCACGTACACATATTAGATATACACAATATATATGTTTCATGTTTCATATTCTGTTTATAATTAAAACTTCAGTATACAATACAACTATAGATTGCAAGTGAAATAACCACACACATCTCCTCCGTTTCACTTAAAGTACTGCTCACCTCTTTTTTCCTGCTAGTCTATTATATATATAGAGTCACATACTTCCCTTTATAAGCAAAATGAAATATCAATAATATACCCAATATGAGAATTCATAATATGTATATGTTTAATACAACTAGTGGACAATCATTTATAGACAAATTCATATCTATTTATATTATACTTATATGTGTCATGTGGGGAGCCGCGCATAAATGAGTACCGTATATACAAAAACACAAAAAACTAATTTCTATTTTCTTTATTATTTTTTATTTTTTATTATTTATTACTATGACCTCACACTATCACACCTGATGCTGAGTACATATCCCTCTATATAAAGCGTCAGTTACCCTAAGTAAGCATCTTGATAAAAGCAGCTAACACTGCCGAAACGCGTAGATTTGCTTACTTTCACTACAAACTTATTCACAATAATTGTCATATGTTACAACTCACAGGTTCATTTCGACCTCTATGACAAATATAGAGAGATATATGAATAATCCCTGTGTGTAACCTTTTCTCAGTGCTGATTTACAACTTTTTCCTTTCACGGCACAAAAAATAGGTTCATTTCTACCTCCCTGAAAACATTGACGTAGATGTATGAGTAATTCCTGTGTGCCCATCTACTGCATTTGTATCTGCACTATAATAAGAACTTTCTGCTATATAAAAAAATCATTCACAAAATACAGCGGATACTATACAAGCCGGAACCTACTTTGGACAAAGAATCCTCTAAAAGAAAGGGATAAAGACGGATCAACATCGCGCTGTTTTGAACAGCCGAAAATCCATCATCCTGACTTTAAAGAAAACCTTTGGACATTAGCAAGTATTACTAGTGACATTTAGAGAGTGAGTTAAATAGTGCGCTAGTGTCAAGGGAGGAGATCAAACACCTTACTGGGTATGCTTAGATCCTTCAATCTAAGCAACAATGATGTACTAAAAGAAGGAGGGGTAGTAATGGCGCTAAAAGCTGAAGATCTTGGGGGTATAATTGTGTATCGTTATACTGCTATAATTGCATTAATATTTGTGGTGCATTAGGAGTTAACAAGTGATTTCTAAATGATTCTACATGTACACTCTCAGCGTGTTAAAAACTTTTAATAAAAGTAAAATTTAAAAATTAGAATTTTTATACAAAGACACTTGTGAGGAACAATTGTTAGAGACGTCTCTCTATTATATTGGGGATCCAACCAACAATATCAAAAGTCAGCAAAAATATACAATCATAAAAAATCGTTTGGCATATAAAATGTATCAATATTTGGCAATTTTTACAAAAAATTGTAGCAGCCCTGTATATAAAAACAATGTTGAATAGACTTGGTTATGTTCTTATATAGGAAAGTTCCTCTCCATTTAGTAAGGTATAGTAGCTAGAATTCTATTATAGCGTTAGAATGTTTTTAGTTTTGAAGCGGTGCTGTGAGAACTTAATAATATGGGACACCGTAGTGCCTCTGAGTCCAGAGAGTATTAGATTCAGGGTTTTTTTATATACGTCCTGCATATACAGTATTTTCAGGCAGTATTTATTTATCTTCTTGTGGTAACATACCTCTTTTTTCGGTATCCAAAGCCGTGATGTGTGCTGTGTCTCTTCCGCGGCTGGTCTCAGCCTTGTGAAGCCGGCGTCTGACGTCACACCCGGTTATCCACAGAGGCCGTCCACAGGTGTCAATTACTCTCCCGGAGACACTCTTAGGTAGTTACCACTTGTAGCAGTTAGTTTGTTCAAATAAAATGTAATCTGATGCCGCCGGTATTGGCGATCCTTAGGACAAGTCCCTTGTCTTGTAGTAACCTGCTCTTAGTGCTTAGGCACGCAGGTGATTTTCATCCGATAGGTGTTCTGTTACCAGGAACAGTTCCAATCTTTTTTTAAAAAGTCAACCCGGGTTGTCAAATATTCTGGTGCAAGGTCCTCTCACTTCAACGCGTTTCACTCACTTAGGAGCTTTATCAAGAATGACCTGAGACCATTATGCACCTTTCTTTTAAAGGGACAGTCCGTTTCTTATTGGCTGAATTTTGAGTCTTGTAATTTAAGATGGATTTCTGTCTTATATGTTAGCTTCTTCATTTTTAAGGTGGATTTTTTCTGTGTACTCTCTTCAACACTACTGGATGCACCTACTTCAAAATTTTTATTTTTTTTTTACTTTTGCAAGGCTTTATAGTTCCATAAAGAATCATTTGTTACATATAAAATTAATAAAAGATATAACAATAATACTAATAAATAAAATCATAAGTGTCAGAAAAATTATTATACTTAAGGGTATATGATATATTTATAGTTTGTGCTTGTGTTATTCTTATCGTAAATAGTGGAATATCTTAAATAGGACATTTTTTTTTGCTTCTTTGAGCCTTTATTCTTACAGGAAATTTTTTAAGTTTTGTATGACATATGTGAGGTTTCAATATTTCGTGTATTTAGACATTATTTAAGTGCATTTGGGCAGGAAGTGCTAAGGTGCTAATTTTAAGATATTGTGGAAACCTAATATAAATATAATTAGTGTATTAATCTAACAAAAAAGGTGATATATCTAGTTCTGAGTTCAACCCTTTTGGAGATAAGGTATTAAACTTAAAGATGAACTCTGCTTCTTTAAGTAAGAGTTTTTTTCTGAATATCTCCTCCCCTCCAATGATTTTTTACTTTATATATCCCCCAATAGGACATATCTTTGGTTTGGCCTTTATGGACATTTTTGAAATGTTTGTAGAGATATGTATCCTCATTTCCATTTTCTATACTAGAAATGTGCTCCCTTATTCGATCCCTTACTGCTCTTTTTGTTTCTCCAAAATAGAACATGTTGCAAGTACATTTTAAAATATATATAATGCCTTTACTTGTACATTTTCATAATAGGAATACGTATTATCATGAAAGATCATATAATAATTATAATGACTATGAAAATATGAGACAACCAAGATATAGAGACAGAGAACACTTTAATCAAGAATTCAGACATAACACATTTAGGAATGACTATCAAAGAGAACCTAGAGAATTATATGACAGACATAACAATTGGGAATTACCCCAGGAGACCTTTTAGAAAGGAAAATAGACAATGGGAAACATGGAGGACCCCGACCTATAATAGGTTTGAACCCCTACATTCAAGAAAAGAGAGTCAAACATTGAATTCCCTCTTTTTTTAGAGAAAAGCCCTCTAAAGGAGGGCCATTCAAGACACCTTCTTCATTCAGAACAAAATCAAAGAAGAAAAAGGGGCCTAGAGGAAAGAGAGGAAGGGGACTATACACAAAAAGAAGCAAAAAGAGGGAGGTAACAAAAAATGAAGGAATATATAACCTTAGCAGCACTCCCCTTAGTAAGGAAGAAGAAAAGGTCTTAAGTCTGGGTCTTACATATGCCCCCACTGCAAAATTCAATAAATTTAATACGTTCATCCACGTGAAAAAAATTGTAAGGAATCTGACCATAAAAAGACATTATCTTAAAAATCCTATAGAAAAACAACTTCATTTACAAACTAACGTAATACATTCAAATTTGAAACCCAAATCAAAATTGAACCCGATACAATCAAAAGGTAATTTTATCGATACATTTGAAAAATTGGTGATAAAAGATATCACTAGAATTGATCCCCCTTGTCCAAAGAAATTCAATTTAAGCATTAAAGAAAAAACTATAGTAAATAACTTACAAAACAACAAAGAGTTAACAATTAAATCTGCGGACAAGGGTGGAGGCATAGTCATAATGGATACTAAGAACTGCCTAACAGAAGCCTACAGACTATTAAATAATATAAAGACATATAAAAAATTAAATTTCAATCCCACCTCCAAATATTTAAATCAATTGAATAAATTACAGGTGGGAGGTAGAAGATCGGATACTCTAAATGAAAAAAAATTTCAATTTCTTTCACCCAAACACCCTAGAATACCGATCTTCTACTTCCTACCAAAAATTCACAAAAGCCTCACCATCCCCCTGGGAGGCCAATTATATCGGGGATCGACTCCATATCATCAAACCTTTCTAGATATGTTGATGGTTATCTGCAGAAATATGTGGTGAAGTTAGATTCATACCTAAGAGACTCCACTAAGATATTAAACATATTAAACAGTTTAAAATGGGAAGAAGACATGTATATGGTCACATGTAATGTAACATCACTGTATACAGTGATCAACCACACACAAGGTCTTGAAGCAGTCAAACATTATTTAAAACAGGATAAAGATATGCCAGCGACCCATGGAGAGTTCATTCTAAATAGCATAAAGTTCATTCTCGAAAATAATTACTTCTCATTCAATGAAAATTTTTATCTCCAAATAGAGGGAACAGCAATGGGCACAAGGTTTGCACCTAGCTACGCGAACCTATTTATGGGCTTCTGGGAAGAGGAGTTTCTGGGATCGGGTAGCTACGGTGCAAACCTTGTGCTCTTTAAAAGATACATTGATGACCTGATATTGATCTGGAAGGGAACAGAGAATGACCTTATTAAAATGATAGAAGAGATGAATAAAAATAATTATGGCTTAAATTTCACTTATAATTACAGCAAAGAGTCCATTGTTTTCCTAGATCTAGAAATTATGTCCATAAACAACAAAATTGAAACAAGAACTCATTTTAAAAAAGTTGACTGCAATAATTATTTACATGCCGATAGCTGTCACTTAGCTACATGGAAAAATAATATCCCTATAGGGCAATGTTTAAGAGTAAGGAAGAACTGCTCAAGAACAATAGATTTTGAGGAACAGGTAGGCACTCTAGGGGAAAGATTCATATCTAGAGGCTATAATACTGAAAATACCAAAAAAGCACTAGAAAGAGCCAGGAATACTGATAGAGAATCCCTACTGGTATATAAAGAAAAAACACCTACAGACATGGACACAATAAAGGTCCTATTTGTCACAGACTATAACATTGACCATAATGTAATTAAAAAAATTGTCAGGAAACATTGGCACTTGATTAAAGAGGACAATATACTAGGAGATAAAATATCAAAGAGTCCTAGCTTTGTTTTTAAGAAAGCAGCACATTTAAAATCACTACTTGCCCCCAGTGAAATGAAAAAACAAAATAAACCAAAAAATTTAATACTAAAAAACTTTCATGGACAAAAAATAGCAGGATTTTTTCCGTGCTATTCTTGTAAAGCATGTAAACACGGCAAAAAACAAAGTACCATACAGATAGGGAGCACAGAAGATCCCATACAAATAAAAGAACTAATTAGATGTACAAGTAAAGGCATTATATATATTTTAAAATGTACTTGCAACATGTTCTATTTTGGAGAAACAAAAAGAGCAGTAAGGGATCGAATAAGGGAGCACATTTCTAGTATAGAAAATGGAAATGAGGATACATATCTCTACAAACATTTCAAAAATGTCCATAAAGGCCAAACCAAAGATATGTCCTATTGGGGGATTTATAAAGTAAAAAATCATTGGAGGGGAGGAGATATTCAGAAAAAAACTCTTACTTAAAGAAGCAGAGTTCATCTTTAAGTTTAATACCTTATCTCCAAAAGGGTTGAACTCAGAACTAGATATATCACCTTTTTTGTTAGATTGATACACTAATTATATTTATATTAGGTTTCCACAATATCTTAAAATTAGCACCTTAGCACTTCCTGCCCAAATGCACTTAAATAATGTCTAAATACACGAAATATTGAAACCTCACATATGTCATACAAAACTTAAAAATTTTCCTGTAAGAATAAAGGCTCAAAGATATTCCACTATTTACGATTAGAATAACACAAGCACAAACTATAAATATATCATATACCCTTAAGTATAATAATTTTTCTGACACTTATGATTTTATTTATTAGTATTATTGTTATATATTTTATTAATTTTATATGTAACATGATTCTTTATGGAACTATAAAGCCTTGCAAAAGTAAAAAAAAAATAAAAAATTTTTTGAAGTAGGTGCATCCAGTAGTGTTGAAGAGAGTACACAGAAAAAATCCACCTTAAAAATGAAGAAGCTAACATATAAGACAGAAATCCATCTTAAATTACAAGACTCAAAATTCAGCCAATAAGAAAAGGACTGTCCCTTTAAAAGAAAGGTGCATAATGGTCTCAGGTCATTCTTGATAAAGCTCCTAAGTGAGTGAAACGCGTTGAAGTGAGAGGACCTTGCACCAGAATATTTGACAACCCGGGTTGACTTTTTAAAAAAAGATTGGAACTGTTCCTGGTAACAGAACACCTATCGGATGAAAATCACCTGCGTGCCTAAGCACTAAGAGCAGGTTACTACAAGACAAGGGACTTGTCCTAAGGATCGCCAATACCGGCGGCATCAGATTACATTTTATTTGAACAAACTAACTGCTACAAGTGGTAACTACCTAAGAGTGTCTCCGGGAGAGTAATTGACACCTGTGGACGGCCTCTGTGGATAACCGGGTGTGACGTCAGACGCCGGCTTCACAAGGAAGAGACACAGCACACATCATGGCCTTGGATACCGAAAAAAGAGGTATGTTACCACAAGAAGATAAATAAATACTGCCTGAAAATACTGTATATGCAGGACGTATATAAAAAACCCCTGAATCTAATACTCTCTGGACTCAGTTCTCACAGCACCGTTTCAAAACTAAAAACATTCTAACGCTATAATAGAATTCTAGCTACTATACCTTACTAAATGGAGAGGAACTTTCCTATATAAGAACATAACCAAGTCTATTCAACATTGTTTTTATATACAGGGCTGCTACAATTTTTTGTAAAAATTGCCAAATATTGATACATTTTATATGCCAAACGATTTTTTATGATTGTATATTTTTGCTGACTTTTTGCTGACTTTTGATATTGTTGGTTGGATCCCCAATATAATAGAGAGACGTCTCTAACAATTGTTCCTCACAAGTGTCTTTGTATAAAAATTCTAATTTTTAAATTTTACTTTTATAAAAAGTTTTTAACACGCTGAGAGTGTACATGTAGAATCATTTAGAAATCACTTGTTAACTCCTAATGCACCACAAATATTAATGCAATTATAGCAGTATAACGATACACACTTATACCCCCAAGATCTTCAGCTTTTAGCGCCCTTACTACCCCTCCTTCTTTTATTACTAGTGACATAAAGTGTCTATTTTCTACTGAGACTCTCTTTTTTCAAATCTGTATCCACTTTTGGCTCACAGGATTGGAGGACTCTGACTAGTCAGGTGACGTGACGCACACAGCTCACGGCTTGTTTTATCATAGCTGCTTCTAACGGCTACAGATTGGACTCACTCGATATTTGTTCCAAACATAAGAGCGGTTTGTAATTATTAGCTCTCTGCAGCCACACTGTTTTTTTGCCAATCGATATACTGCTATTACATATATATATCTGCCTAATCAAGGTTGTACTTGTGTTCTAGATATCTATGCAACATTATAGTACTAATTGTCTTTTTAATATTCACATTTAATTTTTATATCTAAATGTATATGGCCTAACTATATTTTAACCAAGTCGATGCCAGTATCATATATGTATTTTTAACTATTTGTGTATAGTGTATATTACGGTATTCATTGCTACGATACCCACATATGATCAATATACATTTTTCATTAAAACTTTTTATATATCACTTGGCTTCATTCTCTTTAAAATAATAGAATATATTATATCATACAATTTTCTTTCTGGTGAGCTCCCATATAGAGCGCTTATCCCACCCTCTTTCTTATACTATTCACTTATAGTCAGTATATGGAGATTTACTAGACTACTAAGGGATTTAAGCTTACACCGTTTTTTTTAGCACTCACACCACATTTTTTACTTTCCGCATTCTTCTCACACCCATTATGTTCCCCACTGAAACTTTACCCCTTCTTACATCAGTACCGCTGCCCTCCTTGCTGGGTGATAAATTCTGCCCCTTTTGTTCTGTGGGTGAGTGACTTGGTTGCACCACATCTGGCAGGTTTGTGTATCCATTACTGTCAGCGTGAAGGAGGTTGCGTTCTTCTTCAGGCGTCTGAGACAGGAAGAAAAAATAAAGAGTGATTGCATTATCAAACCAAGAGGAAGAATGATAAGAGAATCATATAAAATCACCTATTTCATCCGTTGAAAGTACAGATGATGTGTTATAAGGAATGAAATAGCAACACAGTAACATTTCTCACCCTTTGTACGATCATTGTACCATCACCATATGAACTATCGGATGTACTCCCAACCAGCTCTTCAACATCGTGCACAACCATCGTACTAACACTGTCTGTGTCTGCATCTCGCCCATTCCTATTAAAAGGGTGAGACGGGAAAGTACATAAAAAATTGAAATAAATAGGGCAGGACATAAAAATGATACAGATTTAAAAAATTAAGTTACATTAAAAAGGGTTAGAACTCTTTGCATTGTTACAGAAATATAAAGTACACAATCAGAAAGTTCAATTCATACACTTTTAAAAACACTTGTTCTTAGAAACAAAGCTTACATAATTATAAAATGTATATTCTTATTCTGAATAATATAGCTCGAGACCGCCACTAATAGAGGACTGGATTTGCTGTTCTTACATAGAAATCTTTTAAACAATCGTGCGAAAGAGCCGATATATTTATTTGAATGTTAATGAAGCAGTGTTCGCATGCGCATTCCATATTATGAGCATTTGGATGCTCAATGGAGAAGTAACTAACAGCACTTCATGTTTGATTACACCCTTTAACACACCTGGCGAGGGCTTGATGACGCGGCAGCTGACTGTGGGGGAAAGGAGTGAGCTATGCGCATGCGTTGTCTAAAGGGGTTGCTAATGCACATGCGGGATGCCATTACTGTTCTACCTAGGTAGAACTCGGCAATTTGTCAACATAATTAGAATAAAAATGGGTTTGGCAGAATCAATTATTTCAGCAGCAATTTGCAGGTAAACTGTAAAGATTAACTGATAGATGTTATTTGAAAAACGTGATAGAATGTTTTAAAAAACGCAAATTTTTTTTTTGGTTTACTATCCCTTTAATACCTTTGTCCTCAGATATCTAAAGTGAAAGTCAATCCTAGCGTTTGTGAAACGCTAGGATTGACCATTGAAACAAATAAAGGTGACTTTCATTCATGAAGTATAAAATACCTATTGCAGAAAGCTACTTTACTTGTTTCAGGCGTTCACCGTTCTGAGCTGCTCAGGTAGCCCACGGCAGAACGCTATTTTGCTAAGAGGTGACGTTTCCACCTCTTAGCAAATAACGTGCGGGAAATCCGGCACCAAAGGGCGCCACGCCGGATTTCCCACACGGCTATTGGCTGAAAAAGTTACCTCTCTAGCAAAACAGCGTTCTGCCGTGGGCTGCCTTAGCAGCTCAGAACGGCGAACGCTTGAAACAAGTAAAGGAGCTTTCAGCATGAAGTATTTTATACTTCATGAATGAAAATCACCTTTGTTTCAATGGTCAATCCTAGCGTTTCCCAAACTCTAGGATTCAATTTCACTTTAATACAGTTTACCTGTTTGCTACAGCTTGACTCTTTTACCCTTCTTTCTAATCTATACAGTGAAGAGATCATAGAACCTGACAACATCCGTGTTCTATTAGCCTAAATCTTCCTACTCTTTGTACCTTGCCGATGAGACTTCTCTGCTCTGCTCCGGCCTCTCTGGGTCACCATCTTCATCATCCTCCTCACTGCTGTCCATCTCATCACTGGAGGAAGAATAGTCAAGAGCCTTCTTGGGAGGTTTGGGGACATCTTCAGGTCGGTCCTTCACAAGGAGGTGATCCTATTATACAGGGAACAGAGGGTGCAAAAAAAAGGTAGGGAATGGGACAGGAGAATAACACAAGTGAAAGAATGAAAAGAAGAATATAGTGAAAAGAAAAAAGTTGGGAGGAGGAAAAATGGTAATGGATAAACAAAAGCAAGGAAAAAAATATATAAAATCTAAACAAAATGTTATTTTTTTTAACCCAATTCTTCACTGTAATATCAATACATACAAATGACTAAATATAAGAGACATTGCAGAGATTACCCAACATTTACTGCTACAATAGGACACACATGGAACAGCATAAGCACAGGCAGTGGCGTCTGTCACCCTCTTTTTTCAATCACACTCAGCTATATTAACACATGTTTAAGAAGCACAGACACAAAATAAACAGAGCTGAGTTAGCAATCCCTTAAAAAGGCGTAACAATGTACAAGAATCACACAGTGCCACAGCTGTCACTAACCTCTCCTATTGCTCTTTTATAGCTCTGAGCAAAAAGACAGCGGTAGAGAAAAGAAAAGATAATTTTAGCATTGCAAGTCAAGTTTGATTCATAAAGATAAGAATGAATATAGAGGTTTACGTGATGAAACCATAGAGAAGCAGAACTCTATCTAACAAAGTCAGATAAAAAGACAGCACAGAAAGGCACTTACTGCAGGGCGTCCTGGACGGGATCGATGCTCCTCTCCTGGAGTCTTACTGCCTGGGGGGCTAATTGAAGAATCATCCAGTTTGTGGGGGGCTGTGAAAATGTATACAAATTAGAAGCCGGAAATGTGAGGTGATTTGAGTGAACTTACCACGGAAAACCATAAGTAATATTATAAAATATATGTCAAGAAGGAATGTAAAAAAAAACATAATTTATGTAAGAACTTACCTGATAAATTCATTTCTTTCATATTAGCAAGAGTCCATGAGCTAGTGACGTATGGGATATACATTCCTACCAGGAGGGGCAAAGTTTCCCAAACCTCAAAATGCCTATAAATACACCCCTCACCACACCCACAATTCAGTTTAACGAATAGCCAAGAAGTGGGGTGATGAAAAAGTGCGAAAGCATATAAAATAAGGAATTGGAATAATTGTGCTTTATACAAAAATCATAACCACCACAAAAAAAGGGCGGGCCTCATGGACTCTTGCTAATATGAAAGAAATGAATTTATCAGGTAAGTTCTTACATAAATTATGTTTTCTTTCATGTAATTAGCAAGAGTCCATGAGCTAGTGACGTATGGGATAATGACTACCCAAGATGTGGATCTTTCCACACAAGAGTCACTAGAGAGGGAGGGATAAAATAAAGACAGCCAATTCCTGCTGAAAATAATCCACACCCAAAAATAAAGTTTAACGAAAAACATAAGCAGAAGATTCAAACTGAAACCGCTGCCTGAAGTACTTTTCTACCAAAAACTGCTTCAGAAGAAGAAAATACATCAAAATGGTAGAATTTAGTAAAAGTATGCAAAGAGGACCAAGTTGCTGCTTTGCAAATCTGGTCAACCGAAGCTTCATTCCTAAACGCCCAGGAAGTAGAAACTGACCTAGTAGAATGAGCTGTAATTCTTTGAGGCAGAGTTTTACCCGACTCAACATAGGCAAGATGAATTAAAAATTTCAACCAAGATGCCAAAGAAATGGCAGAAGCTTTCTGGCCTTTTCTAGAACCGGAAAAGATAACAAATAAACTAGAAGTCTTACGGAAAGATTTCGTAGCTTCAACATAATATTTCAAAGCTCTAACAACATCCAAAGAATGCAACGATTTCTCCTTAGAATTCTTAGGATTAGGACATAATGAAGGAACCACAATTTCTCTACTAATGTTGTTGGAATTCACAACTTTAGGTAAAAATTCAAAAGAAGTTCGCAACACCGCCTTATCCTGATGAAAAATCAGAAAAGGAGACTCACAAGAAAGAGCAGATAATTCAGAAACTCTTCTGGCAGAAGAGATGGCCAAAAGGAACAAAACTTTCCAAGAAAGTAATTTAATGTCCAATGAATGCATAGGTTCAAACGGAGGAGCTTGAAGAGCTCCCAGAACCAAATTCAAACTCCAAGGAGGAGAAATTGACTTAATAACAGGTTTTATACGAACCAAAGCTTGTACAAAACAATGAATATCAGGAAGAATAGCAATCTTTCTGTGAAAAAGAACAGAAAGAGCAGAGATTTGTCCTTTCAAAGAACTTGCGGACAAACCCTTATCTAAACCATCCTGAAGAAACTGTAAAATTCTCGGTATTCTAAAAGAATGCCAAGAAAAATGATGAGAAAGACACCAAGAAATATAAGTCTTCCAGACTCTATAATATATCTCTTGAGATACAAATTTACGAGCCTGTAACATAGTATTAATCACAGAGTCAGAGAAACCTCTTTGACCAAG
The DNA here is from genome assembly GCF_027579735.1 of Bombina bombina. Taxonomy (NCBI): domain Eukaryota; kingdom Metazoa; phylum Chordata; class Amphibia; order Anura; family Bombinatoridae; genus Bombina; species Bombina bombina. The sequence continues at coordinate 864,692,141 of NC_069504.1, forward strand.
AATCAAGCGTTCAATCTCCATACCTTTAAATTTAAGGATTTCAGATCCTGATGGAAAAAAGGACCTTGTGACAGAAGGTCTGGTCTTAACGGAAGAGTCCACGGTTGGCAAGAGGCCATCCGGACAAGATCCGCATACCAAAACCTGTGAGGCCATGCCGGAGCTACCAGCAGAACAAACGAGCATTCCTTCAGAATCTTGGAGATTACTCTTGGAAGAAGAACTAGAGGCGGAAAGATATAGGCAGGATGATACTTCCAAGGAAGTGATAATGCATCCACTGCCTCCGCCTGAGGATCCCGGGATCTGGACAGATACCTGGGAAGTTTCTTGTTTAGATGGGACGCCATCAGATCTATTTCTGGAAGTTCCCACATTTGAACAATCTGAAGAAATACCTCTGGGTGAAGAGACCATTCGCCCGGATGCAACGTTTGGCGACTGAGATAATCCGCTTCCCAATTGTCTATACCTGGGATATGAACCGCAGAGATTAGACAGGAGCTGGATTCCGCCCAAACCAAAATTCGAGATACTTCTTTCATAGCCAGAGGACTGTGAGTCCCTCCTTGATGATTGATGTATGCCACAGTTGTGACATTGTCTGTTTGAAAACAAATGAACGATTCTCTCTTCAGAAGAGGCCAAAATTGAAGAGCTCTGAAAATTGCACGGAGTTCCAAAATATTGATCGGTAATCTCACCTCCTGAGATTCCCAAACTCCTTGTGCCGTCAGAGATCCCCACACAGCTCCCCAACCTGTGAGACTTGCATCTGTTGAAATTACAGTCCAGGTCGGAAGCACAAAAGAAGCCCCCTGAATTAAACGATGGTGATCTGTCCACCATTTTAGAGAGTGTCGAACAATCGGTTTTAAAGATATTAATTGAGATATCTTTGTGTAATCCTTGCACCATTGCTTCAGCATACAGAGCTGAAGAGGTCGCATGTGAAAACGAGCAAAGGGGATCGCGTCCGATGCAGCAGTCATAAGACCTAGAATTTCCATGCATAAGGCTACCGAAGGGAATGATTGTGACTGAAGGTTTCGACAAGCTGCAATCAATTTTAGACGTCTCTTGTCTGTTAAAGACAGAGTCATGGACACTGAATCCATCTGGAAACCCAGAAAGGTTACCCTTGTCTGAGGAATCAAAGAACTTTTTGGTAAATTGATCCTCCAACCATGATCTTGAAGAAACAATACAAGTCGATTCGTATGAGATTCTGCTAAATGTAAAGACTGAGCAAGTACCAAGATATCGTCCAAATAAGGAAATACCACAATACCCTGTTCTCTGATTACAGACAGAAGGGCACCGAGAACCTTTGTAAAAATTCTTGGAGCTGTAGCTAGGCCAAACGGCAGAGCCACAAACTGGTAATGATTGTCCAGAAAAGAGAATCTCAGGAACTGATAATGATCTGGATGAATCGGAATATGCAGATATGCATCCTGTAAATCTATTGTGGACATATAATTCCCTTGCTGAACAAAAGGCAAGATAGTCCTTACAGTTACCATCTTGAACGTTGGTATTCTTACATAACGATTCAATATTTTTAGATCCAGAACTGGTCTGAAGGAATTCTCCTTCTTTGGTACAATGAAGAGATTTGAATAAAACCCCATCCCCTGTTCCGGAACTGGAACCGGCATAATTACTCCAGTCAACTCTAGATCTGAAACACATTTCAGAAATGCTTGAGCTTTTACTGGATTTACTGGGACACGGGAAAGAAAAAATCTCTTTGCAGGAGGTCTCATCTTGAAACCAATTCTGTACCCTTCTGAAACAATGCTCTGAATCCAAAGATTGTGAACAGAATTGATCCAAATTTCCTTGAAAAAACGTAACCTGCCCCCTACCAGCTGAGCTGGAATGAGGGCCGCACCTTCATGTGGACTTAGAAGCAGGCTTTGCCTTTCTAGCTGGCTTGGATTTATTCCAGACTGGAGATGGTTTCCAAACTGAAACTGCTCCTGAGGATGAAGGATCAGGCTTTTGTTCTTTGTTGAAACGAAAGGAACGAAAACGATTATTAGCCCTGCTTTTACCTTTAGATTTTTTATCCTGTGGTAAAAAAGTTCCTTTCCCACCAGTAACAGTTGAAATAATGGAATCCAACTGAGAACCAAATAATTTGTTACCCTGGAAAGAAATGGAAAGTAAAGTAGATTTAGAAGCCATATCAGCATTCCAAGTTTTAAGCCATAAAGCTCTTCTAGCTAAAATAGCTAGAGACATAAACCTGACATCAACTCTGATAATATCAAAAATGGCATCACAGATAAAATTATTAGCAAGGGTAGAAATAGCCCCATCAACTTTAGGGATTTTGTCCCAAAATTCTAATCTGTCAGACGGCACAGGATATAATCGCTTAAAACGTTTAGAAGGAGTAAATGAATTACCCAATTTATCCCATTCTTTGGAAATTACTGCAGAAATAGCATTAGGAACAGGAAAAACTTCTGGAATAACCACAGGAGCTTTAAATACCTTATCCAAACGTTTAGAATTAGTATCAAGAGGACCAGAATCCTCTATTTCTAAAGCAATTAGTACTTCTTTAAGTAAAGAACGAATAAATTCCATTTTAAATAAATATGAAGATTTATCAGCATCAACCTCTGAGACAGAATCCTCTGAACCAGAAGAGTCATCAGAATCAGAATGATGATGTTCATTTAAAAATTCATCTGTAGGGAGAGAAGTTTTAAAAGATTTTTTACGTTTACTAGAAGGAGAAATAACAGACATAGCCTTCTTTATGGATTCTGAAACAAAATCTCTTATATTATCAGGAACATTCTGCACCTTAGATGTTGAAGGAACTGCAACAGGCAATGGTACTTTACTAAAGGAAATATTATCTGCTTTAACAAGTTTGTCATGACAATCAATACAAACAACAGCTGGAGGAATAGCTACCAAAAGTTTACAGCAGATACACTTAGCTTTGGTAGATCCAGCACTAGACAGCGATTTTCCTGTAGTATCTTCTGGCTCAGATGCAACGTGAGACATCTTGCAATATGTAAGAGAAAAAACAACATATATATAAAGCAAAATTGATCAAATTCCTTAAATGACAGTTTCAGGAATGGGAAAAAATGCCAAAGAACAAGCTTCTAGCAACCAGAAGCAAAGAAAAAATGAGACTTAAATAATGTGGAGACAAAAAGCGACGCCCATATTTTTCGCGCCAATAAGACGCCCACATTATTTGGCGCCTAAATGCTTTTTGGCGCCAAAATGACGCCACATCCGGAACGCCGACATTTTTGGCGCAAAATAACGTAAAAAAATGACGCAACTTCCGGCGACACGTATGACGCCGGAAACAAATTTTTTGCGCCAAAAAAGTCCGCGCCAAGAATGACGCAATAAAATGAAGCATTTTCAGCCCCCGCGAGCCTAACAGCCCACAGGAAAGAGTCAAATTTTTGAAGGTAAGAAAAAATGATTAAATCAAATGCATTATCCCAAATATGAAACTGACTGTCTGAAAATAAGGAAAGTTGAACATTCTGAGTCAAGGCAAATAAATGTTTGAATACATATATTTAGAACTTTATAAATAAAGTGCCCAACCATAGCTTGGAGTGTCACAGAAAATAAGATTTACTTACCCCAGGACACTCATCTACATGTTTGTAGAAAGCCAAACCAGTACTGAAACGAGAATCAGCAGAGGTAATGGTATATATAAGAGTATATCGTCGATCTGAAAAGGGAGGTAAGAGATGAATCTCTACGACCGATAACAGAGAACCTATGAAATAGACCCCGTAGAAGGAGATCACTGCATTCAAATAGGCAATACTCTCCTCACATCCCTCTGACATTCACTGCACGCTGAGAGGAAAACCGGGCTCCAACTTGCTGCGGAGCGCATATCAACGTAGAATCTAGCACAAACTTACTTCACCACCTCCATCGGAGGCAAAGTTTGTAAAACTGAATTGTGGGTGTGGTGAGGGGTGTATTTATAGGCATTTTGAGGTTTGGGAAACTTTGCCCCTCCTGGTAGGAATGTATATCCCATACGTCACTAGCTCATGGACTCTTGCTAATTACATGAAAGAAATATAATTTATACTTATGTGATAAATGCATTTTTTTCATGGTGGTGAAAGTCAAAGATCCATTATTTCTAGGAATTATAACCCCCTGACCACTAGGAAGACAGAAGGATCCCCCAAAAATCCTTCCACTTTACTAGAAACAAGGCATATAGCCAAGCTAGAAAAGTAGGCAGGAAAAGAAAATAAGATCAATAAAAAGAAGAAGGGAAAAAAGAGGTGCATACTTAAACTGCCGCAAAAAAACAATCACAATATAAAAAATTTTTTCTTTCATAATGCCAGAGAGAGCCCACAAACCATTACTCCTGGGAAAAAATACCAATCTGGGCAGGACCAGACTTATACTATTCCAGATACATTGGATGAGTAGTTCCCCCCCCCCCTTTTCAGTTTTTCATGCAGAAAAAAATAAATAAATATATATATATATATATATGTAATAAAGTTAGGGAAAAAAGGGGATAAGGAATATTCAAGAGGGCGCAACACTCAGAAAGTAAGACCCTAAATATGGGAGTCTGTTTTAAGTTAGTTTAAAAAACCCAGTTTACTGGAATAGAGCAACTGGTTAATGTATATGTCTGGGTTTCCAAATGATAGAAATGCTGTAGATCAGAAAAAAGGTGATTATAGTTATTATTTAGTGTCACTATTAAAAGCTAATATTTAGTTGGATAACAAATGGTATCTAAAATGAATGTATACAATATACACAATTAACTTAGTTGGAATGCAGTTAACAATATTGTTGTTCAAGCCACATAACTAGTGTAGTACCCGCTGGATTGTGTGTGACAAATTAAGTGCACAAAGACATATATCAAAATGCAAGGAAAAGCAGGCAGGTGACAGCAGATACAATATTCTTTTATTAAGGAGGTAAAAAAGGCAACGTTTCGGGATTAGTCTCCCTTATTCATGCCATACCTGATACAAACTAACAAGTGACTTATATACATGTGTACCACTAGGTGGCGCTCAAGTGTATTTAACTCTTTCTTATCAAACACTTAACTTACTCATAACTAAGCTTACATTTATACATTTCCTATTCTGTATACATTGCAGTGTATCCATGATTAGTAAAATTACTAATTTCTTATCAAACTTTCACAACAATTATAGTTTACATCTTATCAATAATAATCATAGAAATACTGTGAGGTCCCAGTCTCTATTTAAACCTTTAGGCTCCAGACTCCCTAATTCATATATCCAATATGCTTCTTTTTGTTTTAATAGAATTTCTCTATCCCCCCCTCTACGTGGAATATCAACTTTGTCAATTATTTGAAATTTCAATTGACTTATAGAGTGGTTTGCTTTTATAAAATGGGCTGCTAGAGGAGCTTTCACATTGCCAGTTCTAATATTGCTCTTATGTTCAATTATTCTTTCCTTAGCGGATCTGGTAGACTCCCCTATATAAACCCCCCCACATGGACATTTAATCATATATATTATGAAAGTGGTCAAGCATGTAAAATAACCTTTTATGTTATACTTTTTGCCAGTGTGAGGGTGATAAAAAACTGACCCTTTACTCATGTTGCTACAACAGGAACACCCTAGACAGGGATAACAACCTGTATTTTTTGTAGTAATATACCTAGGTTTATTTTTGTTTTTAGTGCTAGGACCAATGTCAGCTTTGACCAATTTATTTTGGATATTACTACTTCTTTTAAAAGCAGACATAGGAGGGCTCTGAAATTCTATAATGGATGGGTTACAATACGATAAAATATTCCAGTGTTTCCTAATGATGCGCTGTATTTCATTACTCTGTGCATTATATTCTGTTACAAGGATAAGTCTATCTTTCTGATTGTCTTCCTTCTTTGCTCTATCCTTAGGGTGCAATAAATCTATTCTTGGAATCAATTTTACAGTCTCAATTTCTCTCTTTATTAGACTATTGGGATAACCCCTTTCCAGAAATCTCTCACCCATCTCAGTCAATCTCTTATTTACTGTTTTCTCATCTGAGACAATTTTGCGCACTCGCAACATTTGACTGTGGGGTAGAGATTTCAGGAGAGAAGGCGGATGAGCACTTTCAAAGCGCAAAAGACTATTTCGGTCAGTTTTTTTCTTAAATAAATCAGTTTTAAACTGATTGCCAGATTTCATTACTCTCACGTCCAGGAAATCAACCACCTCCTCACTCCAAGTCAATTTCAATTTTATATATCTTGATGATGAATTTAAATCATTCACAAACCTTTCAAGGGTTCCAACGTCGCCCCACCAAATGCCGAAAATATCGTCAATATACCGCCACCAGGTGGCGCCATATTGAACAAATAATTCGTTACAAAAAACAAATTTTTCCTCAGAGGTTCATAAAAATATTTGCATAATTTGGGGCGACGTTGGAACCCATGGCGGTACCTTGGAGTTGGAGGAAATAGTCATCCTGAAAGAGAAAGTAATTCCCACATAGTATAATTGTCAGAAGCTGGATAAAAAAATCTATTTGTGCAGAAGTGTATTGAATGTCATTTCTTAATGTATTTTCTACAGCATCAATGCCACTTGAATGTTTTATATTAGTGTAGAGACTCTCTACATCTAAACTAAACATAATAAATTTACTACTAGGGAGATCTAAGGAGTCCAATTTGCATAAAAAATCATTAGTATCTTTAATGAAGGAACTGGAGCGTTCAACATAGGGCCGTAAGATCTTATCCAAAAATATTGAAATATTTGTAAAGACTGAATTGGTACTTGCAACAATAGGACACCCTGGAGGGTTTTTAATGTCCTTATGTATTTTGGGTAGAACATACATTACAGGTGTATATGGATTATCTACCTGTAAAAAAGAAACAACATCTTTACCTATTATCCCTTTGTTTTCAGCCTTTAAAATGATCATTTTAATTTCTTTTTGTAATTTAAATACAGGGTTATGATTAAGTTTCTTATATATTGCCTTATTATTCAAATGATTTTTAATTTCATCAATGTAGGCCTTTTTATCTAACACTACTGTTGCTCCTCCCTTGTCCGCTCTTTTTAAAATAATTTCAGGGTGTCCCTGTAGATTCTTTAGGGCTAAATGATGGTCTACAGTCATGTTATTACCCATTTGTTTAAAGGTGTTTCCATTTTTTCTGTATTTCTCCACTTTCGTTTGTAATTTTAAAATATCCCTCTGAACTAGAGTTGAAAAAGTCCCTATACTGTGATTATTTATAATGGGGTTAAATTTACTTTTCTTTCTTAACCCAAGCTGTTTTAAATGGATCGTTGGATTCTCATTATTTAAATTCACATTTTCTACCCAGTTCAAAGTTTTTAACTTTAGAGTTCTTATGAATCTATGCAGGTCTTTTTGCAACTGAAAAAAAATTACAATTTTTTACTGGGCAGAAAGAGAGACCCTTGTTTAGCAATTCCAGTTCAGGTATGGAGAGTTCATGTTTAGAAATGTTAATGACGTTATTCTTGTATGTCTCTGGTGGGGTGTATGTTGGTATGACAGTCTCAACATCATTGCTTACCCCTGGTGACCGGACTTCTTCTCGTTTATCATCATGGTGGTTCCCATTTAGTGTCCTCGTCTTGGACGTAATGGTCGTGCTGTCTTCTTTTTGGTATCCTTCTTTGTTTCCTTTGAGCTGCCGCCGATGTTTGCACCCACCTCGTCTCTGTCTGGGTCTGACTCCCCTGGCGATGAATCCTGTGATTCTGTGCTGCTGCCGCTTAGCGTCGGCCCATGGCTCTGACGTCTTCTGGTGCGCGGCGTGTATCTCCGTTGGGCGCCCTCTGGGTCATAGCGCCATCTATACACTTTACCAGTGGAATAATCCGATTCATCTCGGGCAAATTTTGTGCGTTTCCTCTCCTCTATTACTTTTTTCAGCTCAGCGATCTTCATGTTGGTATCTTGCAGTATTTTCTCCAACTCAGCTGTTGGTAAGTTTTTTCTTAGGCTATTTTCCATTCCAAGAGTACGTTCCTTGTCATAAAAATAATCTTCCAGACACACTATTGAACAATATAGTGGAAATTCGTATCAGGTATTCATATAGAATATCCACAGAAGAGGGTTGTGTGTCTGGAAGATTATTATTTTTATGACAAGGAACGTACTCTTCCACTTATCGGCTTAGACTATATTTATAGGACTGAGTTCAATACCAAAATAAAACCTACATATACATGCAAGCTTTGTTGTGTTAACTCCGAACTCCATTCGATCATGCAGCATCTTACTGGGCTTAAGCACTTGAAAACGTATTTAGATTGAGCCAAATTCGAGAGAGAGTGCTAAAGAGATCTCTGGATCGTAAGAGGACACCGCTCCACTATACCACAGGTACCGGGACGGAGAACTACCTATACACTGCACGGCACTTACCTCATTAGATTGCGGTAACGGAGTGTAAGTATACTCCCAACGGGCTCGTTGTGGAACGTGGATACATTGTTATATTTGCCTAAACATTTTGCATTACTCGCATCTACCTACAGCTATTGAAGCTTTCCACCAATATTGGACTTATACTTTGAACTTTATTGAACTTTATTGGGCTATTTTTGTTGTGATTTAGATTGATATTGAAACTCTCCTATCATTATTATTATTACTACGCATGGTACGCTTAGGCTATCATAATATTTAAAGTAACAAGCGTAGTGACTTCTGCTAATATTTAGGTCACTCCTGGATACAGGTGGCTGCATTTTGATATATGTCTTTGTGCACTTAATTTGTCACACACAATCCAGCGGGTACTACACTAGTTATGTGGCTTGAACAACAATATTGTTAACTGCATTCCAACTAAGTTAATTGTGTATATTGTATACATTCATTTTAGATACCATTTGTTATCCAACTAAATATTAGCTTTTAATAGTGACACTAAATAATAACTATAATCACCTTTTTTCTGATCTACAGCATTTCTATCATTTGGAAACCCAGACATATACATTAACCAGTTGCTCTATTCCAGTAAACTGGGTTTTTTAAACTAACTTAAAACAGACTCCCATATTTAGGGTCTTACTTTCTGAGTGTTGCGCCCTCTTGAATATTCCTTATCCCCTTTTTTCCCTAACTTTATTACACATTTTATTCTATCAGGTTCACTGTTCCTGGGGGCACAGTTTTCTCTGGATAGATATTCATAGGCAGCAAATTCATCACTCTAGTCACATTTAAATATATATTTTTAGGGTGTTTTTACAGCGCCACCCCTACACCCATCTTTTTTGCTCATATATATATATATATATATATATATATATATATATATATATATATATATATATATATATATATATATATATATATATAAATATATATATATATATATATATATATATATATATATATATATATATATATATATATATATATATAAATATTAAATGCCCAGAAACAGCAGCCTGAAGGACATAACGTATCTACCAAAAGCATCTTCAGAAGAAGCAAAAACATCAAAATGGTAGAAATTAGAAAACAAATGTTAGGAAGACCAAAAAACCCCCCAAAAAACTGCCTTACTAATGTAATAAACAAAGGTCTCATTCATAAGGGATCATGAAACAGCAACTGATCTGGTAGAATGGGCAGTATCCCATTTAGAAGGAAACTGACCGGCCACCAAGTAACCTTTAAAGGGACACTGAACCCAAATTTATTCTTTCGTGATTCAGATAGAGCGTGTAATTTTAAACAACTTTATAATTTACTCCTATTATCAATTTTTCTTCGTTCTCTTGCTTTCTTTATTTGAAAAAGAAGGTATTTAAGCTATTTTTTTTGGTTCAGACCATGGAAAGCACTTGTTTATTGGTAGGTGAATTTACCAACCAATCAGCAAGAACAACACAGTGTGTTCACCAAAAATGGGCCGGCATCTAAACTTACATTCTTGCATTTCAAATAAAGATACCAAGAGAATGAAAATAATTTAATAGGAGTAAATTAGAAAGTTGCTTAAAATTGCATGCTCTATCTGAATCATGATAGAAAAAATTTGGGTTCAATGTCCCTTTAAGGAAAAAAAAGCTTTAAAGTGAATGTAAATTTAGATGATAAAGTGCCCGGTTTTTAAAAATCTGATTACAAACAAGGGCACTTTAATTCATCAAAATGTACATTTCACTCATGTTGACAGACGCTGCATTGCTTCCCCGTCCGTCGCAAAGCCTCTTCCCGGGTCTAAAATGAGGAATCCGTTTTCCTCCAATCACGTTGTTGGATCAGACACCGATTCCCCCGGGGGGAAGCTGTGATTGAAGGATGACCGATCCATCATTTCTGAAGTATGAAGAGGCTTGCTATGAACGGGGGAATCGCTGAAGGGGCTGTCAAGATTAAAAGGTAAGTATTTTCCCAACACGAGTGAAATGTAAGTTTTGATGAATTAAAGTGCCCCTGTTTTAAATCGGATTTTTAAAAACCGGACACTTTATCATCTAAATTTGCATTCACTTTAACCAAGAGGCAAATGAAACAGCAGTAGCCATCTGACCCTTTCTGTAACCAGAAAAATGCATAAACAAGTTAAAGATTGTCAAAAAAGTTTATTAGCCTAAAAAAATAGAACTTCAAAGCTCCGAAAATATCCAAATGATGGAGAAACATCTCCTTAGAATACTTAGGACAAAAAAAAAAAAAACAAAAACAGAATTTATATTTACCTGATAAATTACTTTCTCCAACGGTGTGTCCGGTCCACGGCGTCATCCTTACTTGTGGGATATTCTCTTCCCCAACAGGAAATGGCAAAGAGCCCAGCAAAGCTGGTCACATGATCCCTCCTAGGCTCCGCCTACCCCAGTCATTCGACCGACGTTAAGGAGGAATATTTGCATAGGAGAAACCATATGGTACCGTGGTGACTGTAGTTAAAGAAAATAAATTATCAGACCTGATTAAAAAAAAAAACCAGGGCGGGCCGTGGACCGGACACACCGTTGGAGAAAGTAATTTATCAGGTAAACATAAATTCTGTTTTCTCCAACATAGGTGTGTCCGGTCCACGGCGTCATCCTTACTTGTGGGAACCAATACCAAAGCTTTAGGACACGGATGAAGGGAGGGAGCAAATCAGGTCACCTAAATGGAAGGCACCACGGTTTGCAAAACCTTTCTCCCAAAAATAGCCTCAGAAGAAGCAAAAGTATCAAACTTGTAAAATTTGGTAAAAGTGTGCAGTGAAGACCAAGTCGCTGCCCTACATATCTGATCAACAGAAGCCTCGTTCTTGAAGGCCCATGTGGAAGCCACAGCCCTAGTGGAATGAGCTGTGATTCTTTCAGGGAGGCTGCCGTCCGGCAGTCTCGTAAGCCAATCTGATGATGCTTTTAATCCAAAAAGAGAGAGAGGTAGAAGTTGCTTTTTGACCTCTCCTTTTACCGGAATAAACAACAAACAAGGAAGATGTTTGTCTAAAATCCTTTGTAGCATCTAAATAGAATTTTAGAGCGCGAACAACATCCAAATTGTGCAACAAACGTTCCTTCTTTGAAACTGGTTTCGGACACAGAGAAGGTACGATAATCTCCTGGTTAATGTTTTTGTTAGAAACAACTTTTGGAAGAAACCCAGGTTTAGTACGTAAAACCACCTTATCTGCATGGAACACCAGATAAGGAGGAGAACACTGCAGAGCAGATAATTCTGAAACTCTTCTAGCAGAAGAAATTGCAACTAAAAACAAAACTTTCCAAGATAATAACTTAATATCAACGGAATGTAAGGGTTCAAACGGAACCCCCTGAAGAACTGAAAGAACTAAATTGAGACTCCAAGGAGGAGTCAAAGGTTTGTAAACAGGCTTAATTCTAACCAGAGCCTGAACAAAGGCTTGAACATCTGGCACAGCTGCCAGCTTTTTGTGAAGTAACACAGACAAGGCAGAAATCTGTCCCTTCAGGGAACTTGCAGATAATCCTTTTTCCAATCCTTCTTGAAGGAAGGATAGAATCTTAGGAATCTTAACCTTGTCCCAAGGGAATCCTTTAGATTCACACCAACAGATATATTTTTTCCAAATTTTGTGGTAAATCTTTCTAGTTACAGGCTTTCTGGCCTGAACAAGAGTATCGATAACAGAATCTGAGAACCCTCGCTTCGATAAGATCAAGCGTTCAATCTCCAAGCAGTCAGCTGGAGTGAAACCAGGTTCGGATGTTCGAACGGACCCTGAACAAGAAGGTCTCGTCTCAAAGGTAGCTTCCAAGGTGGAGCCGATGACATATTCACCAGATCTGCATACCAGCTCCTGCGTGGCCACGCAGGAGCTATCAAGATCACCGACGCCCTCTCCTGATTGATCCTGGCTACCAGCCTGGGGATGAGAGGAAACGGCGGGAACACATAAGCTAGTTTGAAGGTCCAAGGTGCTACTAGTGCATCCACTAGAGCCGCCTTGGGATCCCTGGATCTGGACCCGTAGCAAGGAACTTTGAAGTTCTGACGAGAGGCCATCAGATCCATGTCTGGAATGCCCCACAGCTGAGTGACTTGGGCAAAGATTTCCGGATGGAGTTCCCACTCCCCCGGATGCAATGTCTGACGACTCAGAAAATCCGCTTCCCAATTTTCCACTCCTGGGATGTGGATAGCGGACAGGTGGCAGGAGTGAGACTCCGCCCATAGAATGATTTTGGTCACTTCTTCCATCGCTAGGGAACTCCTTGTTCCCCCCTGATGGTTGATGTACGCAACAGTTGTCATGTTGTCTGATTGAAACCGTATGAACTTGGCCCTCGCTAGCTGAGGCCAAGCCTTGAGAGCATTGAATATCGCTCTCAGTTCCAGAATATTTATCGGTAGAAGAGATTCTTCCCGAGACCAAAGACCCTGAGCTTTCAGGGATCCCCAGACCGCGCCCCAGCCCATCAGACTGGCGTCGGTCGTGACAATGACCCACTCTGGTCTGCGGAATGTCATCCCTTGTGACAGGTTGTCCAGGGACAGCCACCAACGGAGTGAGTCTCTGGTCCTCTGATTTACTTGTATCTTCGGAGACAAGTCTGTATAATCCCCATTCCACTGACTGAGCATGCACAGTTGTAATGGTCTTAGATGAATGCGCGCAAAAGGAACTATGTCCATTGCCGCTACCATCAACCCGATCACTTCCATGCACTGAGCTATGGAAGGAAGAGGAACGGAATGAAGTATCCGACAAGAGTCTAGAAGCTTTGTTTTTCTGGCCTCTGTCAGAAATATCCTCATTTCTAAGGAGTCTATTATTGTTCCCAAGAAGGGAACCCTTGTTGACGGAGATAGAGAACTCTTTTCCACGTTCACTTTCCATCCGTGAGATCTGAGAAAGGCCAGGACTATGTCCGTGTGAGCCTTTGCTTGAGGAAGGGACGACGCTTGAATCAGAATGTCGTCCAAGTAAGGTACTACAGCAATGCCCCTTGGTCTTAGCACAGCTAGAAGGGACCCTAGTACCTTTGTGAAAATCCTTGGAGCAGTGGCTAATCCGAAAGGAAGCGCCACAAACTGGTAATGCTTGTCCAGGAATGCGAACCTTAGGAACCGATGATGTTCCTTGTGGATAGGAATATGTAGATACGCATCCTTTAAATCCACCGTGGTCATGAATTGACCTTCCTGGATGGAAGGAAGAATAGTTCGAATGGTTTCCATCTTGAACGATGGAACCTTGAGAAACTTGTTTAAGATCTTGAGATCTAAGATTGGTCTGAACGTTCCCTCTTTTTTGGGAACTATGAACAGATTGGAGTAGAACCCCATCCCTTGTTCTCTTAATGGAACAGGATGAATCACTCCCATTTTTAACAGGTCTTCTACACAATGTAAGAATGCCTGTCTTTTTATGTGGTCTGAAGACAACTGAGACCTGTGGAACCTCCCCCTTGGGGGAAGCCCCTTGAATTCCAGAAGATAACCTTGGGAGACTATTTCTAGCGCCCAAGGATCCAGAACATCTCTTGCCCAAGCCTGAGCGAAGAGAGAGAGTCTGCCCCCCACCAGATCCGGTCCCGGATCGGGGGCCAACATTTCATGCTGTCTTGGTAGCAGTGGCAGGTTTCTTGGCCTGCTTTCCCTTGTTCCAGCCTTGCATTGGTCTCCAAGCTGGCTTGGCTTGAGAAGTATTACCCTCTTGCTTAGAGGACGTAGCACTTTGGGCTGGTCCGTTTCTACGAAAGGGACGAAAATTAGATTTATTTTTTGCCTTGAAAGGCCGATCCTGAGGAAGGGCGTGGCCCTTACCCCCAGTGATATCAGAGATAATCTCTTTCAAGTCAGGGCCAAACAGCGTTTTCCCCTTGAAAGGAATGTTAAGTAGCTTGTTCTTGGAAGACGCATCAGCCGACCAAGATTTCAACCAAAGCGCTCTGCGCGCCACAATAGCAAACCCAGAATTCTTAGCCGCTAACCTAGCCAATTGCAAAGTGGCGTCTAGGGTAAAAGAATTAGCCAATTTGAGAGCATTGATTCTGTCCATAATCTCCTCATAAGGAGGAGAATCACTATCGACCGCCTTTATCAGCTCATCGAACCAGAAACATGCGGCTGTAGCGACAGGGACAACGCATGAAATTGGTTGTAGAAGGTAACCCTGCTGAACAAACATCTTTTTAAGCAAACCTTCTAATTTTTTATCCATAGGATCTTTGAAAGCACAACTATCCTCTATGGGTATAGTGGTGCGTTTGTTTAAAGTGGAAACCGCTCCCTCGACCTTGGGGACTGTCTGCCATAAGTCCTTTCAGGGGTCGACCATAGGAAACAATTTTTTAAATATGGGGGGAGGGACGAAAGGAATACCGGGCCTTTCCCATTCTTTATTAACAATGTCCGCCACCCGCTTGGGTATAGGAAAAGCTTCTGGGAGCCCCGGCACCTCTAGGAACTTGTCCATTTTACATAGTTTCTCTGGGATGACCAACTTGTCACAATCATCCAGAGTGGATAATACCTCCTTAAGCAGAATGCGGAGATGTTCCAACTTAAATTTAAATGTAATCACATCAGGTTCAGCTTGTTGAGAAATGTTCCCTGAATCAGTAATTTCTCCCTCAGACAAAACCTCCCTGGCCCCATCAGACTGGGTTAGGGGCCCTTCAGAAACATTATTATCAGCGTCGTCATGCTCTTCAGTATCTAAAACAGAGCAGTCGCGCTTACGCTGATAAGTGTTCATTTTGGCTAAAATGTTTTTGACAGAATTATCCATTACAGCCGTTAATTGTTGCATAGTAAGGAGTATTGGCGCGCTAGATGTACTAGGGGCCTCCTGAGTGGGCAAGACTCGTGTAGACGAAGGAGGGAATGATGCAGTACCATGCTTACTCCCCTCACTTGAGGAATCATCTTGGGCATCATTGTCATTGTCACATAAATCACATTTATTTAAATGAATAGGAATTCTGGCTTCCCCACATTCAGAACACAGTCTATCTGGTAGTTCAGACATGTTAAACAGGCATAAACTTGATAACAAAGTACAAAAAACGTTTTAAAATAAAACCGTTACTGTCACTTTAAATTTTAAACTGAACACACTTTATTACTGCAATTGCGAAAAAACATGAAGGAATTGTTCAAAATTCACCAAATTTTCACCACAGTGTCTTAAAGCCTTAAAAGTATTGCACACCAAATTTGGAAGCTTTAACCCTTAAAATAACGGAACCGGAGCCGTTTTGAACTTTAACCCCTTTACAGTCCCTGGTATCTGCTTTGCTGAGACCCAACCAAGCCCAAAGGGGAATACGATACCAAATGACGCCTTCAGAAAGTCTTTTCTAAGTATCAGAGCTCCTCTCACATGCGACTGCATGCCATGCCTCTCAAAAACAAGTGCGCAACACCGGCGCGAAAATGAGGCTCTGCCTATGCTTTGGGAAAGCCCCTAAAGAATAAGGTGTCTAAAACAGTGCCTGCCGATATTTTTATATCAAAATACCCAAATAAAATGATTCTTCAAGGCTAAATATGTGTTAATAATGAATCGATTTAGCCCAGAAAAAGTCTACAGTCTTAATAAGCCCTTGTGAAGCCCTTATTTACGATCGTAATAAACATGGCTTACCGGATCCCATAGGGAAAATGACAGCTTCCAGCATTACATCGTCTTGTTAGAATGTGTCATACCTCAAGCAGCAAGAGACTGCTCACTGTTCCCCCAACTGAAGTTAATTGCTCTCAACAGTCCTGTGTGGAACAGCCATGGATTTTAGTGACGGTTGCTAAAATCATTTTCCTCATACAAACAGAAATCTTCATCTCTTTTCTGTTTCTGAGTAAATAGTACATACCAGCACTATTTCAAAATAACAAACTCTTGATTGAATAATAAAAACTACAGTTAAACACTAAAAAACTCAGCCATCTCCGTGGAGATGTTGCCTGTACAACGGCAAAGAGAATGACTGGGGTAGGCGGAGCCTAGGAGGGATCATGTGACCAGCTTTGCTGGGCTCTTTGTCATTTCCTGTTGGGGAAGAGAATATCCCACAAGTAAGGATGACGCCGTGGACCGGACACACCTATGTTGGAGAAATCATTTATGCTTACTAAATACATTTCTTTCCTTCCGGATAGGGAGAGTCCACGGCTTCATCCCTTACTGTTCGGAAATACAACACCTGGCCACCAGGAGGGAGCAAAGACAACCCACACAAAGGCTTAAATATCCCTCCCACTACCTCATTACCCCAGTCATTCTACCGAGGGAACAAGGAAAAGTAGGAGAAACATTAGGGTATAAATGGTGCCAGAAGAATAAAATAAATAATAGGGGACCGCCCATAGACAATAAAAAGCGGGCGGGTGCCGTGGACTCTCCCTATCCGGAAGGAAAACAAAATTTAAGCTTACCTGATAAATGTATTTCTTTTTTGACACGATGAGTCCACGGATCATCTCAATTACTAATGGGATATTCACCTCCTGGTCAGCAGGAGGAGGCTAAGAGCACCACATCAGAGCTGTTAAATAGCTCCTCCCTTCCCTCCAACTCCAGTCATTCGACCGAAGTTAGGAAGAGAAAGGAAAAGCCAAGGTGCAGAAGTGTCTGATGTTTACAATAACCCACAACCTGTCTTAAAAGAACAAGGCGGGCCGTGGACTCATTGTGGCGACTCATTGTGTCAAAAAAGAAATAAATTTATCAGGTAAGCATAAATGTTGTTTTCTTTTTTTATGACACGATGAGTCCACGGATCATCTCAATTACTAATGGGATCCAATACCAAAGCTAGAGTACACAGATGATACGGGAGGGACAAGACAGGGAACCTAAACGAAAGGCACCACTGCTTGAAGAACCTTTCTCCCAAAGGCAGCCTCAGCTGAGGCAAAAGTATCAAACTTATAAAACTTTGAAAAAGTGTGAAGAGAGGACTAAGTAGCAGCCTTGCAAATCTGTTCCACAGAAGCTTCATTTCTGAATGCCCATGAGGAAGCAACAGCCCTCGCGGAATGAGCCGTAACTCTCTCTGGAGGTTGCTGTCTAGCAGACTTATATGCAAATCTGATGACACTCTTCAGCCAAAAAGAAAGGGAAGTAGCCGTAGCTTTCTGACCCTTGCGTTTCCCTGAGAAAACCACAGAGAGGAGACTGATGAAAATCTTTAGTCGCCTGTAGGTAATACTTTAAAGCACGAACCACGTCCAAATGGTGCAAAAGCCGTTCCGTCTGAGAAGAGGGATTAGGACACAGGGAATGAACAACAATCTCCTGGTTAATGTTTCTGTCAGAAACAATCTTAGGAAGAAATCATAACTTAGTACGCAAAACAACCTTATCCGAATGAAAGATAAGGAGATTCACACTGCAATGCTGAGAGTTCCGAGACTCTACGAGCAGAGGAAATAGCAACAAGAAATAAAACTTTCCAAGATAACAACATCTAAAGAATGCATAGGCTCAAACGGAGGCTGTTGTAGAACATTAAGAACTAAATTCAGACTCCAAGGAGGAGTAACTGGTCTGAACACAGGCCTAATTCTAACCAAGGCCTGATAAAAAGACTGAACGTCTGGAACATCCGCCAGACGTTTATGCAACAAAATAGATAAAGCAGAGATTTGACCCTTCAAAGAACTTGCTGATAATCCTTTTTCCAATCCTCCTTGGAGAGAAGACAACATCCTAGGAATCCTAACTCTACTCCATGAGTAACCTTTGGATTCACACGAAGATAGATATTTAAGCCATATCTTATAATAAATCCTTCTGGTCACAGGCTTACAAGCCTGAAACATGGTCTCTATGACCGATTCTGAAAAACCCCGCCTGGATAAAATTAAGCATTCAATCTCCAAGCAGTCAGCTTCAGAGAAACTAGATTTGGATGAAGGAAGGGTCCTTGAATTAGAAGGTCCGTTCTCAAGAGAATACTCCAAGGGGGTTGAGATGACATGTCCACCAGATCTGCATACCAAATCCTGCGAGGCCAGGCCGGTGCAATGAGTATCACCGAAGCCTTCCCTTGTTTGATTCGAGCAATCACCCAAGTAAGAAGCGCAAACGGAGGGAACAGGTACGCTAGACTGAAGGTCCAAGGAACAGCCAAGGCATCTGTGACGGATACCCTGGCTACCCCGACTGGGTAGCTCTGCCAAACGGGTCCTTCCGCTGTCTGGAACAAACGGGTATGTAGCCCAGGAAGGGGATTCTAGCAGGAGCCCACCTAAATGACTAGACAGACTAGCATTCAGGTGAAATAAGAACTGCTTTATTGCACAGAAAACACAGCTTTTATACATTTCCAACAGATGGGGGTAGTTACTACACAAATAGAAACAAATATTATACAATGAGACAAACATCAGACAATGGTTAGTTAAACAGATTCTAATCACATCCGGACTTACAAAAGGACAATGGATGACTCATACAATAACAGAAAGATACTGCACACCTAGACTAGATAACAACAGGGGTGATGTTATAGGGGGTAGGGATTTACTGCACAGAAAACACAGCTTTTATACATTTCCAACAGATTAGGGTAGTTACTACACAAATAGAAACAAATATTATCCAATGAGACAAACATCAGACAATGGTTAGTTAAACAGATTCTAATCACATCCTGATTTACAAAAGGACAATGGATGACTCATACAATAACAGAAAAACACTTCACACCTAGACTAGCTAACAACAGGGGGAAGGTTATAGGGGGTAGTGGTTTGACCCTTGCAGCTTCGTATCCGTGAGAGCATCTATTAATTACGCCTGGGGATCCCTGTACCTCGATCCATATCTTGGGAGCTTGGCATTCTGACGCGATGCCATGAGATCTAATTTCCGGCTGACCCCACTTGCAGATCAGGCTGGCAAACACTTCCGGATGGAGTTCCCACTCCCCCAGACGAAAGGTCTGCCTGCTCAGGAAGTCCGCCTCCCAATTGTTCACCCCTGGGATGTGGATTGCCGACAGACAACATGAGTGAGACTCCGCACACTGAATTATCTTAGATACCTCTCTCATCGCTAAGGAACTCCTCGTTCCTCCCTGATGATTGATGTAAGCTACTGACGTTATGTTGTCCGACTGGAACCTGATAAACTGAACCGAAGCTAACTGAGGCCAGGTCAGAAGAGCATTGTAGATTGCTCTCAGCTCCAAAATGTTTATAGGAAGAACAGACTCTGACCGAGTCCAAACTCCCTGAGCCTTTAGAGAGCCCCAGACTGCTCCCCAGCCCAGAAGGCTGGCATCTGTTGTCACAATCGCCCAAACTGGACTGCGAAAGCAGGTTCCCTGGGAGAGATGATCCAGAGACAACCACCATTGAAGAGAATCCCTCGTCTCCTGCTCCAGAAGTATTTGAGGAGACAAATTGGTATAATCTCCGTTCCATTGCCTGAGCAAGCTTAACTGCAGAGGTTTGAGATGAAACCGAGCAAAAGGAATGATGTCCATTGCCGCCACCATCAGCCCGACTACGTCCATGCACTGGGCCACTGATGGCCGAGGAGTGGACTGAAGGACTTGGAAAGTATCTATAATCTTTGATTTCCTGACCTCTGTCAGAAAGATCTTCATTGTCAGAGAATCTATTACGGTTCCCAGGAAAGTAATCCTTGTACTTAGGACAAGAGAGCTCTTTTGTAAATTTACCTTCCACCCGTAAGAGTGAAGGAAAGACAATACCATGCTCGTGTGAGATTCCGCTAGATGGAAGGACTGAGCCTGGACCAGAATGTCGTCTAAGATAGGGTGCCACCGCAATGCCTCGAGAACGAAGTACCGCTAACAGAGATCCCAGAACCTTTGTGAACACCCTGGGAGCAATGGCAAGACCAAAATGAAGAGCCACAAACTGAAAGGGTTTGACCAGAAATGCGAATCTTAGGAACTTGTGATGGTTCTTGTGAATGGGAACATGCAAGTACGCGTCCTTTAAGTCCACTGTTGTCATAAATTGACCCTCCTGGATCAAAGGAAGAATGGAACGTATAGTTTCCATCTTGAAGGACGGTACCCTGAGAAACTTGTTTACACAAACAAATAGAGCTAAACCCCCCAGTCACCTCCACACCTCAGAAGCCCTGCTGAGGCGCCTATCTTCCAAGACAACCAGGAAGTTTCCCCAGCACAACGGAAGACTTGGCAGGATGACAAAAAAACGCCAGAAGCAGTCCGGTCCTAGGAAAGCATGTAAGTAGTAACAAATATGCGTTCCTAGCAAACACAGACCGGAGCCTCCTCTACTGCAGCCCAAACAGACTTCCTCTAGGTCAGAAGAAGAAGGTGCGCGCGAGAAAGGAAGGACCGCCCATTGTGAGAATGAACTAAACTAACAGTCTTCTCCCGGGGAAATATTAACCCCCGAGAAGAAGGAAGCACACAAAAAAACACAACTTCTCCACAAAATAAAGAAAACAAGTAGGTTGTCAGTTGCTATGTTCATAACAGGGTATAGTCTAATAGAACTGACATGACATACAGCTGTCTAGCACTCCCTCTTATACCACGGGAGATAGTGCCCAATAAATAAAGTGCCCCCTTATTATGAAGCTCCTTTGTACCTAAAAAGGTAGAAGTGTGTGTCCCTCTTGTTCTGAGCTGTGTCTTGTGCCCCCAGAAAAAGAAAAAGCACTTACCTCTTAATACTGCCTGACAGCAAGGCAGTTGACAGGTGTGAGAGGTCCTCTTCCTCACATAGACCTGTAGAAAAACAAAGACCGAGTCATATCCCTCAGACTATAGAAAGGTAGGGCAGTATTAAATATGGGAGGCGCAGTGAGAATTATGTCCCACAAGTTCCTATTACTCTAAAGCCACTAAAGCTCTCCTGTAGAGACTGATATGGGCTACAGCTACACCCTAGAACAAAGCAGCACTCTCTGGCACTACTTTAAAAATAATAAACTCTTGATTGAAGAATCTATATTAACACCTCACTTTACCTCTTCCTATCACTAACGCAGGCAAAGAGAATGACTGGAGTGGGAGGGAAGGGAGGCGTTATTTAACAGCTCTGCTGACCAGGAGGTGAATATCTCATTAGTAATTGAGATGATCCGTGGACTCATCGTGTCATAAAAAAGAAAGAAATGTATCTGTAAGCATCAATTATGTTTTCCTTCCTAAGATAGGGAGAGTCCACGGCTTCATTCCTTACTGTTGGGAAAACTATACCCAAGCTCCAGAGTACACTAAATGAATAATGGGAGGGAACAAAAAGGAAGAGGTAGACCCTATTCTAAGGGCACCACAGCCTGCAAAACTTTTCTCCCGAAAGCTGCTTCAGCCAAAGCAAAAAACATCAAACTTGTAAAATTTTGAAAAAGTATGTAAGGAGGACCAGGATCTCGACCCGTACCTGGGTAGCTTGGTATTGAGACGGGACGCCATGAGATCTATCTCCGGCGTCCCCCACATGCTGCATATCTCTGAAAACACCTCGGGATGGAGAGACCATTCCCCTGGATGGAAGAATTGCCTGCTGAAAAAATCTGCCTTACCAGTTGTCCATACCCGGAATGTGAATCGCTGACACAGTAAACAGCTGTGGGCCTCCGCCCACTCCAGAATCTCAGATACTTCCTTTATCATTAAGGAACTTCTTGTTCCCCCCCTGATGGTTGATGTAAGCTACCAAGGTTATATTGTCTGATTGGAATCTGATAAACTGGGATGAACCCAGAAGTGGCCAAGCCTTCAAGGCCGTGAAGATTACCCATAGTTCAAAAATATTGATCGGGAGGGAGGACTCCTAATTCCACAACCCCTGTGCCTTCCTGGCACCCTAAACAGCTCCCCATCCAGATAGGCTTGCGTCCGTAGTCACAATCTCCCAGGATGGTCTTAAGAAGCATGTCCCCCGTGACAGATGATCTGGACAGAGCCACCAAGAGAGTGATTCTCTTAACCGGCTGTCTAATACAATCTGTTGAGACAGATCTGAATGATTGCCGTAACATTGCCTCAGCAGGCACAGTTGTAAAGGTCTGAGACGGAAGCTGGCAAAAGGAATGATGTCCATGCAGGACACCATGAGACCAAACACCTCCATGCACTGAGCCACAGAGGGACTCAAGGAGGTCTGGAGGGCAAGACATGGCCAAATTAGCTTGCAACGTCTCTGGTCTGTTAGAAATATCCTCATGGATATGGAGTCTATTATAGTACCCAGGAATTCCACCCTGGTACTTGGGATAAGAGAACGCTTTTCCAAGTTTATCTTCCATCCATTTGATCGAAGAAGACTGAGAAGGGACTCCGAGAATTCTTCCGCAAGACGAAAGGATGGAGAAAACGGATCCTCTCCGCAGTTGCACGGTCAGGAATATGGAAATGGAAAACAACAAAGCGTGACCGCACCCGGTCACATAGTGGGAGTGCATCCTGCACGCTGCACCAAGAAAAGTGTGCCAGCCTAAATAACTGCGCAGCTCGAATAACCTGTACGTTCCGTAAAAGCCTATGAGCCTCAAACAGCCATACACATAAGCAGTCAAAATCACATAATAAACATGATTGAAAACCCCCCACTGTTCAATAACCCCCTTCCGGAGATATTAACCCTTGATTCCATAAAGATAAAGGAGTCCCACTGAGACCCTGTCTTCTCATTACGTTTTACAAGCATGTATCAAGAAAATTTTAAACGATCTTACCGGAATCTATGCCGTGGAACAGCAACACGGTTCTTCAAGTTTGACAGATGATAGCAACGCTTCTGACATGGAATTGAGTGCAGAAAAGCAGGCAGCTAAACTTGTCAACGCTGATTGCTTATGGAGCTGTTAATATGAGTCGGGATTGCTTCGCAGAAAGACTCTCCCAGTATCTCCGGACTCTAACTTTCATCAATGCTCTCACTGAGAGGCTGACAAGACTACTTAAAACTCCAGTTCAATCACAAAGAGTACTACCCTTCATTAGGAACTACTGTGTATCTTCCAACACTTCACTGCCAACCTCCTGTGACAAGATGCAAAGAATGACTGGGGGATGAGGGAAGTCGAGGAGGCATTTAAGCCTTTGACTGCGGTGTCTTTGCCTCCTCCTGGTGGCCAGGTTCTGTATTGCCACAAGTAATGAATGCAGCTGTGGACTCTCCCTGTATTTAGAAGGAAAAGGAAGAACCAATTCTTTCCCATTCGTTCTTAATAATGTTCGCCATCTTAAAGGGCCATAATACCCAAATGTTTAAACACTTGAAAGTGATGCAGTATAGCTGTAAAAAGCTGACTAGAAAATATCTCCTGAACATCTCTATGTAAAAAAGAAAGATATTTTACCTCAAAAGTTCCTCAGTAGCCACATCCCATTGTAAAGGATTTCTAAGCAGCATTTTAGTGTGTCTGTCCTGGGACAGCTTAGGGGACAGCTTAGGGGACAGCTTAGGGGACGAGCCTCGTGAACTCTCATATTATTTTACCAATCAGGTAAAGGAAGATTACTATGAAATCTCATGAGAGTTAAGTCAAATCTCATGAGATCACAGTAAGAGTTCATGAACTCAGCACTGCTGATGCTGATTGGCTGCTGTTCATTTCTTCATTTTCTTTTATTTTTACCTGCAGCTGGGAGCAGGTGAAGTATAACTTTTTACACAGAACTTACTCTGCTGAGCTGAGGAGATTGTGAGGTAAAATATCTTCCTTTTTTACATAGAGATGCTCAGGTGATATTTTCCAGTCAGCTTTTTACAGTTATACTGCATCAGTTTCAAGTGATTTAGCACATGAGTATTATGTCCCTTTAACCGGCACAGGAAAAGTCAAAGGAACTATCCTGTCTTCGTAAACTCTGTCTGATTTAGGTATCATAGGTTCTTCAGGCAGCGTGGCCTCTGGAACCTCTAACGTAGACAGAACCTCCTTTAATAAAAAACCCAAGTGCTCAATTTTAAATCTAAAGAACGGTTCCTACGCAGCAGGAGGCTTAGACGCTAAGGACTCCGACCCAGAAAGTTCACCCTCTGAAGCTACAGAGGTTAACTCATCATTGGATAACTAGGACATAATAGCTAAATCTGATACAATTTTAGATGACTTCGGGTCAGGAGAGCTATTTTTAACCTTTCTCTTGCGTTTGTTAGAGCGAGGTGATGCACTGAGGGCCACAGACACGCCGTTTGAAACTGCACGGCAAAGTCCGCAGAAAGAAGGCCCCTCTGGATGGAGGATTAGATGTGTTACGGGGAACTGCATGTGGAGTGGATAATGTAGCAAGGGTAGTAATCTCACGGGACGACGAGTCCTGAGAGGTAAACGGCTCAGAGGGACTAAGAGCCTTAGCAGGCTTGTCTCCCTTCTTAGACTTTATAACGGTGTTAAGGTATGTGGATCATCATTGAGTGGGTGGGAAAACCACGGCTTCCTCACAATATAAACAGGTATGATTTAGTACAGGAGGAGTACCTTCTAACATCTCAGAGTCCTCCATAGCTCAGGTTATACCCACAGAAGGACACAAATAAAGCATCCATGGAGATCTGCTGTGATAGATCTGAATGATCGCCGTAAGACTGTCTCAACATGCACAATTGAAGAGGTCTGAGATGGAACCTGGCGAATGGAATGACGTCTATGCTGGAAACCATGAGTCCGATCACCTCCATACACTGAGCCACCGAGGGGCTTGAAGGGGACTGAAGGGCAAGACAAGACAACGCAATTTTCCTGTGTCAATGGTCTGTGAGAAATATTTTCATGGACATAGAGTCTATTATTGTGCCCAGGAACTCCACCCTGTTGCTGGGAACCAGGGAACTCTTTCCTGAGTTGATCTTCCAACTGTGAGATTGGAGCAAAAGAAGAGCAGCCCTCGAATGATCCTCTGCGAGACGGCGCCTGGACTAGAATGTCGTCCAGATAGGGCGCCACAGCAATGCCTCTGGCTCTGTCCACTGCAAGTAGCGCCCCCAGAACCTTCGTGAAGACTCTCGGGCCGTCGCCAGACCAAAGGGTAGGGCCACAAACTGGAAGTGTTGGTTCAGAAACGCAAATCTTAGGAACTTGAAGTGGTCCCTTTGAATTGGCACATGAAGGTAAGCGTCCAAGTCTATAGTTGTCATGAACTGTCCCTCTTGAACTAGGGGCAGAATAGATCTGATCGTTTCCATTTTGAATGATGGAACACTCAGAAACTTGTCTTTAGGTCCAGAATCGGGCGGAACGTGCCCTCTTTCTTTGGAACCACAAAAAGGATTTGAATAGTACCCTAGACTTCTTTCAGCTTGGGGTACTGGTACGATAACACAGAGAGAGAAAAGATCCCTCACACACTCTAGAAAGGCCTCCCTCTTTTCTGGTCTTGAAGACAGGTTTGACAGGAGGAATCTGCCCATGGGCAGATGGGATCTGAACCCTATCCTTTAACCCTGGGTGTCAACCTCCAGAACCCTAGGGTCATAAACTGTAACCAGGCTTCTGAGAAGAGAGATAATCTGTCCCCTACTTGGTCCAAAGACCGGTCGGGGGCTGCCCTCTCATGCCGATTTTGTCTCGACTGGCATCTTGCTCTGCTTAGACTTGTTCCAAGAATGAGCCGGTTTCCAAGTTCCCTTGGACTGGTCCGCTTTTGCGGCAGGCTGCTGGTGCTGGGCCTTGTTCGCACGAAAGGGACGAAAAGTAGATCCTTTAGGCTTAGCCTTCTTATCTTGCGGTAGGAAAAGTCCCTTGCCTCCCATAACCGTGGATATGATTGAATCCAATCCTGGACCGAACAGAATCTTTCCTTCAAAAGGCAGGGACAACAGCCTTGATTTAGAGGTCATGTTCTCAGACCAAGACTTTAGCCACACCTTAGCGTTCTGGCAAAATAATTTGCATATTGGCATCACAGATGAAAGAATTGACGACTTTCAGCGCCTTAATCTTATCCTGTATCTTGTCGATGGAAGTCTTCCCCTCGACCATTTCACACAGGGATTTACACCAATATGTCGCAGCTCTGGAAACCGCGGCTACGGCCGCTGCCGGCTGAAAAACAAACCCTGTGTGTTGAAACATCTTCCTTAATATGTTTTTCAACTTTTTATCCATGGGCTCTTTAAACGACAAACTATTCTCGAGGGGAATAGTTGTCCACTTTGCGAGCGTGGAGATAGCACCATCCAGCTAAGGGACAGTACCGCAAAGCTCAAGCTAGAGTCCGGAACAGGGAACAGTTTCTAAAAGGAAGAAAAAGGGGAAAAGGAAGAACCTAATCGCTCCCATTCATTCTTAATAAAATTAGCCATCTTAACCGGAAATCGGGAAGGCCTGAGGCACCACCCTGTCCTTATATAACTTATCAAGCTTAGGAATCGCAGGGTTCCTCCAGAAGCTTTGGTTCCGGAATCTCCAGAGTAGCAAGCACTTGCTTCAGCAAAAAGCGCAAATTCTCTATCCTAAACCTAAAGTCAGGCTCCTCCGCAGCCGGAGGTTTAGATGACACGGACTCCGACCCAGAAGGGGCCTCCTCCGAAGAGTCAGAGAGGGCCTCGTCATCGTATAACGTCTCTGATATTTCCATAGGCGTAAACAACTCCTGGCCCGGGCTGCCATGATACACCCTACACTTGTGCTTAGTAGAACGTGGTAAGGCATGGATCACTTTCGATACCGCAGTTTGCAGTTGATCCGCAAAATCTGACGGCCAACAAATCTCTCTCTCTCGCAGGAGTAATGGTTGGACCCTGGTGCACTGCATGTGCAATTGGAGATGAATGCAGAAAACGCACCTCACGGGATGGGGAACCCTCAGAGGTGGACGGCTCAGTAGTACTAGACATCAGTTTACTTTTAGATGTCGTAACTTTATTAAGGAATGTGGAACATAGTTGAGCAGACTATTCTACCAGAACCTCCTCACAATAAACACAGGAATGAGACCTTGTTAAAGAGGGAGAACCCTCTAACGCGTCAGAGTCCTCCATAGCTTGCGCTGTTATTACGGACTAGATTAACTTAATAAATAGGCACCTTTATAACCTCCAATGGCCGAGGCACTTACCACCTCCTATGACCCGGACTACAGAAACCGTTTTGTCTCCTACGCCGCTGATCAACAGAGGAAGGGAGATAGCCACACCCGGTCACATGGGATGCGTGGCAGGACCGCCCCTGCCTAAGGAGAAAATGCTCCAAAAAAAGGGCCGCACCATACTCCCGTAAGTCACCTGAAAGTTCCACACATTGCCAGAGCCTCATCTCACACATAACGCAGCAATGACACAAACAACATAATGTATAAACCCCCCCTGTTCAATAATCTCCTTTCCAGGAATATTAACCCTTGATTCTTTAAAGATAAAGAGGCATCACACTGTGACCCTGTCTTCCGTGTTATCATTATGTAATATAAAATGAAACAATCTTACCAGAATCTATGCCGTTGAACAGGAACACGGCCCTTCAAGTGTGACAGGTTAGTAGCCTCACGCTCCTGACATGGACTTGAGTGTAAAAAGCAAGCAGAGAAACTTTGGCAACGCTGATTGCTTGTGGAGCTGTTAATATGAGTCTCCATGCATCTCTGGACTATATTTCGCCCAGGCTCTTACTGAGAGGCTGACAGGACTACTTAAAACTCCAGTCCCAATGCGAAGACTACTGCCCTCCATAAGATCTCCGGCACTTCTCTGCCGTCCTCCTGTGACAAAAGGCTAAGAATGACTGGGGGATGAGGGAAGTGGGGGAGATATATTCAAGCCTTTGGCTGGGGTGTCTTTGCCTCCTCCTGGTGGCCAGGTTCTTAATTCCCAACAGTAATGAATGAAGCCGTGGACTCTCCTCCCCTTTAGATGGAAACAGGCTTCTTGGTCTTACATCCAATTAAAGCAGCTATTGGAAGCAATGGAATCTTACCCCCTTCACCAGACACTAAAGCAGGCTTTAGGAGCATTAATAATCCAAAGGGCATAGGATGAGTGCTAACCGGACAAAAGGCTGATCACACAGACATGCCCATTATACTAAGTGTGCAAAAAACGAAGTGTGCTTAAAAAAACAAAAAGCCAACACATGGAAAAAAAAACACCTGCAAACAAACAAGGTGATGTGTGAAAAAAATAACTATTAATATGAAAATATTTAAAACTTAAAAACGCATCTCAAGGCCTAAGTAGGGTGAAAATAAAGTACTTATAAAGCCATGCCGGAAATGCCTCAGATAATAGTCCCCAGGCTATGATAAACCCATAAGCGAGTGCCTAATAATGGCCTATATGCTAAACAGGTGCCAACAACAATCCCACCCTCGCCTAATAACCTGATATGCACCCATACTACTGGACTTACCATAAGAAGAAAAAAAACTTCTTCCAGTAAATAGCTAATCCTGTGCAGTGCGTGCGACAGCAGATCTATATTTACAGTATATAGATATCTATATACCTATATCTATCTCTATCTATCGTTATACCAACAGTATACTGTTAAACCGACAGTAAAAAGGCTAGGGACAGGGCCCTGCAACACTTGTAGCAGGCCTGCAACTAACTCCCATAGGGTGTTTTTGTGCCACTACCCATACATCAACATCACTTTGTCCAGACTGTAGCTCTCTGAGTGGAAAACTGGGCCTGAAATCGGTCTGAGAACACCTGGAGCACCTTTCTCCTTCACCTTCCTACTGCAAAAGCAAATACAAGACTAGTCTCCAGTAAGGTAGGAGGGGTTATAAGGGCTCTGGGAGTTTTGGGATCTTTGCCTCCTCCCAGTGGCCAGAGGTATAATTCACAATCCATTACTCCTGGGGACTCTCACCCCCTTTATGAACGAAACAGCATTAACTTTTATTCTCAAAAAATGTCTTAGTTTAGGGCTCACCTATGCGATTTCTCTCAAGTGATCCAGCCTGAGGAAGGTTAGGATGTGGTGACTGTAGAAGAGAATCTCCTCTCTCCCAGCCACTCTCTGCCCTGCGAAGGTCTGGATTACTGAGTTGAAAAAAGAGGAAACAAATGGGTTGAAAACACAAGACTGGAAAGACTTAAAACATGATTGATATACTGCATATATTGTTCCCTGACAAAATACCCATTTAATTACTGTTGACTATTGGCAACAATTGGAGCTATCCCTACAGATTTAAGAATTAAAGTAGGGATAATATAACCTTTTATTAGTCTTTATTGTTTTGTAAGTCATTAATGACCTTGTTTACTTATGATACCACATTTCAAAACATGACTTTTCAAAGCATAACCACTTCACTTTTTGCTGCACTTTCTTACCATTAAAGTGAATGTAAATTTTGATGCTAAAGTGCACAGTTTTAAAAAATTTGATTAAAAACAGGGGCACTTTAATTCATCAAAATTTATATTTCACTCCTGCTGTGAAAAAATACTTACCTTTTATTAAACTTGACAGCAGCTCCAGCTTCCTCTGGTCGTCGCAAGCCATTTCTGACGTCAGAAATGATGGATAGGTCATCCTCCAATCACGGCTTCCCCCCCCCCGGGGGAATCAGTGTCTGATTCAACGCCTTTATTGGAGGAAGCCGGATTCCTCATTTTAGACTCAGGAAGAGGCTTTGCGACAGGTGGAGGCAGCTGGATCGGCTGTCAAGATTAAAAAGGTAAGTATTTTTTCACAATAGGAGTGAAATGCAAATTTTGATGAATTAAAGTGTCCCTGTTTTTAATGAAAATTTTAAAAACCGGGCACTTTAGATATAAATTTACATTTACTTTAAGTAATTTGATTCTATTAATTTAATATTATAGACTTATTGGCTCAGTGTTCTCCACAGAAAATTTTGCCAGCCGGGTGGCATTATAAAGTAGTTGGATGGGAGCAGTTTAATACTTTGTAATATTATTACATTTCCTGCTATCCAAAGCACAAATTAATTGCATAATTTAACATAACTTAATGATAATTTGGGCAATAAACATTGAAATCTTTTAATATTAGCTTATTTGTGGCTAAGATTTTACCAGGTGGTCAGTAAAATCATCCGGGTGTTGCACCCATTAAATAGGGCCTGGGGAGAACACTGTG
This sequence comes from Bombina bombina, assembly GCF_027579735.1. Lineage (NCBI taxonomy): Eukaryota > Metazoa > Chordata > Amphibia > Anura > Bombinatoridae > Bombina > Bombina bombina. The sequence continues at coordinate 864,722,661 of NC_069504.1, forward strand.
GATTATATCAGTATAATAATGTAGCCAATTATAATTAAAATTTAAATAAACACTCACTCACATGAATTTTGGATAAAATAAAAGTGCTGTTATCTGAAAGGAATTAACATCCAGACATAAATATTTCAAGGTTACCTGGCTCTCACAGCTTGCACCGGTCTGCTCCCTCCTGATCCACTTGCATTAAGTGCTGTGGCTATTGAAGTTGTTCTCTGAGGAACCTTTATATACATAATAAATAGTGTGTTTAAATTGAAATATGGGATGCTTAAGAGGAACATAAAACCCCATATTTTTCTTTAGTGGTTTAGATAGAGCATACCATTTTTTATTTCTATGATCAAATTTGCTTTGTTATTATGGTGTTCTTTGGTGATGAGATACCTAGGTAGGTAGTGTGCATGTGTTGGGAACACTACATAGCAGGAAAAACACTGCTGCCTTCTAGTGCTCATGCAACTGAGTAACATTTTTAAAATTATTGGTGCAAAACTGCTGTTTTATAGTGCCTCAGACACATGCATGCTCCGGAGTCTACCTACCTGTTCTTCAACAAAGGATACCAAGATAAATGAAAATAGAAGAAAAATAGAAAAACATAATTTATGCTTACCAGATACATTCCTTTCCTTCTGGATAGGGAGAGTCCACGGCTTCATTACTTACTGTTACTTTTGGGAAATACAACACCTGGCCACAAGGAGGAGGAAAAGACACCCCAGCCAAAGGCTTAACTATCCCACCCACTTCAGGGAACAAGGAAAAGTAGGAGAAATATCAGGGCATAAATGGTGCCAGAAGAATAAGAAATAATAGGGGGCCGTCCTTAGACAAGAAAAAACAGGCGGGGGTTGTGGACTTTCCCTATCCGGAAGGAAAGGAATTTATCTGGTAAGCATATGTTTTCCTTCCTAAGATAGGGAGAGTCCATGGCTTCATTCCTTACTGTTGGGAAAGCTATACCCAAGCTCCAGAAGACACTGAATGAATAACGGGAGGGAACAAAAAGGAAGAGGTGGACCCTGCTCTGAGGGCACCACAGCCTGCAAAACAGTTCTCCCGAAAGCTGCTTCAGCCGAAGCAAAAACATCAAACTAGTAAAAATTAGAAAAAGTATTTAAGGAGGACTAGGTACCCGCCTTACAAATCTGATCCATAGAGGCCTCGTTCTTAAAGGCCCAAGAGGAAGCCACTGCTCTAGTGGAAAGAGCCGCTATCCTCTCAGGAGAATGATGTCTGATAAGCTAAGCGGATGACACTCCTTAAACAAAAAGATAGGGAAGTTGAAGTAGCCTTCTGCCCCTTACGCTTGCCCGAATAGACAACAAACAAAGAGGAAGATTGTCTAAACTCCTTAGTAGCCTGAAGAAAGAACTTCAAGGCGCGAACCACATCCAAATGGTGAATTAAACGTTCCTTTGATAAAGGATTAGGAAACAAGGAAGGAACCACAATCTCTTGATTGATGCTGCGATCTGACACAACCTTAGGCAGAAAACCTAATGTAGTACGTAAAACTGCCTTATCTGCATGAAAAATGAAATAAGAGAACTCACATCGCAAAGCAGAGATCTCAGAAACTCTGCGCGCAGAGGCAATAGCCATTAAAAAGAGAACCTTCCAAGATAACAATTTAATGTCAACGGAATGCAGAGGCTCAAACGGAGCCTGTTGCAAAACACGAAGAACAAGATTTAGGCTCCAATGAGGAACCCCAGATCTAAACACAGGTCTGATCCTAATCAGAGCCTTAAAGGACTGCACGTCTGGAATCTCAGTCAGCCTCTTGTGCAATAAAACCCACAGGCCCGAAATCTGTCCCCACAGGGAACTAGCAGAAAAGCCCTCCTCCAGTCCATCCTGGAGAAAACGATAAGATCCTGACAACCTGAACTCTACCAGGAAAATCAATGCTCTTCACACCAGGATAAGCAGGTCCTCTACCCTTTGTGGTAGATACGCTGAGTAACTGGTTTACAAGCATGAATAAGAGTATCAATGACACTCTCAGAGAAACCCCTCTTTGCCAAGACTAAGTGTTCAATCTCCACACAGTCAGCATCAGAGAATCTAGATTTTGATGAACAAATGGACCTTGTAACAGCAGGTCTCTGCGACAAGGTAACTTTCACAGAGAAGATGAGGACATCCCCACTAGATACGCGAAACATGTCCTTCGTGGACACGATGGAGAAATCAGGATAACTGATACCTGCTCCTGCTTGATGCGGGCCACCACTCGAGGAAGAAGCGGTAATGGAGGAAAAAGATAGGAGTTTGAACCTCTAGGGCACTGCTTAGAACATCTATTAGATCCACTTGGGGATCCCTCGACCTGTACCAGAGTAACTTGGTATTGAGACGGGACACCATGATATATATCTCCGGCGTCCCCCGCTTGCTGCATATCTCTGCAAACACCTCTGGATGGAGAGACCATTCCCCTGGGTGTAAGGACTGAGAAAATCCACCTACCAGTTGTCCACACCAGGAATGTGGATCACTGACAGAGAACAGATATGGGCCTCCGCCCACTCCAGAATCTGAGATACTTCCTTCATCGCCAAGGAACTTCTCGTTCCCCCCTGATGGTTGATGTAAGCAACCGAGGATATATTGTCTGATTGGAATCTGATAAACTGGGACGGACCCAGAAGTGGCCAAGCCTTCAAGGCATTGAAGATTGCCCATAGTTCCAAAATAGATCAGGAGGGAGGACTCCTCCTGAGTCCACAACCCCTGTGCCTTCCTGACATCCCAAACAGCTCCCCATCCAGATAGACTTGTGTCCGTAGTCACAATCACCCAGGATGATCTTAAGAAACACATCCCTGGGGACAGATGATCTGGACAGAGCCACCAAGAGAGCGATTCTCTCGACCGGCTGTCTAATACAATCTGTAGAGACCGATCAGAATGATTGCCTTTCCACTGTCTCAGTATACACAGTTGTAAAGGTCTGAGACGGAACTTGGCAAAAGGAATGATGTCCATGCAGGACACCATGAGACCAATCACCTCAATACACTGAGCCACAGAGGGACTCAAGGAGGTCTGGAGGGCAAGACATGCTGAAGTTAACTTGCACTGTCTCTGGTCTGTTAGAAATATCCTCATGGACATGGAGTCTATTATAGTACAAAGTAATTCCACCCTGGTACTTGGGATAAAAGAACTATTTTCCAAGTTTATCTTCCATCCATTTGATCAAAGACGACTGAGAAGGGACTCTGAGTATTCTTCCGTAAGACGAGAAGATGGTGCATGCACCAGAATATTGTCAAAGTATGGGGCTACTGTAATATCCTGAGTTCTGGCAACGGTTGGAAGAGTCCCGAGAACCTTTGTAAGGATTCTTGGAGCAGTAGCTAGGCCAAACGGAAGGGCAATGAACTGGAAGTGCTGGTCCAGGAGTGCAATCCTCAGGAACTGAAAGTGTTCCCTGTGGATTTTAACATGAAGGTAAGTGTCCTTCAGATCTATAGTGGTCATAAACTGGCCTTCCTGAACTAAAAGAAGGATGGACCTTATCGTCTCCATCTTGAAGGAAGGGACACTTAGAAATTTGTTTAAGCACTTTAGGTCCAGAATTGGGCGGAAAGTTCCCTCCTTCTTTGGGACCACGAAAAGGTTTGAATAAAACCCCAAACCTCTTTCTTCGATAGGCACCGGGACAACAACTACTAAGGAGGATAGGTTCCGAATGCACCCTAGAAAGGCATCCCTCTTTTCTGGTCTGTAGACAGGTCAGAGAGTAGGAATCTGACCCTGGGCGGATGAGATTTGAAGCCTATCTTGTATCCCTGAGTACGACCTCAAGGACTCACGGATCCTGTACGTCCCTGAAACAAGCGTCTGAAAAGAGACAGTCTGTCCCTACACAATCCAATCCCGGATCGGGGGCCGCCCCTTTATGCTGATTTGTTTTATGTAGGCTTCTTAATCTGCTTGGACTTATTCCAGGACTGAGCCCGCTTTTAAGTACTCTTGGGTTGCTCAGGCTTGGAGGATTGTTGTAGTTGGGATTTGTCAGAATGAAAGGAACGAAAATTAGAAGATTGTCGTCCCTTTGACTTGTTCTTCTTACCATAGAAATAATGGAGTCCAGGCCTGGACCAAATTGAATCCTTCCCTTGAAGGGAAGAGAAAGGAGTCTGGACTTAGAAGTCATATATGCAGACCAAGACTTCAAGTAGAGAGCCCGGCGGGCTAGAACCGCAAAGCCAGAGGACTTTGCATTCAGGCAAATAATTTGCATGTTTGCATCAAAGATAAAAGAATTAGTAATTCTCAAAGCTTTAATTCTGTCTTAAATATCCTTGAGGGGAGACTCCACCTCAATGAGTTCCGACAAAGAATCGCACCAGTAGGTAGTTGCTCCGTCAACCGAAGCAACTGCAACCTCCGGTTGAAATAAAACATAATTTATGCTTACCTGATAAATTTATTTCTCTTGTAGTGTGTTCAGTCCACGGGTCATCCATTACTTATGGGATATATTCTCCTTCCCACCTTCCCAACAGGAAGTTGCAAGAGGATCACCCAAGCAGAGCTGCTATATAGCTCCTCCCCTCACATGTCATATCCAGTCATTCGACCGAAACAAGACGAGAAAGGAGAAACTATAAGGTGCAGTGGTGACTGGAGTTATAATTTTAAAATTTAGAACCTGCCTGAAAAAGACAGGGCGGGCCGTGGACTGAACACACTACAAGAGAAATAAATTTATCAGGTAAGCATAAATTATGTTTTCTCTTGTTAAGTGTGTTCAGTCCACGGGTCATCCATTACTTATGGGATACCAATACCAAAGCTAAGTACACGGATGATGGGAGGGACAAGGCAGGAACATTAAACAGAAGGAACCACTGCCTGTAGAACCTTTCTCCCAAAACCAGCCTCCGAAGAAGCGAAAGTGTCAAATTTGTAAAATTTGGAAAAAGTATGAAGTGAAGACCAAGTTGCAGCCTTGCAAATCTGTTCAACAGAGGCCTCATTCTTAAAGGCCCAGGTGGAAGCCACAGCTCTAGTGGAATGAGCTGTAATTCTTTCAGGAGGCTGCTGTCCAGCAGACTCATAGGCTAAACGTATTATGCTACGAAGCAAAAAAGAGAGAGAGGTAGCCAAAGCCTTTTGACCTCTCCTCTGTCCAGAGTAAACGACAAACAGAGAAGAAGTTTGTCGAAAATCTTTAGTTGCCTGTAAGTAGAACTTCAGAGCACGGACCACGTCTAGATTATGCAAAAGACGTTCCTTCTTTGAAGAAGGATTAGGACATAATGATGGAACAACATCTTGATTGATATTCCTGTTAGAAACAACCTTAGGTAAAAACCCAGGTTTAGTACGCAGAACTACCTTATCTGAATGAAAGATCAGATAAGGAGAATCACAATGTAAGGCAGATAACTCAGAAACTCTTCGAGCCAAGGAAATAGCCATCAAAAACAAAACTTTCCAAGATAAAAGCTTAATATCAATGGAATGAAGGGGTTCAAACGGAACACCCTGAAGAACTTTAAGAACCAAGTTTAAGCTCCACGGAGGAGCAACAGCTTTAAACACAGGCTTAATTCTAGCCAAAGCCTGACAAAAGGCCTGGACGTCTGGATGCTCTGCCAGACGTTTGTGTAAAAGAATAGACAGAGCTGAAATCTGTCCCTTTAGCGAACTAGCGGATAAACCCTTTTCTAAACCCTCTTGTAGAAAAGCTAATATCCTAGGAATCCTAACCTTACTCCATGAGTAACTCTTGGATTCGCACCAATATAAATATTTACGCCATATCTTATGGTAAATTTTTCTTGTCACAGGTTTCCGAGCCTGTATTAATGTATCAATAACCGAATCCGAAAACCCACGCTTTGATAGAATCAAGCGTTCAATTTCCAGGCAGTCAGCCTCAGAGAAATTAGGTTTGGATGGTTGAAAGGACCCTGAATTAGAAGGTCCTGCCTCAGAGGAAGAGACCAAGGTGGACAGGACGACATGTCCACTAGGTCTGCATACCAGGTCCTGCGTGGCCACGCAGGCGCTATCAGAATTACCGATGCCCTCTCCTGTTTGATCCTGGCAATCAGCCGAGGTAGCAACGGAAATGGTGGAAACACATAAGCTATGTTGAAAACCCAAGGGGCTGCTAATGCATCTACCAGCACCGCTCCCGGGTCCCTGGACCTTGATCCGTAACAAGGAAGCTTCGCGTTCTGGCGAGATGCCATGAGATCCAGATCCGGTTTGCCCCAACGACGAATCAGTTGAGCAAATACCTCCGGGTGAAGTTCCCACTCTCCCGGATGAAAAGTCTGGCGACTTAGGAAATCCGCCTCCCAGTTCTCTACGCCTGGGATGTGAATCGCTGACAGGTGGCAAGAGTGAAACTCTGCTCAGCGAATTATCTTCGAGACTTCCAACATCGCTAGGGAACTCCTGGTTCCCCCTTGATGATTGATGTAAGCCACAGTCGTGATATTGTCCGACTGAAATCTGATGAACCTCAGCTTTGCTAACTGAGGCCAAGCTAGAAGAGCATTGAATATTGCTCTTAATTCTAGAATGTTTATTGGGAGGAGTTTCTCCTCCTGAGTCCACGATCCCTGAGCCTTCAGGGAATTCCAGACTGCTCCCCAGCCTAGAAGGCTGCCATCCGTTGTTACAATCGTCCAATCTGGCCTGCGAAAGGTCATTCCTTTGGACAGATGAACCGGTGACAACCACCAGAGAAGCAAATCTCTGGTCTCCTGGTCCAGATTTAGCAAAGGGGACAGATCTGAGTAATCCCCGTTCCATTGACTGAGCATGCATAGTTGCAGCGGTCTGAGATGCAGGCGCGCAAATGGCACTATGTCCATTGCCGCTACCATTAAGCCGATTACCTCCATGCACTGAGCTACCGATGGGCTTGGAACGGAATGAAGGACACGGCAAGCATTGAGAATCTTTGATAACCTGGACTCCGTCAGGTAAAACTTCATCTCTATAGAATCTATAAGAGTTCCTAGAAAAGGAACCCGTGTGAGTGGTAACAGAGAACTCTTTTCCACGTTCACTTTCCACCCATGCGACCTCAGAAATGCTAGAACTATCTCTGTATGAGACTTTGCATTCTGAAAACTTGACGCTTGTATCAGAATTTCGTCTAGGTACGGAGCCACCGCTATGCCTCGTGGTCTTAGTACCGCCAGAAGTGAGCCCAGAACCTTCGTAAAAATTTTCGGGGCCGTGGCTAACCCGAAGGGAAGAGCCAAAAACTGGTAATGCCTGTCTAGAAAGGCAAACCTCAGGTACCGATAATGATCTTTGTGAATCGGTATATGAAGGTAAGCATCCTTTAAGTCCACTGTGGTCATATATTGACCCTCTTGGATCATGGGTAGGATGGTTCTAATGGTTTCCATCTTGAACGATGGTACCCTTAGGAATTTGTTTAAGATCTTTAAGTCCAAGATTGGTCTGAAGGTTCCCTCTTTTTTGGGAACCACAAATAGATTTGAGTAAAATCCTTGTCCCTGTTCCGATCGCGGAACTGAGTGGATCACCCCCATGATTAAGAGGTCTTGTACACATTGTAGAAATGCCTCTCTCTTTACTAGGTTTGTCGATAACCTCGAAAGATGGAACCTCCCTTGTGGAGGAGAGGATTTGAAATCCAGAAGGTATCCCTGAGATATAATCTTTAACGTCCAGGGATCCTGCACATCTCTTGCCCAAGCCTGGGCAAAGAGAGAAAGTCTGCCCCCCACTAAATCCGTCTCTGGATAGGGGGCCCTGACTTCATGCTGTCTTAGGGGCGGGAGTAGGCTTTCTGGCCTGCTTGCCCTTGTTCCATGACTGGTTGCCTTTCCAACCCTGTCTGTAACGAGCAGTAGTTCCTTCCTGTTTTGGAGCGGAGGAAGTCGATGCTGCTCATGCCTTGAAGTTACGAAAGGCACGAAAATTAGACTGTTTGGCCTTTGGTTTGGCCCTGTCCTGAGGAAGGGCGTGGCCCTTACCTCCCGTAATGTCAGCAATAATTTCCTTCAAGCCGGGCCCGAATAAGGTCTGCCCTTTGAAAGGAATGTTAAGTAGTTTAGACTTGGAAGTTACATCCGCTGACCAGGATTTAAGCTAGAGCGCTCTGCGCGCCTGTATGGCGAATCCGGAATTTTTAGCCGTAAGTTTGGTTAGATGTACTACGGCATCTGAAACAAACGCATTAGCTTGCTTAAGGGTTCTAACTTTGCTCAAGGCCTCATCCAACGGCTCTGTACGAATCGCCTCTTCCAGAGACTCAAACCAGTATGCCGCTGCAGCCGTGACAGGCGCAATGCATGCAAGAGGCTGCAATATAAAACCCTGTTGAACAAACATTTTCTTAAGATAACCCTCTAATTTTTTATCCATTGGATCTGAGAAAGCACAGCTATCCTCCACCGGGATAGTGGTACGCTTGGCTAACGTAGAAACTGCTCCCTCCACCTTAGGGACCGTCTGCCATAAGTCTTGTGTGGTGGCGTCTATAGGGAACATTTTTCTAAATATCGGGGGAGGGGAAAAAGGCACACCGGGTCTATCCCACTCCTTACTGATAATTTCTGTAAGTCTTTTTGGTATAGGAAAAACGTCAGTACACACCGGTACCGCATAGTATCTATCCAACCTACACAATTTCTCTGGAATTGCCACCGTGTCGCAATCATTCAGAGCCGCTAATACCTCCCCTAGTAACACACGGAGGTTCTCAAGCTTAAATTTAAAATTTGAAATTTCTGAATCCGGTCTCCCCGGATCAGAACCGTCACCGACAGAATGAAGCTCACCGTCCTCATGTTCTGCAAGTTGTGACGCAGTATCAGACATGGCTCTCGTGTCATCAGCGCGCTCTGTCCTTAACCCAGAGCTATCGTGTTTGCCCCTTAATTCGGGCATATTATATAATACTTCTTTCATAACATTAGCCATATCATGTAAAGTGATTTGTAAGGGCCTAGATGTACTAGGTGTCTCAATCCTACGCATCTCCCAAGCGGGAGACGCAGGTACTGACACGTGAGGAGAGTTAGGCGGCATAACTTCCCCCTCGTTGTCTGGTGATAGCTTCTTTATCGGTACAGATTGACTTTTATTCAAAGCAATATCAATACAATTGGTACACATCGTTCTATTGGGCTCCACATTGGCTTTTGAACATGATGAACAAACAGTTTCCTCTGAATCAGACATGTTTAAAACAGACTTAGCAATGAAACTAACAAGCTTGGAAATCACTTTCAATAAGTTTTACAAGCAATATAAAAAACGCTGCAGCGCTTCAAAAATACAGATATAATTAAACAATTCTTAACAAGAAGTGTACTATTAGCAGAGGATTGCACCCATTAGCAAAAGGATGATTAAACCTTCAATACCCAAAACGGATAAAACAGATATCCATTAAGATTTAACGCTTTTAATCACAGTCAGCACACTGTCACAGATCTGCTGTGACTGATTACCTCCCTCACAAATGAAATTTGCAGACCCCTGAGCTCTCTAGAGACGTCCTGGATCAAGGAGGAAGAAGCAGAAAGACTGTGCAATAATTTTAACTGCGCAACAAGGCGCTAAAACAAGGGCCCTCCCACTCCAATCACAACAGTGGGAGCCCTGATATAACGGTTTCCATGCAGAAAAATATGTTAGCCATGTGGAAAAAATCATGCCCAAAGCGATTTATCACCAAAGTACCTCACAAAAAACGAATAACATGCCAGTAACGTTTTATTAAAAAACAACATTTTTCAATGTCATGCAAAGCTATCACTAAGCCTGCTACCAGTCGCTACCACTGCAGAGAAGGCTTAAGTATTATTTCAGTGTTAACAGTATTTTCTCAGTCAAATTCTAGTCCCTAGAATATAACTCGACTGCGCATACATTTATCAGCCTGATACCAGTTGCTACTACTGCATTTAAGGCTGTACTTACATCATACGGTAACAGCAGTATTTTCTTAGTCAATTCCATTCCCAGAAAATAAAGTACTGCACATACCTCATTTGCGGAGGACCCTGCATGCTATTCCAAGTTTCTGAAGTTACCCCACTCCTCAGAATGTCGAGAACAGCCAGTGGATCTTAGTTACGCCTGCTAAGATCATAGATAAAAAACGCAGGCAGTTTCTTCTTCCAAATACTGCCTGAGATAGAAAAACAGCACACTCCGGTGCCATTTAAAATAACAAACTTTTGATTGAAGAATAGTTAAGTAAAAACTCCAGCTCCTCTCGCGACCTCCTTCTTTGTTGAGGGTTGCAAGAGAATGACTGGATATGACATGTGAGGGGAGGAGCTATATAGCAGCTCTGCTTGGGTGATCCTCTTGCAACTTCCTGTTGGGAAGGTGGGAAGGAGAATATATCCCATAAGTGATGGATGACCCGTGGACTGAACACACTTAACAAGAGAAAACATAATTTATGCTTACCTGATAAATGTATTTCTCTTGTAGTGTATCCAGTCCACGGATCATCCATTACTTATGGGATATTAACTCCTCCCCAACAGGAAGTGCAAGAGGATTCACCCAGCAGAGCTGCTATATAGCTCCTCCCCTAACTGCCATTACCAGTCATTCGACCGAAAACATGCAGAGAAAGGAAAACCATAGGGTACAGTGGTGACTGTAGTTTAATGGAAAAATTACCTGCCTTAAAGTGACAGGGCGGGCCGTGGACTGGATACACTACAAGAGAAATAAATTTATCAGGTAAGCATAAATTATGTTTTCTCTTGTTAAGTGTATCCAGTCCACGGATCATCCATTACTTATGGGATACCAATACCAAAGCTAAAGTACACGGATGACGGGAGGGACAGGCAGGCTCTTTATACGGAAGGAACCACTGCCTGAAGAACCTTTCTCCCAAAAACAGCCTCCGAAGAAGCAAAAGTGTCAAATTTGTAAAATTTGGAAAAAGTATGAAGAGAAGACCAAGTTGCAGCCTTGCAAATCTGTTCAACAGAAGCCTCATTCTTAAAGGCCCAAGTGGAAGCCACAGCTCTAGTAGAATGTGCTGTAATTCTTTCAGGAGGCTGCTGTCCAGCAGTCTCATAGGCTAACCGTATTATGCTACGAAGCCAAAAGGAGAGAGAGGTAGCCGAAGCTTTTTGACCTCTCCTCTGACCAGAATAAACGACAAACAGGGAAGACGTTTGTCGAAAATCCTTAGTTGCCTGTAGATAAAATTTCAGGGCACGGACTACATCTAGATTGTGTAGCAGACGTTCCTTTTTCGAAGAAGGATTAGGACACAAAGATGTAACCACAATCTCTTGATTGATATTCCTGTTAGTGACCATCTTAGGTAGGAACCCAGGTTTAGTACGCAGAATTACCTTGTCTGAATGAAAAATCAGATAAGGAGAATCACAATGTAAGGCAGATAACTCAGAGACTCTTCGAGCCGAGGAAATCGCCATTAAAAACAGAACTTTCCAAGATAACAACTTGATATCAATGGAATGAAGGGGTTCAAACGGAACCCCCTGTAAAACATTAAGAACTAAGTTCAAACTCCATGGTGGAGCAACAGTTTTAAACACAGGCTTGATCCTAGCTAAAGCCTGACAAAAAGCTTGAACGTCCGGAACTTCTGACAGACGTTTGTGTAAAAGAATGGACAGAGCTGAAATCTGTCCCTTTAAGGAACTAGCGGATAAACACTTTTCTAAACCTTCTTGTAGAAAAGACAATATCCTCGGAATCCTAACCTTACTCCATGAGTAACTCTTGGATTCGCACCAATATAAGTATTTGCGCCATATCTTATGGTAAATCTTTCTGGTAACAGGCTTCCTAGCCTGTATTAAGGTATCAATAACTGACTCAGAAAAACCACGTTTTGATAAAATCAAGCGTTCAATTTCCAAGCAGTCAGCTTCAGAGAAATTAGATTTTGATGTTTGAAGGGACCATGGATCAGAAGGTCCTGTTTCAGAGGTAGCGACCAAGGTGGACAGGATGACATGTCCACTAGATCTGCATACCAAGTCCTGCGTGGCCATGCAGGCGTTATTAGAATCACTGATGCTCTCTCCTGTTTGATTCTGGCAATCAATCGAGGAAGCATTGGGAAGGGTGGAAACACATAAGCCATCCCGAAGGTCCAAGGTGCTGTCAAAGCATCTATCAGAACTGCTCCCGGATCCCTGGATCTGGACCCGTAACGAGGAAGCTTGGCGTTCTGTCGAGACGCCATGAGATCTATCTCTGGTTTGCCCCAACATCGAAGTATTTGGGCAAAGACCTCCGGATGAAGTTCCCACTTCCCCGGATGAAAAGTCTGACGACTTAAGAAATCCGCCTCCCAGTTCTCCACTCCCGGGATGTGGATTGCTGACAGGTGGCAAGAGTGAGACTCTGCCCAGCGAATTATCTTTGATACTTCCATTATTGCTAGGGAGCTTCTTGTCCCTCCCTGATGGTTGATGTAAGCTACAGTCGTGATGTTGTCCGACTGAAACCTGATGAACCCCCGAGTTGTTAACTGGGGCCAAGCCAGAAGGGCATTGAGAACTGCTCTCAATTCCAGAATGTTTATTGGTAGGAGACTCTCCTCCTGATTAAATTGTCCCTGAGCCTTCAGAGAATTCCAGACAGCGCCCCAACCTAGTAGGCTGGCGTCTGTTGTTACAATTGTCCAGTCCGGCCTGCTGAATGGCATCCCCCTGGACAGATGTGGCCGAGAAAGCCACCATAGAAGAGAATTTCTGGTCTCTTGATCCAGATTCAGAGTAGGGGACAAGTCTGAGTAATCCCCATTCCACTGACTTAGCATGCACAATTGCAGCGGTCTGAGATGTAGACGTGCAAAGGGTACTATGTCCATTGCTGCTACCATTAAGCCGATCACCTCCATGCATTGAGCTACTGACGGGTGTTGAATGGAATGAAGGACACGGCATGCATTTTGAAGCTTTGTTAACCTGTCTTCTGTCAGGTAAATCTTCATTTCTACAGAATCTATAAGAGTCCCCAAGAAGGGAACTCTTGTGAGTGGAAAGAGAGAACTCTTCTTTTCGTTCACCTTCCATCCATGCGACCTTAGAAATGCCAGTACTAACTCTGTATGAGACTTGGCAGTTTGAAAGCTTGAAGCTTGTATCAGAATGTCGTCTAGGTACGGAGCTACAACAATTCCTCGCGGTCTTAGTACCGCCAGAAGAGCACCCAGAACCTTTGTGAAGATTCTCGGAGCCGTAGCCAATCCGAATGGAAGAGCTACAAACTGGTAATGCCTGTCTAGAAAGGCAAACCTTAGATACCGGTAATGATCTTTGTGAATCGGCATGTGAAGGTAAGCATCCTTTAAATCCACTGTGGTCATGTACTGACCCTTTTGGATCATGGGTAAAATTGTCCGAATAGTTTCCATTTTGAACGATGGAACTCTTAGGAATTTGTTTAGGATCTTTAAATCCAAGATTGGCCTGAAAGTTTTTTTTTGGGAACCACAAACAGATTTGAGTAAAACCCTTGTCCTTGTTCCGACCGCGGAACCGGATGGATCACTCCCATTAATAAAAGATCTTGTACGCAGCGTAGAAACGCCTCTTTCTTTATTTGGTTTGTTGACAACCTTGACAGATGAAATCTCCCTCTTGGGGGAGAGAATTTGAAGTCTAGAAGGTATCCCTGAGATATGATTTCTAACGCCCAGGGATCCTGGACATCTCTTGCCCAAGCCTGGGCGAAGAGAGAAAGTCTGCCCCCCACTAGATCCGTTCCCGGATCGGGGGCCCTCGATTCATGCTGTCTTAGGGGCAGCAGCAGGTTTCCTGGCCTGCTTGCCCTTGTTCCAGGACTGGTTAGGTCTCCAGCCTTGTCTGTAGCGAGCAACAGCTCCTTCCTGTTTTGGTGCAGAGGAAGTTGATGCTGCTCCTGCTTTGAAATTACGAAAGGAACGAAAATTAGACTGTCTAGCCTTAGGTTTGGCTCTGTCTTGAGGCAGGGCATGGCCTTTACCTCCTGTAATGTCAGCGATAATTTCTTTCAACCCGGGCCCGAATAAGGTCTGCCCTTTGAAAGGTATATTAAGCAATTTAGATTTAGAAGTAACGTCAGCTGACCAGGATTTTAGCCACAGTGCTCTGCGTGCCTGAATGGCGAATCCGGAATTCTTAGCCGTAAGTTTAGTTAAATGTACTACGGCATCTGAAATAAATGAGTTAGCTAACTTAAGGGCTTTAAGCTTGTGTGTAATCTCATCTAATGGAGCTGATTCAAGTGTCTCTTCCAGAGACTCAAACCAAAATGCTGCTGCAGCCGTGACAGGTGCAATGCATGCAAGAGGTTGCAATATAAAACCTTGTTGAACAAACATTTTCTTAAGGTAACCCTCTAACTTTTTATCCATTGGATCTGAAAAGGCACAGCTATCCTCCACCGGGATAGTGGTACGCTTAGCTAAAGTAGAAACTGCTCCCTCCACCTTAGGGACCGTTTGCCATAAGTCCCGTGTGGTGGCGTCTATTGGAAACATCTTTCTAAATATTGGAGGGGGTGAGAACGGCACACCGGGTCTATCCCACTCCTTAGTAACAATTTCAGTAAGTCTCTTAGGTATAGGAAAAACGTCAGTACTCGCCGGTACCGCAAAATATTTATCCAACCTACACATTTTCTCTGGTATTGCAACTGTGTTACAATCATTCAGAGCCGCTAACACCTCCCCTAGTAATACACGGAGGTTTTCCAGCTTAAATTTAAAATTTGAAATATCTGAATCCAGTTTGTTTGGATCAGAACCGTCACCCGCAGAATGAAGCTCTCCGTCCTCATGTTCTGCAAATTGTGACGCAGTGTCTGACATGGCCCTAATATTATCAGCGCACTCTGTTCTCACCCCAGAGTGATCACGCTTACCTCTTAGTTCTGGTAATTTAGCCAAAACTTCATTCATAACAGTAGCCATATCCTGTAATGTGATTTGTAATGGCCGCCCAGATGTACTCGGTGCTACAATATCACGCACCTCCCGAGCGGGAGATGCAGGTACTGACACGTGAGGCGAGTTAGTCGGCATAACTCTCCCCTAGTTGTTTGGTGAAATATGTTCAATTTGTACAGATTGACTTTTATTTAAAGTAGCATCAATACAGTTAGTACATAAATTTCTATTGGGCTCTACTTTGGCTTTAGCACATATAGCACAGATATCTTCCTCTGAATCAGACATGTATAACACACTAGCAAATAAACTAGCAACTTGGAAATACTTTTCAAGTAATTTACTATAATATGAAAACGTACTGTGCCTATAAGAAGCACAGAAAAAGTTATGACAGTTGAAAATTAATAAACTGAAAAGTTATAGCATCAAATCTTTGTAAAAAACACAATTTTAGCAAAGGATTGCTCCCATTAGCAAAGGATAACTAACCCTGATAGCAGAAAAAAAAAAAAAAAAAAAAAATACAGAAATAAACGTTTTTTTTTTATCACAGTCAACTACAATCTCACAGCTCTGCTGTGAGTGATTACCTCCCTCAAAACAAGTTTTGAAGACCCCTGAGTTCTGTAGAGATGAACCGGATCATGCAGGGAAGACAATAAACTTCTGACTGAATTTTTTGATGCGTAGCAAAAGCACCAAAAAAGGTCCCTCCCCCTCACACATAACAGTGAGAGAGATCAGTAAACTGTCATAAATTAAATAAAACGACTGCCAAGTGGAAAAAAATAGTGCCCAAAACATTTTTTCACCCAGTACCTCAGAAAATTAAACGATTTTACATGCCAGCAAAAAACGTTTAACATTAATAAATTGAGTGTTATTAAAAAGCCTGTTGCTAGTCCCTGCAAATTAGGCTAAAGTTTTATGCATACAGTATAATTCCAGTGAAGTGCCATTCCCCAGAATACTGAAGTGTAAAATATACATACATGACAGCCTTATACCAGTTGCTGCTACTGCATTTAAGGCTGAGTTTACATTATATCGGTATGGCAGAATTTTCTCATCAATTCCATTGTCAGAAAATAATAAGCTGCTACATACCTCTTTGCAGATTAATCTGCCCGCTGTCCCCTGATCTGAAGTTTACCTCTCCTCAGATGGCCGAGAAACAGCAATATGATCTTAACTACTCCGGCTAAAATCATAGAAAAACTCAGGTAGATTCTTCTTCAAATTCTACCAGAGAAGGAATAACACACTCCGGTGCTATTATAAAAACATAATTTATGCTTACCTGATAAATTCCTTTCTTCTGTAGTGTGATCAGTCCACGGGTCATCATTACTTCTGGTATATTACTCCTCCCCAACAGGAAGTGCAAGAGGATTCACCCAGCAGAGCTGCATATAGCTCCTCCCCTCTACGTCACTCCCAGTCATTCGACCAAGGACCAACGAGAAAGGAAAAGCCAAGGGTGAAGTGGTGACTGGAGTATAAATTAAAAAATATTTACCTGCCTTAAAAACAGGGCGGGCCGTGGACTGATCACACTACAGAAGAAAGGAATTTATCAGGTAAGCATAAATTATGTTTTCTTCTGTTAAGTGTGATCAGTCCACGGGTCATCATTACTTCTGGGATACCAATACCAAAGCAAAAGTACACGGATGACGGGAGGGATAGGCAGGCTCTTTATACAGAAGGAACCGCTGCCTGAAGAACCTTTCTCCCAAAAATAGCCTCCGATGAAGCAAAAGTGTCAAATTTGTAAAATTTGGAAAAAGTATGAAGCGAAGACCAAGTTGCAGCCTTGCAAATCTGTTCAACAGAGGCCTCATTCTTGAAGGCCCAAGTGGAAGCCACAGCTCTAGTAGAATGAGCTGTAATTCTTTCAGGAGGCTGCTGTCCAGCAGTCTCATAAGCTAAACGAATTATGCTACGAAGCCAAAAAGAAAGAGAGGTAGCGGAAGCTTTTTGACCTCTCCTCTGCCCAGAGTAAATGACAAACAGAGAAGACGTTTGTCGAAATTCCTTAGTTGCCTGTAAGTAAAATTTTAGAGCACGGACTACATCCAGGTTGTGCAGTAGACGTTCCTTCTTTGAAGAAGGATTTGGGCATAAAGAAGGAACAACAATCTCTTGATTGATATTCCTGTTAGTAACTACCTTAGGTAAGAACCCAGGTTTAGTACGCAGGACTACCTTATCCGAATGAAAAATCAAATAAGGAGAATCACAATGTAAGGCTGATAATTCAGAGACTCTTCGAGCCGAGGAAATAGCCATTAAAAATAGAACTTTCCAAGATAACAACTTTATATCAATGGAATGAAGGGGTTCAAACGGAACGCCCTGTAAAACATTAAGAACAAGGTTTAAACTCCATGGTGGAGCAACAGTTTTAAACACAGGCTTAATTCTGGCCAAAGCCTGACAAAAAGCCTGGACGTCAGGAACTTCTGACAGACGTTTGTGTAACAGAATGGACAGAGCTGAGATCTGTCCCTTTAATGAACTAGCAGATAAACCCTTTTCTAAACCTTCTTGTAGAAAAAACAATATCCTAGGAATCCTAACCTTACTCCAAGAGTAACCTTTGGATTCACACCAATATAGGTATTTACGCCATATCTTATGGTAAATCTTTCTGGTAATAGGTTTCCTAGCCTGTATTAAGGTATCAATAACTGACTCAGAAAATCCACGTCTTGATAAAATCAAGCGTTCAATTTCCAAGCAGTCAGCTTCAGAGAAGTTAGATTTTGATGTTTGAAGGGACCCTGTATCAGAAGGTCCTGTTTCAGAGGTAGAGACCAAGGTGGACAGGATGACATGTCCACCAGGTCTGCATACCAAGTCCTGCGTGGCCACGCAGGTGCTATTAGAATCACTGATGCTCTCTCTTGTTTGATTCTGGCAATCAATCGAGGAAGCAACGGGAAGGGTGGAAACACGTAAGCCATCCTGAAGTCCCAAGGTGCTGTCAGAGCATCTATCAGGACTGCTCCTGGATCCCTGGATCTGGACCCGTAACGAGGAAGCTTGGCGTTCTGTCGAGACGCCATGAGATCTATCTCTGGTTTGCCCCAACGTCGAAGTATTTGGGCAAAGACCTCCGGATGAAGTTCCCACTCCCCCGGATGAAGAGTCTGACGACTTAAGAAATCCGCCTCCCAGTTCTCCACTCCCGGGATGTGGATTGCTGACAGATGGCAAGAGTGAGACTCTGCCCAGCAAATTATCTTTGATACTTCCATCATAGCTAGGGAGCTTCTTGTCCCTCCCTGATGGTTGATGTAAGCTACAGTCGTGATGTTGTCCGACTGAAACCTGATGAACCCCCGAGTTGTCAACTGGGGCCAAGCCAGGAGGGCATTGAGAACTGCTCTCAATTCCAGAATGTTTATTGGCAGGAGACTCTCCTCCTGACTCCATTGTCCCTGAGCCTTCAGAGAATTCCAGACGGCACCCCAACCTAGAAGGCTGGCGTCTGTTGTTACAATTGTCCAGTCTGGTCTGCTGAATGGCATCCCCCTGGACAGATGTGGCCGAGAAAGCCACCATAGAAGAGAATTTCTGGTCTCTTGATCCAGATTCAGAGAAGGGGATAAGTCTGAGTAATCCCCATTCCACTGACTTAGCATGCACAGTTGCAGTGGTCTGAGGTGTAAGCGTGCAAAGGGTACTATGTCCATTGCCGCTACCATTAAGCCGATTACCTCCATGCATTGAGCCACTGACGGGTGTTGAATGGAATGAAGGGTGCGGCAAGCACTTTGAAGTCTTGTTAGCCTGTCCTCTGTCAGGTAAATCTTCATTTCTACAGAATCTATAAGAGTCCCCAGGAAGGGAACTCTTGAGAGTGGAACGAGTGAACTTTTCTTTTCGTTCACCTTCCATCCATGTGACCTTAGAAATGCCAGCACTAACTCTGTATGAGACTTGGCAGTTTGAAAGCTTGAAGCTTGTATCAGAATGTCGTCTAGGTATGGAGCTACCGAGATTCCCCGCGGTCTTAGTACCGCCAGAAGAGCACCCAGAACCTTTGTGAAGATTCTTGGAGCTGTAGCCAATCCGAATGGAAGAGCCACAAACTGGTAATGCCTGTCTAGGAAGGCAAACCTTAGGTACCGATAATGATCTTTGTGAATCGGTATGTGAAGGTAAGCGTCTTTTAAATCTACAGTGGTCATGTATTGACCCTCTTGGATCATAGGTAAAATTGTCCGAATAGTCTCCATCTTGAACGATGGAACTCTTAGGAATTTGTTTAGGATCTTTAAGTCCAGGATTGGTCTGAAAGTTCCCTCTTTTTTGGGAACCACAAACAGATTTGAGTAAAACCCCTGTCCCTGTTCTGATCGTGGAACTGGATGGATTACTCCCATTAACAAGAGCTCTTGTACGCAGCGTAGAAACGCCTCTTTCTTTGTCTGGATTGTTGACAATCTTGACAGATGAAATCTCTCTCTTGGAGGAGAGTATTTGAAGTCCAGAAGGTATCCCTGAGATATTATCTCTAGCGCCCAGGGATCCTGAACATCTCTTGCCCAAGCCTGGGCGAAGAGAGAAAGTCTGCCCCCCACTAGATCCGATCCCGGATCGGGGGCCCTCAATTCATGCTGTTTTAGGGGCAGCAGCAGGTTTCCTAGTCTGCTTGCCCTTGTTCCAGGACTGGTTAGGTTTCCAGCCTTGTCTGTAGCGAGCAACAGCTCCTTCCTGTTTTGGTGCAGAGGAAGTTGATGCTGCTCCTGCTTTGAAATTACGAAAGGAACGAAAATTAGACTGTCTAGTCTTGGCTTTGTCCTGAGGCAGGGCATGGCCTTTACCTCCTGTAATGTCAGCGATAATCTCTTTCAACCCGGGCCCGAATAAGGTCTGCCCTTTGAAAGGTATATTAAGCAATTTAGACTTAGAAGTAACATCAGCTGACCAGGATTTTAGCCACAGCGCCCTGCGTGCCTGAATGGCGAATCCTGAATTCTTCGCCGTAAGTTTAGTAAGATGTACTACGGCCTCCGAAATGAATGAATTAGCTAGTTTAAGGACCCTAAGCCTGTCCGTAATGTCGTCCAGAGTAGCTGAACCAATGTTCTCTTCCAGAGACTCAATCCAGAATGCCGCTGCAGCCGTGATCGGCGCAATGCATGCAAGGGGTTGCAATATAAAACCTTGTTGAACAAACATTTTCTTAAGGTAACCCTCTAACTTTTTATCCATTGGATCTGAAAAAGCACAGCTATCCTCCACCGGGATAGTGGTACGCTTAGCTAAGGTAGAAACTGCTCCCTCCACCTTAGGGACCGTTTGCCATAAGTCCCTTGTGGTGGCGTCTATTGGAAACATTTTTCTAAATATCGGAGGGGGTGAGAACGGCACACCGGGTCTATCCCACTCCTTAGTAACAATTTCAGTAAGTCTCTTAGGTATAGGAAAAACCTCAGTACTCGTCGGTACCGCAAAATATTTATCCAACCTACACATTTTCTCTGGTATTGCAACTGTGTTACAATCATTCAGAGCCGCTAACACCTCCCCTAGTAATACACGGAGGTTTTCCAGTTTAAATTTAAAATTTGAAATATCTGAATCCAGTCTGTTTGGATCAGAACCGTCACCCACAGAATGAAGTTCTCCATCCTCATGTTCTGCCACCTGTGACGCAGTGTCTGACATGGCCCTAATATTATCAGCGCACTCTGTTCTCACCCCAGAGTGATCACGCTTACCTCTTAGTTCTGGTAATTTAGCCAAAACCTCAGTCATAACAGTAGCCATATCCTGTAATGTGATTTGTAATGGCCGCCCAGATGTACTCGGCGCTACAATATCACGCACCTCCCTCTGAGCGGGAGATGTAGGTACTGACACGTGAGGCGAGTTAGTCGGCATAACTCTCCCCTCGTTGTTTGGTGAAATTTGTTCAATTTGTACGGATTGACTTTTATTTAAAGTAGCATCAATACAGTTAGTACATAAATTTCTATTGGGCTCCACTTTGGCATTGCAACAAATGACACAGGTATCATCCTCTGAGTCAGACATGTTTAACACACTAGCAAATAAACTTGCAACTTGGAAATACAATTCAATTAGAATAATATTAAAACGTACTGTGCCTTTAAGAAGCACAGAAGATCTATGACAGTTGAAAATTAATAAATTGAAACAGTTATAGCCTCAATCCTTGTAAACAACACAACTTTAGCAAAGTTTTAAAAGTTTAATCCCATTAGCAAAGATAACAAATTCTGAAAGCAGGAAACAAATTACAGAATAAACGTTTTTTATCTCAGTCAAACTATAATTCTCACAGCTCTGCTGAGAGAAATTACCTCCCTCAAAATAAGTTTTGAAGACCCCTGAGCTCTGTAGAGATGAACCGGATCATGCAGGGAATACAATGAGTTGCTGACTGAAATATTTGATGCATAGTAAAAGCGCCAAAAAACGGCCCCTCCCCCTCACACACAGCAGTGAGGGAGAACAGAAACTGTCAGAAAAACAGATTAAGCAACTGCCAAGTGGAAAAATAGTGCCCAAACATTTATTCACACAGTACCTCAGCAAATGAAAACGATTTTACATTCCAGCAAAAACGTTAAACATAATCTCTAGTTATTAAACAGCTTTATGTATTTCTTACAGTGTAATTCTAGTGAAGTACCATTCCCCAGAATACTGAAGTGTAAAGTATACATACATGACATTATATCGGTATGGCAGGATTTTCTCATCAATTCCATTGTCAGAAAATAAAAACTGCTACATACCTCTATGCAGATTCATCTGCCCGCTGTCCCCTGATCTGAAGTTTACCTCACTCCTCAGATGGCCGAGAACAGCAATATGATCTTAACTACTCCGGCTAAAATCATAGCAAAACTCTGGTAGATTCTTCTTCAAACTCTGCCAGAGAGGTAATAACACACTCCGGTGCTATTTTAAAATAACAAACTTTTGATTGAAGATATAAAACTAAGTATAATCACCATAGTCCTCTCACACATCCTATCTAGTCGTTGGGTGCAAGAGAATGACTGGGAGTGACGTAGAGGGGAGGAGCTATATGCAGCTCTGCTGGGTGAATCCTCTTGCACTTCCTGTTGGGGAGGAGTAATATCCCAGAAGTAATGATGACCCGTGGACTGATCACACTTAACAGAAGAAATAACAAACTTTTGATTGAAGGTATGAAACTAAGTATAATCACCACAGTCCTCTCACACATCCTATCTATTCGTTGGGTGCAAGAGAATGACTGGTAATGGCCGTTAGGGGAGGAGCTATATAGCAGCTCTGCTGGGTGAATCCTCTTGCACTTCCTGTTGGGGAGGAGTTAATATCCCATAAGTAATGGATGATCCGTGGACTGGATACACTTAACAAGAGAAAAATCCTGTATGTTAAAACATCTTTCACAGAAAGGTTTCCATTTTCTTATCCATCGGCTCTCTGAACGAAGAACTATCCTCAAGAGGTATAGTAGTTCGTTTAGCAAGCGTAGATATAGCACCATCCACCTTAGGAATGGAGCCCCACAAATCCAGTTGAGAGTTTGGGACCAGGAACAACTTTTTAAAAGTAGACGAGGGGGAAAAGGAAAAACCAATTCCCATTCGTTCTTAAGAACGTTCACCATCTTAACCGGCACAGGAAAAGTTAAAGGAACTTTCCTGTCTTCATAAATTCTGTCTAAATTAGGTATCAAAGGTTCTTCAGGCAGCGAGGCTTCTGGAACCTCTAGCATAGACAGAGCCTCCCACCCAGAAAGTTCCCCCTCTAAAGCTATAGAGGTTAACTCATCATCGGGTAACTGGGACATAATAGCTAAATCTGATAAATATTTAGATGACTCCTGGTCAGCAGAGCTATGTTTAACATAGCTCTGGCATTTGTTAGAGTGAGCTAAAACACTGAGGGCCGCAGACACCACCCTTTGCAACTGCGCGGCAAAGTCCACAGGAAGACAGCCCCCTCCGGATGGAGGATTAGATGTGCTACGGGGAACTGCATGTGGAGTGGATAGTGTAGCAAGGGTAGTAATCACACGGGACGCAGAGTCCCGAGAGGTAGACGGCTCAGAGGGACTAATAGCCTTAGCTATTCTTAGACTTTATAACAGTGTCAAGGCATGTGGAACATCATTGAGTGGGCGGGAAAACCACGGCCTCCTCACAATATAAACAGGTATGATTTAGTACAGAAGAAGTACCTTCTATGTTAGAGTCCTCCATAGCTAAGGTTATACCCACAGAAGGACAAAAATAAAAACTTTTTTTTTTTTAAATACTCCCAATGGCTGGGGCACTCACCAGCTCCTAGAACCAGTAAACAGAGGAAATGCTCTCCTCAGGTTCAAATCTCAGCCGCAATAGAGGAAATGAACATAGACCACATGCTATGAAATGTAAAGCAAATTAATAGGAGCTGTGCAACACTTTCAAAAACGAAAGTGAAACCTGTTTGTTCCAGCCAAAAACAATCTATGGGCCCAAAAAATAAAATCACACAAAGCAGCATGTGAATAATTAATACACTGATTAATTAACCCTAACTGTTAAATAAACCCCCCTTAGAGGATATTAACCCTGGATCCTATCAAGGTATAAAGGAGCCCCACTGTGACCCTGTTCTAAGTGTAAAAAATTGAAACGATCTTACCTCCAGGATCCATGCTGTGGAACAGAACACAGCGTCTCAAGTGTGACAGTCTTATAGCAGAGCTCCTGACATGGACTTTAAAGAGAGAAAACAGGCAGTGAAACTGGTCAACACTACTTAGGAGCCGTTAGCAGTAGTCTGGTTGGTTTCGCAGAAAAACTTTCCCTGCATCTCCAGACTAACTTTCATCAATATTCTCACTGAGAGGTTGACATGACTACTTAAAACTCCAGTCCTATCTCGAATGGCAGATATCCTTTTTCAGGACTCTCCGAATCTTCTGACACTTCTCTGCCACCTCCTATCGTGACAAAAGGCAAAGAATAACTGGGGTAATGAGGAAGTGGGAGGGATATTTAAGACTTTGGCTGGGGTGTCTTTGCCTTCTCCTGGTGGCCAGGTGTTGTATTTCCCAACAGTAAGGAATGAAGCCATGGACTCTCCCTATCTTAGGAAGGAAATGTATTTCATTTTTTAATTTTACACAATCATAATCCTCAAAGAAAATGTATGGGATTTTTTTTGTCCCTTTAACACAAAGGAATAGGTGTAGAAGGCAGTACGGAAATTTGGACAAGCAGCAATATCCTGCAGCAAATTTATTTTTTCATTAGACAGATTGGTATGACAGACACCACAGTACGAACAAATTAACAGGAGGTTGCAAACAATCGTATCACAAAGGTTTTATAAGTCATGGAACCTATTGGGAAGTGTAAGTGTGTAAGTGACAGACAACTTGGAAAGAAAGCAGAAAATGTAGGCAAGCAAGAGGAACTGCACTTAGAAAAACAGATTTAAAATGCAAAGGCCCATACATATTGTAAATATTGCAGGTCAGCGTGCACCACCCCATACTAAATTCTGCTAATTTTAAAATGCTTGTTACAGATCATTGTATGAACACAGATTATCGTTCCATAATTGCAGATTTTTTATTTCTCTACACTGTAAGACATTACATTTTATCAATAAAGATAACTTAGAAAA
Organism: Bombina bombina; assembly: GCF_027579735.1. Classification (NCBI taxonomy): domain Eukaryota; kingdom Metazoa; phylum Chordata; class Amphibia; order Anura; family Bombinatoridae; genus Bombina; species Bombina bombina. Next base: position 864,747,232 of record NC_069504.1, read on the forward strand.
TCATCCTTCAGTTTTTTCATAAAGCTAATGCAGAGAGAAATTTATTTTAAATGAAGATGGACTAGAAGTGCCTATAATATTCACATAATTCTGAAGATAGCATTCTGCATACTCAGATATTTTTAAATTCCTCTTCTGTGTTTACTTCAACCACTTGGCTGGAAGTCAAGCAGGGTTATATGGGATTCTATACATTTTCACTTGTCTAAAAAATAAACCACACATGAACTTGTAAAATACCGAACTAATTAACGCCTAGATTTAGAGTTCTGCAGCCAAAGGGGTGCGTTGGCTACGCATGCTTTTTTTCCACCGCACTTTTTAAATACTGCTGGTATTTAGAGTTCACAGAAGGGCTGCGTTAGGCTCCAAAAAGGGAGCGTACAGGCATATTTACCGCCACTGCAACTCTCAATACCAGAGGTGCTTACGGACGCGGCCAGCTTCAAAAACGTGCTCGTGCACGATTCCCCCATAGGAAACAATGGGGCCGTTTGAGCTGAAAAAAAAACCTAACACCTGCAAAAAAGCAGCGTTCAGCTCCTAACGCAGCCCCATTGTTTCCTATGGGGAAACACTTCCTAAGTCTGCACCTAACACCCTAACATGAACCCCGAGTCTAAACACCCCTAACTTTACACTTATTAACCCCTAATCTGCCGCCCCCGCTATCGCTGACCCCGCATTATATTATTAACCCCTAATCTGCCGCTCCGTACACCGCCGCAACCTACGTTATCCCTATGAACCCCTAATCTGCTGCCCCTAACCCCCGCCGACCCCTATATTATATTTATTACCCCTAATCTGCCCCCCCCCCAACGTCGCCGCTACCTACCTACAATTATTAACCCCTAATCTTCCGACCAGACCTCACCGCTACTCTAATAAATGTATTAACCCCTAAAGCTAAGTCTAACCCTAACACCCCCCTAAGTTAAATATAATTTTTATCTAACGAAATAAAATACATCTTATTAAATAAATTAATCCTATTTAAAGCTAAATACTTACCTGTAAAATAAACCCTAATATAGCTACAATATAAATAAAAGTTACATTGTAGCTATTTTAGGATTAATATTTATTTTACAGGCAACTTTGTATTTATTTTAACCAGGTACAATAGCTATTAAATAGTTAATAACTATTTAATAGCTACCTAGTTAAAATAATTACAAAAGTACCTGTAAAATAAATCCTAACCTAAGTTACAATTAAACCTAACACTACACTATAAATACATTAATTAAACTACCTACAATTATCTACAATTAAACCTAACACTACACTATCAATAAATAAATTAAATACAAATACCTACAAATAAATACACTAACTAAAGTACAAAAAATAAAAATAGAACTAAGTTACAAAAAATAAAAAAAATATTTACAAACATTATAAAAATATTACAATTTTAAGCGAATTACACCTACTCTAAGCCCCCTAATAAAATAACAAAGCCTCCCAAAATAAAAAAATGCCCTACCCTATTCTAAAATAAAAATTGAAAAAAGGGCCTTTTGCGGGGCATGCCCCAAAGAATTTTGCTCTTTTGCCTGTAAAAAAAACATACAATACCCCCCCCCCCAGCATTACAACCCACCAACCACATACCCCTAATCTAACCCAAACCCCCCTTAAATAAACTTAACACTAAGCCCGTGAAGATCTTCCTACCTTGTCTTCACCACGCCGGGTATCACGATCCGTCCAGAAGAGGGTCCGAAGTCTTCCTCCTATCCGGGGCTGAAGAGGTCCATCATCCGGATCAAGTCTTTATCCAAGCGGGGGCTGAAGAGGTCCATCATCCGGGCCGGCTGAAATCTTCATCCAAGCGGGGGCTGAAGAGGTCCATCATCCGGCTGAAGTCTTCTATCAAGCGGCATCTTCAATCTTCTTTCCTCCGGCTCCATCTTCATCCCGCCGACGCGGAACATCCATCCTGGCCGACGACTTCCCGACGAATGACGGTTCCTTCAAGGGACATCATCCAAGATGGCGTCCCTCGAATTCCGATTGGCTGATAGGATTCTATCAGCCAATCAGGATTAAGGTAGGAAAATTCTGATTGGCTGATGGAATCAGCCAATCAGATTCAAATTCAATCAGATTGGCTGATCCAATCAGCCAATCAGATTGAGCTCGCATTCTATTGGCTGATCGGAACAGCCAATAGAATGCGAGCTCAATCTGATTGGCTGATTGGATCAGCCAATCGGATTGAACTTGAATCTGATTGGCTGATTCCATCAGCCAATCAGAATTTTCCTACCTTAATTCCGATTGGCTGATAGAATCCTATCAGCCAATTGGAATTCGAGGGACGCCATCTTGGATGACGTCCCTTAAAGGAACCGTCATTCGTCGGGAAGTCGTCGGCCAGGATGGATGTTCCGCGTCGGCGGGATGAAGATGGAGCCGGAAGAAAGAAGATTGAAGATGCCGCTTGATAGAAGACTTCAGCCGGATGATGGACCTCTTCAGCCCCCCGCTTGGATAAAGACTTCAGCTCCGGATAGGAGGAAGACTTCGGACCCTCTTCTGGACGGATCAGTGATACCCGGCGTGGTGAAGAAAAGGTAGGAAGATCTTCAGGGGCTTAGTGTTAGGTTTATTTAAGGGGGGTTTGGGTTAGATTAGGGGTATGTGGGTGGTGGGTTGTAATGTTGGGGGGGATATTGTATGTTTTTTTTACAGGCAAAAGAGCAGAATTCTTTGGGGCATGCCCCGCAAGAGGCCCTTTTAAGGGCTGGTAAGGTAAAAGAGCTTTTCAATTTTTATTTTAGAATAGGGTAGGGCATTTTTTTTATTTTGGGGGGCTTTGTTATTTTATTAGGGGGCTTAGAGTAGGTGTAATTAGCTTAAAATTGTTGTAATATTTTTATAATGTTTGTAAATAATTTTTTTATTTTTTGTAACAGTTCTTTTCTTTTTTCTTTTTTTTTGTACTTTAGTTAGTTTATTTAATTGTATTTATTTGTAGGTATTTGTATGTAATTAATTTATTGATAGTGTAGTGTTAGGTTTAATTGTAACTTAGGTTAGGATTTATTTTACAGGTAATTTTGTATTTATTTTAACTAGGTAGCTATTAAATAGTTATTAACTATTTAATAGCTATTGTACCTGGTTAAAATAAATACAAAGTTGCCTGTAAAATAAATATAAATCCTAAAAAAGCTACAATATAATTATAATTTATATTGTAGCTATATTCGGGTTTATTTTACAGGTAAGTATTTAGCTTTAAATAGGAATAATTTATTTAATAAGATTTATTTTATTTCGTTAGATTAAAATTATATTTAATTTAGGGGGGTGTTAGGGTTAGACTTAGCTTTAGGGGTTAATACATTTATTAGAGTAGCGGTAAGGTCCGGTCGGCAGATTAGGGGTTAATAATTGTAGGTAAGGTAGCGGCGACGTGGGGGGGGCAGATTAGGGGTTAATAAATATTATGTAGGGGTCGGCGGTGCTAGGGGCAGCAGATTACGGGTACATAGGGATAATGTAGGTTGCGGCTTTCGTGTGGTCGGCAGATTAGGGGTTAAAAAAATATATTAGAGTGGCGGCGATGTGGGGGGGGCCTCGGTTTAGGGGTACATAGGTAGTTTATGGGTGTTAGTGTACTTTAGAGCACAGTAGTTAAGAGCTTTAGGAACCGGCGTTAGCCCAGAAAGCTCTTAACTCCTGGCTTTTCTCTGCGGCTGGAGTTTTGTCGTTAGATTTCTAACGCTCACTTCAGCCAAGACTCTAAATACCGGCGTTAGAAAGATCCCATTGAAAAGATAGGATACGCAATTGGCGTAGGGGGATCTGCGGTATGGAAAAGTCGCGGCTGGAAAGTGAGCGTTAGACCCTTTCCTGACTGACTCTAAATACCAGCGGGCGGCCAAAACCAGCGTTAGGACCCCCTAACGCTGGTTTTGACGGCTAACGCAGAACTCTAAATCTAGGCGTTAGTTTTTCCCAAACAAAATCAAAATAGGTAAATGTCAGCTGAATTTATTCATCCGTTCAAAAGTTATTAGCATGTGAAAATTATTTAACACTAAGATCACATGAACTAAAGCTATAGCTACATTGTACTTATTAACCCCTTAGTGACCAGACCATTTTTCCATTTTCTTACCATTAAGGACCAGGGCTATTTTTACATTTCTGCGGTGTATGTGTTTAGCTGTAATTTTCCTCTTACTCATTTACTGTACCCACACATAATAACATAATTTATGCTTACCTGATAAATGTATTTCTCTTGTAGTGTAGTCAGTCCACGGGTCATCCATTACTTATGGAATATATCTCTTCCTAACAGGAAGCTGCAAGAGGATCACCCAAGCAGAGCTGCTATATAGCTCCTCCCCTCACATGTCATATTCAGTCATTCGACCAAAACCAGACGAGAAAGGAGAAACCATAGGGTGCAGTGGTGACTGGAGTTTAATTAAAATTTAGATCTGCCTTAAAGACAGGGCGGGCCGTGGACTGACTACACTACAAGAGAAATAAATTTATCAGGAAAGCATAAATTAGGTTTTCTCTTGTTAAGTGTAGTCAGTCCATGGGTCATCCATTACTTATGGAATACCAATACCAAAGCTAAAGTACACGGATGAAGGGAGGGACAAGGCAGGAACATTAAACAGAAGGAACCACTGCCTGAAGTACCTTTCTCCCAAAAATAGCCTCCGAAGAAGCAAAAGTGTCAAATTTGTAAAATTTTGAAAAAGTGTGAAGTGAAGACCAAGTTGCAGCCTTGCAAATCTGTTCAACAGAGGCCTCATTTTTAAAGGCCCAGGTGGAAGCCACAGCTCTAGTAGAATGAGCTGTAATCCTTTCAGGAGGCTGCTGTCCAGCAGTCTCATAGGCTAAACGTATTATGCTACGAAGCCAAAAAGAGAGAGAGGTAGCCGAAGCCTTTTGACCTCTTCTCTGTCCAGAGTAAACGACAAACAGGGAAGAAGTTTGACGAAAATCTTTAGTTGCCTGCAAATAGAACTTCAGGGCACGGACTACGTCCAGATTATGCAAAAGTCGTTCCTTCTTTGAAGAAGGGTTAGGACACAGTGATGGAACAACAATCTCTTGATTGATATTCCTGTTAGTAACTACCTTAGGTAAGAACCCAGGTTTAGTACGCAGGACTACCTTGTCTGAATGAAAAATCAGATAAGGAGAATCACAATGTAAGGCAGATAACTCAGAGACTCTTCGAGCCGAGGAAATAGCCATCAAAAACAGAACCTTCCAGGATAACAGCTTGATATCAATGGAATGAAGGGGTTCAAATGGAACGCCTTGAAGAACGTTAAGAACTAAGTTTAAGCTCCACGGCGGAGCAACAGTCTTAAACACAGGCTTAATCCTAGCTAAAGCCTGACAAAAAGCCTGAACGTCTGGAACTTCAGCCAGACGTTTGAGTAGAAGAATAGACAGAGCAGAAATCTGTCCCTTTAACGAACTAGCAGATAAGCCCTTTTCTAAACCCTCTTGTAGAAAGGACAATATCCTAGGAATCCTAACCTTACTCCATGAGTAACTCTTGGATTCGCACCAATATAAATATTTACGCCATATCTTATGGTAAATTTTTCTGGTAACAGGCTTCCTAGCCTGTATTAAGGTATCAATAACCGACTCCGAGAAGCCACGCTTTGATAGAATCAAGCGTTCAATCTCCATGCAGTCAGCCTCAGAGAAATTAGATTTGGATGGTTGAAAGGACCCTGAATTAGAAGGTCCTGTCTCAGAGGCAGAGACCACGGTGGACAGGACGACATGTCCACTAGGTCTGCATACCAGGTCCTGCGTGGCCACGCAGGCGCTATCAGAATTACCGAAGCTCTCTCCTGTTTGATCTTGGCAATCAAACGAGGAAGCATCGGAAATGGTGGAAACACATAAGCCATGTTGAAGACCCAAGGGGCTGTCAGAGCATCTATCAGCACCGCTCCCGGGTCCCTGGACCTGGATCCGTAACAAGGAAGCTTGGCGTTCTGGCGAGACGCCATGAGATCCAGATCTGGTTTGCCCCAACGATGAATCAGTTGAGCAAAGACCTCCGGATGAAGTTCCCACTCCCCCGGATGAAAAGTCTGGCGACTTAGAAAATCCGCCTCCCAGTTCTCCACGCCTGGGATGTAAATCGCTGACAGGTGGCAAGAGTGAGACTCTGCCCAGCGAATTATCTTTGAGACTTCCAACATCGCTAGGGAACTTCTGGTTCCCCCTTGATGGTTGATGTAAGCCACAGTCGTGATGTTGTCCGACTGAAATCTGATGAACCTCAGAGTTGCTGAGGCCAAGCTAGGAGAGCATTGAATATTGCTCTTAATTCCAGAATATTTATTGGGAGGAGTTTCTCCTCCTGAGTCCATAATCCCTGAGCGTTCAGGGAGTTCCAGCCTAGAAGGCTGGCGTCTGTTGTTACAATCGTCCAATCTGGCCTGCGAAAGGTCATCCCTTTGGACAGATGTGGCCGAGAAAGCCACCATAGAAGAGAATCTCTGGTCTCTTGATCCAGATTTACTAGGGGGGACAAATCTGAGTAATCCCCATTCCACTGACTTAGCATGCACAATTGCAGCGGTCTGAGATGCAGGCGCGCAAATGGTACTATGCCCATTGCCGCTACCATTAAGCCGATTACTTCCATGCACTGAGCTACTGACGGGTGTGGAATGGAATGAAGGACACGGCAAGCATTTAGAAGTTTTGATAACCTGGCCTCTGTCAGGTAAATTTTCATCTCTACAGAATCTATAAGAGTCCCTAGAAAGGGAACCCTTGTAAGTGGTGATAGAGAACTCTTTTCCACGTTCACCTTCCACCCATGCGACCTCAGAAATGCCAGAACTATCTCTGTATGAGACTTGGCAGTTTGAAAACTTGACGCTTGTATCAGAATGTCGTCTAGGTACGGAGTCACCGCTATGCCTCGCGGTCTTAGTACCGCCAGAAGTGAGCCCAGAACCTTTGTAAAGATTCTTGGAGCCGTAGCTAATCCGAAGGGAAGAGCTACAAACTGGTAATGCCTGTCTAGGAAAGCAAATCTTAGGTACAGATAATGATCCTTGTGAATCGGTATGTGAAGGTAGGCATCCTTTAAGTCCACTGTGGTCATGTACTGACCCTCTTGGATCATGGGAAGGATGGTTCGAATAGTTTCCATTTTGAATGATGGAACTCTTAGGAATTTGTTTAGGATTTTTAAGTCCAAGATTGGTCTGAAGGTTCCCTCTTTCTTAGGAACCACAAATAGATTTGAATAGAATCCTTGCCCGTGTTCCGTCCGCGGAACTGGGTGGATCACCCCCATTAGTAAGAGGTCTTGTACACAGCGTAGAAACGCCTCTTTCTTTATTTGGTTTGCTGATAACCTTGAAAGATGAAATCTCCCTCGTGGAGGAGAAGTTTTGAAGTCCAGGAGATATCCCTGAGATATGATCTCCAACGCCCAGGGATCCTGGACATCTCTTGCCCAAGCCTGGGCGAAGAGAGAAAGTCTGCCCCCACTAGATCCGTTTCCGGATAGGGGGCCCTCTCTTCATGCTGTCTTAGGGGCAGCAGCAGGTTTCTTGGCCTGCTTGCCCTTGTTCCAGGACTGGTTAACTTTCCAGCCCTGCCTGTAACGAGCAACAGCTCCTTCCTGTTTTGGAGCGGAGGAAGTTGATGCTGCTCCTGCCTTGAAGTTACGAAAGGCACGAAAATTAGACTGTTTGGCCTTTGATTTGGCCCTGTCCTGAGGTAGAGCATGGCCCTTACCTCCCGTAATGTCAGCTATAATTTCTTTCAAGCCGGGCCCGAATAAGGTCTGCCCTTTGAAAGGAATATTAAGCAATTTAGATTTAGAAGTCACGTCAGCTGACCAGGATTTAAGCCATAGCGCTCTGCGCGCTTGGATGGCGAATCCGGAGTTCTTAGCCGTAAGTTTGGTTAAATGTACGACGGCATCAGAAACAAATGCCGTTAGCTAGCTTAAGTGCTTTAAGCTTGTTCATAATTTCATCCAATGGAGCTGTGCGAATGGCCTCTTCCAGAGACTCAAACCAGAATGCCGCCGCAGCAGTGACAGGCGCAATGCATGCAAGGGGCTGTAAGATAAAACCTTGTTGAACAAACATTTTCTTAAGGTAACCCTCTAATTTCTTATCCATTGGATCTGAAAAGGCACAACTATCCTCCACCGGGATAGTGGTACGCTTAGCTAAAGTAGAAACTGCTCCCTCCACCTTAGGGACCGTCTGCCATAAGTCTCGTGTGGTGGCGTCTATAGGAAACATTTTCCTAAATATGGGAGGAGGGGAAAAAGGCACACCAGGTCTATCCCACTCCTTGCTAATAATCTCTGTAAGCCTTTTAGGTATAGGAAACACGTCAGTACACACCGGTACCGCATAGTATCTATCCAACCTACATAATTTTTCTGGAATTGCAACCGTGTTACAATCATTCAGAGCCGCTAATACCTCCCCTAGCAATATGTGGAGGTTCTCAAGCTTAAATTTAAAATTAGAAATCTCTGAATCCAGTCTCCCTGGATCAGATCCGTCACCCACAGAATGAAGCTCTCCGTCTTCATGTTCTGCAAACTGTGACGCAGTATCTGACATGGCTCTCACCTCATCCGCGCGCTCTGTCCTTAACCCAGAGCTAACGCGCTTGCCTCTTAATTCTGGCAATTTAGATAATACTTCTGTCATAACAGTAGCCATGTCTTGCAAAGTGATTTGTAAGGGCCTCCCTGATGTACTTGGCGCCACAAAATCACGCACCTCCTGAGCGGGAGGCGAAGGTACTGACACGTGAGGAGAGTTAGTCGGCATAACTTCCCCCTCGTTGTCTGGTGATAATTTCTTTACATGTAAAGATTGACTTTTATTTAAAGTAACATCAATGCAATTAGTACACAAATTTCTATTGGGCTCAACATTGGTCTTTAAACATAGTGAACAAAGAGATTCATCTGTGTCAGACATGTTTAAACAGACTAGCAATGAGACTAGCAAGCTTGGAAATACTTTTCTAAATAAATTTACAAGCAATATAAAAAAACGCTACTGTGCCTTTAAGAAGCACAAAAAGCTGTCACAGTTGAAATAACAATGAACCAAAATAGTTATAGCAACCAATTTTTCACATTAAATGTATTAAGTTAGTAAAGGATTACACCCACCAGCAAATGGATGATTAACCCCTTAATACACAAAAACGGATAACAATTTAATAATTAACGTTTTTATCACAGTCAAAACACACTGTCACAGGTCTGCTGTGACTGATTACCTCCCTCAAAATGAATTTTGAAGACCCCTGAGCTCTCTAGAGACGATCTGGATCATGGAGGATGAAGTAGACAGATTGTGACTGAATTTTTACTGCGCAAAAAAGCGCTAAAATAGGCCCCTCCCACTCATATTACAACAGTGGGGAAGCTCAGATAACTGTTTCTATGCAGAAAACAAAGATGGCCATGTGGTAAAAATCATGCCCCAATAAGTTTTATCACCAAGTACCTCACAAAAAACGATTAATATGCCAGTAAACGTTTTAAACATACATTTGAAAAGTTATGAAGTGTTATTAATAAGCCTGCTACCAGTCGCTTTTACTGCAGTTAAGGCTCATACATTATTTCAGTATTAACAGTATTTTCAGAGTCAATTCCATTCCTTAGAAAAATACATTCAGTGTACACACACTCATCAGCCTAATACCAGTCGCTATCACTGCATTTAAGGCTGAACTTACGTTACATATTGGTATCAGCAGTATTTTCTCAGTCAATTCCATTCCTCAGAAAAATAATTTACTGCACATACCTCATTTGCAGGGGGGCCCTGCATGCTATTCCCCTTTTCTGAAGTTACCTCACTCCTCAGATGAGAACAGCCAGTGGATCTTAGTTACGTCTGCTAAGATCATAGAAAACGCAGGCAGATTCTTCTTCTAATGCTGCCTGAGAACAAACAGCACACTCCGGTGCCATTTAAAATAACAAACTTTTGATTGAAGAAATAAACTAAGTTAAAAAACACCACAGACCTCTCACAGCGACCTATCTTTAGTTAGGCTGCAAGAGAATGACTGAATATGACATGTGAGGGGAGGAGCTATATAGCAGCTCTGCTTGGGTGATCCTCTTGCAGCTTCCTGTTAGGAAGAGATATATTCCATAAGTAATGGATGACCCGTGGACTGACTACACTTAACAAGAGAAATATACCATTTTTCTCACCATTAAATCAACTTTCTAAAGATACCTTTATTTTCATTATATCTTATAATTTTCTCTAAAATGTTTTTAAAACATATGATGAAAAATTGAAAAGAAAAGAAAAAAAAACACACTTTTTTTTTAACTTTGACCCCCAAAATCTGTTACATGTCTACAACCACCAAAAAACACCCATGCTAAATAGTTTCTAAATTTTGTCCTGAGTTTAGAAATACCCAATATTTTCATGTTCTTTGCCTTTTTTGCAAGTTATAGGGCAATAAGTACAAGTAGTACTTTGTTATTTCCAAACCAAATTAGCAAGTTAGATTGTAACACTGATATCTTTCAGGAATCCATGAATAACCCTTCATATGTATATATTTTTCTTTAGTAGACAACTCAAAGTATTGATCTATGCCCATTTTGGTATATTGCATGTCACCATTTCACCTCCAAATGTGATGGAAAAAAAAAAAATCTTCCTAAACTTTAGGTTTCTCACTGAAATTATTTACAAACAGCTTGCGCAATTATTGCACAAATGGTTGAAAATGCTTCTCTGGGAACCCCTTTACTAAGAAATAACAGACATATATGGCTTTGGCATTGCTTTTTGGTATTTAGAAGGCTGCTAAATGCCGCTGCGCACCACACATATATTATGCCCGGCAGTATAGGGGTTAATTAGGTAGCTTGTAGGGATCAGTCTCTCACCTGACACATCCCACTCCCTGATCCTTCCCTGACCCCTCTCAAACAGCTCTTTTTCCTCCTATACCTCACAATTGTATACATATTGTATGTGTGTATATATATATATATATATATATATATATATATATATATATACATACACACACACATATACAATACACACACACACTATCTCACAAAAGTAAGTACACCCCTCACATTTTTGTCAATATTTTATTATATCTTTTAATGTGACAACACTAAAGAAATGACACTTTGCTACAATGTAAAGTAGTGAGTGTACAGCCTGTATAACAGTGTAAATTTGCTGTCCCCTCAAAATAACTCAACACACAGCCATTAATGTCTAAACTGTTGGCAGCAAAAGTGAGTACACCCCTAAGTGGAAATGTCCAAATTAGGCCCAATTAGCCATTTTCCCTCCCCGGTGTCATGTGACTAAGTGTTAAGGTCTCAGGTGTGAATGGGGAGCAGGTGTGTTAAATTTGGTGTTATCGCTCTCACACTCTCTCATACTGGTCACTGGAAGTTCAACATGGCACCTCATGGCAAAGAACTCTCTGAGGATCTTAAAAAACAGAATTTATGCTTACCTGATAAATTACTTTCTCTTGTGGTGTATCCGGTCCACGGATTCATCCTTTACTTGTGGGATATTCTCATTCCCTACAGGAAGTAGCAAAGAGAGCACACAGCAAAGCTGTCCATATAGCTCCCCCTCTAGCTCCACCCCCCAGTCATTCGACCAAAGGTTAGGAAGAAAAAGGAGAAACCATAGGGTGCAGTGGTGACTGTAGTTTAAAAATAAAAACCACCTGTCTTAAAATGACAGGGCGGGCCGCGGACTGGATACACCACAAGAGAAAGTAATTTATCAGGTAAGCATAAATTCTGTTTTCTCTTGTAAGGTGTATCCAGTCCACGGATTCATCCTTTACTTGTGGGATACCAATACCAAAGCTTTAGGACACGGATGAAGGGAGGGAGCAAGACAGGTACCATAAACGGAAGGCACCACTGCTTGTAAAACCTCTCCCCCAAAAATAGCCTCCGAAGAAGCAAAAGTATCGAATTTGGAAAAAGTATGCAGCGAAAACCAAGTTGCTGCCTTACAAATCTGTTCAACAGAAGCCTCATTTTTAAAAGCCCATGTGGAAGCCACTGCTCTGGTAAAATGAGCAGTAATTGTTTCAGGAGGCTGCTGGCCAGCAGTCTCAAAGGCCAAACGGATGATGCTTTTCAGCCAAAAGGAAAGAGAGGTAGCGGTCGCCTTTTGACCTCTCCTCTTACCAGAATAGATAACAAACAAAGAAGTTGTTAGTCTGAAATCCTTAGTTGCTTAAAGCTGGCAAAGAGAATGACTGGGGGTGGAGCTAGAGGGGGAGCTATATGGACAGCTCTGCTGTGTGCTCTCTTTGCCACTTCCTGTTAGGAAGGAGAATATCCCACAAGTAAAGGATGAATCCGTGGACTGGATACACCTTACAAGAGAAAAGAATTGTTGCTCTACATAAAGATGGCATAGGCTATAAGAAGATTGCCAAGACCCTGAAACTGAGCTGCAGCACGGTGGGCAAGACCATACAGCAGTTTCACAGGACAGGTTCCAATCAGAACAGGCCTCGCCATGGTCGACCAAAGAAATTGAGTGCATGTGCTCAGCGTCATATCCAGAGGTTGTCTTTGGGAAATAGACGTATGAGTGCTGCCAGCATTGCTGCAGAGGTTAAAGGGGTGGGGGGTCAGCTTGTCAGTGCTCAAACCATACGCCGCACACTGCATCAAATTGGTCTGCATGGCTGTCGTCCTAGAAGGAAGCCTCTTCTAAAGATGATGCACAAGAAAGCATGCAAACAGTTTGCTAAAGACAAGCAGACTAAGGGCATGGATTACTGGAACCATGTCCTGTGGGCCGATGAGACCAAGATAAACTTATTGGGTTCAGATGGTTTCAAGCATGTGTGGCGGCAACTAGGTGAGGAGTACAAAGACAAGTGTGTCTTGCCTACAGTCAAGCATGGTAGTGGGAGTGTCATGGTCTGGGCCTGCATGAGTGCTGCCGGCACTGGCGAGCTACAGTTCATTGAGGGAACCATGAATGCCAACATGTACTGTGACATACAGAAGCAGAGCACTATCTCCTCGCTTCGGAGACTGGGCCGCAGTGCAGTATTCCAACATGATAACGACTCCAAACACACCTCCAAAAGAAGCTTAGGGTAAAGGTAATGGGCTAGCCAAGCATGTCTCCAGACCTAAACTCTATTGAGCATCTGTGGGGCATCCTCAAATGGAAGGTGGGGGAGTGCAAGGTCTCTGTGATGTCGTCAGAGGAGTGGAAGAGGACTCCAGTGGCAACTTGTGAAGCTCTGAGGAACTCCATGCCCAAAAGGGTTAAGGCAGTGCTGGAAAATAATGGTGGCCACACAAAATATTGACACTTTGGGCCCAATTTGGACATCTCCACTTAGGGGTGTGCTCACTTTTGTTGCCAACGGTTTAGACATAATGTCTGTGTGTTGAGTTATTTTGAGGGGATAGCAAATTTACACTGTTATACAGGCTGTACACTCACTACTTTACATTGTGTCATTTCTTCAGTGTTGTCACATGAAAAGATATAATGAAAAGATGTATTAAAATATTTACAAAAATGTATTTACTTTTGTGAGATACTGTATATATATATATATATATATATATTATTATTTTTAAATATAATCTGCAGTGTTTGTTCCCCCCTTGGCCCCAACCTCCCTGACCCCCACCCCCCAAACAGCTCTCTAACCCTCCCCCCTCTACCTATTTGCCTCCATCTTGGATACTGGCAGTACCCAGTTTGCTAAAAATGTGCCTATTTTTAAAAAAATAAATAAACCCATTTTTCAGTAGTGTAGCTGCCCCCCCTCATACCCTATCCACCTCCCAAATCTATTTCCCCAACACTTACTCCCCCCTCCCTCTCCCTCCTTACAATTATTATTATACTGTAGAGGTCCCACCCGCTTCCGCCCCCTCGCTCCAGGTCCTCTAATCTAGCGATGGGCCGCACACCCACCTCCCTCGTATCCCTCCCATGCCACTAACTATCAGCACCATCGCTGGCCAATGCATAGAGGGCCACAGAGTGGCCCTCTCTGCATTGGTTGCTTAAAAAACGGTATTGCACGATGCCTCAGCATCGAGACATCACTGCAATACACTGGAAGCGATCACGATCGCTTCCAGCGCTTGAAACCCCAGAGGACGTGCCAGGCACGTCCATGATTGTTACAAACCGTTTTTTGTAGGATGTGCATGGCACATCCTTTGTCGTTAAGGGGTTAAAAGATATGGGGTTGAAAAATTCCAAGTCTACAAGTCCTGGAAAAGATATTTTAAAGAATCACACCTAAACATATTGCATCAAACATACTCAACACCAACAGTCTTGTCTAAATGGGGCAAAAAAGTGGTCGATAAATGCATAAAATGTTCAGGATTGTTCATATATCATACAATTTTGGAATAAAACATAATTTATGTAAGAACTTACCTGATAAATTCATTTATTTCATGGTGGCAGGAGTCCAAGAGCTAGTGACGTATGGGATATACACATTCCTACCAGGAGGGGGCAAAGTTTCCCAAACCTCAAATGCCTATAAATACACCTCCCACCTCACTCATAGCTCAGTTTAACGTATAGCCAAGTTAGTGAGGTGTAAAAAGGAGTAAAAGCATAAAAAAAGGAACAGGATAAAGTGCTTTATATATATATATATATATATATATATATAAATATATATATATATAAAAGCATAACCGTGAAAAAAATTGGGTGAGTCTCATGGACTCTTGCCACCATGAAAAATTAATTTATCAGGTAATTTCTTACATACATTTTGATTTATTTCATATAGGTGGCAAGAGCTCATGAGTTAGTGACATATGGGATATAATACCTAAGATGTGGAAATCCAACAGTCACTAGAGAGGAAGGGATAAAATAAAAACAGCTATTTCCGCTGAGAATTAAATACAAAAAATAATTAAGTTTTCTTTAAAAAAAATGTAAAAAAACTCAAATCATAGGCACTAGAATCAAACAGACAGCTGCCTGAAGAACCTTTCTACCAAAGGCTGCTTCCAAAGAAGCAAACACATCAAAATGGTAAAATTTAGTAAAGGTATGCAAAGAAGACTAAGTTGCTGCTTTGCAAATTTGATCAACTGAAGCTTCATTATTGAAAGCCCAAGATGTGGCGACTGATCTAGTAGAATGAGCTGTAATTCGCTGAGGAAGAGACTGCCCCGCCACCAAATAAGCTTTGTGAATCAAAAGTTTCAACCAAGATGCCAAGGAAATGGTAAACTCAACATAATATGTCAAAGCTCTTACCACATCCAAAGACCTTTCAAGAGTATTCTTAGGGTTAGGACACAAGGAAAGAACGATAATTTCCTTATTGATGTTGTTAGAATTCACAACTTTAGTTAAAAATTTAAACGAAGTCCGCAAAACAGCTTTATCTGGATGAAAAATCAGATAAGGAGTCTCACAAGAGAGAGCAGACTATTCAGACTCTTCTAGCCAAAAGAAATAACACTTTCCAAGAAAGTAGTGTAATATCCAAAGAATGCATAGGCTCAAAAGTAGGAGCCTGCAAAATCTTTAAAACCAAATTGAGACTCTGAGGAGGAGAAATAGATTTAATAACAGGTTTGATACGAATCAAAGCCTGAACAAAAAACAGTGAATATCAGGAAGCTTAGCAAGAGTTGGATTCCGCCCAAGAAAGTATCAGACAAACTTCTTTCATTGCTAAAGGAATGTGAGTCCCCCCTTGATGATTGCCATATGCCACTGTTGTGATATTGCCTGTTTGAAAATGAATGTAAAGTTCTCTCTTCAATAGAGGCTAAGGGGTTAATTTATTATTGTGCGGACAGACATGAGACGATGTAGTGTATCATGCCAGCCGCACATCGATAAATGCCAACAGCTTACGCTGTCGGCATTTATCATTGCACGGTGTCAATCAACCCGATCGTATTCGATCGGACTGATTGCTGTCCGCCACCTCAGAGGTGGTGAACGAGTTAAGGAGCAGCAGTCTTCTTAACTTCCGCTTCAGGGGGAACTGAAGCGGAGTGGGTCGGAAGCAGCATCCACTGCTTCATAAATCAACCCCAAGCCTGAAGAGCTCTGAAAATACACTGAGTTCTAAAATATTGATTGGTAACCTCGCCTCTTGAGTATTCCAAACCCCTTGTGCTGTCAGAGACCCCCAGACAGCTCCCCAACCTGTAAGACTTGCATCTGTTGTGATCACAGTCCAGGAAGCACAAACAAAGGAGGCCCCTTGAACAATATGGTGATGGTTTAACCACCAAGTCAGAGAGAGTTGAGTGTTGGGATATAAGTATATCAACTGTGATATCCGAGTATAATCCCTGCACCACTGGTGCAACATGCAAAGCTATAAAGGTCTCATAAGAAAACGAGCAATGCGGATTGCATCCGATGCTGCAATCATATAGTAATTGAAGGGAATGATAGAGACTGAAGGTTTAGACAAGACAAGACCAATTTCATTCAGCTCCTGCCTGTTAGAGAGAGAGTCATGGACACTGAATCTATCTGGAAACCTAAAAAGGTGACCTTTGTCTGAGGAATCAATCAATTGATCCTCCAACCATGTCTTTGAAGAAACAACATTAGTTGTTTTGTGCGAGATTCGGCTAAATGTAAAGACTGAGCTAGTACCAAGATATCGTCCAAAGAAGGAAACACCGCAATACCCTGCTCTCTGATTACAGATAGAAGGGCACAGAGAACCTTCTTGAAAATTCTTGGTGCTGTTGCCAGGCCAAATGGAAGAGCGACAAAATGGTAATGCTTGTCTAGAAAAGAGAATCTCAGAAAATAATAGTGGTCTGGATGAATTGGAATATGAAGATAAGCGTCCTGTAAGTCTATTGTGGACATGAAATGACCTTGCTGAACAAAAAGGCAGAATAGTCCTTAGTAACCATCTTGAAAGTTGGGACTCTTACAAAACGATTTAAAGTTTTCAGACCCAGGATTAGACTCAAAGAATCTTCCTTCGTTGAGACAATGAATAGAAACCAAATCCCTGTTCCTGCTGAGGAACTGGTACAATCACCGCTCAAAGCTCTATGTCTGAAACACACTTCAGAAAAGCCTGAGCCTTCACAGGGTTTGCTGGAACAAGACTAAGAAAAAATCTTCCCATAGGAGGTCTTATTCTGAAACCTATTCAATACCCTTGAGAAACAATATTCTGAATCCACTGATTTTAAACAGAATCTGTCCACATATCTTGAAATACCTTTAGTCTGCCCCCCACCAGAATAACTGGCTTGGGGGCTGCACCTTCATGCAGTCTTAGGGGCTGGATTTGGTTTCTTATAAGGCTTGGATTTATTCCAATTAGAGCCAGAGGCCTTAGGGGAAGGAGAGGTTTCCTGTTCTCTATTCTGACGAAAGGAACTAAAATGATTGGGAGCTTTAAATTTACCCTGGGGCAGAAAAACTCCCTTACCCCCAGTGATAGTGGAGATAATAGAATCCAATTGAGAACAAAGCAAATTATTACCCTGAAAAGATATAGATAATCTATATTTAGACACCCTGTCAGCATTCCAAGATTTAAGCCATAAAGCTCTTCTAGTTAGAATAGCTAAAGACTAACGCCTAGATTTAGAGTTCTGCGGCCAAAGGGGTGCGTAGTTAACGCTGGCTTTTTTCTGGCCGCACATTTTAAATACCGCTGGTATTGAGAGTTCACAGAATGGCTGCGTTAGGCTCCAAAAAAGGAGCGTAGAGCATATTTAACGCAACTTCAACTCTCGATACCAGCTGTGCTTACGGACGCGGCCAGCTTCAAAAACGTGCTCGTGCACGATTCCCCCATAGAAAACAATCGGGCAGTTTGAGCTGAAAAAAAACCTAACACCTGCAAAAAGGCCGCGTTCAGCTCCTAACGCAGCCCCATTGTTTTCTATGGGGAAACACTTCCTACGTCTGCACCTAACACTCTAACATGTACCCCAAGTCTAAACACCCCTAACCTTACACTTATTAACCCCTATTCTGCCGCCCCCGCTATCGCTGACACCTGCATATTATTATTAACCCCTAATCTGCCGCTCCGTAAACCGCCGCTACTTACATTATCCCTATGTACCCCTAATCTGCTGCCCCTAACACCGCCGACCCCTATATTATATTAATTAACCCCTAATCTGCCCCCCACAACGTCGCCTCCACCTGCCTACACTTATTAACCCCTAATCTGCCGTCCACACACCGCCGCCAGCTACATTATAGCTATGTACCCCTAATCTGCTGCCCCTAACACCGCCGACCCCTATATTATATTTATTAACTCCTAATCTGCCCCCCACAACGTCGCCTCCACCTGCCTACACTTATTAACCCCTAATCTGCCGAGCGGACCGCACCGCTATTATAATAAAGTTATTAACCCCTAATCTGCCTCACTCCCGCCTCAATAACCCTATAATAAATAGTATTAACCCCTAATCTGCCCTCCCTAACATCGCCGACACCTAACTTCAAGTATTAACCCCTAATCTGCCGATCGGAGCTCACCGCAACTCTAATAAATTTTTTAACCCCTAAAGCTAATATTAACCCTAACACCCCCTAAGTTAAATATAATTTTATTCTAACGAAATAAATTAACTCTTATTAAATAAATTATTCCTATTTAAATCTAAATACTTACCTGTAAAATAAACCCTAATATAGCTACAATATTAATTATAATTATATTATAGCTATTTTAGGATTAATATTTATTTTACAGGCAACTTTGTATTTATTTTAACCAGGTACAATAGCCATTAAATAGTTAAGAACTATTTAATAGCTAAAATAGTTAAAATAATTACAAAATTACCTGTAAAATAAATCCTAACCTAAGTTACAATTAAACCTAACACTACACGATCAATAAATTAATTAAATACAATATCTACAATTATCTACAATTAAACCTAACACTACACTATCAATAAATTAATTAAATACAATACCTACAAATAACTACAATTAAATACAATGAAATAAACTAACTAAAGTACAAAAAATAAAAAAATATTTACAAACATTAGAAAAATATTACAACAATTTTAAACTAATTACACCTACTCTAAGCCCCCTAATAAAATAACAAAGCCCCCCAAAATAAAAAATGCCCTACCCTATTCTAAATTAAAAAAGTTCAAAGCTCTTTTACCTTACCAGCCCTGAACAGGGCCCTTTGCGGGGCATGCCCCAAAGAATTCAGCTCTTTTGCCTGTAAAAATAACACATACAATCCCCCCCCCCACATTACAACCCACCACCCACATCCCCCTAATCTAACCCAAACCCCCCTTAAATAAACCTAACACTAAGCCCCTGAAGATCTTCCTACCGTATCTTCACCATACCAGGTTCACCGATCGGTCCTCGGAAGTCTTGATCCAAGCCCAAGCGGGGGGCTGAAGAGTGACGTCCATCCTCGGGCTGAAGTCTGGATCCAAGCGGCGGCTGAAGAAATCGATCATCGGGCTGAAGTCGGAAGTCCATCATCGGGATGAAGTCTTCTATCAAGCCGCATCTTCAATCTTCTTTCTTCTGGAGCGGAGCGGAGCCATCTTCTTCCAAGCCGATGCGGAACATCCTCTTCAAGCGACGCCTACTCGCCGAATGACGGTTCCTTTAAATGACGTCATCCAAGATGGCGTCCCTCGAATTCCGATTGGCTGATAGGATTCTATCAGCCAATCGGAATTAAGGTAGGAATATTCTGATTGGCTGATGGAATCAGCCAATCAGAATCAAGTTCAATCCGATTGGCTGATCCAATCAGCCAATCAGATTGAGCTCGCATTCTATTGGCTGATCGGAACAGCCAATAGAATGCAAGCTCAATCTGATTGGCTGATTGGATCAGCCAATCGGATTGAACTTGATTCTGATTGGCTGATTCCATCAGCCAATCAGAATATTCCTACCTTAATTCCGATTGGCTGATAGAATCCTATCAGCCAATCGGAATTCGAGGGACGCCATCTGGGATGACGTCATTTAAAGGAACCGTCATTCAGCGAGTAGGCGTCGCTTGAAGAGGATGTTCCGCGTCAGCTTGGAAGAAGATGGCTCCGCTCCAGAAGAAAGAAGATTGAAGATGCGGCTTGATAGAAGACTTCATCCCGATGATGGACTTCCGACTTCAGCCCGATGATGGATTTCTTCAGCTGCCGCTTGGATCCAGACTTCAGCCCGAGGATGGACGTCACTCTTCAGCCCCCCGATTGGGCTTGGATCAAGACTTCCGAGGACCGATCGGTGAACCTGGTATGGTGAAGATAAGGTAGGAAGATCTTCAGGGGCTTAGTGTTAGGTTTATTTAAGGGAGGTTTGGGTTAGATTAGGGGGATGTGGGTGGTGGGTTGTAATGTGGGGGGGGGGGGGGGTATTGTATGTGTTTTTTTTACAGGCAAAAGAGCTGAATTCTTTGGGGCATGCCCCGCAAAGGGCCCTGTTCAGGGCTGGTAAGGTAAAAGAGCTTTGAACTTTTTAATTTAGAATAGGGTAGGGCATTTTTTATTTTGGGGGGCTTTGTTATTTTATTAGGGGGCTTAGAGTAGGTGTAATTAGTTTAAAATTGTTGTAATATTTTTCTAATGTTTGTAAATATTTTTTTATTTTTTGTAACTTAGTTCTTTTTTATTTTTTGTACTTTAGTTAGTTTATTTCATTGTATTTAATTGTAGTTATTTGTAGGTATTGTATTTAATTAATTTATTGATAGTGTAGTGTTAGGTTTAATTGTAACTTAGGTTAGGATTTATTTTACAGGTAATTTTGTAATTATTTTAACTAGGTAGCTATTAAATAGTTCTTAACTATTTAATAGCTATTGTACCTGGTTAAAATAAATACAAAGTTGCCTGTAAAATAAATATTAATCCTAAAATAGCTATAATATAATTATAATTAATATTGTAGCTATATTAGGGTTTATTTTACAGGTAAGTATTTAGATTTAAATAGGAATAATTTATTTAATAAGAGTTAATTTATTTCGTTAGAATAAAATTATATTTAACTTAGGGGGGTGTTAGGGTTAATATTAGCTTTAGGGGTTAAAAAATTTATTAGAGTTGCGGTGAGCTCCGATCGGCAGATTAGGGGTTAATACTTGAAGTTAGGTGTTGGCGATGTTAGGGAGGGCAGATTAGGGGTTAATACTATTTATTATAGGGTTATTGAGGCGGGAGTGAGGCAGATTAGGGGTTAATAAGTGTAGGCAGGTGGAGGCGACGTTGTGGGGGGCAGATTAGGGGTTAATAAATATAATATAGGGGTCGGCGGTGTTAGGGGCAGCAGATTAGGGGTACATAGCTATAATGTAGCTGGCGGCGTTTTGCGGTCGGCAGATTAGGGGTTAATTATTGTAGGTAGCTGGCGGCGACGTGGGGGGTAGGGGTTAATAAATATAATATAGGGGTCGGCGGTGTTAGGGGCAGCAGATTAGGGGTACATAAGTATAACGTAGGTGGCGGTCGGCAGATTAGGGGTTAAAAAAATTTAATCGAGTGGCGGCGATGTGGGGGGACCTCGGTTTAGGGGTACATAGGTAGTTTATGGGTGTTAGTGTACTTTAGAGCACAGTAGTTAAGAGCTTTATAAACCGGCGTTAGCCCAGAAAGCTCTTAACTACTGACTTTTTTCTGCGGCTGGAGTTTTGTCGTTAGATTTCTAACGCTCACTTCAGCTACGACTCTAAATACCGGAGTTAGAAAGATCCCATTGAAAAGATAGGATACGCAATTGACGTAAGGGGATCTGCGGTATGGAAAAGTCGCGGCTGAAAAGTGAGCGTTAGACCCTTTAATGACTGACTCCAAATACCAGAGGGCGGTAAAAACTAGCGTTAGGAGCCTCTAACGCTGGTTTTGACGGCTAACGCCAAACTCTAAATCTAGGCCATAGATTTTACATTAATCTTAGTGGCATAAAATGTAACATCACAAATGAAATTATTTGCATGTTGAAGTAAAAGAACAATGCTAGATAGTTCAGGATCAGATAACTGCTGCTCTAAACTGTCAAACCAAAAACTTGAAGCAGCAGCAACATCAGCCATAGAAATAGCTAGTCTAAGAATATAGCCAGTATGTAAATATTCTCTTCTAAGATAAGATTCAAGCTTCCTATCTAAAGGATCCTTAAAGGGACAGTCAAGTCCAAAAAAAACTTTCATGTTTCAAATAGGGCATGTAATTTTAAACAACTTTCCAATTTACTATTTTTCACCAATTTTGCTTTGTTCTGTTGGTATTCTTAGTTGAAAGCTAAACCTGTGAGGTTCATATGCTAATTTCTTAGTTCTTGAAGGCCGCCTCTAATCTAAATGCATTTTAATAGTTTTTCACCACTAGAGGGCATAAGTTCACGTGTTTCATATAGATAACATTGATCTCATGCACGTGAAATTTACCATGGAGACAGCTCTGATTGGCTAAACTGCAAGTCTGTCAAAAGAACTGAAATAAGGGGGCAGTCTGCTGAGGCTTAGATACAAGGTAATTACAGAGGTAAAACGTGTATAATTATAACTGGGATGGCTATGCAAAACTGGGGAATTGGTAATTAAAGGGACACTGTATCCAAAAAAACAGAATTTATGTTTACCTGATAAATTTCTTTCTCCAACGGTGTGTCCGGTCCACGGCGTCATCCTTACTTGTGGGATATTCTCTTCCCCAACAGGAAATGGCAAAGAGCCCAGCAAAGCTGGTCACATGATCCCTCCTAGGCTCCGCCTACCCCAGTCATTCGACCGACGTTAAGGAGGAATATTTGCATAGGAGAAACCATATGGTACCGTGGTGACTGTAGTTAAAGAAAATAAATTATCAGACCTGATTAAAAAACCAGGGCGGGCCGTGGACCGGACACACCGTTGGAGAAAGAAATTTATCAGGTAAACATAAATTCTGTTTTCTCCAACATAGGTGTGTCCGGTCCACGGCGTCATCCTTACTTGTGGGAACCAATACCAAAGCTTTAGGACACGGATGAAGGGAGGGAGCAAATCAGGTCACCTAAATGGAAGGCACCACGGCTTGCAAAACCTTTCTCCCAAAAATAGCCTCAGAAGAAGCAAAAGTATCAAACTTGTAAAATTTGGTAAAAGTGTGCAGTGAAGACCAAGTCGCTGCCCTACATATCTGATCAACAGAAGCCTCGTTCTTGAAGGCCCATGTGGAAGCCACAGCCCTAGTGGAATGAGCTGTGATTCTTTCGGGAGGCTGCCGTCCGGCAGTCTCGTAAGCCAATCTGATGATGCTTTTAATCCAAAAAGAGAGAGAGGTAGAAGTTGCTTTTTGACCTCTCCTTTTACCTGAATAAACAACAAACAAGGAAGATGTTTGTCTAAAATCCTTTGTAGCATCTAAATAGAATTTTAGAGCGCGAACAACATCCAAATTGTGCAACAAACGTTCCTTCTTTGAAACTGGTTTTGGACACAGAGAAGGTACGATAATCTCCTGGTTAATGTTTTTGTTAGAAACAACTTTTGGAAGAAAACCAGGTTTAGTACGTAAAACCACCTTATCTGCATGAAACACCAGATAAGGAGGAGAACACTGCAGAGCAGATAATTCTGAGACTCTTCTAGCAGAAGAAATCGCAACTAAAAACAAAACTTTCCAAGATAATAACTTAATATCAACGGAATGTAAGGGTTCAAACGGAACCCCCTGAAGAACCGAAAGAACTAAATTGAGACTCCAAGGAGGAGTCAAAGGTTTGTAAACAGGCTTGATTCTAACCAGAGCCTGAACAAAGGCTTGAACATCTGGCACAGCTGCCAGCTTTTTGTGAAGTAATACCGACAAGGCAGAAATCTGTCCCTTCAGGGAACTAGCAGATAATCCTTTTTCCAATCCTTCTTGAAGGAAGGATAGAATCCTAGGAATCTTAACCTTGTCCCAAGGGAATCCTTTAGATTCACACCAACAGATATATTTTTTCCAAATTTTGTGGTAAATCTTTCTAGTTACAGGCTTTCTGGCCTGAACAAGAGTATCGATAACAGAATCTGAGAATCCTCGCTTCGATAAAATCAAGCGTTCAATCTCCAAGCAGTCAGCTGGAGTGAAACCAGATTCGGATGTTCGAACGGACCCTGAATAAGAAGGTCTCGTCTCAAAGGTAGCTTCCAAGGTGGAGCCGATGACATATTCACCAGATCTGCATACCAAGTCCTGCGTGGCCACGCAGGAGCTATCAAGATCACCGACGCCCTCTCCTGATTGATCCTGGCTACCAGCCTGGGGATGAGAGGAAATGGCGGGAACACATAAGCTAGTTTGAAGGTCCAAGGTGCTACTAGTGCATCCACTAGAGCCGCCTTGGGATCCCTGGATCTGGCCCCGTAGCAAGGAACTTTGAAGTTCTGACGAGAGGCCATCAGATCCATGTCTGGAATGCCCCACAGGTGAGTGACTTGGGCAAAGATTTCCGGATGGAGTTCCCACTCCCCCGGATGCAATGTCTGACGACTCAGAAAATCCGCTTCCCAATTTTCCACTCCTGGGATGTGGATAGCAGACAGGTGGCAGGAGTGAGACTCCGCCCATAGAATGATTTTGGTCACTTCTTCCATCGCTAGGGAACTCCTTGTTCCCCCCTGATGGTTGATGTACGCAACAGTTGTCATGTTGTCTGATTGAAACCGTATGAACTTGGTCCTCGCTAGCCGAGGCCAGGCCTTGAGAGCATTGAATATCGCTCTCAGTTCCAGAATATTTATCGGTAGAAGAGATTCTTCCCGAGACCAAAGACCCTGAGCTTTCAGGGATCCCCAGACCGCGCCCCAGCCCATCAGACTGGCGTCGGTCGTGACAATGACCCACTCTGGTCTGCGGAACGTCATCCCTTGAGACAGATTGTCCAGGGACAGCCACCAACGGAGTGAGTCTCTGGTCCTCTGATTTACTTGTATCTTCGGAGACAAGTCTGTATAGTCCCCATTCCACTGACTGAGCATGCACAGTTGTAATGGTCTTAGATGAATGCGCGCAAAAGGAACTATGTCCATCGCCGCTACCATCAACCCGATCACTTCCATGCACTGAGCTATGGAAGGAAGAGGAACGGAATGAAGTATCCGACAAGAGTCTAGAAGTTTTGTTTTTCTGGCCTCTGTTAGAAAGATCCTCATTTCTAAAGAGTCTATAATTGTTCCCAAGAAGGGAACCCTTGTTGACGGGGATAGAGAACTCTTTTCCACGTTCACTTTCCAGCCGTGAGATCTGAGAAAGGCCAGGACAATGTCCGTGTGAGCCTTTGCTTGAGGAAGGGACGACGCTTGAATCAGAATGTCGTCCAGGTAAGGTACTACTGCAATGCCCCTTGGTCTTAGCACCGCTAGAAGGGAGCCTAGTACCTTTGTGAAAATCCTTGGAGCAGTGGCTAATCCGAAAGGAAGCGCCACGAACTGGTAATGTTTGTCCAGGAATGCAAACCTTAGGAACCGATGATGTTCCTTGTGGATAGGAATATGTAGATACGCATCCTTTAAATCCACCGTGGTCATGAATTGACCCTCCTGGATGGAAGGAAGAATAGTTCGAATGGTTTCCATCTTGAAAGATGGAACCTTGAGAAACTTGTTTAAGATCTTGAGATCTAAGATTGGTCTGAACGTTCCCTCTTTTTTGGGAACTATGAACAGATTGGAGTAGAACCCCATCCCTTGTTCTCTTAGTGGAACAGGATGAATCACTCCCATTTTTAACAGGTCTTCTACACAATGTAAGAACGCCTGTCTTTTTATGTGGTCTGAAGACAACTGAGACCTGTGGAACCTCCCCCTTGGGGGAAGTCCCTTGAATTCCAGAAGATAACCCTGGGAGACTATTTCTAGCGCCCAAGGATCCAGAACATCTCTTGCCCAAGCCTGAGCGAAGAGAGAGAGTCTGCCCCCCACCAGATCCGGTCCCGGATCGGGGGCCAATATTTCATGCTGTCTTGGTAGCAGTGGCAGGCTTCTTGGCCTGCTTTCCCTTGTTCCAGCCTTGCATTGGTCTCCAAGCTGGCTTGGCTTGAGAAGTATTACCCTCTTGCTTAGAGGACGTAGCACTTTGGGCTGGTCCGTTTTTACGAAAGGGACGAAAATTGGGTCTATTTTTTGCCTTGAAAGGCCGATCCTGAGGAAGGGCGTGGCCCTTACCCCCAGTGATATCCGAGATAATCTCTTTCAAGTCAGGGCCAAACAGCGTTTTCCCCTTGAAAGGAATGTTTAGTAGCTTGTTCTTGGAAGACGCGTCAGCCGACCAAGATTTCAACCAAAGCGCTCTGCGCGCCACAATAGCAAACCCAGAATTCTTAGCCGCTAACCTAGCCAATTGCAAAGTGGCGTCTAGGGTGAAAGAATTAGCCAATTTGAGAGCATTGATTCTGTCCATAATCTCCTCATAAGGAGGAGAATCACTATCGAGCGCCTTTATCAGTTCATCAAACCAGAAACATGCGGCTGTAGTGACAGGGACAATGCATGAAATTGGTTGTAGAAGGTAACCCTGCTGAACAAACATCTTTTTAAGCAAACCTTCTAATTTTTTATCCATAGGATCTTTGAAAGCACAACTATCCTCTATGGGTATAGTGGTGCGTTTGTTTAAAGTAGAAACCGCTCCCTCGACCTTGGGGACTGTCTGCCATAAGTCCTTTCTGGGGTCGACCATAGGAAACAATTTTTTAAATATGGGGGGAGGGACGAAAGGAATACCGGGCCTTTCCCATTCTTTATTAACAATGTCCGCCACCCGCTTGGGTATAGGAAAAGCTTCTGGGAGCTCCGGCACCTCTAGGAACTTGTCCATTTTACATAGTTTCTCTGGGATGACCAACTTTTCACAATCATCCAGAGTGGATAATACCTCCTTAAGCAGAATGCGGAGATGTTCCAACTTAAATTTAAATGCAATTACATCAGGTTCAGCCTGTTGAGAAATGTTCCCTGAATCAGTAATTTCTCCCTCAGACAAAACCTCCCTGGCCCCCTCAGATTGGGTTAGGGGCCCTTCAGAGATATTAATATCAGCGTCGTCATGCTCTTCAGTAACTAAAACAGAGCAGCCACGCTTACGCTGACAAGGGTTCATTTTGGCTAAAATGTTTTTGACAGAATTATCCATTACAGCCGTTAATTGTTGCATAGTAAGCAGTATTGGCGCGCTAGATGTACTAGGGGCCTCCTGAGTGGGCAAGACTCGTGTAGACGAAGGAGGGAATGATGCAGTACCATGCTTACTCCCCTCACTTGAGGAATCATCTTGGGCATCATTGTCATTATCACATAAATCACATTTATTTAAATGAACAGGAATTCTGGCTTCCCCACATTCAGAACACAGTCTATCTGGTAGTTCAGACATGTTAAACAGGCATAAACTTGATAATAAAGTACAAAAAACGTTTTAAAATAAAACCGTTACTGTCACTTTAAATTTTAAACTGAACACACTTTATTACTGCAATTGCGAAAAAACATGAAGGAATTGTACAAAATTCACCAAATTTTCACCACAGTGTCTTAAAGCCTTAAAAGTATTGCACACCAAATTTGGAAGCTTTAACCCTTAAAATAACGGAACCGGAGCCGTTTTAACACTTTAACCCCTTTACAGTCCCTGGTATCTGCTTTGCTGAGACCCAACCAAGCCCAAAGGGGAATACGATACCAAATGACGCCTTCAGAAAGTCTTTTCTAAGTATCAGAGCTCCTCTCACATGCGACTGCATGCCATGCCTCTCAAAAACAAGTGCGCCACACCGGCGCGAAAATGAGGCTCTGCTTATGTTTTGGGAAAGCCCCAGAGAAATAAGGTGTCTAATACAGTGCCTGCCGATATTATAATATCAATAAACCCAGATAAAATGATTCCTCAAAGCTAAATATGTTTTAAAACTTAATCGATTTAGCCCAGAAAAAGTCTACAATCTTAATAAGCCCTTGTGAAGCCCTTATTTACCATCGTAATAAACATGGCTTACCGGATCCCATAGGGAAAAATGACAGCTTCCAGCATTACATCGTCTTGTTAGAATGTGTCATACCTCAAGCAGCAAGAGACTGCACACTGTTCCCCCAACTGAAGTTAATTGCTCTCAACAGTCCTGTGTGGAACAGCCATGGATTTTAGTTACGGTGCTAAAATCATTTTCCTCATACAAACAGAAATCTTCATCTCTTTTCTGTTTCTGAGTAAATAGTACATACCAGCACTATTTTAAAATAACAAACTCTTGATTGAATAATAAAAACTACAGTTAAACACTAAAAAACTCTAAGCCATCTCCGTGGAGATGTTGCCTGTACAACGGCAAAGAGAATGACTGGGGTAGGCGGAGCCTAGGAGGGATCATGTGACCAGCTTTGCTGGGCTCTTTGCCATTTCCTGTTGGGGAAGAGAATATCCCACAAGTAAGGATGACGCCGTGGACCGGACACACCTATGTTGGAGAAATTTCTTTAGTGATTCAGATAGAGCATGAAATTTTAAGCAACTTTCTAATTTACTCCTATTATCAAATTGTCTTCATTCTCTTGGTATCTTTATTTGAAGTGCAAGAATGTAAGTTTAGATGCCGGCCCATTTTTGGTGAACAACCTGGGTTGTCCTTGCTGATTGGTGGATAAATTCATCCACCAATAAAAAAGTGCTGTCCAGAGTACTGAAACAAAAAAAAAGCTTAGATGCCTTCTTTTTCAAATAATGATAGCAAGAGAACGAAGAAAAATTGATAATAGGAGTAAATTAGAAAGTTGCTTAAAATTGCATGCTCTTTCTGAATTACAAAAGAAAAAATTTGGGTACAGTGTCCCTTTAAGGGATTATCTAGCTTTTAAAACAACAACAATTCTGGTGTTGACTATCCCTTTAAAAGAAGTACCATCTTTCATAGGAATAGTAATACGTTTGGCAAGAGTGGAAATAACCCCATCAACCTTAGGGACATTTTCCCAAAACTATAGACTAGCCACAAGTAGGGGATACAACTTTTTAAAGGGACACTGAACCCAAAATTTTTTCTTGTGCTATTCAGATAAAGCATGCAATTATAAGCAACTTTCTAATTTACTCCTATTAGCAATTTTTCTTTGTTCTCTTGCTATCTTTATTTTAAAAAGAAGGCATCTAAGCTTTTTTCTTGGTTTAGAACTCTTGACAGCACTTTTTTATTGGTGGATGAATTTATCCACCAATCAGCAAGGACAACCCAGGTTGTTCACCAAAAATGGGTCGGCATCTAAACTTACATTCTTGCATTTCAAATAAAGATACCAAGAGAATAAAGAAAATTTGATAATAGGAGTAAATTAGAAAGTTGCTTAAAATGTAATGCTCTATCTGAATCATGAAAGAAAAAAATTGGGTTCAGTGTCCCTTTAAACCTAGAAGAAGGGTTAAAAGGAGGTACCAAGTTTAGACCATTCTTTAGCAATCATATTGGAGATAGCATCTGGCATAGGAAATACTTCAGGAGTAACCTCAAAAGTTTTAAATACAGAATTTAAACGATTATTAGCTTTGCTATCAGGAGGACTAGACTCCTCAATACCTAAAGTAAACAATACTTTCTTTAATAGAGAACAATAATATGTTCAATTTTAAATAAAAAAGATTTGTCAATTTCTGTCTCTGATGCAGGATCCTCTGAGTCAGAGGAACCCTCATCAGTAGAGGATATTTCAGTATGCTGTAGGTCAGTACAAAATTAATTAGATCTATGACAAGTTTGGAAAGACCTCGGAATTACTAGTCATAACCTTCTCTATAGCTGCAGTAATACAATTTTTCATATCTGCAGGAATATCAAGTACATTAGACTGAGAAGGAATAACAGTAGATGTATTTGTACTTATAGAAACATTATCAGCATGTAATAATTTGTAATAACAAATGCCACATAATTGATCTGAAGAAATAAGATCAGCTTGTTTACAACAAACACACTTAGCTTTGGTAGAATTGTGTTCAGGCAACTTCGTTTCTACAGTAACATCAGAGGCAGGATCAGTTTGAGACATCTTGCAAAATGTAACAAAAAAGAAAAAATAACATTTAAACAAAATATCCAATTTCTACAATATAGCAGTTTCAGGAATGGGAAAAAAAGCTTATGATAAAATTCTTATACAAAAAGTAAAATCAAAAGCAAGCATCATAGCTCTCTATAATGAGAGCAGCGGGAATTAGAAGGAGAGGCTTAAAGTGAAAGTCAATCCTAGCATTGTACAAACGCTAGGATTGACTTTTTAAACAAAAAAAAGGGGACTTTCATTCATGAAGTATAAGATACTTCATGTAGAAAGCTCCTTTATTTGTTTGTATCGATCGCCGTTTTTACCTGGTTCAGCAGTTCACGGCAAAAAATTTTTTTGGCTAAGAGGCGACGGTTTCACCTCTTAGCCAATAGCCGTGCAGTAAATCCGGCTCCCATGGGCACCAAACCAGAATTATCGCACGGCTGTTGGCTAACAGATGAAAACGTCACCTCTTAGCAAAAAAAAAAATCGCGGTGGGCTGCTGTAGCAGCTAAAAACGGTGATCGATTGAATAAAAAAAAGGAGCTTTCTACATGAAGTATCTTATACTTCATGAATGAAAGTCCCCTTTATTAATTTCACAAGTCAATCCTAGCGTTTGTAAAATGCTAGGATTGACTTTCACTTTAATATAACAAATTTTGGCGCCAAGAATGATACACTGAAAAAACGCAACTTGCCTTATAACAGGTGCAACCTCGCGCCAAAAATGACCCAACAAAATGACGTAACTCGCGTCACAGCAGGCAGAATTTTGCGCCAAAAATTATACAATAAAATGATGTAATTTGCGTCATCGCAAGTCTAATTTGCCTGTGAAAATTTTAAAAACAGACTCCATGTTAACAGCTAACCGGAACCCCAGGTAAGAAAGAAAAAAGATAATTTATGCTTACCTGATAAATTCCTTTCTTCTGTAGTGTGATCAGTCCACGGGTCATCATTACTTCTGGGATATTACTCCTCCCCAACAGGAAGTGCAAGAGGATTCACCCAGCAGAGCTGCATATAGCTCCTCCCCTCTACGTCACCCCCAGTCATTCGACCAAGGACCAACGAGAAAGGAGAAACCAAGGGTGTAGTGGTGACTGGAGTATAATTTAAAAAATATTTACCTGCCTTAAAAAACAGGGCGGGCCGTGGACTGATCACACTACAGAAGAAAGGAATTTATCAGGTAAGCATAAATTATGTTTTCTTCTGTTAAGTGTGATCAGTCCACGGGTCATCATTACTTCTGGGATACCAATACCAAAGCAAAAGTACACGGATGACGGGAGGGATAGGCAGGCTCTTTATACAGAAGGAACCACTGCCTGAAGAACCTTTCTCCCAAAAATAGCCTCCGAGGAAGCAAAAGTGTCAAATTTGTAAAATTTGGAAAAAGTATGAAGCGAAGACCAAGTTGCAGCCTTGCAAATCTGTTCAACAGAGGCCTCATTCTTGAAGGCCCAAGTGGAAGCCACAGCTCTAGTAGAATGAGCTGTAATTCTTTCAGGAGGCTGCTGTCCAGCAGTCTCATAAGCTAAACGTATTATGCTACGAAGCCAAAAGGAAAGAGAGGTAGCAGAAGCCTTTTGACCTCTCCTCTGACCAGAGTAAACGACAAACAGAGAAGACGTTTGTCGAAATTCCTTAGTTGCCTGTAAGTAAAATTTTAGGGCACGAACTACGTCCAGATTGTGCAGTAGACGTTCCTTCTTCGAAGAAGGATTTGGACACAAAGAAGGAACAACAATCTCTTGATTGATATTCCTGTTAGTGACTACCTTAGGTAAGAACCCAGGTTTAGTACGCAGAACTACCTTATCCGAATGAAAAATCAAATAAGGAGAATCACAATGTAAGGCTGATAACTCAGAGACTCTTCGAGCCGAGGAAATAGCCATTAAAAATAGAACTTTCCAAGATAACAACTTTATATCAATGGAATGGAGGGGTTCAAACGGAACGCCCTGTAAAACGTTAAGAACAAGGTTTAAACTCCATGGCGGAGCAACAGTTTTAAACACAGGCTTAATCCTAGCCAAAGCCTGACAAAAAGCCTGAACGTCTGGCACATCTGACAGACGTTTGTGTAACAGAATGGACAGAGCTGAGATCTGTCCCTTTAATGAACTAGCAGATAAACCCTTTTCTAAACCTTCTTGTAGAAAAGACAATATCCTAGGAATCCTAACCTTACTCCAAGAGTAACCTTTGGATTCACACCAATATAGGTATTTACGCCATATCTTATGGTAAATCCTTCTGGTAACAGGCTTCCTAGCCTGTATTAAGGTGTCAATAACTGACTCAGAAAACCCACGTCTTGATAAAATCAAACGTTCAATTTCCAAGCAGTCAGCTTCAGAGAAGTTAGATTTTGATGTTTGAAAGGACCCTGTATCAGGAGGTCCTGTTTCAGAGGTAGAGACCAAGGTGGACAGGATGACATGTCCACCAGGTCTGCATACCAAGTCCTGCGTGGCCATGCAGGTGCTATTAGAATCACTGATGCTCTCTCCTGTTTGATTCTGGCAATCAATCGAGGAAGCATCGGGAAGGGTGGAAACACATAAGCCATCCTGAAGGTCCAAGGTGCTGTCAGGGCATCTATCAGGACTGCTCCTGGATCCCTGGATCTGGACCCCTAACGAGGAAGCTTGGCATTCTGCCGAGACGCCATGAGATCTCTCTCTGGTTTGCCCCAACGTCGAAGTATTTGGGAAAAGACCTCCGGATGAAGTTCCCACTCCCCTGGATGAAAAGTCTGACGACTTAAGAAATCCGCCTCCCAGTTCTCCACTCCCGGAATGTGGATTGCTGACAGGTGGCAAGAGTGAGACTCTGCCCAGCGAATTATCTTTGATACTTCCATCATTGCTAGGGAGCTTCTTGTCCCTCCCTGATGGTTGATGTAAGCTACAGTCGTGATGTTGTCCGACTGAAACCTGATGAACCCCCGAGTTGTCAACTGGGGCCAAGCCAGGAGGGCATTGAGAACTGCTCTCAATTCCAGAATGTTTATTGGCAGGAGACTCTCCTCCTGACTCCATTGTCCCTGAGCTTTCAGCGAATTCCAGACGGCACCCCAACCTAGAAGGCTGGCGTCTGTTGTTACAATTGTCCAGTCTGGTCTGCTGAATGGCATCCCCCTGGACAGATGTGGCCGAGAAAGCCACCATAGAAGAGAATTTCTGGTCTCTTGATCCAGATTCAGAGAAGGGGACAAGTCTGAGTAATCCCCATTCCACTGACTTAGCATGCACAGTTGCAGTGGTCTGAGGTGTAAGCGAGCAAAGGGTACTATGTCCATTGCCGCTACCATTAAGCCGATTACCTCCATGCATTGAGCCACTGACGGGTGTTGAATGGAATGAAGGGTGCGGCAAGCACTTTGAAGTCTTGTTAACCTGTCCTCTGTCAGGTAAATCTTCATTTCTACAGAATCTATAAGAGTCCCCAGGAAGGGAACTCTTGTGAGTGGAACGAGTGAACTTTTCTTTTCGTTCACCTTCCATCCATGTGACATTAGAAAAGCCAGTACTAACTCTGTATGAGACTTGGCAGTTTGAAAGCTTGAAGCTTGTATCAGAATGTCGTCTAGGTACGGAGCCACCGAGATTCCCCGCGGTCTTAGTACCGCCAGAAGAGCACCCAGAACCTTTGTGAAGATTCTTGGAGCTGTAGCCAATCCGAATGGAAGAGCTACAAACTGGTAATGCCTGTCTAGAAAGGCAAACCTTAGATACCGGTAATGATCTTTGTGAATCGGTATGTGAAGGTAAGCATCCTTTAAATCCACTGTGGTCATGTACTGACCTTCTTGGATCATGGGTAAAATTGTCCGAATAGTCTCCATTTTGAACGATGGAACTCTTAAGAATTTGTTTAGGATCTTTAAATCCAGGATTGGTCTGAAAGTTCCCTCTTTTTTGGGAACCACAAACAGATTTGAGTAAAACCCTTGTCCCTGTTCCGACCGTGGAACTGGATGGATTACTCCCATTAACAAAAGTTCTTGTACGCAGCGTAGAAACGCTTCTTTCTTTGTTTGGTTTGTTGACAACCTTGACAGATGAAATCTCTCTCTTGGAGGAGAGTATTTGAAGTCCAGAAGGTATCCCTGAGATATTATCTCTAGCGCCCAGGGATCCTGGACATCTCTTGCCCAAGCCTGGGCGAAGAGAGAAAGTCTGCCCCCCACTAGATCCGATCCCGGATCGGGGGCCCTCAATTCATGCTGTTTTAGGGGCAGCGGCAGGTTTCTTGGCCTGCTTGCCCTTGTTCCAGGACTGGTTAGGTCTCCAGCCTTGTCTGTAGCGAGCAACAGATCCTTCTTGTTTTGGAGCAGTGGAAGTTGATGCTGCTCCTGCTTTGAAATTCCGAAAGGAACGAAAATTAGACTGTCTAGCCTTAGGTTTGGCTCTGTCTTGAGGCAGGGCGTGGCCCTTACCTCCTGTAATGTCAGCGATAATTTCTTTCAAACCGGGCCCAAATAAGGTCTGCCCTTTGAAAGGTATATTAAGTAATTTGGACTTAGAAGTTACATCAGCTGACCAGGATTTTAGCCACAGTGCTCTGCGCGCCTGAATGGCGAATCCGGAATTCTTAGCCGTAAGTTTAGTTAAATGTACTACGGCTTCCGAAATGAATGAATTAGCTAGCTTAAGGATTCTAAGCCTGTCCGAAATGTCGTCCAGAGTAGCTGAACTAAGGTTCTCTTCCAGAGACTCAATCCAGAATGCCGCTGCAGCCGTGACCGGCGCAATGCATGCAAGGGGTTGCAATATAAAACCTTGTTGAGCAAACATTTTCTTAAGGTAACCCTCTAACTTTTTATCCATTGGATCTGAAAAGGCACAGCTATCCTCTACCGGGATAGTGGTACGCTTAGCTAAAGTAGAAACTGCTCCCTCCACCTTAGGGACCGTTTGCCATAAGTCCCGTGTGGTGGTGTCTATTGGAAACATCTTTCTAAATATCGGAGGGGGTGAGAACGGCACACCGGGTCTATCCCACTCCTTAGTAATAATTTCAGTTAGTCTCTTAGGTATAGGAAAAACGTCAGTACTTGTTGGTACAGCAAAATATTTATCCAACCTACACATTTTCTCTGGTATTGCAACTGTGTTACAATCATTCAGAGCCGCTAACACCTCCCCTAATAATACACAGAGGTTTTCCAGCTTAAATTTAAATTTTGAAATATCTGAATCCAATCTGTTTGGATCAGAACCGTCAGCCGCAGAATGAAGCTCTCCGTCCTCATGTTCTGCAAGTTGTGACGCAGTATCTGACATGGCCCTAGCATTATCAGCGCACTCTGTTCTCACCCCAGAGTGATCACGCTTGCCTCTTAGCTCTGGTAATTTAGCCAAAACCTCAGTCATAACAGTAGCCATATCTTGTAATGTTATTTGAAATGGCCGCCCAGATGTACTGGGCGCCACAATATCGCGCACCTCCTGAGCGGGAGATGTAGGTACTGTCACGTGAGGCGAGTTAGTCGGCATAACTCTCCCCTCGTTGTTTGGTGAAATTTGTTCAATTTGTACAGATTGACTTTTATTTAAAGTAGCATCAATACAGTTAGTACATAAATTTCTATTGGGCTCCACTTTGGCGTTAGTACAAATAGTACAGGTCTCATCCTCTGAATCAGACATGTTTAACACACTAGCAACTAAACTTGCAACTTGGAAATATTATACAAGTAAAATACAATGCAAAACGTACTGTGCCTAAGAAGCATAGAAAGATATATGACAGTTGAAATCAATAAACTCAAAAGGTTACAGCATCAAACTTTGTAAAACAAAACACAATTTTAGCAAAGGCTTGTTCCCATTAGCAAAGAATAACTAACCCTGATGGCCTAAAATTTTTTTAAAAATAAACGTTTTTTATCACAGTCAACTACAATCTCACAGCTCTGTTGTGAAGTTTACTTCCCTCAAACAAGCTTTGAAGACCCCTGAGTTCTGTAGAGATGAACCGGAACATGCAGGAAAACAACAATGACTTTCTGACTGAAATTTTTGATGCGTAGCAAAAGCGCCAAAAAAGGCCCCTCCCCCTCACACACAACAGTGAGAGAGATCAGTAAACTGTCAGAATTAGATCAAGCAACTGCCAAGTGTAAAAATAGTGCCCAAACATTTTATTCACCCAGTACCTCAGAAAATGAAAACGATTTTACATTCCAGCAAAAACGTTTAACATAAATTAGTAAAAAGCCTGTTGCTTGCAAATAGGCTAAAGTTTATATACACAGTGTAATTCCAGTGAAGTACCATTCCCCAGAATACTCAAATGTAAAATATACATACATGATATTGTATCGGTATGGCAGGATTTTCTCATCAATTCCATTGTCAGAAAATAAAAACTGCTACATACCTCTTTGCAGATTAACCTGCCCGCTGTCCCCTGATCTGAAGTTTACCTCTCCTCAGATGGCCGAGAAACAGCAATATGATCTTAACTACTCCGGCTAAAATCATAGTAAAAACTCTGGTAGATTCTTCTTCAAATTCTACCAGAGAAGGAATAACACACTCCGGTGCTATTAAAAAATAACAAACTTTTGATTGAAGAAATAAAACTAAATAAAATCACCATAGTCCTCTCACACATCCTATCTAGTCGTTGGGTGCAAGAGAATGACTGGGGGTGACGTAGAGGGGAGGAGCTATATGCAGCTCTGCTGGGTGAATCCTCTTGCACTTCCTGTTGGGGAGGAGTAATATCCCAGAAGTAATGATGACCCGTGGACTGATCACACTTAACAGAAGAAAAACTATATTCTCCCATAAACATAATTTCCATTCTGAGACTGTGTAACTGCAAAGGGAAATATTAACATACCTGACTCATGGCTAATATATGCAATATACATTAAGAACTTTATAATATAAAGTGCCTTCCATAGCTGAGAGTGTCTTAAAAATGAAATATACTTACCAGAAGACACCCATCCACATATAGCAGACAGCCAAACCAGTACTAAAACATATCAGCAGAGGTAATGGTAGAGGAGTATAATGTTTTTCTGTAAAGGGAAGTAGCAGATGAATCCCGAGACCAAATTTACAGAGAGCGCTAGAATAGATTTCCCACAGGCGAAAATATGGTATCATCAGGCAATACTCCCTTCACATCCCTCAGACAGACACTGTACTTAGAGAGGAACTGGGCTTCAATCTGCTTAGAAGCGCCTTTCACAGAAGAAATCAAGCACATCATGCTTCACCACCTCCTAAGGAGGCAAAGTTTGTAAAACTGATGTATGAGTGAGGTGGGAGGTGTATTTATAGGCATTTGAGGTTTGGGAAACTTAGCCCCCTCCTGGTAGGAATGTATATCCCATACGTCACTAGCTTATTGACTCTTGCCTCCTATATGAAAGAAAAACATAATTTATTTAAGAACTTACCTGATAAATTAATTTCTTTAATATTGGCAAGAGTCCATGAGCTAGTGACATATGGGATATACAATCCTACCAGGAGGGGCAAAGTTTCCCAAACCTCAAAATGCCTATAAATACACCCCTCACCACACCCACAATTCAGTTTAACGAATAGCCAAGCAGTGGGGTGATAAGAAAGGAGTAGAAAGCATCAACAAAGGAAATTTGGAAATAATTGTGCTTTATACAAAAAAATCATAACCACCATAAAAAGGGTGGGCTTCATGGACTCTTGCCAATATGAAAGAAATGAATTTATCAGGTAAGTTCTTACATAAATTATGTTTTCTTTCATGTAATTGGCAAGAGTCCTTGAGCTAGTGACATATGGGATATCAATACCCAAAATGTAGATCTTCCACTCAAGAGTCACTAGAGAGGGAGGGAAGAAAAATAAAAACAGCCATACTCCGCTGAAAAAATTAATCCACAACCCAAAAAAATAAGTTTATTTTCATTTTTGAAAGAACAAAACTTAAATCAAAAGCAGAAGAATCAAACTGAAACAGCTGCCTGAAGAACTTTTCTACCAAAAACTGCTTCCGAAGAAGCAAATACATCAAAACGGTAGAATTTAGTAAATGTATGCAAAGAGGACCAAGTTGCCGCTCTGAAAATCTGAGCAACTGAAGCTTCATTCTTAAAAGCCCACGAAGTGGAGACCGATCTAGTAGAATGAGCTGTAATTCTCTGACGCGGGGCCTGACCCGACTCCAAATAAGCTTGATGAATCAAAAGTTTCAACCAAGAAGCCAAGGAAATGGCAGAAGCCTTCTGACCTTTCCTAGGACCAGAAAATAAAACAAATAGACTAGAAGTCTTCCTGAAATCTTTAGTAGCTTCCACATAATATTTCAAAGCTCTTACCACATCCAAAGAATGTAAGGATCTCTCCAAAGAATTCTTAGGATTAGGACATAAGGAAGGGACAACAATTTCTCTACTAATGTTGTTAGAATTCACAACCTTAGGTAAAAATTGAAAAGAAGTCTGCAAAACTGCCTTATCCTGAAGAAAAATCAGAAAAGGAGACTCACAAGAAAGAACAGATAACTCAGAAACTCTTCTAGCAGAAGAGATGGCCAAAAGAAACAACACTTTCCAAGAAAGTAGTTTAATGTCTAAAGAATGCATAGGTTCAAATGGAGGAGCCTGTAAAGCCTTCAGAACCAAATTAAGACTCCAAGGAGGAGAAAGTGACTTAATGACAGGCTTAATACGAATTAAAACCTGTACAAAACAGTGTATATCAGGAGGTATAGCAATCTTTCTGTGAAATAAAACAGAAAGAGCGGAGATTTGTCCTTTCAAGGAACTTGCAGACAAACCCTTATCCAAACCATCCTGAAGAAACTGTAAAATTCTAGGAATTCTAAAAGAATGCCAGGAGAATTTATGAGAAGAACACCATGAAATGTAAGTCTTCCAAACTCTATAATAAATCTTTCTAGAGACAGATTTACGAGCTTGTAACATAGTATTAATCACTGAGTAAGAGAAACCTCTATGACTCAGAACTAAGCGTTCAATTTCCATACCTTCAAATGTAATGATTTAAGATCCTGATGGAAAAACGGACCTTGAGATAGTAGGTCCGGCCTTAACGGAAGTGGCCAAGGCGGGCAACTGGACATCCGAACCAGATCCGCGTACCAAAACCTGTGTGGCCATGCTGGAGCCACCAGCAACACAAAAGACTGTTCCATGATGATCTTGGAGATCACGCTTGGAAGAAGAACTAGAGGCGGGAAGATGTAAGCAGGATGATAACACCAAGGAAGTGTCAGCGCATCCACTGCTTCCGCCTGCACATCCCTGGACCTGGACAGGTATCTGGGAAGTTTCTTGTTTAGATGAGAGGCCATGATATCTATCTCTGGAAGACCCCACATCTGAACAATCTGAGAAAACACATCTGGATGGAGAGACCACTCCCCTGGATGTAAAGTCTGGTGGCTGAGATAATCCGCCTCCCAAATTGTCTACACCTGGGATATGCACTGCAGAGATTAGACAGGAGCTGGATTCCGCCCAAGCAAGTATCCGAGATACTTCTTTCATAGCTTGGGGACTGTGAGTTCCACCCTGATGATTGACATAAGCCACAGTTGTGATATTGTCTGTCTGAAAACAAATGAACGGTTCTCTCTTTAGCAGAGGCCAGAACTGAAGAGCCCTGAGAATTGCACGGAGTTCTAAAATATTGATTGGTAATCTCGCCTCTTGAGATTTCCAAACCCCTTGTGCTGTCAGAGATCCCCAAACAGCTCCCCAACCTGAAAGACTCGCATCTGTTGAGATCACAGTCCAGGTTGGCCAAACAAAAGAAGCCCCTTGAACCAAACGATGGTTATCTATCCACCATGTCAGAGAGTGTCGTACATTGGTATTCAAGGATATTAATTGTGATATCTTTGTATAATCCCTGCACCATTGATTCAGCATACAAAGCTGTAGAGGTCTCATGTGAAAACGAGCAAAGGGGATCGCGTCCGATGCTGCAGTCATGAGACCTAAAACTTCCATGCACATAGCCACTGAAGGGAATGACTGAGACTTAAGGTGCCGGCATGCTGCGACCAATTTTAAACGTCTCTTATCTGTTAGAGACAGAGTCATGGACACTGAATCTATCTGGAAGCCTAAAAAGGTGACCCTTGTCTGAGGAATCAAGAAACTTTTTGGTAAATTGATCCTCCAACCATGTTTCCGAAGAAACAACACTAGTTGATTTGTGTGAGATTCTGCAGTACGTAAAGACTGAGCTAGTACCAAGATATCGTCCAAATAAGGAAACACAGCAATACCCTGTTCTCTGATTACAGATAGTAGGGCACCCAGAACCTTTGAAACGATTCTTGGAGCTGTTGCTAGGCCAAATGGAAGAGCAACAAATTGGTAATGCCTGTCTAGAAAAGAGAATCTCAGAAACTGATAGTGTTCTGCAAGTCTATTGTGGACATATAATGTCCTTGCTGAACAAAAGGCAGAATAGTCCTTATTATTTACCATCTTGAAAGTTGGTACTCTTACATAACGATTCAAAATTTTCAGATCCAGAACTGGTCTGAATAAATTTTATTTCTTTGGTACGAAGAATAGGTTTGAATAAAACCCCAAACCTTATTCCTAAGGAGGAACTAGCATGATTACCCCTGAAGACTCCAGGTCTGAAACACACTTCAGAAAAGCCTGAGCTTTTACTGGATTTACAGGGATACGTGAGAGAAAAAATCTTCTCACAGGAGGTCTTACTCTGAATCCTATTCGATACCCTTGAGAGACAATACTCTGAATGCAATGATTTTGGACAGATTTTATCCAAAAATCCTTGAAAAACCTTAATCTGCCCCCTACCAGCTGAGCTGGAATGAGGGCCGCACCTTCATGCGGACTTAGGGGCTGACTTTGGTTTCCTAAATGGCTTTGATTTATTCCAATTTGAGGAAGGCTTCCAATTGGAAGCAGATTCCTTGGGGGGGAGGATTAAGTTTTTGTTCCTTATTCTGACGAAGGGAACGAAAACGGTTAGAAGCCTTAGATTTACCCTTAGGTTTTTTATCCTGAGGCAGAAAAACTCCTTTTCCCCCAGTGATAGTTGAAATAATAGAATCCAACTGAGAACCAAATAAATTATTACCTTAGAAAGAAAGAGATGGAATGCTGATATGACATCTAAATCTAGATTACTAAGATTTAAGCCACAAAGCTCTTCTAGCTAATACAGCTAAAGACATGGATCTAACATCAATTTTGATAATATCAAAAATGGCATCACAAATAAAATGATTAGCATGTTGCAGTAAGCGAATAATGCTAGATATGTCAGAATCCAATTCATGTTGCGCTAAATTCTCCAACCTGAAAGTTGATGCAGCCACAACATCAGCCAAAGAAATAGCAGGTCTGAGAAGATGACCTGAATATAAATAGGCCTTCCTTAGATAAGATTCAAGCTTCCTATCTAAAGGATCCTTAAAGGAAGTACTATCTTCCATAGGAATAGTGGTACGTTTAGCAAGAGTAGAAATAGCCCCATCAACTTTGGGGATTTTTTCCCAAAACTCTATAGATTTTGCAGGCAAAGGATACAATTTTTTAAACCTTGAAGAAGGAATAAAAGAAGTACCTGGCTTATTCCATTCCTTAGAAATCATATCAGAAATAGCCTCAGGAATAGGAAAAACCCCTGGAGAAAGCACAGGAGGTTTAAAAACAGCATTTAAACGTTTATTATACTGAATATCAATAGGACTGGTTACCTCAATATCCAAAGTAATTAACACTTCTTTTAATAAAGAACGCATATACTCTATTTTAAATAAATAAGTAGATTTGTCAGTGTCAATGTCTGAGGAAGGATCTTCTGAATCAGATAGATCCTCATCAGAAGAGGATAAATTATTATGTTGTTGGTCATTTGAAATTTCATCAGCTAAGTGAGAAGCTTTAAAAGACGTTTTACGTTTATTAGTAGGTGGAAATGCAGACAAAGCCTTCAGAATAGAATCAGAAACAAATTCTTTAAAATTTACAGGTATATCATGCACATTAAAAGTTGAAGGAACTGCAACTGGCAATGTACTATTACTGATGGAAACACTATCTGCATGTAAAAGTTTATCATGACAACTATTACAAATGACATTCGGTGGAATAATTTCTACAATTTTACAACAAATGCACTTAGCTTTGGTAGAACCGATGTCAGGCAGCAATGTTCCAGCAGAAACTTCTGAGACAGGATCAGATTGGGACATCTTGCACAATGTAAGAGAAAAAACAACATATAAAGCAAAATTATCTATTTCCTTATATGACAGTTTCAGGAATGGGAAAAATGCAATAGCATAGGCTTCTGATAGAGAAAAAAAGCAAGAGGCAAACATACAAGGGGTATTGAAATAATGAAAAAGTTTGGCGCCAAGTATGACGCACAACGTAACGTACACTTTTTTGGCGGCAACAATAACCGGAAATGACACACTCGCGTCACTGATGATGCTGCAATGAAGAAGTTGCGTCATAAACGTATTTTTTCGCGCCAAAAAAAATTTCGCGCCAAGAATGACGCAATAAAGTTTAGCATTTGACGCACCCGCGGGCCTAGTAGTCAATTTGATAAAAGACTAAACCCCAGGTAAGAAATACATTTCTTAAAATGTTTATATTCCCAAATATGAAACTGACTGGCAGAAGGAAATACATGAACCTGACTCATGGCAAATATAAGTACAAAACATATATTTAGAACTTTATATAAATGCATAAAGTGCCAAACCATAGCTGAGAGTGTCTTAAGTAAACATAACATACTTACCAAAAGACACCAATCCACATATAGCATATAGTCAAACCAGTACTAAAACAGTTATTAGTAGAGGTAATGGTAAATTGAGAGTATATCGTCGATCTGAAAAGGGAGGTAGGAGATGAATCTCTACGACCGATAACAGAGAACCTATGAAATAGACCCCCGTTAGGGAAATCATCATATTCAAATAAGTGATACTCCCTTCACGTCCCTCTGACATTCGCTGTACTCTGAGAGGAATCGGGCTTCAACAATGCTGAGAAGCGCATATCAATGTAGAAATCTTAGCACAAACTTACTTCACCACCTCCATAGGAGGCAAAGTTTGTAAAACTGAATTGTGGGTGTGGTGAGGGGTGTATTTATAGGCATTTGGAGGTTTGGGAAACTTTGCCCCTCCTGGTAGGATTGTATATCCCATATGTCACTAGCTCATAGACTCTTGCCAATTACATGAAAGAAATTAGTTTTTGGACGTCCAAAATTATCAAGAAGAATATTAAAATTGAGCAGGAATGTGTATTTTTTCTACTCCCCAAAAATGTGAGATATAAAGAGGGAATATTTATTGATATAATTATCATAATAGCCAGATACATGATTTTGAAAAAAAAAAAAACCTTCAATAGTAGAATTTTAAAGCTATTTAGAGCTATTTAACAATATGATTTTGGAACAATGTGCTACTAATTTTGCACACAGCAAAGAAATAGATTTTTTTTTTTTTTTAAATGGGGTATTTTTATTCAATCAAACCCAATCGATACACAAAAAAAAAAAAAAAGGAAATTTATGCTTACCTGATAAATTTGTTTCTTTCTTGACACGGTGAGTCCACGGATCATCATATTTGGGAGTAATAGTAGGAGGAGGCAAAGAGCACCACAGCCAAAGCAGTTAAATTATTATTATTAATAATATTCTTTATTTGTAAAGTGCCGACAGATTCCGCAGAGCTGTCCATGGGTACAAGGATAACAGTAC
This sequence comes from Bombina bombina, assembly GCF_027579735.1. Lineage (NCBI taxonomy): Eukaryota > Metazoa > Chordata > Amphibia > Anura > Bombinatoridae > Bombina > Bombina bombina. The sequence goes on from NC_069504.1 coordinate 864,791,079, forward strand.
AATGGAGAAACAATTCGATAAAAGACAAAAAATTTACAGAAAAATACAGGGGGAATTGAGGGCCCTATTCCCGTGGGAACTTACAATCTCCTTACCCACAACCCCCAGTCATTTGACCAAAGGGAAAGGAGAAAGAAAAGTAATAAGGTGCAGAGGTGCCTGAGGTTTATGAAAAAAATAAAACTATCTGAAAATACATGGCGGGGCCGTGGACTCACCGTGTCAAGAAAGAAACAAATTTATCAGGTAAGCATAAATTTCATTTTCTTTCTAATGACACGGTGAGTCCACGGATAAGGGAGGGACAAAACAGTCAACCTAAACAGAAGGCACCACTGCTTAAAGAACCTTTATCCCAAAAACAGCCTCAGCAGAAGCAAAAGAATCAAATATGTAAAATTTAGAAAAAGTGTGTAGAGATGACCAAGTGGCAGCCTTGCAAATCTGATCTACAGAAGCCCCATTTTTGAAAGCCCAAGTAGAAGAAACAGCCCTCGTGGAATGAGCCGTGATTTTCTCAGGAGGCTGCTGTCCAGCAGACTCATATGCAGAGCGAATAACACTTCTCAACCAACAAGAAAGAGAAGCAGCCGTAGCTTTCTGACCTTCCAGAAAAAAAACACAAATAAAGAAGAAGACTGGCGAAAATCCTTAGTCACCTGCAAATAATATTTCAATGCACGAACTACATCCAAATTGTGCAACAAACGTTCCTTATGAGGAGGAGGATTAGGACACAAAGAAGGAACAACAATCTCCTGATTAATATTCTTATCAGAAACAACCTTGGGAAGAAAACCAAAAGCATTATGAAGTACTACCTTATCAGAATGAAAATTAAGCAAAGGATACTCACATTGCAACGCAGAAAGCTCCGAAACCATTTGAGCCGAAGAGATAGCAACCAAAAACAAAACCTTCCAGGTTAACAACTTAATATCCAAAGAATGCATAGGCTCAAACGGAGCCTGTTGAAGAACTCTGAGAACTAAATTAAGACTCCAGGGAGGAGTCACAAACTTAAACACAGGCCGAATTCTAACCAAGGCCTGACAAAAAGACTGAACATCTGGCACATCCGCCAGGCGTTTGTTACAAAATAGATAAAGCAGAAATTTGACCCTCCTGGAGAAAAGACAAAATCCTAGGAATCCTAACTCTACTCCAAGAATAGCCCTTAGATTCACACCAATACAGATATTTACGCCATATCTTTTAATAAATCTTTCTAGTCACAGGCTTACGCGCCAGAATCAGTCTCAATAACCGACTCAGAAAAACCTTGCTTAGATAGAATCAAGCGTTCCATCTCCAAGCAGTCAGCTTCAGAGAAACGAGATTTGGATGAAGGAAGGGTCCCTGAAGTAGAAGATCCTTCCTTAACGGAAGACTCCACGGTGGAGACAATGGCATCTCCACCAGATCTGCATACCAATTCCTGCGAGGCCAAGCCGGAGCAATTAGAAACATTGACACCCTTTCTTGTCTGATCTGAGCAAATGGAGGAAACACGTATGCCAGACTGAACTTTCAAGGAACTGCTAGAGCATCTATTAGAACCGCTTGAGGATCCCTTGACCACGTACCCGTGGCATTGTGATGAGATGCCATAAGATCCAACTCCAGTTGACCCCACCTGAGAATCAGACTGGAAAACCCCTCCGGATGAAGCTCCCACTCTTCCAGATGAAAAGACTGTCTGCTCAGAAAATCCGCTTCCCAATTGTCCATCCCTGGAATGTGGATCGCAGACAGACAACAATTGTGAGCCTCTGCCCACTGAATAATCCTGGCTACCTCCTTCATCACCAAGGAACTCCGAGTTCCTCCCTGATGATTGATGTAAGCCACAGACGTTATATTGTCCGAATTAAATCTGATAAACTGGGTTGAAGCCAACTGAGGCCAGGCTAGAAGAGCAGTGAAGATTGCCCTCAGCTCTAAAACTTTTATAGAAAGAGCCGATTCCTCCAGAGTCCACAGACCCTGAGCCTTCAGAGAACTCCAGACAGCTCCCCAGCCCAGCAGACTGGCATCCGTGGACACGATCACCCAGGTAGGCTTGCGAAGACAACCACCACAGAAGAGAGTCTCTTGCAGCCTGATCTAAAACAATAATTGGAGACAGATCCGTATAATCCCCGTTCCACTGTCTCAGCACGCATAACTGCAGAGGCCTGAGATGAAACCGAGCAAATGGAATGATATCCATGACTGAAACCATCAGACCAATAACCTCCCTGCACTGGGCCACCGACGGCCGAGTAGATGACTGAAGAGCCAGACAAGAATTGAACATTTTTTACTTCCTTGCTTCTGTCAAAAAAATCTTCATTTCCAAAGAATCTATAACAGTTTCCAAAAATACCACTCTTGTAGCTGGAACCAAGGAGCTTTTTTCTAAATTCACCTTCCAACCCTGGGGGCGCAGAAAAGACAACAACAACTCCGTATGGGAGTTTGCTAGTTGAAAAGATGGTGCCTGAACAAGAATGTTGTCCAGATAAGGAGCAACTGCAATCCCCTGAAGTCTGAGTACTGCCAAGTTATTTTTTACTGCTGCATGATATCGAAAAGGAGTGCAGGAGGATATTTGCAACTTAATCTAAGAATCGCAGTGAGTCTTTGGAGAGGGCACGCATCCGGGGTCGGGACAAACCGCTGCAGGAAAACGCTGAAGAAAAAACAAACGCTCCAGAATCGGCAATACAAGTAAATCTAACTTACGGACTGCAAACAGATGCAGAGCAGACAAAGGACAGCATTTACCACAAGGATGTATAAAGAAGAAAAGAGACCAAGAGTACGGGTCTGAAGTATGAGCACAGTATCCACCGGAGGAATCTACAGCCTGCATTAGATCCAGAAGAAAGAAGCTAAAGGTTAGAAATATTTCCCTGCAAACAAGTGCACTTGTTAGGATCCTAGAGACATTGTGACTTTGCAAAACCAGATAAAACAGGTCACATATATTGAGTCTTAAGCTTATTATCATCACTTTCATATAGTTGCAATTTATGTGCATATTTATGTGCCTAATCGCTGTTGATGTACAAAAAGCACAGCACAAAGTTGTTTTTTTATGTGCCTAAAGGTACTTTTTAAGAAGGAGAAATCTCCCAAGGAATTTTTTTTTTAGCAATTACAATTTTTAGAAGCACAAGTTGTTTACATACATTCATTTATATTTTTTATTTCCCTTATGCCCGTAAGAGCATAAAAACTAAGGTTGGCCAACTGAACATTGCAAATATATAGCATTTTATAAATAGAATTGTCTTTGATTATTCATAGAATTATTTATGATTGTTTATTTAGCCCATCAAAAGGGAATTAATCACACAGTTTAAATAAGATGGATACTTATACAACCAATTTACTACCTCCTTTTCAAATTTATTTTAATAAATTCTTCAAATATTATTTGGTGTTCAATAGTTATTTATTTCCCTTCATATTGGGTATTGGCTGTTAGCGCTCTTATATCTCCTCCCCACTTTGATAACGCTTACCTGGGAAGCATAGAGGAAGCTTCCATAGATTTAAGAGCTTATACCCATACAGCACAGAGTATATAGACCCACTAGAAACTAGGTTGTTGGATACTGAAGCTGTTGTGAACACCAATATCTTGGCCACGGCTAATTCTGGACATCAACTTAAAGGGATACTAAACCCAATTTTTTTCTTTCATGATTCAGATAGAGCATGAGATTTTAAGCACCTTTCTAATTTACTCCTATTATCAATTTTTCTTTGTTCTCATGCTATCTTGATTTGAAAAAACAGTACTGTAAGTTTTAGAGCTGGACCATTTTTTGTTCAGCACCTGGGTAGCACTTGCTGATTTGTGGCTAAATGTAGCAAACCAATCAGCAAGCTCTACCAAGGCGCTGAACTAAAAATGGGAGGGCTTCTAACCTTTTATTACTGCTTTTTCAAATCAAGATAACATGAGAACAAAGATAAATCGATAATAGGAGTAAATTAGAAAGTTGCTTAAAATTGCATGCTCTATCTGAATCATGAAAGAAAAAATGTGGGGTTAGTATCCCTTTAATGTGGTCACCACATATGCACCCAGATGTGAACACCTGGCAAAGGCTGTGCGACGACATTGGCCGGTAGTAGAGACGGATATCACACTTCCATTACAGAGGATTTCTGCCCCCAGGATAGTGTACCGCAGGGCGAACAACTTAAGAGACCTGTTGGACAAAACTGATCCTGTGAAACACTACAAAAAGGAGACATGGTTGAAATCAGCTAAGATGGGCTGTTTCCCATGTGGGAGTTGTATCACCTGTAATGGTATGCTTAGGGGCAACACCTTCCAACATCCACACAATAACCACAGGTACATGATACGCCATAGGTTGTTTAGAACTAGTACCTTTGTGGTGTACATGTTGATATGCCCATGTTCAAGGGTTTACATCGGGAAAACGGTAACCACCTTCTATGAGCGGATGGCCAATCATCGTTGTGCCATTCGTGAGGCACTCACCAAGGGTGAATCAGATCAGCCAGTGGCACACTACTTCACCAAGTTCAAGCATGCGGTTTCAAGTTTGCGATCGATGCTGATCGACCATGTACCCCCCATGCCCAGGGGTGGCAACCGAGCTAAGAAATTGCTACAACTTGAGAGCAAGTGAATATATCTGATGTACACTCTAGCCCCAAGGGGCCTCAACACCTCCCTGGATTTTAGCCCCTTCTATTGAAGGCTGTGATCTATGACCCAAATACCTATTGGGCTTTCAAACACACTCCATTGTGCACTGAACTGCATTCTTACTGGGGTCTCACTGTTTGAGAAGGTTTCTAATATACTCCATTGGGCTATGAAGTATTCCAGTACATCTAACATTAAATCAGATGTCGAGGCAATATATGTCATTTGGCATGACCAATGTGGGTTCATATGCATGCAATAATTGGCTTTGTAAACTTAGCTTTATTTGCCATCTGGTATTTGTATTTAGACCGAGTACCATATAATATAGCTTTATAATGTTCTGAAGTGTGCATTGTTATTGTTTTTTTTTTAATTTTTTTATTTCACAATAGTTGCTGTTTTAGTAGTGGGGTTCAATATTACCTAGTATGGTGCGATATGTGCATTATATAATACTATGAATTAAGCACTTTGATCATTTTTGTCCCCATATGTTATTTAACACTGCAGCCATATTGTGTGATAAAATTGGGTATTGATTAATACCATCACCTTTCCTTTTCCCAGTGTAACCGTTCGCGTTACTCTCTGTGTTATGTATAAAAACGTTGCTATGGCAACGTGGGCACGTATGTCATGACGTTACGCACGTTGGAGCACTCTGATGACGTCACATACATGTGCTGAATGGCGGTACGCTTAAGCTGCATGAAGCTACAAGATGGGTATATAAGGATTGGTTTGATATATGTTAGTCATTGTTTTTAGGTTTTTCTTAATGTATTTTTTTACATTTGACAAAGGCACACAATGTGTCGAAACGTTATGTCTTTTTAAACTTGATTGAATAAACGTGATTTTTTATTTAAGACCGCTGAGTGCCTGTGCTTTTGGACTGAACTATATATATATATATATATATATATATATATATATATATATATACACACACATATACACACACAAATTACTATGACCTCTTGGAATTTCAGTTTTGTAAAGACAGCAATAACAGAATTTATGCTTACCTGATAAATTACTTTCTCCAACGGTGTGTCCGGTCCACGGCGTCATCCTTACTTGTGGGAATATCTCTTCCCCAACAGGAAATGGCAAAGAGTCCCAGCAAAGCTGGCCATATAGTCCCTCCTAGGCTCCGCCCACCCCAGTCATTCGACCGACGGACAGGAGGAAAATATAGGAGAAACCATAGGGTGCCGTGGTGACTGTAGTTAGAGAAAATAATTCATCAAACCTGATTAAAAAACCAGGGCGGGCCGTGGACCGGACACACCGTTGGAGAAAGTAATTTATCAGGTAAGCATAAATTCTGTTTTCTCCAACATTGGTGTGTCCGGTCCACGGCGTCATCCTTACTTGTGGGAACCAATACCAAAGCTTTAGGACACGGATGAAGGGAGGGAGCAAATCAGGTTACCTAAAAAGAAGGCACCATGGCTTGCAAAACCTTTCTCCCAAAAATAGCCTCCGAAGAAGCAAAATTTGTAAAATTTGGCAAAAGTGTGCAGTGAAGACCAAGTCGCTGCCTTACATATCTGATCAACAGAAGCCTCGTTCTTGAAGGCCCATGTGGAAGCCACAGCCCTAGTAGAGTGAGCTGTGATTCTTTCAGGAGGCTGCCGTCCGGCAGTCTCGTAAGCCAATCGGATGATGCTTTTAAGCCAAAAGGAAAGAGAGGTAGAAGTCGCTTTTTGACCTCTCCTCTTACCAGAATAGACGACAAACAGAGAAGATGTTTGTCTGAACTCTTTTGTAGCTTCTAAATAGAATTTTAGAGCACGGACAACATCCAAATTGTGTAGCAAACGTTCCTTCTTTGAAACTGGATTCGGACACAAAGAAGGTACAACTATCTCCTGGTTAATATTTTTGTTGGAAACAACCTTTGGAAGAAAACCAGGCTTAGTACGCAAAACAACCTTATCTGAATGGAACTCCAGATAGGGCGGAGTACACTGCAGAGCAGATAGCTCAGAAACTCTTCTAGCAGAAGAAATAGCAACCAAAAACAAAACTTTCCAAGATAACTTAATATCTATGGAATGTAAAGGTTCAAACGGAACCCCTTGGAGAACTGAAAGAACTAGATTTAAACTCCATGGAGGAGTCGAAGGTCTGTAAACAGGCTTGATCCTAACCAGAGCCTGAACAAATGCTTGAACATCTGGCACAGCTGCCAGTCGTTTGTGTAGTAAGACAGATAAAGCAGAAATCTGTCCCTTTAGAGAACTCGCTGATAATCCTTTATCCAAACCTTCTTGTAGAAAAGAAAGGATCTTAGGAATTTTGATCTTATTCCATGGGAATCCCTTGGATTCACACCAGCAGATATATCTTTTCCATATTTTATGGTAAATCTTTCTAGTTACCGGTTTTCTGGCTTGAACCAGAGTATCTATCACAGAATCTGAAAACCCACGCTTTGATAGAATCAAGCGTTCAATTTCCAAGCCGTCAGCTGGAGGGAGACCAGATTTGGATGTTCGAATGGACCCTGAACAAGAAGGTCCTGTCTCAAAGGTAGCTTCCATGGTGGAACCGATGACATATTCACCAGGTCTGCATACCAAGTCCTGCGTGGCCACGCAGGAGCTATCAAAATTACCGAGGCCCTCTCCTGCTTGATCCTGGCTACCAGCCTGGGAATGAGAGGAAACGGTGGAAACACATAAGCTAGGTTGAAGGACCAAGGCGCTACTAGTGCATCCACTAGAGTCGCCTTGGGATCCCTGGATCTGGACCCGTAGCAAGGAACCTTGAAGTTCTGACGAGACGCCATCAGATCCATGTCTGGAATGCCCCATAATTGAGTTAATTGGGCAAAGATCTCCGGGTGAACTTCCCCCTCCCCCGGATGGAATGTCTGACGACTCAGATAATCCGCCTCCCAGTTTTCCACTCCTGGGATGTGGATCGCAGATAGGTGGCAGGAGTAATTCTCTGCCCATTCTATTATTTTGGTCACTTCTCTCATCGCCAGGGAACTCCTTGTTCCCCCCTGATGATTGATATAAGCAACAGTCGTCATGTTGTCTGATTGGAATCTTATGAATCTGGCCTTTGCTAGTTGAGGCCAAGCCCTGAGAGCATTGAATATCGCTCTCAGTTCCAGAATGTTTATCGGGAGGAGAGACTCTTCCCGAGACCAAAGTCCCTGAGCTTTCAGGGATTCCCAGACCGCTCCCCAGCCCACTAGACTGGCGTCGGTCGTGACGATGACCCACTCTGGTCTGCGGAAGCTCATTCCCTGGGACAGGTGGTCCAGGGTAAGCCACCAACGGAGTGAGTCTCTGGTCTTCTGATCTACTTGAATCACTGGAGACAAGTCTGTATAGTCCCCATTCCACTGTTTCAGCATGCACAGTTGTAATGGTCTTAGATGAATTCGCGCAAAAGGAACTATGTCCATTGCTGCAACCATCAACCCTACTACTTCCATGCACTGAGCTACGGAAGGACGAGGAATAGAATGGAGAACATGACAAGCGTTTAGAAGTTTTGACTTTCTGACTTCTGTCAGGAAAATCCTAATTTCTAAAGAATCTATTATTGTTCCCAAGAAGGGAACTCTTGTCGACGGAGACAGGGAACTTTTTTCTATGTTCACCTTCCATCCGTGAGATCTGAGAAAGGCCAGAACGATGTCTGTGTGAGCCTTTGCCTTTGAAAGAGACGACGCTTGTATTAGAATGTCGTCCAAGTACGGTACTACTGCAATGCCCCTTGGTCTCAGAACCGCTAGAAGGGACCCGAGTACCTTTGTGAAAATCCTTGGAGCAGTGGCTAACCCGAATGGGAGAGCCACAAACTGGTAATGTTTGTCCAGAAAGGCGAACCTTAGGAACCGATAATGTTCTTTGTGGATAGGAATATGAAGATACGCATCCTTTAGATCCACGGTAGTCATAAATTGACCTTCCTGGATTGTAGGTAGAATCGTTTGAATGGTTTCCATTTTGAACGATGGTACTCTGAGAAATTTGTTTAGGATCTTTAAATCCAGAATTGGTCTGAAAGTTCCCTCTTTCTTGGGAACTACAAACAGATTTGAGTAAAATCCCATTCCTTGTTCCGCCGATGGAACTGGGTGTATCACTCCCATCTTTAACAGGTCTTCTACACAATGTAAGAATGCCTGTCTCTTTATTTGGTTTGAGGATAAGTGAGACATATGGAACCTTCCCCTTGGGGGTAGTTCCTTGAATTCCAGAAAATAACCCTGAGAAACTATTTCTAGTGTCCAGGGATCCTGAACATCTCTTGCCCAAGCCTGAGCAAAGAGAGAGAGTCTGCCCCCTACTAGATCCGGTCCCGGATCGGGGGCTACTCCTTCATGCTGTTTTGTTAGCAGCAGCAGGCTTCTTGGCCTGCTTACCCTTGTTCCAGCCTTGCATCGGTTTCCAGGCTGATTTGGTTTGTGAAGCATTACCCTCTTGCTTAGAGGATGCAGAATTAGAGGCCGGTCCGTTCCTGAAGTTACGAAAGGAACGAAAATTAGACTTATTCTTGGCTTTGAAAGGCCTATCTTGTGGGAGGGCGTGGCCCTTTCCCCCAGTGATGTCTGAGATAATCTCTTTCAATTCTGGTCCAAAGAGAGTTTTACCCTTGAAGGGAATATTAAGCAATTTTGTCTTGGATGATACATCCGCTGACCAAGACTTTAGCCAAAGCGCTCTGCGCCCCACAATTGCAAACCCTGAATTTTTCGCCGCTAATCTAGCTAATTGCAAAGCGGCATCTAAAATAAAAGAATTAGCCAACTTGAGTGCGTGAACTCTGTCCATAACCTCCTCATACGGAGTCTCTCTACTGAGCGACTTTTCTAGTTCCTCGAACCAGAACCACGCTGCTGTAGTGACAGGAACAATGCACGAAATGGGTTGTAGGAGGTAACTGTAATGATTTAGTAGAGAGTGAGGATGGATCACAACTGCAGAGTATGCAAAATAAATGATTTGTATCACTTTTGGCAAATGGACTATTGAACAGCATAGACCAAGCTGCTTTAAGTGAAGTTGTTATTCTCAAGTAATTGAATTGCAGATCAGAAACTTGTCTGGCAACGAATGATGTAAATCACATATGCTGTTGAATGTCACAGCAATTGTATAAACATAAACAAAGGCTGGATCAGAAGAAATGTAAAAAATAAAAAAATTTCTTAGTAGCAAACTTTAGTGTTCAGCTAGCTCCCAGTATGATAAATCTTGATAAAGAAAAGCAGAGTTCCAGAAAGCAGGTAGTGTTGCTATTAGTGCTGGAGTAAGATATAACAGTTCAGTGTGAAGTGTAACTCTCAGTTTTAGACACTGTTAGTTAGTTTGTCACAGAATGGTATACACATGTGCTGATAGTCTTGTGGTCAGTAGAGCAGCAGGGAAAAGCAAAGTTCAAGGTTTATTTGTACAGCACAGCTTAAAGTAACTACAGTGCTTACCCCCAGTCACCGGATGGTGTGAAATAGAAGCAGAATTAATTCTGAGATGTCCTTGTACTTAGTCCGTGGGAGGTTGTTTGTAGATGAGTTGCACTGTGTTGCAGTGGAAGAGAGATTGAAGTCCGCTGTGTGAGAAACGCTTCAGTGGCTCAAATGAGATAGCAACTCAGAGGGAGAAGGCAGCAAACACACTGCAGTATAAAATAAGTCTTTGTTGTAGCGTGCACGCTTAAAAGAAAAACTCGCCTCTGTAAAAGTTTATGTAGGCAAAATGAGCATATGAACCGGCAGTAAAAATAAGTAATCCCAAGGTAGTAGCTGGTTCAGAAATTGGAAGAAAAGCAGACTGGTTTGTTTTCAGAAAAAACACACAGCAAGTAGAAAACAGACAGACTTCAGAGCTAGTCTAGAAACTTAATAATTAAGCACCTGTCTGCAGTCAGCTAATGCCTTAAGTACAGGTAAGGCTGAAGTCAGGTGAATGGGAAAGGCATAGGTAAAACATGGAGTGGAATCCATACATAAGGTGAATGGGAAAGGCATAGGTAAAACATGAAGCGGAATCCTTACAGTAACCTTGCTGTACAAAAATCTTTTTAAGCAAACCCTCCAATTTTTTATCCATAGGATCTTTGAAAGCACAATTATCCTCGATAGGAATAGTAGTGCGCTTGTTTAGAGTAGAAACTGCCCCCTCGACCTTAGGGACTGTCTGCCATAAGTCCTTTCTGGGGTCGACCATAGGAAAAAATTTCTTAAATATAGGAGGGGGGACAAAAAGGTATGCCGGGCTTCTCCCACTCCTTATTCACTATGCCCGCCACCAGCTTGGGTATAGGAAAAGCGTCGGGGTGCACCGGAACCTCTAGGAACTTGTCCATCTTGCATAATTTTTCTGGAATGACCAGGTTGTCACAATCATCCAGAGTAGATAACACCTCCTTAAGCAGTGCGCGGAGATGCTCTAATTTAAATGTCACAACATCAGGTTCAGCCTGTTGAGAAATTTTTCCTGAATCTGAAATTTCCCCATCTGACAAAACCTCCCTCATGGCCCCTTCAGATTGGTGTGAGGGTATGACAGAGCAATTATCATCAGCGCCCTCCTGCTCTTCAGTGTTTAAAACAGAGCAATCGCGCTTTCTCTGATATGCAGGCATTTTGGATAAAATATTTGCTATGGAGTTATCCATTACTGCCGTCAATTATTGCATAGTAATAAGCATTGGTGCGCTAGAAGTGCTAGGGGCCTCCTGCGTGGGCAAAACTGGTGTAGACACAGAAGGAGATGATGTAGAACTATGTCTACTCCCTTCATCTGATGAAACATCTTGGGCAATTTTACTATCTGTGGCAGTACTGTCCTTACTTTGTTTGGACGCTATGGCACAATTATCACATAATTTTGAAGGGGGAGACACATTGACTTTCATACATATAGAACATAGCTTATCTGAAGGTACAGACATGTTAAACAGGCTTAAACTTGTCAATAAAGCACAAAAACCGTTTTAAAACAAAACCGTTACTGTCTCTTTAAATTTTAAACAGAACACACTTTATTACTGAATATGTGAAAAAGTATGAAGGAATTGTTCAAAATTTACCAAAATTTCACCACATTGTCTTAAAGCATTCAAAGTATTGCACACCAATTTTCAGAGCTTTAACCCTTAAAATAACGAAACCGGAGCCGGTTACAGTTTTAACCCCTCTACAGTCCCAGCTACAGCCTTTGCTGCGACTCTACCAAACCCAGGGGGAATACGATACCAAAAGAAGCCTTCTAGGACCTTTTCCAACTACTTTCAGATCCTCACACATGCATCTGCATGTCTTGCCCTCAAAAGTAACTGCGCAGTAATGGCGCGAAAATGAGGCTCAGCCTACAACTGGGAAGGCCCTTCCTGACTGAAAAGGTGTCTAACACAGTGCCTGACGTTAAAAAACGTTCCCCAAGTTTATAAGTGTGAATAACAAGCATGAACATGAATAAAATGCCCAAATAAAGCAATCGATTTTGCCCATAAAAGTGTCTACCAGTTTTATAGCCCATAATAAGCCCTTTCTGTTTGAGACTAAGAAAATGGCTTACCGGTCCCCATGAGGGGAAATGACAGCCTTCCAGCATTACACAGTCTTGTTAGAAATATGGCTAGTCATACCTTAAGCAGAAAAGACTGCTAACTGTTTCCCCCAACTGAAGTTACTTCATCTCAACAGTCCTATGTGGAAACAGCAAACGATTTTAGTTACTGTCTGCAAAAATCATCTTCCTCTTAAACAGAACGCTTCATCTTTTTCTGTTCAGAGTAAATAGTACATACCAGCACTATTTTAAAATAAGAAACTCTTGATAGTAGAATAAAAAACTGCAACTAAACACCACATACTCTTAACCATCTCCGTGGAGATGTTGCCTGTGCAACGGCAAAGAGAATGACTGGGGTGGGCGGAGCCTAGGAGGGACTATATGGCCAGCTTTGCTGGGACTCTTTGCCATTTCCTGTGGGGGAAGAGATATTCCCACAAGTAAGGATGACGCCGTGGACCGGACACACCAATGTTGGAGAAAAATTAGTCCATTTTAGCCAGCTCATTTCCAAGCATAACTGTATAGGCGACCTTGGAAAACATAATTTATGCTTACCTGATAAATTTATTTCTCTTGTAGTGTGTTCAGTCCACGGGTCATCCATTACTTATGGGATATATTCTCCTTCCCAACAGGAAGTTGCAAGAGGATCACCCAAGCAGAGCTGCTATATAGCTCCTCCCCTCAAATGTCATATCCAGTCATTCGACCGAAACAAGACGAGAAAGGAGAAACTATAAGGTGCAGTGGTGACTGGAGTTATAATTTTAAAATTAAGAACCTGCCTTAAAAAGACAGGGCGGGCCGTGGACTGAACACACTACAAGAGAAATAAATTTATCAGGTAAGCATAAATTATGTTTTCTCTTGTTAAGTGTGTTCAGTCCACGGGTCATCCATTACTTATGGGATACCCATACCAAAGCTAAGTACACGGATGATGGGAGGGACAAGGCAGGAACATTAAACAGAAGGAACCACTGCCTGTAGAACCTTTCTCCCAAAACCAGCCTCCGAAGAAGCTAAAGTGTCAAATTTGTAAAATTTGGAAAAAGTATGAAGTGAAGACCAAGTTGCACGTATTATGCTACGAAGCCAAAAAGAGAGAGAGAGGTAGCCGAAGCCTTTTGACCTCTCCCCTGTCCAGAGTAAACGACAAACAGAGAAGAAGTTTGTCTAAAATCTTTAGTTGCCTGTAAGTAGAACTTCGGAGCACGGACCACGTCTAGATTATGCAAAAGACGTTCCTTCTTTGAAAAAGGATTAGGACATAATGATGGAACAACAATCTCTTGATTGATATTCCTGTTAGAAACAACCTTAGGCAAAAACCCAGGTTTAGTACGCAGTACTACCTTGTCTGAATGAAAGATCAGATAAGGAGAATCACAATGTAAGGCAGATAACTCAGAGTCTCTTCGAGCCGAGGAAATATCCATCAAAAACAAATCTTTCCAAGATAAAAGCTTAATATCAATGGAATGAAGGGGTTCAAACGGAACACCCTGAAGAACTTTAAGAACCAAGTTTAAGCTCCACGGAGGAGCAACAGCTTTAAACACAGGCTTAATTCTAGCCAAAGCCTGACAAAAGGCCTGGACGTCTGGATTCTCCGCCAGACGTTTGTGTAAAAGAATAGACAGAGCTGAAATCTGTCCCTTTAGCGAACTAGCGGATAAACCCTTTTCTAAACCTTCTTGTAGAAAAGCCAATATCCTAGGAATCCTAACCTTACTCCATGAGTAACTCTTGGATTCGCACCAATATAGATATTTACGCCATATCTTATGGTAAATTTTTCTGGTCACAGGTTTCCGAGCCTGTATTAATGTATCAATAACCGAATCCGAAAACCCACGCTTTGATAGAATCAAGCGTTCAATTTCCAGGCAGTCAGCCTCAGAGAAATTAGGTTTGGATGGTTGAAAACAGAATTTATGTTTACCTGATAAATTACTTTCTCCAACGGTGTGTCCGGTCCACGGCGTCATCCTTACTTGTGGGATATTCTCTTCCCCAACAGGAAATGGCAAAGAGCCCAGCAAAGCTGGTCACATGATCCCTCCTAGGCTCCGCCTACCCCAGTCATTCGACCGACGTTAAGGAGGAATATTTGCATAGGAGAAACCATACGATACCGTGGTGACTGTAGTTAAAGAAAATAAATTATCAGACCTGATTAAAAAACCAGGGCGGGCCGTGGACCGGACACACCGTTGGAGAAAGTAATTTATCAGGTAAACATAAATTCTGTTTTCTCCAACATAGGTGTGTCCGGTCCACGGCGTCATCCTTACTTGTGGGAACCAATACCAAAGCTTTAGGACACGGATGAAGGGAGGGAGCAAATCAGGTCACCTAAATGGAAGGCACCACGGCTTGCAAAACCTTTCTCCCAAAAAATAGCCTCAGAAGAAGCAAAAGTATCAAACTTGTAAAATTTGGTAAAAGTGTGCAGTGAAGACCAAGTCGCTGCCCCACATATCTGATCAACAGAAGCCTCGTTCTTGAAGGCCCATGTGGAAGCCACAGCCCTAGTGGAATGAGCTGTGATTCTTTCAGGAGGCTGCCGTCCGGCAGTCTCGTAAGCCAATCTGATGATGCTTTTAATCCAAAAAGAGAGAGAGGTAGAAGTTGCTTTTTGACCTCTCCTGTTACCAGAATAAACAACAAACAAGGAAGATGTTTGTCTAAAATCCTTTGTAGCATCTAAATAGAATTTTAGAGCGCGAACAACATCCAAATTGTGCAACAAACGTTCCTTCTTCGAAACTGGTTTCGGACACAAAGAAGGCACGACTATCTCCTGGTTAATGTTTTTGTTAGAAACAACTTTTGGAAGAAAACCAGGTTTAGTACGTAAAACCACCTTATCTGCATGGAACACCAGATAAGGAGGAGAACACTGCAGAGCAGATAATTCTGAAACTCTTCTAGCGGAAGAAATTGCAGCCAAAAACAAAACTTTCCAAGATAATAACTTAATATCAACGGAATGTAAGGGTTCAAACGGAACCCCCTGAAGAACTGAAAGAACTAAGTTGAGACTCCAAGGAGGAGTCAAAGGTTTGTAAACAGGCTTGATTCTAACCAGAGCCTGAACAAAGGCTTGAACATCTGGCACAGCTGCCAGCTCTTTGTGAAGTAACACAGACAAGGCAGAAATCTGTCCCTTCAAGGAACTTGCAGATAATCCTTTCTCCAATCCTTCTTGAAGAAAGGATAGAATCCTAGGAATCTTTACCTTGTCCCAAGGGAATCCTTAGATTCACACCAACAGATATATTTTTTTTTTTTTTTTTTTTTTTTAGTTACAGGCTTTCTGGCCTGAACAAGAGTATCAATAACAGAATCTGAGAACCCTCGCTTTGATAAGATCAAGCGTTCAATCTCCAAGCAGTCAGCTGGAGTAGGACCAGATTCGGATGTTCGAACGGACCTTGAACAAGAAGGTCTCGTCTCAAAGGTAGCTTCCATGGTGGAGCCGATGACATATTCACCAGATCTGCCTACCAAGTCCTGCGTGGTTACGCAGGAGCTATCAAGATCACCTACGCCCTCTCCTGATTGATCCTGGCTACCAGCCTGGGGATGAGAGGAAACGGCGGGAATACATAAGCTAGGTTGAAGGTCCAAGGTGCTACTAGTGCATCTACTAGAGTCGCCTTGGGATCCCTGGATCTGGACCCGTAGCAAGGAACCTTGAAGTTCTGACGAGAGGCCATCAGATCCATGTCTGGAATGCCCCACAGTTGAGTGATTTGGGCAAAGATTTCCGGATGGAGTTCCCACACCCCCGGATGCAATGTCTGACGAATCAGAAAATCCGCTTCCCAAGTTTCCACTCCTGGGATGTGGATTGCAGACAGGTGGCAGGAGCGAGTCTCCGCCCATTGAATGATTTTGGTCACTTCTTCCATCGCCAGGGAACTCCTTGTTCCCCCCTGATGGTTGATGTACGCAACAGTCGTCATGTTGTCTGATTGAAACCGTATGAACTTGGCCCTCGCTAGCTGAGGCCAAGCCTTGAGAGCATTGAATATCGCTCTCAGTTCCAGAATATTTATCGGTAGAAGAGATTCTTCCCGAGACCAAAGACCCTGAGCTTTCAGGGATCCCCAGACCGCGCCCCAGCCCATCAGACTGGCGTCGGTCGTGACAATGACCCACTCTGGTCTGCGGGAGGTCACCCCTTGCGACAGGTTGTCCAGGGACAGCCACCAACGGAGTGAGTCTCTGGTCCTCTGATTTACTTGTATCTTCGGAGACAAGTCTGTATAGCCCCCATTCCACTGACTGAGCATACACAATTGAAATGGTCTTAGATGAATGCGCGCAAAAGGAACTATGTCCATTGCCGCTACCATCAAACCTATCACTTCCATGCACTGCGCTATGGAAGGAAGAGGAACGGAAGGAAGTATCCGACAAGAGTTTAGAAGTTTTGTTTTTCTGGTCTCTGTCAGAAAAATCCTCATTTCTAAGGAGTCTATTATTGTTCCCAAGAAGGGAACTCTTGTCGACGGAGATAGAGAACTCTTTTCCACGTTCACTTACCATCCGTGAGATCCGAGAAAGGCCAGGACTATGTCCGTGTGAGCCTTTGCTTGAGGAAGGGACGACGCTTGAATCAGAATGTCGTCCAAGTAAGGTACTACAGCAATGCCCCTTGGTCTTAGCACCGCCAGAAGGGACCCTAGTACCTTTGTGAAAATCCTTGGAACAGTGGCTAATCCGAAAGGAAGCGCCACGAACTGGTAATGCTTGTCCAGGAATGCGAACCTTAGGAACCGATGATGTTCCTTGTGGACAGGAATATGTAGATACGCATCCTTTAAATCCACCGTGGTCAAGAATTGACCTTCCTGGATGGAAGGATTGTTCGAATGGTTTCCATTTTGGACGATGGAACCTTGAGAAACTTGTTTAGGATCTTGAGATCTAAGATTGGTCTGAACGTTCCCTCTTTTTTGGGAACTACGAACAGATTGGAGTAGAACCCCATCCCTCGTTCTTTTAATGGAACAGGATGAATCACTTCCAGAAGATAACCTTGGAAGACTATTTCTAGCGCCCAAGGATCCAGAACATCTCTTGCCCAAGCCTGAGTGAAGAGAGAGAGTCTGCCCCCCACCAAATCCGGTCCCGGATCGGGGGCCCGCATCTCATGCTGTCTTGGGAGCAGTGGCAGGTTTCTTGGCCTGCTTTCCTTTGTTCCAGCCTTGCCTTGGTCTCCAGGCTGGATTGGCTTGAGAAGTATTACCCTCCTGCTTAGAGGACGTAGCACTTGGGGCTGGTCCGTTTCTGCGAAAGGGACGAAAATTAGGTTTATTTTTGGCCTTGAAAGACCTATTCTGAGGAAGGGCGTGGCCCTTGCCCCCAGTGATATCAGAGATAAACTCTTTCAAGTCAGGGCCAAACAGTGTTTTCCCCTTGAAAGGAATGTCAAACAATTTGTTCTTGGAAGACGCATCCGCTGACCAAGATTTTAACCAAAGCGCTCTGCGCGCCACAATAGCAAACCCAGAATTTTTCGCCGCTAACCTAGCCAATTGCAAGGTGGCGTCTAGGGTGAAAGAATTAGCCAATTTAAGAGCACGAATTCTGTCCATAATCTCCTCATAAGAAGAAGAATTACTAATAATCGCCTTTTCTAGCTCATCGCACCAGAAACACGCGGCTGTAGTGACAGGGACAATGCATGCAATTGGTTGTAGAAGGTAACCTTGCTGAACAAACATCTTTTTTAGCAAACCTTCTAATTTTTTATCCATAGGATCTTGGAAAGCACAACTATCTTCTATGGGTATAGTGGTGCGCTTGTTTAGAGTAGAAACCGCCCCCTCGACCTTGGGGACTGTCTGCCATAAGTCCTTTCTGGGGTCGACTATAGGAAACAATTTTTTAAATATGGGGGGAGGTACGAAAGGTACACCGGGCCTGTCCCATTCTTTATTAACAATGTACGCCACCCGCTTGAGTATAGGAAAAGCTTCGGGGGGCCCCGGGGCCTCTAGGAACTTGTCCATTTTACATAGTGTTTCTGGAATGACCAGATAATCACAATCATCCAAATTGGATAACACCTCCTTAAGCAGAGCGCGGAGATGTTCCAACTTAAATTTAAAAGTAATCACATCAGGTTCAGCTTGTTGAGAAATTTTTCCTGAATCTGAAATTTCTCCCTCAGACAAAACCTCCCTGGCCCCCTCAGACTGGTGTAGGGGCCCTTCAGAAACAATATCATCAGCGTCCTCATGCTCTTCAGTATTTTCTAAAACAGAGCAGTCGCGCTTTCGCTGATAAGTGGGCATATTGGCTAAAATGTTTTGATAGAATTATCCATTACAGCCGTTAATTGTTGCATAGTAAGGAGTATTGGCGCGCTAGATGTACTAGGGGCCTCCTGTATGGGCAAAACTGGTGTAGACGAAGGAGGGGATGATGCAGTACCATGCTTACTCCCCTCACTTGAGGAATCATCTTGGGCATCATTTTTACTAAATTTTTTATGACATAAATCACATCTATTTAAATGAGAAGGAACCTTGGCTTCCCCACAGTCAGAACACAATCTATCTGGTAGTTCAGACATGTTAAACAGGCATAAACTTGATAACAAAGCACAAAAAACGTTTTAAAATAAAACCGTTACTGTCACTTTAAATTTTAAACTGAACACACTTTATTACTGCAATTGCGAAAAAGTATGAAGGAATTGTTCAAAATTCACCAAAATTTCACCACAGTGTCTTAAAGCCTTAAAAGTATTGCACACCAAATTTGGAAGCTTTAACCCTTAAAATAACGGAACCGGAGCCGTTTTTATATTTAACCCCTTTACAGTCCCTGGAATCTGCTTTGCTGAGACCCAACCAAGCCCAAAGGGGAATACGATACCAAATAATGCCTTCAGAAAGACTTTTCTATGTATCAGAGCTCCACACACATGCAGCTGCATGTCATGCTGTTCTCAAAAACAAGTGCGCCATACCGGCGCGAAAATGAGGCTCTGACTATGATTAGGGAAAGCCCCAATAGAATAAAGTGTCTAAAACAGTGCCTGCCGATATTATTTTACAAAAAATACCCAGATTAAATGATTCCTCAAGGCTAAATATGTGTAAATATGATCGATTTAGCCCAGAAAATGTCTACAGTCTTAATAAGCCCTTGTGAAGCCCTTATTTACTGTGTGAATAAAAATGGCTTACCGGATCCCATAGGGAAAATGACAGCTTCCAGCATTACATCGTCTTGTTAGAATGTGTCATACCTCAAGCAGCAAAAGACTGCTCACTGTTCCCCCAACTGAAGTTAATTCCTCTCAACAGTCCTGTGTGGAACAGCCATGGATTTTAGTAACGGTTGCTAAAATCATTTTCCTCATACAAACAGAAATCTTCATCTCTTTTCTGTTTCAGAGTAAATAGTACATACCAGCACTATTTTAAAATAACAAACTCTTGATTGAATAATAAAAACTACAGTTAAACACTAAAAAACTCTAAGCCATCTCCGTGGAGATGTTGCCTGTACAACGGCAAAGAGAATGACTGGGGTAGGCGGAGCCTAGGAGGGATCATGTGACCAGCTTTGCTGGGCTCTTTGCCATTTCCTGTTGGGGAAGAGAATATCCCACAAGTAAGGATGACGCCGTGGACCGGACACACCTATGTTGGAGAAAGGACCCTGAATTAGAAGGTCCTGTCTCAGAGGAAGAGACCATGGTGGACAGGACGACATGTCCACTAGGTCTGCATACCAGGTCCTGCGTGGCCACGCAGGCGCTATCAGAATTACCGATGCCCTCTCCTGTTTGATCCTGGCAATCAGTCGAGGTAGCAACGGAAATGGTGGAAACACATAAGCTATGTTGAAAACCCAAGGGGCTGCTAATGCATCTACCAGCACCGCTCCCGGGTCCCTGGAACTGGATACGTAACAAGGAAGCTTCGCGTTCTGGCGAGATGCCATGAGATCCAGATCCGGTTTGCCCCAACGACGAATCAGTTGAGCAAATACCTCCGGGTGAAGTTCCCACTCTCCCGGATGAAAAGTCTGGCGACTTAGGAAATCCGCCTCCCAGTTCTCTACGCCTGGGATGTGAATCGCTGACAGGTGGCAAGAGTGAGACTCTGCCCAGCGAATTATCTTCGAGACTTCCAACATCGCTAGGGAACTCCTGGTTCCCCCTTGATGATTGATGTAAGCCACAGTCGTGATATTGTCCGACTGAAATCTGATGAACCTCAGTTTTGCTAACTGAGGCCAAGCTAGAAGAGCATTGAATATTGCTCTTAATTCTAGAATGTTTATTGGAAGGAGTTTCTCCTCCTGAGTCCACGATCCCTGAGCCTTCAGGGAATTCCAGACTGCTCCCCAGCCTAGAAGGCTGGCATCCGTTGTTACAATCGTCCAATCTGGTCTGCAAAAGGTCATTCCTTTGGACAGATGAACCGGTGACAACCACCAGAGAAGAGAATCTCTGGTCTCCTGGTCCAGATCTGAGTAATCCCCGTTCCATTGACTGAGCATGCATAGTTGCAGCGGTCTGAGATGCAGGCGCGCAAATGGCACTATGTCCATTGCTGCGACCATTAAGCCGATTACCTCTATGCACTGAGCTACTGATGGGCTTGGAACGGAATGAAGGACACGGCAAGCATTGAGAATCTTTGATAACCTGGACTCCGTCAGGTAAATCTTCATCTCTACAGAATCTATAAGAGTCCCTAGAAAAGGAACCCTTGTGAGTGGTAACAGAGAACTCTTTTCCACGTTCACTTTCCACCCATGCGACCTCAGAAATGCTAGAACTATCTCTGTATGAGACTTTGCATTCTGAAAACTTGACGCTTGTATCAGAATGTCGTCTAGGTACGGAGCCACCGCTATGCCTCGTGGTCTTAGTACCGCCAGAAGTGAGCCCAGAACCTTCGTAAAAATTCTCGGGGCCGTGGCTAACCCGAAGGGAAGAGCCACAAACTGGTAATGCCTGTCTAGAAAGGCAAACCTTAGGCACCGATAATGATCTTTGTGAATCGGTATATGAAGGTAAGCATCCTTTAAGTCCACTGTGGTCATATATTGACCCTCTTGGATCATGGGTAGGATGGTTCGAATGGTTTCCATCTTGAACGATGGTACCCTTAGGAATTTGTTTAAGATCTTTAAGTCCAAGATTGGTCTGAAGGTTCCCTCTTTTTTGGGAACCACAAATAGATTTGAGTAAAATCCTTGTCCCTGTTCCGATCGCGGAACTGAGTGGAACACTCTCATGATTAAGAGGTCTTGTACACATTGTTGAAATGCCTCTCTCTTTACTAGGTTTGTTGATAACCTCGAAAGATGGAACCTCCCTTGTGGAGGAGAGGTTTTGAAATCCAGAAGGTATCCCTGAGATATAATCTTCATTGTCCAGGGATCCTGCACATCTCTTGCCCAAGCCTGGGCGAAGAGAGAAAGTCTGCCCCCCACTAAATCCATCTCCGGATAGGGGGCCCTGTCTTCATGCTGTCTTAGGGGCGGGAGTAGGCTTTCTGGCCTGCTTGCCCTTGTTCCATGACTGGTTGCCTTTCCAACCCTGTCTGTAACGAGCAGTAGTTCCTTCCTGTTTTGGAGCGGAGGAAGTTGATGCTGCTCCTGCCTTGAAGTTACGAAAGGCACGAAAATTAGACTGTTTGACCTTTGGTTTGGCCCTGTCCTGAGGAAGGGCGTGGCCCTTACCTCCCGTAATGTCAGCAATAATTTCCTTCAAGCCGGGCCCGAATAAGGTCTGCCCTTTGAAAGGAATGTTAAGTAGCTTAGACTTGGAAGTTACATCCGCTGACCAGGATTTAAGCCAGAGCGCTCTGCGCGCCTGTATGGCGAATCCGGAATTTTTAGCCGTAAGTTTGGTTAGATGTACTACGGCATCTGAAACAAACGCATTAGCTTGCTTAAGGGTTCTAACTTTGCTCAAATCCTCATCCAATGGCTCTGTGCGAATCGCCTCTTCCAGAGACTCAAACCAGAATGCCGCTGCAGCCGCAATGCATGCAAGAGGCTGCAATATAAAACCCTGTTGAACAAACATTTTCTTAAGATAACCCTCTAATTTTTTATCCATTGGATCTGAGAAAGCACAGCTATCCTCCACCGGGATAGTGGTACGCTTGGCTAAAGTAGAAACTGCTCCCTCCACCTTAGGGACCGTCTGCCATAAGTCTCGTGTGGTGGCGTCTATAGGAAACATTTTTCTAAATATCGGGGGAGGGGAAAAAGGCACACCGGGTCTATCCCACTCCTTACTGATAATTTCTGTAAGTCTTTTTGGTATAGGAAAGACGTCAGTACACACCGGTACCGCATAGTATCTATCCAACCTACACAATTTCTCTGGAATTGCCACCGTGTCGCAATCATTCAGAGCCGCTAATACCTCCCCTAGTAACACACGGAGGTTCTCAAGCTTAAATTTAAAATTTGAAATTTCTGAATCCAGTCTCCCCGGATCAGAACCGTCACCGACAGAATGAAGCTCACCGTCCTCATGTTCTGCAAATTGTGACGCATTATCAGACATGGCTCTCGTGTCATCAGCGCGCTCTGTCCTTAACCCAGAGCTATCGCGCTTGCCCCTTAATTCGGGCATATTATATAATACTTCTTTCATAACATTAGCCATATCATGTAAAGTGATTTGTAAGGGCCTAGATGTACTTGGCGTCTCAATCCTACGCATCTCCCGAGCGGGAGACGCAGGTACTGACACGTGAGGAGAGTTAGGCGGCATAACTTCCCCCTCGTTGTCTGGTGATAGTTTCTCTATCGGTACAGATTGACTTTTATTCAAAGCAATATCAATACAATTGGTACACATCGTTCTATTGGGCTCCACATTGGCTTTTGAACATGATGAACAAACAGTTTCCTCTGAATCAGACATGTTTAAACAGACTTAGCAATGAAACTAGCAAGCTTGGAAATCACTTTCAATAAGTTTACAAGCAATATAAAAACGCTGCAGCGCTTCAAAAATACAGATATAATTAAACATTTCTTAACAAGAAGTGTATTATTAGCAGAGGATTGCACCCATTAGCAAAAGGATGATTAACCCCTCAATACCCAAAACGGATAAAACGGATATCAATTAAGATTTAACGCTTTTAATCACAGTCAAGCACACTGTCACAGATCTGCTGTGACTGATTACCTCCCTCAAAAATGAATTTTGCAGACCCCTGAGCTCTCTAGAGACGTCCTGGATCAAAGAGGAAGAAGCAGGAAGACTGTGCTAGAATTTTAACTGCGCAACAAGGCGCTAAAACAAGGTCCCTCCCACTCCTATCACAACAGTGGGAGCCCTGATATAACGGTTTCCATGCAGAAAATATATGTTAGCCATGTGGAAAAAAATCATGCCCAAAGAGATTTATCACCAAAGTACCTCACAAAAACGAATAACATGCCAGTAAACGTTTTATTAAAAAACAACATTTTCCAATGTCATGCAAAGTTATCACTAAGCCTGCTACCAGTCGCTACCACTGCAGATAAGGCTTAAGTATTATTTCAGTTTTAACAGTATTTTCTCAGTCAAATTCTAGTCCCTAGAAAATAACTCGACTGTGCATACATTTATCAGCCTGATACCAGTTGCCACTACTGCATTTAAGGCTGTACTTACATCATACGGTAACAGCAGTATTTTCTTAGTCAATTCCATTCCCAGAAAATAAAGTACTGCACATACCTCATTTGCGGAGGACCCCGCATGCTATTCCCAGTTTCTGAAGTTACCCCACTCCTCAGAATGTCGAGAACAGCCAGTGGATCTTAGTTACGCCTGCTAAGATCATAGAAAAAAAAACGCAGGCAGTTTCTTCTTCCAAATACTGCCTGAGATAGAAAAACAGCACACTCCGGTGCCATTTAAAATAACAAACTTTTGATTGAAGAATAGTTAAGTAAAAACTCCAGCTCCTCTCGCAACCTCCTTCTTTGTTGAGGGTTGCAAGAGAATGACTGGATATGACATGTGAGGGGAGGAGCTATATAGCAGCTCTGCTTGGGTGATCCTCTTGCAACTTCCTGTTGGGAAGGAGAATATATCCCATAAGTAATGGATGACCCGTGGACTGAACACACTTAACAAGAGAAATGGTTGTTCTATAATATGCTAAACGGCTCTCACAAACAAACACAGACCAGCTGCTAGCAGAATGCGGAATAAGGTCTGCCAGATATATGTTGATTATATGAAAAAAGTTGACATTGAAGATAAAATAGTGTTTTCATAAACTTTTTAATTCTAATATTTAATGTACATGATCTTGCAAGCTAGAAACTATGAGAACTACCACAGATGGCCACACTGTTTTATAGGAGAATTCATATAAAACTTCTTGCAAGACTCTTTGTAGGGGAACCCTAGACCTGAAGAAAACAAATCTCAATCGACCAGTGAAGAACATAATTGGGTGTGAGATCTTTTTAGGAAAAAATAACACTATTTGCATTTTAACATTCATTAAAGTGAATTTAAAGTTTAAAGGGACATGAAACCCACATATTTTCTTTCATGATTCAGATAGAGAATAAGATTTTAAACAACTTTCCAATTTACTTATATCATTTAATTTGCTTCCTTCTCTTGTTATCCTTTGCTGAAAGGTTTATCTAGGCAAGCTCAGAAGCAGCAGATATCATAGGTTCTAGCTGTTGATTGGTGGTCGCATATATATATTGATTGTGATTGGCTCACCCATGAGTTCAGCTAGAAACCATTAGTGCATTGCTACTCCTTCAACAAATGATACCAATAGAATTAAAGAAATTAGATAATAAAAGTAAATTAGAAAGTTGTTTAAAAATGTATTCTCTATCTGGATCATGAAAGAAAATTTTGCGGTTTCATGTCCCTTTAATGAATGAGTGCCCAGTATCTAAAAATAATCTTAAAAACAGGGGCACTTTCATTTATTAAACTGTACAAAGACGCTTATTTTTAAAAATACCTTTACATTATGGTCCACATAACGCCGATCCTCCGCCTGCAGCTCCTGCATTCTTAAGCAGAATGACGACGAATCCGGCTTTCTCCAATCGCTGTGTGCCCCTTTTGGTATCCAGCTCGTGAGGCACGCAACGATTGGAGGAAGCCGGATTGTCTTCGATATGCTAATGTAAGTAGCAGATGGGGGCAGAGGATCAGCGTTATGTTTACCATAACGCAAAGGTAAGTATTTTAAAAAAATAAGTGTGTTTGCAAAGTGTAATGAATGAAAGTGTCCCTGTTTTTAAGAGTATTTTTAGATACCGGGCACTTATTCATTAAGCTTTACAATCACTTTAAAATACCATACTTTTGACTGATGTTAAAAATATTCAAATTTTTCATTCAGAAAGGAAGATATATCATTAAAGTCAACTAAAACAATGTCACTCATACGGAGGGGACTTGTGAAGAGTTTGCCACTAGGAAGGAGATAAGGTCAGTTATGCTTTAACAATACAGTATGTGCGATTAATATATATTTTTTACACCTGGATGCTTATAAGTTGCTCAAGGCTCATTTACCTACTGAAACATACTTTATGACTTATGGATAGTTTTCTAAAAGGTGAAGAGATACAATTAGCAAGTTTGTCCATATTCCTAAAACCTGAAAAGGGCATTTATTCAAAATTAATATATCTTGATTTAAGTTTATTCATTAAATAATAGTTAGAAATGGTAGTAGAGTCTAGTAGAGTTAGGAAACTAAAATGAAGAATGTCAGCTGTTAGTTAGATAGCAGAAGTCTGAATAGACAAAGCATGCACAGTTATAAGCAATTGCGATGATTGGGAGCAGAGCAGAACCAATACTTAGCAGAGAGGATTATGCATAATAGATGTCAACAACTCTGCTGTTACCTTGGGAGGAGGCACCTCCGACTCCATTCTCACCCAGGGTCCCCTCTCAGGCCAGTTCGAGGGGACACCAGCATCAGGGGAGGGGTCAGAACTCTGGCGAACCAGATTGCCCCGAGAGTTATTAGGGAGCACAGCAGCTTGGCGGGTGGTGATGGGAGCAACAGGTGGATCTTGCAAGGAGCTGGGTCTTGGGGTAGGTTTGAGGACGGCACGGGTCTGTGGAGTGGTGCGGAGAGGCTGATGGAAGGAGTGAAGGTATGGAGGAATGGAAGTATGAATGAATAAATGAATAATGAATGCATAACTCTACTGCTCTTCGTCTTTATAAAAACATAGTGTGCACCCTTCACGCTTTTGAAACATAAGTAGAGAACATAGGCGATGGAACCACCCTATTCCGAGATTTATTAATTTAGATTTTCTTAAATAACATACAGAAAAAGGCAAAAAAACTAAATAAAAAAAAAAACCTTTTCCAGCTAGATTTATTAAGCCATTAGACATATAAATTTATCTATGCATTTGTTTCATTGTTTTTGCACTGGTTCACTTAACCTTGGTCCATAGTAAAATTTTAAATTTGAAGTTGAGATTTATAAAAGCCTTAGCCACAGAATATAAAAGTTGAATGATACAACTAGTTCTTTTATTATCAAACTTTTATATTGCCTATCAAGTTCTCACTGAAAACAATGTAGGATACACACACACAGACATAGAAAACATGCACAAACTTGGAATTTTGGTTGAGAATAATGTAAGCATAATCATCTTTTTGTTCTCAGAGTAATACAATAATATGAAAGATCATAATGCTGTATCTATTTTCTTTTAGCAATCACTTATACTTAAATTGATAATGTTTTATTCCATGATCACTTGTCATGTTAGTCCTTAAAATATATTGACTGCTCACCTTGTGTTCCTGGATTTCTGGAATCCTTTGTGTAGGAGGTGTCTGTGTAGGTGTTCCTGTAGAATCCACAGAGTTGAGCTTTGTGACAGAGAGTGGGGAGTTCTGCTTGTTAAGTCTTGAACGCTCTTCCACCTGAAAAGATACAAAAAGCAGAGGCAGTTAAGAGATTGCTGGTAAAATGTAAGATTTAAATCTTAGGAGACTGACCTCAGTCTGTGTTTAAATAAGAATTCTCTCTAAAACACTAAGTATCAAACCAACAAATTTTTACGTATCCTACATGATCCAATCTGTCATCTAAAAATATCTCTGAACTCTTTAATTTATTGAATAAGATTACATGGGCTTGTGTTAGAAAATACCTTATAAATTACTGGTTAATTTCGACCTGGAAAACTACCATAGATAATAGAAATAGCCCTTGATAGTATCATAAGAGAGACTATCAAAAGAGATGCATACTATGAAAAAAAAGTATTCAAAGATTGATAAATTACATTTTATATTTGAATATTTCACTGAATAATTTGTAAAATATGGAAAATTTGAAGCTATATTGGGATGGTTTAATGAAGGTTAAGAATGGACATCCTTATTTGGTATTGGTTGATATCTAGAGAACATTTAATATTCCTATTTTCTTTGTTACCATGGCAACACATTTAACAAAGAAAAAGGTTCAGTGCAAGCAACCAAATGGAAAAAAGCAAGATAAAACAATTTGTTTCAAGGCTTTATTTACACATTGAAATATGGATTGTTGGAATTTGTATAAAAAATTTCAGCTGTGTCTTGGTTACCCAGCATGTAATGCTTTGCAGTTGTATGCAGCCAACAATGTATTCTTACTTTTGATCAGCATTCAAGTATTATGCTGAGCACAAGAGAGGTTTCCTTTGTATAATGCATTTGTAATGTGACTGTTCTTGACAGCACTTAAATGTGAATACAATAGTGTTAACTAGCAAACATCCTTTTTATTAGATATGCTCATTCAAGCACTTTGGTTGCTTACAAATGCAGCGTCAGATTTAAACTGTGAAAGTGCAACACAATGAGATCTAGATATGCCCAGGTCTCAGTGTGTGGCACTTTCACAAGAATAAATCTAGTTAAGAAAAGGAGGCGAATGTTCCACATATGTAACCGAAGTGCACAAATGTACATATCTACTTTTTTATTTCTAAATTTCATCCAGTTAGCCAACCACTACTTTAAGGCAACAGAGGTGACATTTAAATTAAAATGATGTATAATTATGTGAAATGCAATCCACTTATTTGCTTTTCTTGTAATTTAAATCTGCAAAAAAAAAAAAAATGTTTCACTGCCCCAGAGAATCAAAACTCTGACACTCTTAAATGTTGCAAGTGATTTCTTGATCAATGCCAAGGAGAGAGGAACAATATTCAAATATATGCTGCTGGACTGCAAAATTATGTTCATAAGTTGAGTTAACAAAATTACAGATTTACATTTTTTAAAACATTTATTTATGGAGGGGGGGGGGGTTGTGCTTCTCTAATCCTATGGGCAGCCTTTCCTTGAGGGTAATCGAGATGTGTCTCTACTAAGATTCAGATGAACCTCGTAGCTTATGCTAAGTAACATAATTTATGTAAGAACTTACCTGATAAATTAATTTCTTTCATATTGGCAAGAGTCCATGAGCTAGTGACGTATGGGATATACAATCCTACCAGGAGGGGCAAAGTTTCCCAAACCTCAAAATGCCTATAAATACACCCCTCACCACACCCACAATTCAGTTTAACGAATCGCCAAGTAATGGGGTGATAAAAGAAAGGAGTAAAAAGCATTAAAAAAAAAGGAATTTGGAAATAAATTGTGCGTTATACAAAAAATCATAATCACCATAAAAAGGGTGGGTCGCATGGACTCTTGTCAATATGAAAGAAATGAATTTATCAGGCAAGTTCTTACATAAATTATTATTTCTTTCATGTAATTGGCAAGAGTCCATGAGCTAGTGACGTATAGTAATACCCAAGATGTGGAACTCCACAGTTAGAGTCACTAGAGAGGGAGGGATAAAAATAATAACAGCCTTTTTCCATTGAAAAAATTAATCCACAACCCAAAATTTTTCATAAATGAAAAGAAAAAAACTTAAACATAAGCAGAGGAATCAAACTGAAACAGCTGCCTGAAAAACTTTTCTACCAAAAACTGCTTCCGAAGAAGCAAATACATCAAAACGGTAGAATTTAGTAAATGTATGCAAAGAAGACCAAGTTGCTGCTTTGCAAATCTGATCAACTGAAGCTTCATTCTTAAAAGCCCATGAAGTGTAATTCTCTGAGATGGGCCTGACCCGACTCCAAATAAGCCTGATGAATCAAAAGCTTTAACCAAGATCCCAAGGAAATGGCAGAAGCCTTCTGACCTTTCCAAGAACCAGAAAAGATAACAAATAGACTAGAAGTCTTCCTGAAATCTTTAGTAGCTTCAACATAATATTTCAAGGCTCTTACAACATCCAAAGAAT
The DNA here is from genome assembly GCF_027579735.1 of Bombina bombina. Lineage (NCBI taxonomy): Eukaryota > Metazoa > Chordata > Amphibia > Anura > Bombinatoridae > Bombina > Bombina bombina. The sequence goes on from NC_069504.1 coordinate 864,820,643, forward strand.
GTAAGGATCTCTCCGAAGAATTCTTAGGATTAGGACACAAAGAAGGAACAACAATTTCTCTATTAATGTTGTTAGAATTCACAACCTTAGGTAGAAATTTAAATGAAGTCCGCAAAACTGCCTTATCCTGATGGAAAATCAGAAAAGGAGATTCACAAGAAAGAAGATAATTCGGAAACTCTTCTAACAGAAGAAATGGCCAAAAGGAACAACACTTTCCAAGAAAGTAGTTTAATGTCCAAAGAATGCATAGGCTCAAAAGGAGGAGCCTGTAAAGCCTTCAAAACCAAATTAAGACTCCACGGAGGAGAGATTGATTAATGACAGGTTTGATATGGACCAAAGCCTGTACAAAACAGTGAATATCAGGAAGCTTAGCAATCTTTCTGTGAAATAAAACAGAAAGAGCATAGATTTGTCTTTCAAGGAACATGCAGACAAACCTTTATCCAAACCATCCTGAAGAAACTGTAAAATTCTAAGAATTCTAAAGCAATGCCAGGAGAATTTATGAGAAGAAGACCATGAAATATATGTCTTCCAAACTCGATAATAAATCTTCCTAAAAACAGATTTACGAGCCTGCAACATAGAATTTAATCACTGAGTCAGAGAAACCTCTATGACTAAGCACTAGGCGTTCAATTTCCATACCTTCAAATTTAATGATTTGAGATCCTGATGGAAAAACAGACCTTGAGACAGAAGGTCTGGTCTTAAAGGAAGTGGACAAGGTTGGCAACTGGACATTCGAACAAGATCCACATACCAAAACCTGTGAGGCCATGTTGGAGCTACCAGCAACACAAACGATTGTTCCATGATGATCATGAGATCACTCTTGGAAGAAGAACTAGAGGCGGGAAGATATAAGCGGGTTGGTAACACAAAGGAACTGCTAACGCATCCACCGCCACAGCCTGAGGATCCCTGGACCTGGACAGGTACCTGGGAAGTTTCTTGTTTAAATGGGAAGCCATCAGATCTATTTCTGGAAGACCCCATATCTGAACAATCTGAGAAAACACATCTGAATGGAGCGACCACTCCCCCGGATGTAAAGTCTGACGGCTGAGATGATCCGCTTCCCAATTGTCTATACCTGGGATATGAACCTCAGAAATTAGACAGGAGTTGGATTCCGGCCAAGAAGTATCAGAGATACTTCTTTCATAGATTGGGGACTGTCAGTCCCACCCTGATGATTGACATATGCCACAGTTGTGATTGTCTGTCTTAAAACAAATTAACGGTTCTCTCTTCAACAGAGGCCAAACCCGAAGAGCCCTGAAAATAGCACAGAGTTCTAAAATATTGATTTACCTCGCCTCTTGAGATTTTCAAACCCCTTGTGCTGTCAGATCCCCAGACAGCTCCCCAACCTGAAAGACTTGCATCTGTTGTGATCACAGTCCAGGTTGGACGAACAAAAGAGGCCCCTTGAACTATACGATGGTGATCTAATCACCAATTCAGAGAAAGTTGAACATTGGGATTTAAGGATATTAATTGTGATATCTTTGTAAAGTCCCTGCACCATTGATTCAGCATAGAAAGCTGGAGAGGTCTCATATGAAAACGAGCAAAGGGGATCGCGTCCGATGCTGCAGTCATGAGACAAGCTGAAACCAATTTTAATTGTCTCTTGTCTGTTAGAGACAGAGTCATGGGCACTGAATCTATCTGGAAACCTAAAAAGGTGACCCTTGTCTGAGGAATCAAGAAACTTTTTGGAAAATTGATCCTCCAACCATGTCTTTGAAGAAACAACACTAGTTGATTTGCGTGAGATTCTGCAGAATGTAAGAGCTAGTACCAAGATATCGTCCAAATAAGGAAACACCGCAATACCCCGTTCTCTGATTACAGAGAGTAGGGCACTGAGAATCTTTGAAAAGATTCTTGGAGCTGTCGCTAGGCCAAATGGAAGAGCGACAAATTGGTAATGCTTGTATAGAAAAAAGAATCTCAGAAACTGATAGTGGTCTGGATGAATCGGAATATGAAGATATGCATCCTGTAAGTCTATTGTGGACATATAATGCCCTTACTGATCAAAAGGCACAATAGTCCTTATAGTCACTATTTTGAAAGTTGGCACTCTTACAAAACGATTCAAAATTTTCAGATCCAGAACTGGCCTGAATGAATTTTCTTTCTTTGGGACAATGAATAGATTTGAATGAACCCCAGACCCTGTTCCTGAAACGGAACTGGTTTGATTACCCCTGAAAGCTCCATGTCTGAAACACACTTCAGAAAAGCCTGAGCCTTTACTGGATTTGCTGGGAATACGCAAGAGAAAAAATCTTCTCACAGGAGGTCTTACTCTGAATCCTATTTGGTACCCTTGAGACAATACTCTGAATCCATTGATTTTGGACAGAATCTGCCCAAATGCTTTGGAAGAATCTTAATCTGCCCCCTACCAGCTGAGCTGGAATGAGGGCCGCACCTTCATGCAGACTTGGGGGCTGGCTTTGGTTTCTTAAACGGCTTGGATTTACTCCAACTTGAAGAAGGTTTCCAAATGTAACCAGATTCTTTGAGGGAAGGATTGGGTTTCTGTTCCTTATTTTATCGAAAGGAACGAAAACAGTTAGAAGCTTTAGATATACACTTAGGTCTTTTATCCTGAGGCAAAAAAACTCCCTCCCCCCAGTGACAGTTGAAATAATTGAATCCAACTGAGAAACAAATAAATGATTACCTTGGAAAGAAAGAGATAGTAATCTAGACTTATATACCATGTCAGCATTCCAATATTTGAGCCACAAAGCTCATCTAGCTAAAATAGCTAAAGACATAAATTTAACATCAATTTTGATGATATCAAAAATAGCATCACAGATAAAATGATTAGCATGTTGAAGCAAGCGAACAATGCAAGACAAATTAGCATTTATTTCCTGTTGCGCTAAACTTTCCAACCAAAAAGTTGATGCAGCTGCAACATCAGCCATTGAAATGGCAGGCTTGAGAAGATAGCCAGAATATAAATAAGTTTTCCTTAGATAAGATTCAAGTTTCCTATCTAAAGGGTCCTTAAAGGAAGTACTATCTTCCATAGGAATAGTAGTACGTTTGGCAAGAGTAGAAATAGCCCCATCAACTTTGGGGATCTTTTCCCAAAACTCCAATCTAAATGCTGGCAAAGGATACAATTTTTTTAAACCTTGAAGAAGGAATAAAAGTACCACCAGGCATATTCCATTCCTTAGAAATCATATTAGAAATAGCATCAGGAACTAGAAAAACCTCTGGAGTATCCACAGGAGGTTTATAAACAGAATTTAAACATTTACTAGTTTTAGTATCAAGAGGACTAGTTTCTGCAATATCCAATGTAATCCAACACCTCTTTTAACTAGGAACAAAAATACACCATTTTAAATAAGTAGATCTGTCAGTGTCAATATCTGAGGAAGGATCTTCTGAATCGGATAGATCCTCATCAGAGGAGGATAATTCAGTATGTTGTTGGTCATTTGAAATTTCATCAACTTTATGAGAAGTTTTAAAAGACCTTTTACGTTTATTAGAAGGCGGGATAGCAGACAAAGCCTTCTGAAACACATCAGCAATAAAATCTTTTATAGTCACAGGGATATTATGTACATTAGATGTTGAAGGAACAACAGGCATTGTACTATTACTGATGGATACATTCTCTGCATGTAAAAGCTTATCATGACAACTATTACATACCACAGCTGGAGATATAATCTTCACAAATTTACAACAGATACACTTAGCTTTAGTAGAACTGTTATCAGGCAGCAGGGTTCCAACAGTGATTTCTGAGACAGGATCAGATTGAGACATCTTGCAAATTTAAGAGGAAAAAAACATAATTTATGCTTACCTGATAAATTCCTTTCTTCTGTTGTGTGATCAGTCCACGGGTCATCATTACTTCTGGGATATAACTCCTCCCCAACAGGAAATGCAAGAGGATTCACCCAGCAGAGCTGCATATAGCTCCTCCCCTCTACGTCAGTCCCAGTCATTCGACCAAGAAACAACGAGAAAGGAGTAACCAAGGGTGAAGTGGTGACTGGAGTATAATTTAAAAGATATTTACCTGCCTTAAAACAGGGCGGGCCGTGGACTGATCACACAACAGAAGAAAGGAATTTATCAGGTAAGCATAAATTATGTTTTCTTCTGTTATGTGTGATCAGTCCACGGGTCATCATTACTTCTGGGATACCAATACCAAAGCAAAAGTACACGGATGACGGGAGGGATAGGCAGGCTCATTATACAGAAGGAACCACTGCCTGAAGAACCTTTCTCCCAAAAATAGCCTCCGAAGAAGCAAAAGTGTCAAATTTGTAAAATTTGGAAAAAGTATGAAGCGAAGACCAAGTTGCAGCCTTGCAAATCTGTTCAACAGAGGCCTCATTCTTAAAGGCCCAAGTGGAAGCCACAGCTCTAGTGGAGTGAGCTGTAATTCTTTCAGGAGGCTGCTGTCCAGCAGTCTCATAGGCTAAACGTATTATGCTACGAAGCCAAAAAGAGAGAGAGGTAGCAGAAGCTTTTTGACCTCTCCTCTGTCCAGAGTAAACGACAAACAAGGAAGAAGTTTGGCGAAAATCTTTAGTTGCCTGCAAGTAGAACTTGAGGGCACGAACTACATCCAGATTGTGTAAAAGACGTTCCTTCTTTGAAGAAGGATTTGGACACAAGGATGGGACAACAATCTCTTGATTGATGTTCCTGTTAGTGACTACCTTAGGTAAGAACCCAGGTTTAGTACGCAGAACTACCTTGTCTGAGTGAAAAATCAGATAAGGGGAATCACAATGTAAGGCTGATAACTCAGAGACTCTTCGAGCCGAGGAAATAGCCATTAAAAACAGAACTTTCCAAGATAACATTTTTATATCAATGGAATGAAGGGGTTCAAACGGAACACCCTGTAAAACGTTAAGAACTAAGTTTAAACTCCATGGTGGAGCAACAGCTTTAAACACAGGCTTGATCCTAGCTAAAGCCTGACAAAAGGACTGGACGTCTGGATTTTCTGACAGACGTCTGTGTAACAAGATGGACAGAGCTGAAATCTGTCCCTTTAATGAACTAGCTGATAAACCCTTTTCTAAACCTTCTTGTAGAAAAGACAATATCCTAGCGATCCTAACCTTACTCCAGGAGTAACCTTTGGATTCGCACCAGTATAGGTATTTCCGCCATATTTTATGGTAAATCCTTCTGGTAACAGGCTTCCTAGCCTGAATCAGGGTATCAATAACCGACTCAGAAAAACCACGTTTTGATAAAATCAAGCGTTCAATTTCCAAGCAGTCAGCTTCAGAGAAGTTAGATTTTGATGTTTGAATGGACCCTGTATCAGAAGGTCCTGTCTCAGAGGTAGAGACCAAGGCGGACAGGATGACATGTCCACTAGATCTGCATACCAAGTCCTGCGTGGCCAAGCAGGTGCTATTAGAATTACTGATGCTCTCTCCTGTTTGATTTTGGCAATCAATCGAGGAAGCAGCGGGAAGGGTGGAAACACATAAGCCATCCTGAAGTTCCAAGGTGCTGTCAAAGCATCTATCAGAACTGCTCCCGGATCCCTGGATCTGGACCCGTAGCGAGGAAGTTTGGCGTTCTGGCGAGACGCCATGAGATCTATCTCTGGTTTGCCCCAACGTCGAAGTATTTGGGCAAAGACCTCCGGATGAAGTTCCCACTCCCCCGGATGAAGAGTCTGGCGACTCAAGAAATCCGCCTCCCAGTTCTCCACTCCCGGGATGTGGATTGCTGACAGGTGGCAAGAGTGAGACTCTGCCCAGCGAATTATCTTTGATACTTCCATCATTGCTAGGGAGCTTCTTGTCCCTCCCTGATGGTTGATGTAAGCTACAGTCGTGATGTTGTCCGACTGAAACCTGATGAACCCCCGAGTTATTAACTGGGGCCAAGCCAGAAGGGCATTGAGAACTGCTCTCAATTCCAGAATGTTTATTGGAAGGAGACTCTCCTCCTGATTCCATAGTCCCTGAGCCTTCAGAGAATTCCAGACAGCGCCCCAACCTAGTAGGCTGGCGTCTGTTGTTACAATTGTCCAGTCTGGCCTGCTGAATGGCATTCCCCTGGACAGGTGTGGCCGATGAAGCCACCATAGAAGAGAATTTCTGGTCTCTTGATTCAGATTCAGAGTAGGGGACAAATCTGAGTAATCCCCATTCCACTGACTTAGCATGCATAGTTGCAGCGGTCTGAGGTGTAGGCGTGCAAAAGGTACTATGTCCATTGCCGCTACCATTAAGCCGATCACCTCCATGCATTGAGCTACTGACGGGTGTTGAATGGAATGAAGGACGCGGCATGCATTTTGAAGTTTTGTTAACCTGTCTTCTGTCAGGTAAATCTTCATTTCTACAGAATCTATAAGAGTCCCCAAGAATGGAACTCTTGTGAGAGGAAAGAGAGAACTCTTCTTTTCGTTCACTTTCCATCCATGCGACCTTAGAAATGCCAGAACTAACTCTGTATGAGACTTGGCAGTTTGAAAGCTTGAAGCTTGTATTAGAATGTCGTCTAGGTACGGAGCTACCGAAATCCCTCGCGGTCTTAGTACCGCTAGAAGGGCACCCAGAACCTTTGTGAAGATTCTTGGAGCCGTAGCCAATCCGAATGGAAGAGCTACAAACTGGTAGTGCCTGTCTAAGAAGGCAAACCTTAGATACCGGTGATGATCTTTGTGGATCGGTATGTGAAGGTAAGCATCCTTTAAATCCACTGTGGTCATGTACTGACCCTCTTGGATCATGGGTAAAATAGTCCGAATAGTTTCCATTTTGAACGATGGAACTCTTAGTAATTTGTTTAGAGTCTTTAAATCTAAGATTGGCCTGAAAGTTCCCTCTTTTTTGGGAACCACAAACAAGTTTGAGTAGAACCCTTGTCCTTGTTCCGACCACGGAACCGGATGGATCACTCCCATTGTTAACAGATCTTGTACGCAGCGTAGAAACGCTTCTTTCTTTATCTGGTTTGTTGACAACCTTGACAGATGAAATCTCCCTCTTGGGGGAGATAATTTGAAGTCTAGAAGGTATCCCTGAGATATGATCTCTAGTGCCCAGGGATCCTGAACATCTCTTGCCCAGGCCTGGGCGAAGAGAGAGAGTCTGCCCCCTACTAGATCCGGTCCCGGATCGGGGGCTCTCGGTTCATGCTGTCTTTGGGGCAGCAGCAGGTTTCCTGGCCTGCTTGCTTTTGTTCCAGGACTGGTTAGGCTTCCAGCCTTGCCTGTAACGAGCAACAGCTCCTTCCTGTTTTGGTGCAGTGGAGGTTGATGCTGCTCCTGTTTTGAAATTCCGAAAGGGACGAAAATTAGACTGTCTAGCCTTAGCTTTGGCCTTGTCTTGAGGTAGGGCGTGGCCCTTACCTCCCGTAATGTCAGCGATAATTTCTTTCAAACCGGGCCCGAATAAGGACTGCCCCTTGAAAGGTATATTAAGTAATTTGGACTTAGAAGTAACATCAGCTGACCAGGATTTTAGCCACAGTGCCCTGCGTGCCTGTATGGCGAATCCTGAGTTCTTAGCCGTAAGTTTGGTTAAATGTACTACGGCCTCCGAAATGAAAGAATTAGCTAGTTTAAGGACTCTAAGCCTGTCCGTAATGTCGTCTAGCGTAGAGGAACTAAGGTTCTCTTCAAGCGACTCAATCCAAAATGCTGCCGCAGCCGTAATCGGCGCGATACATGCAAGGGGTTGTAATATAAAACCTTGTTGAACAAACATTTTCTTAAGGTAACCCTCTAATTTTTTATCCATTGGATCTGAGAAAGCACAGCTATCCTCCACCGGGATAGTGGTACGCTTAGCTAAAGTAGAAACTGCTCCCTCCACCTTGGGGACCGTTTGCCATAAGTCCCGAGTGGTGGCGTCTATTGGAAACATCTTTCTAAATATTGGAGGGGGTGAGAACGGCACACCGGGTCTATCCCACTCCTTAGTAACAATTTCAGTTAGTCTCTTAGGTATAGGAAAAACGTCAGTACTCGCCGGTACCGCAAAGTATTTATCCAACCTACACAGTTTCTCTGGTATTGCAACAGTGTTACAATCGTTGAGAGCTGCTAAGACCTCCCCTAGTAGTACACGGAGGTTCTCCAATTTAAATTTAAAATTTGAAATATCTGAGTCCAATCTGTTTGGATCAGAACCGTCACCCACAGAATGAAGCTCTCCGTCCTCATGCTCTGCGAGCTGTGACGCAGTATCAGACATGGCCCTAGCATTGTCAGCGCACTCTGTTCTCACCCCAGAGTGATCACGCTTGCCTCTTAGTTCAGGTAATTTAGACAAAACTTCAGTCATAACAGTAGCCATATCTTGTAATGTTATCTGTAATGGCCGCCCAGATGTACTAGGCGCCAAAATATCACGCACCTCCCGGGCGGGAGATGCAGGTACTGTCGCGTGAGGCGAGTTAGTCGGCATAACTCTCCCCTCGCTGTTTGGTGAAATTTGTTCACATTGTACAGATTGACTTTTATTTAAAGTAGCATCAATACAGTTAGTACATAAATTTCTATTGGGCTCCACCTTGGCATTGGAACAAATGACACAGATATCTTCCTCTGAGTCAGACATGTTTAACACACTAGCAAAAAACTTACAACTTGGTTATAATCTTTTTTAGCAAAAAACGTACTGTGCCTCAAAGAGGTACTAACGATTAAATGACAGTTGAAATAATGAACTGAAAAACAGTTATTGCATCAAATTTTAAAACAACACAACTTTTAGCAAAGGTTTGTTCCCATTAGTAAAAAACAACACTAATTAAATTTGTACATAAGAAAACAAAACAACGTTTTTTTTATACACAGTCACTATAAGAATTCTCACAGCTCTGCTGAGAGAATTTACCTCCCTTCAAAGAAGTTTGAAGACCCCTGAGATCTGTCAGAAATTAACCGGATCATGCAGGACATATAAAAGTAGCTGACTGGAATTTTTTGATGCGTAGCAAAGAGCGCCAAAAACGGCCCCTCCCTCTCCCACACAGCAGTGAAGAGAAACGAAACTGTCACAATTAAAGCAAAAAACTGCCAAGTGGAAAATAATGCCCAAACATTTATTCACACAGTACCTCAGCAATGTAAACGATTCTACATTCCAGCAAAAACGTTTAACATGAGAATAGTTATTAAAAGGATTAGTGACCTTAACACAGTAGTTCCGGTGAAATACCATCCCCAGAATACTGAAGTGTATACATACATGTCATTTTAACGGTATGGCAGGCTTTTCTCATCAATTCCATTCAGAAAATAAAAACTGCCACATACCTCAATGCAGATTCATCTGCCCGCTGTCCCCTGATCTGAAGCCTTTACCTCCCTCAGATGGTCGAGAACAGCAATATGATCTTAACGACTCCGGTTAAAATCATAGTAAAAAATCTCTGTCAGATTCTTCCTCAAACTCTGCCAGAGAAGTAATAACACGCTCCGGTGCTATTTTAAAATAACAAACTTTTGATTGAAGTCATAAAAACTAAGTATAATCACCATAGTCCTCTCACACATCCTATCTAGTCGTTGGGTGCAAGAGAATGACTGGGACTGACGTAGAGGGGAGGAGCTATATGCAGCTCTGCTGGGTGAATCCTCTTGCATTTCCTGTTGGGGAGGAGTTATATCCCAGAAGTAATGATGACCCGTGGACTGATCACACATAACAGAAGAAAAACCATATAAAGCAAAATGATCAATTTCCTTATATGTCAGTTTCAGGAATGGGAAAAAATGCAAACAGCATAGCCCTCTGACATAGAAAAAGGCAAGAGGCATATAGGAATGGGGTTTTAAATAATGAAATTATTTGGCGCCAAGTATGACGAACAACGCAAAATGAATTTTTTTTGGTGCTAACAACATCCGGAAATGACACACTCGTGTCATTACAGACGCAACCTTGTGCAAGGAAACCCAGCGTCAACTAAGACGCCAGAAATGACGAATTTGCATCACCGGACGTACCTTTGTGCCAAAAAAAATTCTTATGCCAAAAATGACGCAATAAACAGCAGCATTTTGCGACCTCGCGAGCCTAATTTTGCCCGTGAAAATAAAATAAAAAATCAGTCAATTTGAAAAAAAAGACTATACCCTAGGTAAGAAAAATATTTTCCTAAATATGTTTTTTCCCAAAAATGAAACCGATAGTCTGCAAAAGGAAATATACATACACCTGACTAATGGCAAATATAAGTACAATACATATATTTAGAACTTTATAATAATACATAAAGTGCCAAACCATAGCTAAGAGTGTCTTAAGTAATGAAAACATACTTACCGAAAGACACCCATCCACATATAGCAGATAGCCAACCCAAAACGGTTATCAGTAGAGGTAATGGAATATGAGAGTATACTGTCGATCTGAAAAAGGGAGGTAGGAGATAAATCTCTACGACCGATATCAGAGAACCTAAGAAAAAGATTTCCCGCAAGGAAAGCCATAGAATTCAATAGGTGATATTCTTCACATCCCTCTGACATACACTGTACTCTGAGAGGAATTGGGCTTTAAAATGCTGAGAAGCGCATATCGACGTAGAAAATCAAGCACAAACTTACTTCACCACCTCCATAGGAGGCAAAGTTTGTAAAACTGAATTGTGGGTGTGGTGAGGAGTGTATTTATAGGCATTTTGAGGTTTGGGAAACTTTGCCCCTCCTGGTAGGATTGTATATCCCATACGTCACTAGCTCATGGACTTGCCAATTACATTAAAGAAATATAATTACTACTAATTATATGAATGCTTCTTGAGTAAGTATTTTTGGACGTAAATAGATTAAAAGGTACTTCAGAGTGTGTCCAACATTCTGCAGCAAGAATGCAGTCTCTACTTCAGGTACCTGTGGGGTATATAGTCTTGTACCTCGTTGAACTAGATAGAAACCTACCAGAAAGGTTGATGGCATGCCCCCCATGTAAACTTAAATTACTGCCATCAGTTCACATACAGCCAGGATCTATTTTGTTTGAAAGAACAATCAAGAAAGTGCAAGGGCAGATGTTCTAATTGTATTACAACTAGTGTGAACAATGGGTTTAAATTGTTTTTGCATGTGTGAGAAAAAGTTTTCAAATTGTGTTTTGGTGAAGCTCCCTATACCACCCCTGCAAAAGAGTACCATTCTTTCTTTTTACAGAGCATCACCAAAACACATTAATTAAATAAAATACCTACAATTATCTACAATTAAACCTAACACTACACTATCAATAAATTAATTAAATAAAATACCTACAAATAAATACAATTAAATAAACTAACTAAAGTAAAAAAAATAAAAAAAGAACTAAGTTACAAAAAATAAAAAAATAATTTACAAACATTAGAAAAAGATTACAACAATTTTAAGCTAATTACACCTACTCTAAGCCCCCTAATAAAATAACAAAGCCCCCCAAAATAAAAAAACGCCCTACCCTATTCTAAAATACAAATAGAAAAGCTCTTTTACCTTACCAGCCCTTAAAAGGGCCTTTTGCGGGGCATGCCCCAAAGAATTCAGCTCTTTTGCCTGTAAAAAAAAAACATACAATACCCCCCCAACATTACAACCCACCACCCACATACCCCTAATCTAACCCAAACCCCCCTTAAATAAACCTAACACTAAGCCCCTGAAGATCTCCCTACCTTATCTTCACCACGCCGGGTATCACCGATCCGTCCAGAGGAGCCTCCGAAGTCTTCATCCAAGCCCAAGCGGGGGCTGAAGAAGTCCATCATCGGGCTGAAGTCTTGATCCAAGCGGGAGCTGAAGAGGTCCATCATCGGGCTGAAGTCTTGATCCAAGCGGGCGCTGAAGAGGTCCATCATCGGGGTGAAGTCTTCTATCAAGCGGCATCTTCAATCTTCATCCATCTGGAGCGGATCCATCCTCTTCTACCGACGCCTACTCGCCGAATGACGGTTCCTTTAAATGACGTCATCCAAGATGGCGTCCCTCGAATTCCGATTGGCTGATAGGATTCTATCAGCCAATTGGAATTAAGGTAGGATAATTCTGATTGGCTGATGGAATCAGCCAATCAGATTTAAGTTCAATCCGATTGGCTGATCCAATCAGCCAATCAGATTGAGCTCGCATTCTATTGGCTGATTGGATCAGCCAATCGGATTGAACTTGAATCTGATTGGCTGATTCCATCAGCCAATCAGAATTTTATTACCTTAATTCCGATTGGCTGATAGAATCCTATCAGCCAATCGGAATTCGAGGGACGCCATCTTGGATGACGTCATTTAAAGGAACCGTAATTCGGTGAGTAGGCGTCGGTAGAAGAAGAGGATGGATCCGCATTGGCTGGAAGAAGATGGCTCCGCTCCGGATGGATGAAGATTGAAGATGCCGCTTGATAGAAGACTTCAGCCCGATGATGGACCTCTTCAGCGCCCGCTTGGATCAAGACTTCAGCCCGATGATGGACCTCTTCAGCCCGATGATGGACTTCTTCAGCCCCCGCTTGGGCTTGGATGAAGACTTTGGAGGCTCCTCTGGACGGATCGGTGATACCCGGCGTGGTGAAGATAAGGTAGGGAGATCTTCAGGGGCTTAGTGTCCTACCCTATTCTAAATTAAAAAAGTGTCCTACCCTATTCTAAATTCTAAATGCCCTACCCTATTCTAAATTAAAAAAGTTCAAAGCTCTTTTACCTTACCAAACCCTTAAAAGGACCTTTAGTGGGGCATGCCCCAAAGAATTCAGCTGTTTTGCCTGTAAAAAAAACACATACAATACCCCCCCCCAACATTAAAACCCACCACCCATATACCCCTAATCTAACCCAAACCCCCCTTAAATAAACCTAACACTAAGCCCCTGAAGATCTTCCTACCATATCTTCACCTCGCCGGGTATCACACCGATCCGTCCTGGCTCTGAAATCTTCATCCAAGCCCAAGCGGGGGCTGGCGATCCATAATCCGGCGGCTGAAGAGGTCCAGAAGAGGCTCTAAAGTCTTCATCCTATCCGGGAAGAAGAGGCGATCCGGACCGGCAACCATCTTGATCCAAGCGGCATCTTCTATATTCATCCGATGACGACCGGCTCCATCTTGAAGACCTCCATCGCGGACCCATCTTCTTCTTCCGACGACTTCCCGACGAATGACGGTTCCTTTAAGGGACGTCATCCAAGATGGCGTCCCTCGAATTCCGATTGGCTGGTAGGATTCTATCAGCCAATCGGAATTAAGGTAGGAAAATATGATTGGCTGATGGAATCAGCCAATCAGAATCAAGTTCAATCCGATTGGCTGATCCGATCAGCCAATCAGATTGAGCTCGCATTCTATTGGATAATCGGAACAGCCAATAGAATGCGAGCTCAATCTGATTAGCTGATTGAATCAGCCAATCGGATTGAACTTGATTCTGATAGGCTGATCAGAATTTTCCTACCTTAATTCCGATTGGCTGATAGAATCCTATCAGCCAATCGGAATTCGAGGGACGCCATCTTGGATGACGTCCCTTAAAGGAACCGGCATTCGTCAGGAAGTCGTCGGAAGAAGAAGATGGGTCCGCGTTGGAGGTCTTCAAGATGGAGCCGGTCGTCATCGGATGAAGATAGAAGATGCCGCTTGGATCAAGATGGTTGCCGGTCCGGATCGCCTCTTCTTCCCGGATAGGATGAAGACTTTGGAGCCTCTTCTGGCCCTCTTCAGCCGCCGGATTATGGATCGCCAGCCCCCGCTTGGACTTGGATGAAGATTTCGGAGCCTGGAACGATCGGTGATACCTGGCATGGTGAAGACAAGGTAGGAAGATCTTCAGGGGCTTAGTGTTAGGTTTATTTAAGGGGGGTTTGGGTTAGATTAGGGGTATGTGGGTGGTGGGTTGTAATGTTGGGGGAGTATTGTATGTTTTTTTTTACAGGCAAAAGAGCTGAATTCTTTGGGGCATGCCCCGCAATAGGCCCTTTTAAGGGCTGGTAAGGTAAAAGAGCTTTTCTATTTGTATTTTAGAATAGGGTAGGGCATTTTTTTATTTTGGGGGGCTTTGTTATTTTATTAGGGGGCTTAGAGTAGGTGTAATTAGCTTAAAATTGTTGTAATCTTTTTCTAATGTTTGTAAATTATTTTTTTATTTTTTGTACTTTAGTTAGTTTAATTGTATTTATTGGTAGGTATTTTATTTAATTAATTTATTGATAGTGTAGTGTTAGGTTTAATTGTAGATAATTGTAGGTATTTAATTAATTTATTGATAGTGTAGTGTTAGGTTTAATTGTAGATAATTGTAGGTATTTAATTAATTTAATGATAGTGTAGTGTTAGGTTTAATTGTAACTTAGGTTAGGATTTATTTTACAGGTAATTTTGTAATTATTTTAACTAGGTAGCTATTAAATAGTTTTTAACTATTTAATAGCTATTGTACCTGGTTAAAATAAATACAAAGTTGCCCGTAAAATAAATATTAATCCTAAAATAGCTGCAATATAATTATTATTTATATTGTAGCTATATTAGGGTTTATTTTACAGGTAAGTATTTAGCTTTAAATAGGAATAATTTATTTAATAAGAGTTAATTTTTTTCGTTAGATAAAAATTATATTTAACTTAGGGGGGTGTTAGTGTTAGACTTAGTTTTAGGGGTTAATACATGTAATAGAGTAGCGGTGAGGTCCGGTCGGCAGATTAGGGGTTAATACTTGAAGTGAGGTGTCGGTGATGTTAGGGAGGGCAGATTAGGGGTTAATACTATTTATTATAGGGTTATTGAGGCAGGAGTGAGGCGGATTAGGGGTTAATAACTTTATTATAGTAGCGGTGAGGTCCGGTCGGCAGATTAGGGGTTAATAAGTGTAGGTAGGTGGCGGCAGATTAGGGGTTAATAATTGTAGGTAGGTGGCAGTGACGTTGGGGGCGGCAGATTAGGGGGTAATAAATATAATATAGGGGTCGGCGATGTTAGGGGCAGCAGATTAGGGGTACATAGGGATAACGTAGGTTGCAGAGGCAGATTAGGGGTTAAAAATAATATGCAGGGGTCAGTGATAGCGGGGGAGGCAGATTAGGGGTTAATAAATGTAAGGTTAGGGGTATTTAGACTCGGGGTACATGTTAGGGTGTTGGGTGCAGACGTAGGAAGTGTTTCCCCATAGGAAACAATGGGGCTGCGTTAGGAGCTGAACACTGCTTTTTTGCAGGTGTTAGGTTTTTTTTTCAGCTCAAACGGCCCCATTGTTTCCTATGGGGGAATCGTGCACGAGCACGTTTTTTAAGCTGGCCGCGTCCGTAAGCACCGCTGGTATTGAGAGTTGCAGTGGCGGTAAATTATGCTATACGCTCCCTTTTTGGAGCCTAACGCAGCCCTTCTGTGAACTCTAAATACCAGCGATATTTAAAAGGTGCGGGGGAAAAAAAGCACGCGTAGCTAACGCACCCCTTTGGCCGCAGAACTCTAAATCTAGAGGTAAGATTTTTTAGATTGTTCCTTCATTTGCAGTGCTGAATTTCTAACTTTTGTTGTATCTTTTTCGTTTAAGGCTTCCTCTATTTGTTGTATTCAGCTGCCAACATCTGATGGACTTTCATATATAATATATTGCCATACATTGAAATGTTGCGGTTTGTTTTTACATATATGTATACTATATATTTTATCTATTGTTTAGAGGTGTAGCACAGGGATTTGATTCTTTATTTTTGTATATAAGAATATACATATTTGTAGCAATAACACAGTCCCCATAGACTGTAAAAAAACGGCACTGAAAAGGGCCTTTACATATCTAACACCCCACATCTGCAAACGTTAAGCAATTAAAACTGCTTTGTGTAGTAATGTTAAACAAAAATAAAAATGCTGATATATTTTATACTTTATTTTGGGGTCAATTGGGGGACATTTTTAAAATTAACCAGAGGTCTGACCTCTGGTTAATTTTCAGAGCACCAATTGCTACTCAGAGCTTGCAGTAGCATTAACCACCCACTTGTAATGGCTGGTTATTTAACCTGCACCCGCAAACGGATGAATTTGCCCATTTATAGGCACACGTTAAATTAGAGGTCCACTTGTAATCTAGCCCAATGTACAATGGGAGCATCAAGTAAAAGCGGTAGATCTCAAGACTGTGTAATTGACCTCTTTGAAGAATTAATATAAGCAAAACCTTGAAAAATAAAGAATGATTAAAAGCTCTTGCACCCATTTCAAATTCAAGCCCAGATTTGTACGCTAAATAAAAAGGAAATTTCAGCTGCTGCAAAAATATGTCTTACAGTGTAAGTGTTAGGTAAAAGCAGAAAATGATAACATTTTTCCCCAGCAAAGTTGGATACACATAAAAAAGAAAAGGGAATTCTGATCATAAAGACGTTAGGGTAAATTCTAAGTGTGATTACCTCACAAAGACTTGGGGGAAACTTGGCAAAGCCTTTGAAGTACTAAGCCTGGCCATAAAGCCATCAATCCTGCCCAGCTTTGTAGTAAGTCTTACAAAAATAACTATATAGTGAGGTAACTATCTAGTGAGGAAGCAAAAACCTCAGTCTGAGGGTACCACAGCCTGCAAAACGTTTCTCCCGAAAGCTGCTTCAGCCGAAGCAAAAACATCAAACTTGTAAAAATCTGAAAAAGTATGTAAGGAGGACCAGGTAGCTACCTTACAAATCTGATCCATAGAGGCCTCGTTCTTAAGGGCCCAAAAGGAAGCCACTGCTCTAGTGGAATGAGCCGTTATCCTCTCAAGATGACAATGTCCCGCTGTCTCGTAAGCTAAGTGGATGACACTCCTTAACCAAAAAGATAGGGAAGTCGAAGTAGCCCTCTGCCCCTTACGCTTCCCAGAATAGACAAGATTGTCTAAACTCCTTAGTAGCCTGAAGATAGAACTTCAAAGCACGAACCACATCCAAATTGTGAAGTAAGCATTCCTTCAATGAACAGGGATTAGGACATAAGGAAGGAACCACAATCTCCTGATTGATGTTGCGATCTGACACAACCTTAGGAAGAAAACCAAATTTAGTAGGTAAAACTGCCTTATCTGCATGAAAAATCAGATAAGGGGGCTGACATTGCAAGGCAGAGATCTCAGAAACTCTGCGCAGAGGCAAGAGCCAATTAAAAGAGAACCTTCCAAGGTTTAATGACATTAATTTAATGTCAACGGAATGCGGAAGCTCAAACGGAACCTGTTGCAAAACCTGAAGTACAAGGTTTAGGCTCCAAGGAGGAGCCCCAGATCTAAACACAGGTCTGATCCTTTCAGAGCCTTAAAGGACTGCACATCTGGAAGCTCAGCCAGTCTCATGTGCAATAAAACCCACAGAGCCAAAATCTGTCCCCTCAGGGAACTAGCAGAAAGGCCCTTCTCAAGCCCATCCTGGAGAAAAGTTAAGATCCTTGCAACCTTAACTGTGTGCCAGGAAAAAACATGTTCTTTACCCCAGAATAAGTAGGTCCTCCACACCTTGCGGTAGATACGCAGAGTAGCTGGTTTAGGAGCTTGAATAAGAGTATCAATGACGTTCTCAGAGAAACCTCTCTTGGCTAAGACTAAGCGTTCAATCTCCACACAGTCAGCCTATGGACCTTGTATCAGCAGGTCTCTGCGAAAAGGTAACTTCCACGGAGAAGATGAGGACATCCCCACTAGATCCGCAAACCACGTCCTTTACGGCCACGGTGGGGCAATCAGGATTACTGATACCCGCTCCTGCTTGATGCAGGTCACCACTCGAGGAAGAAGTGGTAATGGAGGAAAAAGATATAGGAGTTTGAAACTCCAGGGCACTGCTAGTGCATCTATTAGATCCGCTTGGGGATCCCTCTACCTCGACCCGTACCTGGGTAGCTTGGTATTGAGAAGGAACGCCATGAGATTTATCTCCGGCGTCCCCCACTTGCTACATATCTCTGCAAACACCTCGGGATGGAGAGACCATTCGCCTGGATGGAAGGATTGCCTGCTGAGAAAATGCGCCTCCCAGTTGTCCACACCCGGAATGTGGATCGCTGACTGCTTACAGCTGTGGGCCTCCGCCCACTCCAGAATCAGAAATACTTCCTTCATCACCAATAAACTTCTCGCTCCCCCCTGATGGTTGATGTAAGCCACCGAGGTTATATTGTCCGATTGGAATCTGATAAACTGGGACGAACCAAGAAGTGGCCAAGCCTTTAAGGCCTTGAAGATTGCCATTAGTTTGAAAATATTGATTGGGAGGGAGGACTCCTCCTGAGTCCACAACCCATGTGCCTTCCGGGCACCCCAAACAGCTCCCTGAATGGATCCCGAGAACAAGGGGAGACGACACCCAACCCACAAGGAGCAACCGGGCATCATCTAGGAAAAGAAACATCTCCCAAACATCATGCAACAGCACCGAAAAAGACAGCTGAAGACAAAGTCCTCAAAACATCAGAACTCAGAGACTGAGCAAACAGAAAATTACAAGCAGCAAACTCAGAAAATAAACATCTGAGTTCAGTAACATGCTGCCATCAGTAGGAAGACACGGAGAAAACACTATCCATAAGGAAGAAGCGACCCAAGATAGAAATTGCACAACCTCCAAGACAGAGGACACTCTCCAGGCAATCCAGGCTGCCAAGCCTACTAACAGAGCTCAAAGGGGGAGAGGCACAGAACCTCTAAAAAAGGAAATTTATGCTTACCTGATAAATTGATTTCTTCTACGTTACTTGTGGGATATTATCCTCCTGCTAACAGGAAGTGGCAAAGAGCATCACAGCAGAGCTGTGTATATAGCTCCTCCCTTCCCTCCACCCCCAGTCATTCGACCCAAGGTTTTAGGAAGAGAAAGGAAAAGCTTAAAGGTGCAGAGGTGACTGAAGTTGTAAAAAAATAAAATCTGTCTTAAAATGATAGGGAGGTCCGTGGACTCGTATCGTAGAAGAAATCAATTTATCAGGTAAGCATAAATTTCCTTTTCTTCTACAAGATACGACAAGTCCACGGATTTCATCCTTACTTGTGGGATACAATACCAAAGCTACAGGACACGGATGAAAGGGAGGGACAAGACAGAGACCTAAACAGAAGGCACCACTGCTTGAAGAACTTTTCTCACAAAAACAGCCTCAGAAGAAGCAAAAGTATCAAATTTGGAAAATTTGGAAAAAGTATGAAGGGACGAACAAGTTGCAGCCTTACAAATCTGTTCAACAGAAGCATCTTTTTAAAGGCCCATGTGGAAGCCACAGCCCTAGTAGAATGAGCCGTAATTCTTTCAAGAGGCTGCTGTCCAGCAGTCTCATATGCCAGGCGGATGATACTCCTCAGCCAAAAAGAGAGGTAGCCGTAGCTTTCTGACCCCTACGCTTTCCAGAATAAACAATGAATAAAGAAGATGATTGACGGAAATCCTTAGTCGCCTGCAAGTAAAACTTCAAGGCACGGACCACGTCCAAGTTATGTAACAGATGCTCCTTCTTAGAAGGAGGATTAGGACACAATGAAGGAACAACATTTTCCTGATTAATATTCTTATTTGAAACAACCTTAGGAAGAAATCCAGGTTTGGTACGTAAAACCACCTTATCAGAATTAAATATAAGGTAAGGCGAATCACATTGTAATGCTGAAAGCTCAGAAACTCTTTGAGCAGAAGAAATAGCAACTAAAAACAGAACTTTCCAAGATAACAATTTAATATCTATGGAATGCATGGGTTCAAACGGAACCCCTTGAAGAACTCGAAGAACTAAATTCAAAGTCCAGGGAGAAGTAATTGGTCTAAATACAGGCTTAATTCTAGTTAGAGTCTGACAAAAAGACTGAACATCTGCCAAACGTTTGTGAAGCAGAATTGACAAAGCAGACATTTGTCCCTTTAAGGAACTTGCTCATAACCCTTTCTCCAATCCTTCTTGGAGAAAAGACAGAATCCTGGGAATCCTAAATTTACTCCATGAGTAACCCTTGGATTCACACCAATAAAGATATTTACGCCATATCTTATGATAGATTTTTCTAGTGACAGGCTTTCGAGCCTGTATCAAAGTATCGATGACCGAATCAGAGAATCCTCTCTTAGATAAAATCAAGCGTTCAATCTCCAAGCAGTCAGCTGCAGAGAATGTAGATTTGGATGCAGGAAAGGACCTTGAATGAGCAGGTCCTGTCTCAAAGGAAGTTTCCACGGTGGCAGAGAGGACATGTCCACTAGATCCGCATACCAAGTCCTGCGTGGCCACGCAGGCGCTATCAGGATTACTTAAGCTCTCTCCTGTTTCATCCGTGCAATCACGCGTGGAAGGAGAGGAAACGGTGGAAACACATAAGCTAGGCTGAACGACCAAGGTACTGCCAAGGCATCTATCAGTTCGGCCTGAGGATCCCTCAACCTGGATCCGTAACGTGGAAGCTTGGCATTCCGACGAGATGCCATCAGGTCTAATTCCGGTCTGCCCCATTGGCGAGTCAATGAGGCAAACACCTCCGGATGGAGTTCCCACTCCCCCGGATGAAAAGTCTGACGACTTAGAAAATCCGCTTCACAGTTCTCTACTCCTGGGATGTAGATCGCTGATAGATAGCAAGAGTGGGCCTCCGCCCATCAGATTATCTTTGATACTTCTATCATCGCTAAGGAACTCCTTGTTCCCCCCTGATGATTGATATACGCCACAGTCGTGATATTGTCCGACTGGAATCTGATGAATTTGGCGAAGCCAACTGAGGCCACGTCTGAAGCGCATTGAATATTGCTCTCAGTTCCAGAATATTGATTGGAAGTAGAGACTTCACCTGAGTCCAAACACCCTGAGCCTTCAGCGAATTCCAGACTGCACCCCAGCCCAGTAGGCTGGCGTACATTGTCACTATCACCCACGAGGGTCTGCAGAAACAAGTCCCCTGGGACAGGCTATTAATGCAACAAGCAAGCTTGGAGAACACTTTAATCAAAGCAAATAAACACTTAGAAAAAAAACGGTGCTGTGCCTTTAAGAGAAAAAAAGCTGCACAAACTCTGCAAAACAACGTAAAAAAAGCAGTAAACTCAACGAAATTTTTACAGTAGCATCATAAAGCCTTAGTAACTTTGCACAGCTATGCAAATAAATAATTAACCCCTTAATGTAAAAACGTTCAGCACCTTGCCACAGCTCTGCTGTGGCGCCTACCTGCCCTTTAGGAACGATTTGTGGGGAAACAAAAACTTCTTTAAAGCCCTCAAACACAGTAGGAACCTCTGGCGAAGCAGCTGGATGTCTCTGAGGAAAAGAAAATGCGCAACTGAGGCGCGAAAATAGGCCCCTCCCACCTCACTCAATGTTATGGGGCCTAAAAGAAACACAACAGAGTGTTTCTCAAACTAGCCATGTGGGTTAATAACCCTTAAACAAGCCACAATGACCCCTTAAAGTCCCTCAAAAAACATTATATTTGCTAATTAAAAAAAAAACGTTTTTTCCTATCAGTGTCACCAGTAACTAATGAGCCCTTTATGCAAGCTGGGATTCCTACTAAGTGTCTGAATAAAGCTTACCCTTCCCTCATGGGGATATTGCCAGCCTTTTCTAGAATTATCACAGTATGTCTAGAAAAAATAGACTGAGCATACCTCAATGCAGTTTAGCCTGCAAACCGTTCCCCCAACTGAAGTTTTCCTTCAGCCCTTGTGAGAACAGCAGTGGATCTTAGTTACAAAGTGCTAAGATCATCATCCTCCTTGCAGAAATCTTCATCCCTTTTCTGCCAGAGAGTAAATAGTACACACCGGTACCATTTAAAATAACAAACTTTTGCTTGAGAAAATAAAAACTAACATTTTTGTCACCACACTCACTTTACCCTTCCTAGTACTTAGAGTAGGCAAAGAGAATGACTGGGGGGTGGAGCTAAGGGAGGAGCTATATAGACAGCTCTGCTGTGGGTGCTCTCTTTGCCACTTCCTGTAAGGAAGGAGAATATCCCACAAGTATGGATGAATCCGTGGACTCGATACATCTTACAAGAGAAAGAACCACACCTCTGTAAGGAGGACAACGAGCCCCCTAAAGAGGAGAACATCGATAAACACCTGCCCATAAGACAGGAAATCATAGGAAGAACCGAGAGGACACAAGGCCACGTCACTGACGAACACGGAAGAACCCCATAAAACACCATCGTGCTAGCACACATAAAAGACACAAAAGTGACAGCTGAGCAACTGCAAACCTTTTGTTTGGTAGGCAGGAAAGCACACCATTAGGTCACGTTAGTTGGCTGTCCCAAGGGAACCATATTGTCCGAACAAGACAAGGCTCAAGGAGCCCCGGCTCTCAATAAATCTGGCAAAGTTGTAAAACAGAACAGCCAGAACAAGGGCAAAGCTCAAGTACCCCGGAAACTGGAACCCCCAGGCCAGTTCTAGGATCATAAGGTCCGGTAACATCGCACGGCGGGATCCACAAAGAGAAACCGCTGAGTAAAACCTTCGACAACCGGAAGAGCAGGACAAGAAGCCCGGGCACCACAAATGTTACGATTAAACAATCTTCCAGGCACATAAATCCCTTATCTGATATAAAAAAACCAGACCTCCCAGGGAAAATTCCAGAATAACCCGGATAACAAGAGCAAGAAGCCCATGCAAGTCCGACCCAAAGGGAAGAGACCACCCCTTGCAGGAGCCCAACACTCCAAATAGCCAGGGCCATAAAAGGACACCAGATCTAACAGGTGTCAGAGCATGATTAACATGATTGTGCTTGAAAAGTGCGCCTAATCACCCTAAGGCGCTGCTAATTTTATCAACCTCGAAAGGCGAAAAGGCTGAGGGATCGAACTAGCAACCCTCGGTTTGCTACAGTACAGGGTAGCCACAGAGCATTAGTATGCTGAGCTAGCTGACCAGCTAGCCACGAGCTCCAGACACAAGGGGAACAGTGAGGACAAGTCACCCAAACAAAGTAACATCAAGCCTCCACATCACCTCAGATTTGAAGTCAGAGGACAGCAAAACATGGGTTTGGATGCCACCTGGATGGCAATACCTGAACCATATGAGTGGAAAACCACTAGGACCTCTTCTATCCCAAGGAGGAGATGCAGAGCATTCTCCACACCGGGGAAGGAACCCTAACTGGAGCCCAAAAAGACCTCACTGTCTAATGTCCTTAAAAAGGAACAACCGAATCCCGAAGGGAATACAAGTTCCCCAAGGCAACCTTAAAGCAATACTGCCCCTACTGGCAGAAAAGAGGCGCTAAAACCCTCTAATTTTCCCACCACGTGGGAAGGAATACTCTAGGCTCCAAGGGTATCGGAAACAACAGAGAGTTACGCAGCAAAATTTACTGACCCAGTCACCAGAGAGACGGCTATTTAGGACTGAAACAATCCCGAGAGCTGCAGGGACCCGCAAGTCCTCTTGAGAATGCTTAGCTGAAACTTGTAAAACAAATAACAAGAAACATAAATAATGTTAATAGCACTCAGCACCCCAACCTGACCAGCAAGGTATAATAGGTGCCATGTGTCTGTAAAAGCCGCAAGACAGATATAATATCAAACATAGAAGTCAAAGAACATTTGGGTCACAGTGATCATAACATGGTCACATTTGAAATCTCTTTTCATATGCAGTGTCTTAAAGGTTCAAGGATCACCTTTTAGTGGTGTTATTTAAGCTTAACTGGAGCTTTTTGTAATTATTTTAGATTTGTATAGGTTGAACTCGATGGACTTCTGTCTTTTTTCAACCTTATCTACTATGTTACTATGTTACTATGTTACAGAAGATCTGAACCCAAGCAGGACCAGCCTGCAACCAGGTCATAACTGCCAAGCTGGCTAAATCCGCCCTCGGAGAGGGAGGAAAGAAAAACAGAAAAACATGGGACTAACGTGTCCCGAACAATTTCCGTAGAAGCAAACAGCGAGTATCGATCCCAGAGAAGTTCCCGCAGGAAACATAGTATGAAAAAGAAAATTAATCCTAACCGGATAAAATAACAGGCAACCCGAGGGTTAACGCCCAAGAAGAACAGAAAGATCCTCAGGGCCAGCCTAACGGAAACCCTGTTCTTGTAACAAAACTGGAAAGGATCTCTATAACAAGACTTAAAGGAGATTACTTCATCCCCCCATGTCTAATAAGGTGAACCATTCGAAGGAGGAGACTGATGTGTACCATAACCGAGAAGGATAGGTCCCCAAACAGCTCAAAAATGTGTCTGAGTAGAACACGAAGACGAGCCGGCCTGTAATGAAAGGAACAACACTCAGGAACAGTTACACCCGCAGGGAACTGCACATACCCTCCTGTGGTTGAGAGACCAGGGGCAATCAGGCACAAACACAATCGCAAATAAACATCTGGACTTTGTAGACGCGCAAGCGCCAAAAGTATGTAAAAGTGAAAACGTGCCACAACCTCCGGGGGGGGGGGGGGGGGGGGGGGAAACAATCCATACTCCGAAGAGGAAAAAAAACATAAACTTGGGTTACCAGCATGTGTAGTAGTAGGAGCACTAGAGAACTCGCCTCCCAGAGGACAGGACAGGCCCCCCCCCCCCCCCGAGGAGGATGGCTCAGCAGTCCCTTGAATCCCTGAGCCCGAGGAACAAGGCGCTCTAGAGCGGCCTAAAGAACATAACTGACTGACCTGAGTCAATGGGGCCAGCCTGCAACCAGGTCATTACTGCCAAGCTGGCTAAATCCGCACTCTGAGAGGAAGGAAAGAAAAACAGACAGACAAACATGGGACTAACGTGTCCCAAACAACTTCCGTAGAAGCAAACAGCGAATGTCGATCCCAGAGAAGTTCACGCAGGAAACATAGTATGAAAAAGAAAATTAATCCTAACCGGATAAAATAACAGGCAACCCGAGGGTTAACGCCCAAGAAGAACAGAATGATCCTCAGGGCCAGCCTAACGGAAACCCTGTTCTTCCAACAAAACTGGAAAGGATCTCAATAACAAGACTTAAAGAATATTACTTCATCCCCCATGTCTAACGAGGTGAGCCATTCGAAGGAGGAGACTAATGTGTCTCATAACCGAGAAGGATTAGGGTCCCCAAACAGCTCAAAAAAGTGTCTGAGTAGAACACGAAGGCGAGCCAGACTGTAACGAAAGGCACAACACTCAGGAACAGTCACACCCGCAGGGAAGGGGGGGGGATCCACCCTTCCGAAGAGGAAAAAACATAAACTTGGGTTACCCGCATGTGTAGTAGTAGGGAGCGGTAGAGAACTCGCCTCCCAGAGGACAGGCCCCCCACCCTTTCTCAGAAAGGTTTCCATTTTCTTATCCATCGGCTCTCTGAACGAAGAACTATCCCCAAGAGGTATAGTAGTACGTTTAGCAAGCGTAGAGATAGCACCATCCACCTTAGGAATGGAGCCCCACAAATCCAGTTGAGAGTCCGGGACTGGGAACAACTTTTTAAAAGTAGACGAGGGGGGAAAAGGAAGAACATATTCTTTCCTATTCGTTCTTAATAATGTTCGCCATCTTAACCAGCACAGGGAAAGTCAAAGGAACTTTCCTATCTTCATAAACTCGGTCTGATTTAGGTATCATGGGTTCTTCAGGCAGTGCGGCCTCTGGAACCTCTAGCGTGGACAGAACCTCCGTTATTAAAAAACGCAGGTGCTCAATTTTAAATCTAAAGGATGGTTCCTTTGCAGCAGGAGGCTTAGACACTAAGGACTCCGACCCAGAAAGTTCACCATCTGAAGCTACAGAGGTTAACTCATCATCGAATAACTGGGACATAGCTAAATCTGACAAATATTTAGATGACTCCGGGTCAGGAGAGCAATGTTTAACCTTTCAGGAAAAAGGCCCCCTCTGGTTTGAAGATTAGATGTGCTACGGGGAACTGCATGTAGAGTGGATAATGTAGCAAGGGTAGTAATCTCACAGGACGCTGAGTCCTGAGAGGTAGACGGCTCAGAGGGACTAAGAGCTTTAGCAGGCTTGTCTCCCTTCTTAGTTATATAACGGCGTTAAGGCATGTGGAACATAATTGAGTGGGCGGGAAAACCACGGCCTCCTCACAATATAAACAGGTATGATTTAGTACAGAAGGAGTACCTTCTAACGAGTCCTCCATAGCTCAGGTTATACCCACAGAAGGACACAAATAAAAACGTTTTTTATTATAGAAAACTGCACCTTTATACGCCCAATGGCTGGGGCAGTCACCACCTCCTAGACCCAGACAGTTAAGAAGAAACGCTCTCCTCAGGTTCAAGTCTGAGCCACAATGGAGGAAATTAACATAGACCACACCCGGTCACATGGAGTACAGGACAGCACTTCCCCTGTTATAACAAGTACAGCAAGCAATAGAAGCTGTGCAACACTTTTAAAGTGTTCCAGCCAAAAAAAACCCAGTCTATCAGCCCAGGAAAAAAAAATTACACGAAGCAGCATGTAAATAATGAATACAATGATTAATTAACCCCAACTGTTCAATAAACCCCCTTCAGAGGATATTAAACCTGGATCCTATCAAGATATAAAGGAGCCACACTGTGACCCTGTTAAAGCGTTTTATGTGTAAAAATGTAAACTATCTTACCTCCAGGATTCATGCTGTGGAACAGAACACAGAGTCTCAAGTGTGACAGTTTTATAGCATCGCTCCTGACATGGACTTGAGTGAGAGAAAGCAGGCAGTGAAACTCATCAACACTGATTGCTTAGGGGCTGTTAGCAGTAGTCTGGATGGTTTCGCATAAAAACTTTCCCTGCATCTCCAGACTCTAACTTTCATCAATACTCTCACTAAGAGGTTGACATGACTACTTAAAACTCCAGTCCTATCTCGAAGGGTAGATACCCTTTTTCAAGACTATCCGAATCTTCTGACACTTCTCTGTCACCTCCTAACGTGATGAAAGGCAAAGAATGACTGGTGTAATGAGGAAGTGGGAGGGATATTTAATCCTTTGGCTGGGGTGTCTTTGCCTCCTCCTCGTGGCCAGGTGTTGTATTTCCCAACAGTAAGGAAAGAAGTTGTGGACTCTCCCTATCTTAGGAAGGAAATAAAGCTGAATTATTAGTATTTTCTCTGATCTCAAGGCAGCATATTCTCACAACAACAATATAATCAAGGAAAAATATTGCAAATGTTTTGCCCGTTTGCCAATGAACTCTATTCATCTGTCTATTAGTTAAAAAATACGAGAAGAAGAGAGAGCTTTAGTGAAAAGCTGCATACAACCTTTAGAGAGACTATAGGCGATTCAATCCTTACACAATTGCAAAGGACTGTTTTTGCTAGAAATGCATTCAGAGCAAAATTAAAGCAATATGAGTTTGTAAGCTGGTGTGTGTATTAATGAATTATTCTCCTACGTGAGGAGCATGCTCTGTATGTTCCTCTCTCATTTCTACTCCAACCCAACAATCTGCTCTAGTGTT
This sequence comes from Bombina bombina, assembly GCF_027579735.1. NCBI lineage: Eukaryota > Metazoa > Chordata > Amphibia > Anura > Bombinatoridae > Bombina > Bombina bombina. The sequence continues at coordinate 864,848,052 of NC_069504.1, forward strand.
AATTGATAGCTCTCTAGCCTTTCACATATCTATAATATTGCCAAAAATGAGAATCAGGTAGACAAAGGAAGAATATTCCAATAGATAGGAAGGACTGCATTTAGTTACGCAAGGTTGTCTGCAGCCCTTTAAAAAAATATACAACCCTGGACCTGCATGACAAAAATCTAAACTTGTGCAAGTACAAACCATTATGGTTTAAAACTCTTAATTTTTACCATTTGACGAGTAATAAATTGAACTATTCTAACTTGCAATTTTCAACTTCCGAGGACCATACCTCTCTAGCCCAAGCTGGCTTCTCACTGGGATTCATAACACCCCGGTTGTAATGATACAATGGTTTCTTCTCCTGCTGCTTCTGTTGTTGTTGCTGTTGCTGCAAAGACTTGAGATAGGCATGTTCCTGCTGGAGCTGCCGCTGCAAACGTTCCGACTGGCGCTGCTCCTCTAACTGCTTCCTTTTATATTCCTGCCAAAACAAATCCATCTCAGTATGTCCCTAATCTGGTATTTCATATGCCATGCTGTTAAATGATAATGCATATCTATAAAGGTTGGTAAAGCATTGCTGATAATGAAGAATTATAAACGTGACTTTATAGGGACATACATGAAAAATAATAACAACAAGCGGAAAAAGCAAACACTGTGCCTTTTAATGCTGCAGAATACATTGACATATTTAAACTTTGAAATAACATCAAATTTATATATATATATATTTTTTTTTTTTTACATAAAGAACATAAAGTTATACAAAACAGCAAACTTACAAAATGTACAACACATTTTTTAAGGTTTACTGAAATGCTTCTAATTTAAACACAAGAAAAGGAGAGACGAAAGGGGCATAGTGTGGGAACAACAGGAGGGAAGTACACCTTCACTGAAAGATTGGGCTTGAATACCTGATTAAGCCTCTGGACAAAACCTGTTAATTATTATTTTTAAAAAATAAAAAAATAGTTGCTATGTATAATGTAACAAGTGTAGGATGTATGTTGACACCATGTCTCCAATGGATTCGTGCCCATGCTGTGTATGAATTTAAAGTGAAGGTAAACTTTGATGAATGAAAGCCCGGTTTTTAAAAATACTATTAAAAACAGGGGCATTTTCATTCATCAAAGTTTAGAAAGCAGCTGTTTTGCTTTTTTTTTGTTCTTTTCACAGCCAGAGCAGCTTCGCCCACCTGGAGATCCTCTCTTCACATGTCAGCAATGACTAATCCGGCGGCTTCCTCCAATCATGGCTTTTCCCCCAGGGGAGTCATTGCCTGAGGCCATGCCGTGATTGGAGAAAGCCAGATTAGTCATTGCTGGTGTGTGAAGAGAGGATCTCTGGGTGGGGGAAGCTGCTCTGGCTGTGAAAAGAACAAAGGTAAGTTTTTAAACAAAACGGCTGCTTTCTAAACTTTGATGAATTAAAGTGCCCCTGTTTTTAATAGTATTTTTTTTTTAAAAAACAGAATTTATGCTTACCTGATAAATTTCTTTCTCTTGTGATGTATCGAGTCCACGGATTCATCCATACTTGTGGGATATTCTCCTTCCTAACATGAAGTGGCAAAGAGAGCACCCACAGCAGAGCTGTCTATATAGCTCCTTCCTTAGCTCCACCCCCCCAGTCATTCGACCGAAGGCTAGGAAGAAAAAGGAGAAACTATAGGGTGCAGAGGTGACTGAAGTTTTTAAAATAAAAATATACTACAGACAGGGCGGGCCGTGGACTCGATACATCACAAGAGAAAGAAATTTATCAGGTAAGCATAAATTCTGTTTTCTCTTGTAAGATGTATCGAGTCCACGGATTCATCCATACTTGTGGGATACCAATACCAAAGCTTTAGGACACTGATGAAGGGAGGGACAAGACAGGTACCTTAAACAGAAGGCACCACTGCTTGTAGAACCTTTCTCCCAAAAATAGTCTCTGAAGAAGCAAAAGTATCGAATTTGTATAATTTGGAAAAATGTATGAAGCGAAGACCAAGTTGCACGTATTATGCTACGAAGCCAAAAAGAGAGAGAGGTAGCCGAAGCCTTTTGACCTCTCCCCTGTCCAGAGTAAACGACAAACAGAGAAGAAGTTTGTCTAAAATCTTTAGTTGCCTGTAAGTAGAACTTCAGAGCACGGACCACGTCTAGATTATGCAAAAGACGTTCCTTCTTTGAAGAAGGATTAGAACATAATGATGGAACAACAATCTCTTGATTGATATTCCTGTTAGAAACAACCTTAGGCAAAAACCCAGGTTTAGTACGCAGTACTACCTTGTCTGAATGAAAGATCAGATAAGGAGAATCACAATGTAAGGCAGATAACTCAGAGACTCTTCGAGCCGAGGAAATAGCCATCAAAAACAAATCTTTCCAAGATAAAAGCTTAATATCAAGTCACCGCCTTACAAACCTGTTCAACAGAAGCCTAAATTTTTTAAAAGCCCATGTGGAAGCCACTGCTCTAGTAGAATGAGCAGTAATTCTTTCAGGAGGCTGCTGGCCAGCAGTCTCATAAGCCAAACGGATGATGCTTTTCAGCCAAAAAGAAAGAGAGGTAGCCGTAGCCTTTTGACCTCTCCGCTTACCAGAGTAAACAACAAATAATGAATATGTTTGACGGAAATCTTTAGTTGCTTGTAAGTAGAACTTTAAAGCACGAACCACATCAAGATTGTGCAACAGACGTTCCTTCTTTGATGAAGGATTAGGACACAGTGAAGGAACAATAATTTCCTGATTGATATTCCTATTAGAAACAACCTTAGGAAGGAATCCAGGTTTGGTACGCAAAACCACCTTATCTGCATGGAAAACAAGGTAAGGTGAGTCACACTGTAAAGCAGATAACTCAGAAACTCTTCGAGCCGAACAGATAGCTACTAAAAACAAAACTTTCCAAGATAGAAGCTTAATATCTATGGAATGCATAGTTTCAAATGGAACCCCTTAAAGAACTTTAAGAACTAAGTTTAGGCTCCATGGCGGAGCAACAGGTTTAAATACAGGCTTGATCCTGACTAAGGCCTGACAAAACGCTTGAACGTCTGGAACATCTGCCAGACGTTTGTGTAAAAGAATAGACAAAGCAGATATCTGTCCTTTTTAGGAACTAGCTGATAATCCCTTCTCCAATCCTTCTTGGAGAAAAGACAATATTCTAGGAATCCTAATCTTACTCCATGAGTAACCCTTGGATTCACACCAATAAAGATATTTGCGACCAAATCTTATGATAGATTTTCCTGGTGACAGGCTTTCTAGCTTGAATCAGGGTATCAATGACCGACTCAGAGAAACCACGCTTTGATAGAATAAGGCGTTCTATCTCCAAGCAGTCAGATGCAGAGAAATTAGATATGGATGCTTGAATGGACCTTGGATTAGAAGGTCCTGCCTCACTGGCAGAGTCCACGGTGGAACAGATGACATTTCCAATAGGTCTGCATACCAAGTCCTGCGTGGCCACGCAGGTGCTATTAGAATCACCAAAGCTCTCTCCTGCTTGATTCTGGCAACCAGACGTGGGAGGAGAGGAAACGGTGGAAATACATAGGCCCGATTGAAAGACCAGGTCACTGCTAGAGCATCTATCAGTACCGCCTGGGGATCCCAGGACCTGGACCCGTAACGAGGAAGTTTGGCGTTCTGATGGGACGCAATCAGATCCAATTCTGGTGTGCCCCATAGCTGAGTCAGCTGGGCAAATACCTCTGGATGGAGCTCCCACTCCCCCGGATAAAAAGTCTGATGACTTAGGAAATCCGCCTCCCAGTTCTCTACCCCTGGGATACGGATTGCTGAGAGATGGCAAGAGTGATCCTCCGCCCATCGGATTATTTTGGTTACCTCCATCATCGCTAGAGAACTCCGTGTTCCTCCTTGACGATTGATATAAGCTACATTCGTGATGTTGTCCGACTGAAATCTGGTGAATTTGGCCGCAGCTAGCTGAGGCCACGCCTGAAGAGCATTGAATATCGCTCTCAGTTCTAGAATGTTTATCGGGAGGAGAGTTTCCTCCCGAGACCATAAGCCCTGGGCTTTCAGAGAGTTCCAGACTAGCAGGCTGGCATCTGTTACTATGAGCCACTCTGGCCTGCGGAAACACATTCCCTGAGACAGGTGGTCCTGAGACAACCACCAGAGAAGAGAATCTCTGGTCTCCTGGTCCAGATGCAGTTGAGGAGATAAATCTGCATAATCCCCATTCCACCGTTTGAGCATGCATAGTTGCAGTGGTCTGAGGTGTAGGCGGGCAAAAGGAACTATGTCCATTGCCGCTACCATGAGTCCGATTACCTCCATACACTGAGCCACTGATGGCCGAGGAATGGAATGAAGAGCTCGGCAAGTGGTTAAGAGTTTTTATTTTCTGACCTCCGTCAGAAATATTTTCATTTCTACCGAGTCTATCAGAGTCCCTAGAAAGGAAACTCTTGTGAGAGGGAAGAGAGAACTCTTTTTTTTTTATGTTCACCTTCCACCCGTGAGATCTCAGAAAAGCCAACACGCTGTCCGTGTGAGACTTGGCTAGCTGGAAAGTCGACGCCTGGATAAGGCGCCACTGCTATGCCCCGCGGTCTTAGAACCGCCAAAAGGGACCATAGCACCTTTGTGAAAATTCTGGGAGCCGTGGCCAACCCAAAGGGAAGGGCCACGAACTGGTAATGCCTGTCCAGAAAGGCAAATCTGAGGAATTGATGATGATTTCTGTGAATAGGGATGTGTAGATACGCATCCTTTAAGTCCACGGTAGTCATATATTGACCCTCCTGGATCAACGGTAGAATAGTCCGAATAGTCTCCATCTTGAATGATGGTACTCTGAGGAATTTGTTTAGAATTTTGAGATCCAAGATTGGTCTGAAAGTTCCCTCTTTTCTGGGAACCACAAACAGGTTTGAGTAAAACCCTAGCCCTTGTTCCGCTTTTGGAACTGGGCGGATGACTCCCATGGTATGTAGGTCTTCTACACAGCGTACAAACACCTCTGGTTTACAGACAATTGAGAAATGTGAAATCTCCCCCTTGGGGGGGAGTCTTTGAAGTCCAGAAGATATCCCTGGGACACAATTTCTAAAGCCCAGGAATCGTGAACATCTCTTGCCCAAGCCTGAGTGAAGAGAGAGAGTCTGCCCCCTACTAGATCCGGTCCCGGATCGGGGGCTTCTCCTTCATGCTGCAGGCTTCTTGGCCTGTTTACCCTTGTTCCAAGCCTGGTTAGGTCTCCAGACTGACTTGGATTGGGCAAAATTCCCCTCTTGCTTTGCAGCAGGGGAAGCTGAAGCGGGACCACCCTTGAAGTTCCGAAAGGAACGAAAATTATTTTGTTTGGTCCTCATTTTATTTGTTTTATCCTGAGGGAGGGCATGGCCTTTCCCTCCAGTGATGTCTGAAATAATCTCTTTCAGTTCAGGCCCGAATAGGGTCTTTTTTGAAAGGGATGTTCAAAAGTTTAGATTTTGATGAAACATCAGCAGACCAGGACTTAAGCCATAACGCCCTGCGCGCTAAAATGGCAAAACCTGAATTCTTTGCTGCTAATTTAGCCAGTTGGAAAGCGGCATCTGTAATGAAAGAATTAGCCAACTTAAGGGCCTTAATTCTATCCATAATATCCTCTAATGGAGTCTCCATCTGAAGAGCCTCGAACCAGAAAGCAGCTGCAGTAGTTACAGGAACAATGCACGCAATAGGTTGGAGAAGAAAACCTTGATGAACAAAAATTTTCTTCAGGAGACCCTCTAATTTTTTATCCATAGGATCTTTGAAAGCACAACTGTCTTCGATAGGTATAGTTGTACGCTTAGCAAGAGTAGAAATAGCTCCCTCCACCTTAGAAACCGTCTGCCACGAGTCCCGCATGGTGTCAGATATGGGAAACATTTTCTTAAAAACAGGAGGGGGAGCGAACGGAATACCTGGTCTATCCCACTCCTTAGTAACAATATTCACAATCCTCTTAGGGACTGGAAAAACATAAGTGTAAACAGGAACCTCTAAGTATTTGTCCATTTTACACAATTTCTCTGGGACCACTATAGGGTTACAATCATCTAGAGTCGCTAATACCTCCCTGAGCAATAAGCAGAGGTGTTCAAGCTTAAATTCAAATGCTGTCATATCAGAATCTGTCTGAGGGAGCGTCTTTCCTGAATCAGAAATTTCTCCCTCAGATAACAAATCCCTTACCCCTACTTCAGAACATTGTGAGGGTATATCGGATACGGCTACTAAAGCGTTAGCCGGCTCAGCATTTGTTCTTAACCCAGAGCTGTCACGCTTTCCTTCTAAACCAGTCAGTTTAGATAAAACCTCTGTGAGGGTTGTATTCATAACTGTGGCCATGTCTTGTAAAGTAAATGAATTTGACGCACTAGAGGTACTTGGCGTCACTTGTGCGGGCGTTACTGGTTGTGACACTTGGGGAGAGCTAGATGGCAAACCCTCATTTCCTTCTGTCTGAGAATCATCTATTGCTATATTTTTAAGTGCTAAAATATGCTCTTTATAATTTATAGACATATCAGTGCAAGTGGGACACATTCTAAGAGGGGGTTCCACAATGGCTTCTAAACACATTGAACAAGGCTTTTCCTTGATGTCAGACATGTTAAACAGGCTAGTAATGAAACAAGCAAGCTTGGAAAACGCTTTATTCAAAGTAAATAATACTTAGAAAAAAACGGTACTGTGCATTTAAGAGAAAAAAAAAGATGCACAAATTCTGCAAAACAGTGTAAAAAAAGCAGTAAACTTTACGAAATTTTTACAGTAGCATCATAAAGCCTTAGTAATATTGCACAGCTAGACAAATAAACGATTAACCCCTTAATGTAAAAACCGGATAGACAAAACGTCAAAAACCGGTAAACCAACGTTCAGCACCTTGCCACAGCTCGGCTGTGGCGCCTACCTGTCCTTTAGGAAAGATTTGTGGGGGAAAAAAACAGAATTTATACTTACCTGATAAATTACTTTCTCTTGCAGTGTATCCAGTCCACGGATTCATCCTTTACTTGTGGGATATTCTCATTCCCTACAGGAAGTAGCAAAGAGAGCACACAGCAAAGCTGTCCATATAGCTACCCCTCTAGCTCCACCCCTCAGTCATTCGACCAAAGGTTAGGAAGAAAAAGGAGAAACCATAGGGTGCAGTGGTGACTGTAGTTTAAACAAAACATTTTTTACCTGACTTAAATGCCAGGGCGGGCCGTGGACTGGATACACCGCAAGAGAAAGTAATTTATCAGGTAAGCATAAATTCTGTTTTCTCTTGCAAGGTGTATCCAGTCCACGGATTCATCCTTTACTTGGGGGATACCAATACCAAAGCTTTAGGACACGGATGTAGGGAGGGAGCAAGACAGGTACCTTAAACGGAAGGTACCACTGCTTGCAAAACCTTTCTCCCAAAAATAGCCTCCGAAGAAGCAAAAGTATCGAATTTGTAAAATTTGGCAAAAGTATGCAGTGAAGACCAAGTCGCTGCCTTACAAATCTGTTCAACAGAAGCCTCATTTTTGAAAGCCCATGTGGAAGCCACTGCTCTGGTAGAATGACCAGTAATTCTTTCAGGAGGCTGCTGGCCAGTAGTCTCATAGGCCAAATGGATGATGCTTTTCAGCCAAAAGGAAAGAGAGGTAGCAGTCGCATTCTGACCTCTCCTCTTACCAGAATAGATAACAAACAAGGAAGATGTTTGTCTGAAATCCTTAGTTGCTTGTAAATATAACTTTAAAGCACGAACTACATCAAGATTGTGTAATAGACGTTCCTTCTTCGAAGATGGATTAGGACACAGAGAAGGAACAACTATTTCCTGGTTAATATTCTTGTTAGAAACAACTTTAGGAAGAAAACCAGGCTTGGTACGCAAAACTACCTTATCTGCGTGGAACACCAGGTAAGGTGAATCACACTGTAAGGCAGATAATTCTGAAACTCTTCGAGCAGAAGAGATAGCTATCAAAAACAAAACTTTCCAAGATAACAACTTAATGTCTATGGAATGTAAAGGTTCAAACGGAACCCCTTGAAGAACTGAAAGAACTAGAGTCAAACTCCATGGCGGAGCCACAGGTTTATAGACAGGCTTGATTCTGACTAAAGCCTGAGCAAACGCTTGAACGTCTGGTACCTCTGCCAGACGCTTGTGTAACAGGATAGACAAAGCAGATATTTGTCCTTTTAAGGAACTAGCTGACAATCCTTTCTCCAGTCCTTCTTGGAGAAAGGACAATATCCTGGGAATCCTAATCTTACTCCATGAGTAACCCTTGGATTCACACCAACAAAGATATTTCCACCATATCTTATGGTAGATTTTCCTGGTGACAGGCTTTCTAGCCTGAATCAGAGTATCTATAACTGACTCAGAGAACCCACGCTTTGATAGAATTAAGCGTTCAATCTCCAAGCAGTCAGACGTAGAGAAACTAAATTTGGATGCTTAAACGGACCCTGTATTAGAAGATCCTGCCTCATTGGCAGTGTCCATGGTGGGACAGATGACATGTCCACTAGGTCTGCATACCAAGTCCTGCGTGGCCACACAGGCGCTATCAGAATCACCGAAGCCTTCTCCTGCTTGATTCTGGCAACTAGACGCGGGAGGAGAGGAAACGGTGGAAAAACATAAGCCAGATTGAAGGACCAAGGCGCTGCTAGAGCATCTATCAATACCGCCTTGGGATCCCGGGACCTGGACCCGTAGAGAGGAAGTTTGGTGTTCTGACGGGAGGCTATCAGATCCAACTCTGGGGTGCCCCATAGCTGAGTCAGTTGGGCAAATACCTCCGGGTGGAGTTCCCACTCCCCCGGGTGAAAAGTCTGACGACTTAGAAAATACGCCTCCCAGTTGTCTACTCCTGGGATGTGAATTGCTGAGAGATGGCAGGAGTGATCCTCCGCCCACCTGATTATTTTGGTTACTTCCGTCATCGCTAGGGAACTCTTTGTTCCCCCCTGATGATTGACGTAAGCTACAGTCATGATGTTGTCCGACTGAAATCTGATGAATTTGGCCGCAGCTAGTTGAGGCCATGCCTGAAGAGCATTGAATATCGCCCTCAGTTCCAGAATGTTTATCGGGAGAAGAGTTTCTTCCCGAGACCATAAGCCCTGAGCTTTCAGGGAGTCCCAGACCGCACCCCAGCCTAACAAACTGGCGTCGGACGTTATGATGATCCACTCTGGCCTGCGGAAACATATTCCTTGAGACAGGTGATCCTGAGACAACCACCAGAGAAGAGAATCTCTGGTCTCCTGGTCCAACTGAATTTGAGGAGACAAATCTGCATAATCCCCATTCCACTGTTTGAGCATGCATAGTTGCAGTGGTCTGAGGTGTATCCGAGCAAAAGGGACTATGTCCATTGCCGCAACCATTAGTCCGATTGTCTCCATGCACTGAGCCCAGATGGCCAAGGAATGGAATAAAGAGCTCGGCAAGTAGTTAAGTGTTTTAGCTTTCTGACCTCCGTCAGAAATATTTTCATTTCTACCGAGTCTATCAGGGTTCCTAGGAATGGAACTCTTGTGAGGGGGGAGAGAGAACTCTTTTTGATGTTCACCTTCCACCCGTGAGACCTCAGAAAGGCCAATACAATCTCCGTGTGAGACTTGGTTCTTTGGAAAGTTGACGCCTGAATTAAGATGTCGTCTAGGTAAGGCGCCACTGCTATGCCCCAAGGTCTTAGAACCGCCAGGAGGGACCCTAGCACCTGTTTGAAAATTCTGGGAGCAGTGGCCAACCCGAAAGGAAGAGCCACAAACTGAAAATGCTTGTCCAGAAAGGCAAACCTGAGAAACTGGTGATAATCTTTGTGGATAGGAATGTGCAGATACGCATCCTTTAGATCCATTGCAGTCATATATTGACCCTCCTGGATCATTGGTAAGATTGTCTGAATGGTCTCCATCTTGAATGATGGGACTCTGAGGAATTTGTTTAGAATTTTGAGATCCAGGATTGGTCTGAAAGTTCCTTCTTTTTTTGGGAACCACAAACAGGTTTGAGTAAAACCCCAGTCCTTGTTCTGCAATTGGAACTGGGTGGATCACTCCCATTGTATGTAGATCTTCTACACAGCGTAAAAACGCCTCTTTCTTTGTCTGATCTGTAGACAGACGAGAAATGTGGAACCTTCCCCTTGGAGGAGAGTCCTTGAATTCTAGAAGGTATCCCTGGGCTACAATCTCTAATGCCCAAGGATCGTGTACATCTCTTGCCCAGGCCTGAGCGAAGGAAGAGAGAGATTCTGCCCCCTACTAGATCCGGTCCCGGATCGGGGGCTACCCCTTCATGCTGTCTTGGTGGCAGCTGCAAGCTTTTTGGCCTGTTTACCCTTATTCCAGCCCTGGTAAGGTTTCCAGTTTGCCTTGGGCTGTGAAGCGTTACCCTCTTGCTTTGCAGCCGGAGAGGATGAAGCGGGGCCGTTCCTGAAATTGCGAAAGGAAAGAAAATTAGCTTTGTTCTTTGTTTTGAAGGCTTTGTCCTGAGGGAGAGCATGGCCTTTTCCCCCGGTGATATCTGAAATAATCTCTTTCAATTCAGGCCCGAATAGGGTCTTCCCTTTGAAAGGAATGTTCAAAAGCTTGGATTTAGACGACACATCGGCCGACCAGGACTTTAGCCATAGCGCCCTGCGCGCCAAAATGGCGAAACCTGAATTTTTTTCGCCGCTAACTTAGCTATTTGGAAAGCGGCGTCAGTGATAAAAGAATTAGCTAGCTTTAGAGCCTTAATTTTATCCATAATTTCCTCATATGAGGTCTCCGTCTGGAGCGAGTCTTCCAGCGCCTCAAACCAGAAAGCAGCTGCAGTAGTTACAGGAATGATGCAGGCAATAGGTTGGAGAAGAAAACCTTGTTGAACAAAAATTTTCTTAAGTAAACCTTCTAATTTTTTATCCATAGGGTCTTTAAAAGCACAACTGTCTTTAATTGGTATGGTTGTGTGTTTAGCTAGTGTAGAAACAGCGCCCTCCACCTTAGGGACCGTCTGCCACGAGTCCCGCATGGGGTCAGATATGGGGAACATTTTCTTAAAAACAGGAGGGGGGACAAAAGGGACACCTGGCCTATCCCACTCCCTAGTAACGATATCCGCAATCCTCTTAGGGACCGGAAACGCATCCGTGTAAACAGGGACCTCTAGGTACTTGTCCATTTTACACAATTTCTCTGGGATCACCAAAGGGTCACAGTCATCCAGAGTAGCTAATACCTCCCTAAGTAAAACACGGAGGTGTTCTAGTTTAAATTTAAAAGCCAATGTATCTGAATCTGTCTGGGGAGGAACCCTTCCTGAATCAGAGACTTCTCCCTCAGACATCAAATCCCTCGCTCCCACTTCAGAGCGTTGTGAGGGTATATCGGATACGGCTACCAAAGCGTCAGAATGCTCATAATCTGTTCTTAAAACGGAGCTATCACGCTTTGCAGGTAACACGGGCAGTTTAGATAAGAAGGCTGTAAGAGAATTATCCATGACTGCAGCTAAGTCTTGTAATGTAAAAGGGTTAGACGCACTAGAGGTACTAGGCGTCGCTTGCGCGGGCGTAACTGGTTGTGACACTTGGGGAGAGGCAGACGGGCTACCCTCTTTACCTTCAGTCTGAGAATCATCTTGGGCCACATTCTTAAGTGCAACAATATGATCTTTAAAGTCTATAGACATATCAGTACAAGTGGGAAACATTCTGAGAGGGGGTTTCACCATGGCTTCTAAACACATTGAACAAGGATTTTCCTTAGTGTCAGACATGTTTAACAGACTAGTAGAGTACACAAACAGGCTTGGAATCACTTTAATCAAATAAAAAACACAATTTGAAAAAAAAAACGTTACTGTGCCTTTAAGAGATAAAAAGAGCACACAATTTTACAAAACGGTGAAAAATGCAGCAATCTTTCTGAAATTTTCACAGTATGTAGCTAAAGCCTTAATAAGATTGCACCCCAAGTTTCAAAACGATTAACCCCTTAATGCCCAAACCGGAGCAGCCTAAAGACAACACCTGGTTAAATCACTACAGCACCTTGCCACAGCCTTGCTGTGGCCCTACCTTCCCTTAGGGATCAGATTTGGGGGAATATAGCTTCTTTTAGGCCCTCAAACATCAGCAGGACCCTCCATGTGAAATAGTATGAACTTCTCTGCAATTCTAACTGTGCATCTGAGGCAATTAGGCCCCTCCCACTCTACTCCGGAGCTGTGAGGCCTAGTAAATCACTCCTAAGTGACTAAAATACAGCCATGTGGTAATAACCCCAGAAAAAAACCCAAAAGGGCTTTCAAAGTGTCTTGCAAAACCGTTTTTTCCTTAGCTAAACAATCGATTGCCCTGAATAAGTGTCAACCAGAATATTAGCCCTATTATGTAAGCATTCAATTCCTTACTAAGTCTGTGAACATAGCTTACCCTCTCCTCATGGGGATCTTGTCAGTCTTCTAGCATTATCTCAGTCTTGTCTAGAAATAAATGACTGAACATACCTTATTGCAGATCACCCTGCAAACTGTTCCCCCAACTGAAGTTTTCTGGTACTCCTCAGTCCTGTGTGGGAACAGCAGTAGATTTTAGTTACAACATGCTAAAATCATTTTCCTCTCAGCAGAAATCTTCATCACTTTTCTGCTAGAGAGTAAATAGTACAAACCGGTAGCATTTAAAATAACAAACTTTTGATTGAAGATAATAAAACTACAGTTCTAACACCACATTCACTTTACACTCCCGAGAGAGACCCTAGTGCTTAGAGCCAGCAAAGAGAATGACTGGGGGGTGGAGCTAGAGGGGGAGCTATATGGACAGCTTTGCTGTGTGCTCTCTTTGCTACTTCCTGTAGGGAATGAGAATATCCCACAAGTAACGGATGAATCCGTGGACTGGATACACCTTGCAAGAGAAACTTCTTTTAAGCCCTCAAACACAGCAGGACCCTCTGGAGAAGCAGCTGGATGTCTCTGAGTAAAAGAAACTGCGCAACTGAGGCGCGAAAATAGGCCCCTCCCACTTCACTCAATGTTATGGGGCCTAAAAGAAACACACCAGAGTGTTTCTAAACTAGCCATGTGAGTTAATACCCCTTAATTAAGCCACAATGACCCCTTAAAGTCCCTCAAAAAACCTTATGTTTGCAATAAAAAAAACGTTTTTTCCTAACAGTGTCACCAGTAACCAATGAGCCCTTTATGCAAGCTGGGATTCCTACTAAGTGTCTGAATACAGCTTACCCTTCCCTCATGTGGATATTGCCAGCCTTTTCTAAAATTATCACAGTCTGTCTAGAAAAAAATAGACTGAACATACCTCAATGCAGCTTAGCATGCAAACCGTTCCCCCAACTGAAGCTTTCCTGTACTCTTCAGCCCTTGTGAGAACAGCAGTGGATCTTGGTTACAAAGTGCTAAGATCATCATCCTCCTTGCAGAAATCTTCATCCCTTTTCTGCCAGAGAGTGAATAGTACACACCGGTACCATTTAAAATAAACTTTTGCTTGAGAAAATAAAAACTAACATTTTTTGTCACCACACTCACTTTACCCTGCCTAGCAGTTAAGCAGGCAAAGAGAATGACGGGGGGGGGGGGGGGGGGGGGGAGCTATATAGACGGGTGCTCTCTTTGCCACTTCCTGTTAGGAAGGAGAATATCCCACAAGTATGGATGAATCCGTGGACTCGATACATCTTACAAGAGAAAACAGGCTTTCATTCATCAAAGTTTACCTTCACTTTAATTTTGTAGTAATGTGCATGTGATGGCAAGGGTGACAAAAGTGATACACCCATATCTTGTAGGTTTGTAGTAGCACATATCATTTAACCACAAACAGAAGTTTAATTGTGGGCTAGCCCTACAACTAGTCATATACATACATACAACAATAAGAGCTGTCTGTGCATGATCAGAATTGTATTTTAACAGATACCAAATCCGTTTTTTTCTAAGAGGTTGGAATAAGGAGAGGGCCATATAACTATTTAAGGAGATGGCCGAATTATGAGCGGTGACATGCAGATGCCAACATTTACCAGTAAAAGGGCCTGTTCTTGAAGAAGCTGTTGTTGAAGGATTTCTAACTGTCTTTGTTCTTCCTCTAACTTGTGCCTTATATATTCCTAGAGAAGAAGAGATTCAGAGAGAGCAAAAGAGCGGAGGGAAGAGGTAAAAACAGGAGAGAACTGGGAACTATAGAAATTATATAACACCACAAATGAAAAACATGGAGAGGATATAGGAGCACAAAGGACATTTATTTTAGAAAGGTTTTATGGGTTACAAAAGTCATTAATATAATTTTCCACTAAAGGACGACAGACAGAACAATCTGGGAAATCTCTCCCCACCACCCTCATGAATATTACAATAAGAAAGGGCTTGTGCATGTATCCCAACCCTAAAAATAATGAAACATTAACAAAGACGGGATCAAAGTCACAGCATGTCAAAACACTAATCACATCCAAAATACAAAAGCAAATTACAACAGTAAAGTAGGACTTCCTTAGTTTAATAACTTCACAAGATTCCTAGCTAACCTGTTCTCTTTCTGCCAGCCTCCTTTCCTCCTCCCTTCGAATGTCATCTCGACGTCTCTGCTGCTCCTTTTCTTGTTGTTTTCTTTGATCTCTCTCACGGCGCTGTTGCTATGATAGTAAAAATGTTTTTTGATGAGTAGAAGAAACATACGTAATGCATTGCAGACTGACCTTTAGACTCATCACCAGGTGTGCAAGTATTTGGTAAAGCTGCTATGATATTTTTTACCTGATTTAACTACTGTGGGGCCTATTTGGACTTCTGTCCGTATATAGCATTCAACATGTGTGAGTATTAAATGCACACATGCATTAGGAAATTCAAATTTAGATTAGCTCTAAGCACTTTTCCCCTTAAGGCACTTTTGTTGATTGGAAAACAATTCAAAAGTAAATTTTTCTGTCAGCGCTCTAGATACAACAAAAGGGCCTTAAGGGGAGAGCGCGGATTGGAGAAGAGTTCAAACCTTTAGCTCACAGAAAAATATACTTTTGAAGTGGGCAGAGGAGCGCGAGGTATTTGAATTTTCTAATCTATATTAAAAAGTAAGTTATAGCACATCTTCATTTCAACTGATGAATTAAAAATCCATCTAAAATATCACTAACATTCTAGATTTGTTTTTATAAAAGGCGAGAGTTTACCATAACATTAACTATCAAAGAAAAAAACAAACCAAAAAAAAAAAAACAGAACGTTATTGCCAAACTTGATCATTCAAAGAAAAATAAGGATATACTTTCAGTAGATTGACGCCATGCAGTACATAGCCCATTGTACCTCATAACGTAGATCTACATCCATACTGCTGGAAGCCCTAGCAGGCTTGGTTGTCAAGTGACAACCGAGAGCTGCTGTTCCTGGGCTTCCAGCATCTGCCTTCATATGGTAACAGAGCAATATCGGTGCTCAGTTACCACATGAAGGCAGATTGCCAGATTATTAGAGGTAATGACATGGTCTGTGTTGCTGTCTGTAATAATCTCTGTTGGTGCCGATAGAAGGGAAGGTGGTAGGCGAATTTCTTGAAGGGAGAAAGGGAGGAATGCGTCACTTCACCATAGAAAAAGTGGAATTAGTGGGTGGGAGTGTGACCTAGATAATGAGGGAGGAAGTGGAGGGACCACTACAATACAAAAAATAAATGAAAATGTATTAATTAAAAACAAACATTACTGCCAGTACTAAAGATGGCTGCCACTATTGGGAGGGGGGAGGAATAGAGCACTGTGAGGGGATCAGGGAGGTATGAGGAGGAATCAGTACACTGGAGAAAATAAAATAATAAACAAAAATGCCTAAACTGGATACTGGCAGACTGTCTGCCAGTTCCTAAGATGGTGGGGACAAGTGTGGGTTGGGGGGAAAAAGATCTTTTTAGTGTGATAGTATTGCAATGTAGTTATTATCCTGATCCCTTCAAACCAGCAAACTAATTAACCCCTTCACTGTGTGGTGCGCAGCTACAATTAGCGACCTAATTACCAAAAAACAATGGCAAACCCACGCATGTCTGCTATTTCCAATCAAAGGGGATCCCAGAGAAACGTTTGCAATCATTTGTGTCACGATTGCACAAGGTGTCTGCAAATAATTTTAGTGAGAAACCCAAAGTTTGTAAAAAATAAAAAAAAAGTTAAAAGGCCAATCTAATCCAGAATTTTTATTATTCAAAAAGATAGAAAATCCCTTTATTATCCATTCCCCTGTTTTCCACAGCCAACACGGTTATATTAATATATGTTTAACCTCTGTGATTACCTTCTATCTAAGCCTCTGCAGACTGTCACCTTATTTCAGTTGTTTTGACAGACTTTCATTTTAGCCAACCAATGCTTACTCATAGGTAACTCCACAGGAGTGAGCAGAATGTTTTTCTATGTGGCACACATGAACTCAGCAGTGTGTAACTGTGAAAAATTGTCAAAATGTATTGAGATAAGAGGCAGCCTTCAAGGGCTTAGAAATTAAAATATGAGCCTACATAGCTTTAGTTTTCAACAAAGAATACCAAGAGAACAAAGCAAATTTGAGGTTATAAGTAAATCAGAAAGTTGTTTATAATGATATGCCCTGTCTGAATCATGAAAGTTTAATTTTACTTGATTGTCCCTTTAACTATTTATCTTTTTATATGATGGCATTTGGCAGGGAAATGGTGGCATGAAATATACCAAAATGAGCCTAGAACAATTCCTTGGGTTGTCTACAAAAAAAAAAAAAAAAAGATATTTTTCTTTTTAAATGAAGTAATAGCAAAAATGCTAAAAAATCTTCGGTATTTTGGCCAAGTTTTTCCATGCAATTCCCGCTAGCGAAGGGTTTAATAGATATTTACAACTTATAAACTCAGGTCCCTCTTCAATATGCTAAATAAACAGGCAAACAGAAAAATGTATGTACTATTTTACCTAGGCACTTCATTAAGAAGGTACTTTTTGTGTTGGGGGGGGGGGGGGGGATTTGAAGAAATGGAAGTTTTTCTATTTTAGGCCTTTGGTTACATGTCCCTGTCAGCCCCTACAGCAGGGGTGGGCAGACTTTTGTAAGGCAAGGGCTACCTCTAATTTTATTCCAAGTGACGTGGTCACCTAACAAACAAACAAAAAAAAAAAAAACACCAGTTGCTGGCTGAAAATTGTATTTTTGCCACAAATAGGACCTGCTGGTTGAAAATTGTATTTTGCCCTCAAATAGAACATGCTGGCTGAAAATTGTATTTTTCCCACAAATAATACAGCTTTAAAAATCAGCCGCACTCTTGACTATCAAGCAATCTTATCTGTGTACCGCGCCTGCATATGAATAAGTAGTCTCACAATCAAGACGGCTCAAGTCTAGGGCTAGCGGAGTAGTCATGCCTGGAACACATGGGAACCCCACAGCTCTGATACAACGATGACAATGAACTATTCTCAACCATTCATAGACAGACTCATTCTACAAAGTAATTTTATTGGCTGGACGCCATGTCAGGTTGATTAGGGGGCAGCTCCTGTTGGCTGCTCTCCATCCGTCCGCTACTAGCTGAAGAATACTGTATATAGTTGGGACAGTGGCAGGACCTGCAGGCTCTGTACCGCCTTTCACAGTAACCAGAGACTGGTATAGCAGCAACAGCACTGACCTGAACAATTTGGTGACAACAAATTCTGGGGACAGAAAGCTGCAGAAACTAGCACAAAGTATAGCTAATATTAGTGTGTCAGAGAAAGTATCCGAGAGCAGCATCAAAGCCTGGTACAGAGTAAGTAAAAGAACCTGAGGGGGAGTAACAGACCCTGTGGAAAAAAACAACACCAGACCATTCACCCAGGAGAGCCTGGTGACAAGTAACGGAGGACAGAACTAGAAAGTAGCAGCAGAATATTAGACATAGCAGGACCTAGAACTGCCAAACCCAGGGATACCGAGCGGCATCTCAGCCTGGCGCATGAAGAGTCTGTACTATGGACTGATCGTTCTTCAGACAAAAAGTAGAAGAGTTTTGGAACAGGCAGTAACCAAAGCTGGGGCAGCGAGTTCAGCTACATCCACGTTGTGCATGCTGAAGTACACATACTGCCGTCATAGACCCATAGCTGATTTCAAAAGTCTGCATAAGAGATACATTTCTCATATCTACGATGACAAGGCTCTTCACTCATAATCTAGATGTGTGAGAAATGTTTCTCTTATGCAGACTTTTGAAATCTTTCAGGCGGTCACCTCAAAATTCACTCGCAGTCCACTGGTAGACCGCGATCTACCTCTTGCCCACCCCTGCCCTACAGCTATATCATTCAGTAAGGTTAGGATAGAAACCGGTTTCTGCACATAAGATGGTGCTCTAAATTACAAAATAAAACAATTAGTTATTCTCTATTTCTGTACAGGATGATGTTTATATAAATATCTATTACACACAAAAAAGGAAAGTTAGATACAAAACTATTTATAAAAAATGCATATAAAAAAAAAACCTTTATAATTTTTTAAGTGCTTGTGCGCACATTTAAACATTGGTCAGCCAGGAAAACATAATTTATGTAAGAACTTACCTGATAAATTAATTTCTTTCATATTGGCAAGAGTCCATGAGCTAGTATTTAATATACAATCCTACCAGGAGGGGCAAAGTTTCACCTCAAAATGCCTATAAATACACCCCTCACCACACCCACAATTCAGTTTAACGAATAGCCAAGCAGTGGAGTAAGAGAAAAAGGAGTAAAAAGCATAAAAAAGGAACTGAAAATATAATTGTGCTTTATACAAAAAAATATAACCACCATAAAAAGGGTGGGTCTCATGGACTCTTGCCAATATGAAAAATTAATTAATCAGGTACGTTCTTACATAAATTATGTTTTCTTTAATGTAATTGGCAAGAGTCCATGAGCTAGTGATGTATGGGATAGTAATACCCAAGATGTGGTACTCCACAGAAGAGTCACTAGAGAGGGAGGGATAAAAATAAAAAAATGTAATCCACATCCAAAAAAATAAGTTTTTCTCATAATTGAAAAGAAAAAACTTAAAACATAAGCAGAGGAATCAAACTGAAACAGCTGCCTGAAGAACTTTTCTACCAAAAACTGCTTCCGAAGAGGTAAATACATCAAAATGGTAGAATTTGGTAAATGTATGCAAAGAAGACCAAGTTGATGCTTTGCAAATCTGATCAACTGAAGCTTCATTCTTAAAAGCCCACGAAGTGGAAACTGATCTAGTAGAATGAGCTGTGATTCTCTGAGGCGGGGCCTGACCCGACTCCAAATATGCCTGATGAATCAAAAGCTTTAACCAGGATGCCAAGGAAATGGCAGAAGATTTCTGACCTTTCCTAAAACCAGAAAATACAACAAATAGACTAGAAGTCTTCCTGAAATCTTTAGTAGCTTCAACATAATATTTCAAAGCTCTTACAACATCCAGAGAATGTAAGGATCTCTACAAAGAATTCTTAGGATTAGGACACAAAGAGGGAACAACAATTTCCCTATTAATGTTGTTAGAATTCATAACTTTAGGTGAAAATTTAAATGAAGTCCGCAAAACTGCCTTATCCTGATAGAAAATCAGAAAAGGAGACTCACAAGAAAGAGCAGTTAATTCGGAAAATCTTCTAGTAGAAGAGATAACCAAAAGGAACAACAATTTCCAAGAAAGTAGTTTAATATCCAAAGAATGCATAGGCTCAAAAGGAGGAACCTGTAAAGCCTTTAAAACCAAATTAAGACTCCAAAGAGGAGATATTGATTTAATGATAGGCTAGATAGGAACCAAAACCGGCACAAAACAGTGAATATCAGGAAGCTTAGCAATTTTTCTGTGAAATAAAACAAAAAGAGCAGAGATTTGTCCCTTCAAGGAACTTGCAGAATAACCTTTATCCAAACCATCCTGAAGAAACTGTAAAATTCTAGGAATTCTATAAGAATGCCAGGAGAATTTATGAGGAGAACACCATGAAATATAAGTCTTCCAAACTCGATAATAAATTTTCCTAGAAACAGATTTACGAGCCTTTAACATCGTATCAATCACTGAGTCAGAGAAACCTCTATGACTAAGCACTAAACGTTCAATTTCCATATCTTCAAATTTAACGATTTCAGATCCTGATGGAAAAAATGGTCCTTGAGACAAAAGATTGGGTCTTAAAGCAAGTGCCAAAGTTGGCAACTGGACATCCGGAACAAGATCAGCATTCCCAGTACCTGGGAACTTTCTTGTTTAGATGGGAAGCCATCAGATCTATTTCTGAAAAAAAAGACCCCACATCTGAACAATCTGATAAAACACATCTGGATGGAGAGACCACTCCCCCAGATGTACAGTCTGATGGCTGAGATTATCTGCTTCCCAATTGTCTACACCTGGGATATGTACCGCAGAAATTAGACAAGAGCTGGATTCCGCCCAAGAAAGTATCCAAGATACTTCTTTTATAGCTAGGGGACTGTGAGTCCCACCCTGATGATTGACATATGCCACAGTTGTAATATTGTCAGTCTGAAAACAAATGAATGGTTCTCTCTTCAACAGAGGCCAAACCTGAAGAGCTCTGAAAATAGCACGGAGTTCTAAAATATTGATTGGTAATCTTGCCTCTTGAGATTTCCAAACCCCTTGTGCTGTCAGAGATCCCAAGACAGCTCCCCAACCTGAAAGACTTGCATCTGTTCTGATTACAGTCCAGGTTGGACGAACAAAAGAGGCTCCTTGAAATATACAATGGTGATCTAACCACCAAGTCAGAGAGAGTCTAACATTGGGATTTAAGGATATTAATTATGATATCCTTGTATAATCCCTGCACCATTGATTCAGCATACAAAGCTGAAGAGGTCTCATATGAAAACGAGCAAAGGGGATCACGTCCAATGCTGCAGTCATGAGACCTAAAACTTTCATGCACATAGCTACTGAAGGGAATGATTGAGACTGAAGGTTTCGACAAGCTGAAACCAATTTTATTTGTCTCTTGTCTGTTAGAGACAGAGTCATGGACACTGAATCTATCTGGAAACCTAAAAAGGTGACCCTTGTCTGAGGAATCAAGGAACTTTTTGGTAAATTGATCCTCCAACCATCTTTTTGAAGAAACAACACTAGTTGATTCGTGTGAGATTCGGCAGAATGTAAAGACTGAGCTAGTACCAAGATATTGTCCAAATAAGGAAACACCGCAATACCCTCTTCTCTGATTACAGAGAGTAGGGCACCGAGAACCTTTGAAAAAAATTTTGGAGCTGTCGCTAGGCCAAATAGAAGACGACAAATTGGTAATGCTTGTCTAGAGAAGAGAATCTCAGAAACCGATAGTGGTCTGGATGAATCGGAATATGAAGATATGCATCCTGTAAGTCTATCGTGGACATATAATGCCCTTGCTGAACAAAAGGCAGAATAGTCCTTATAGTCACCATTTTAAAAGTTGGCACTCTTACAAAACGATTCAAAATTCTCAGATCCAGAACTGGCCTGAATAAATTTTCTTTTTTGGGACAATGAATAGATTTGAATAAAACCCCAGACCCTGTTCCTGAAACGGAACTAGTATGATTACCCCTGAAAGCTCCAGATCTGAAACACACTTCAGAAAAGCCTGGGCCTTCACTGGATTTGCTGGGACATGTGAAAGAAAAAAATCTTCTCACAGGAGGTCTTACCCTGAAATCTATTCAATATCCTTGAGAGACAATACTCTGAATCCATTGATTTTGGACAGAATCTGCCCAAATGTTTTGGAAAATTTTTAACCTGCCCCCCCCATTAGCTGAGCTGAAATGAGGGCCGCGCCTTCATGTGGACTTGGGGGCTGGTTTTGGTTTCTTAAACGGCTTGTATTTATTCCATCTTGAAGAAGGTTTCCAATTGGAACCAGATTCTTTGGAGGAAGGATTGGCTTTCTGCTCCTTATTCTGTTGAAAAGAACAAAAACAATTAGAAGCTTTAGATTTACCCTTAGATCTTTTATCCTGAGGTAAAAAAAACTCCCTTCCCCCCAGTGACAGTTGGAATAATTGAATCCAACTGAGAACCAAATAAATTGTTACCTTGGAAAGAAAGACATAGCAATCTAGACTTAGATACCATGTCAGCATTCCAATATTTGAGCCACAAAGCTCTTCTAGCTAAAATAGCTAAAGACATAGATTTAACATCAATATTGATGATATCAAAAATAGCATCACAGATAAAATGGTTAGCATGTTGAAGCAAACAAACAATGCTAGACAAATCAGGATCTGTTTCTTGTTGCGCTAAGCTTTCCAACCAAAAAGTTGATGCAGCTGCAACATCAGCCATGGATATAGCAGGCCTAAGAATGTAGCCAGAAAATAAATAAGCTTTCCTTAGATAAGATTCAAGTTTCCTATCTAAAGGGTCCTTAAAAGAAGTACTATCTTCCATAGGAATAGTAGTACGTTTGGCAAGAGTAGAAATAGCCCCATCAACTTTGGGGATTTTTTTCCCAAAACTCCAACCTAACTGCTGGCAAAGGATACAACTTTTTAAACCTAGAAGAAGGAATAAATGAAGTACAAGGCCTATTCCATTCCTTTGAAATCATATCAGAAATAGTATAAGGAACTGGAAAAACCTCTGAAGTAACCACAGGTGGTTTATAAACAGAATTTAACAGTTTACTAGTTTTAGTATCAAGATGACTAGTTTCCTCAATATCCAAAGTAATCAACATCTCTTTTAACAAGGAACAAATATACTCTATCTTAAAGAGATAAGTAGATTTGTCAGTGTCAATATCTGAGGTAGGATCTTCTGAACTAGATAGATCCTCATCAGGAGGATAATTCAGTATGTTGTCGGTCATTTGAAATTTCATCAACATTATGAGAAGTTTTAAAAGACTGTTTACGTTTATTAGAAGGCGGATAGCAGACAAAGCCTTCTGAATCGCATCAGCAATAAAATCTTTTATATTCACAGGGATATCATTTAAATTAGATGTTGAAGGCCCAACAGGCATTGTACTAGTACTGATGGATACATTCTCTGCATTTAAAAGCTTATCTTGACAACTGTTACATAAAGTGTCTTAAGTAAATGAAAACATACTTACCGAAAGACATCCATCCACATATGGCAGATAGCCAAACCAGTACTGAAACAGTATCAGTAGAGGTAATGGAATATGAGAGTATATCGTCGATCTGAAAAGTGAGGTAGGAGATGAATCTCTACGACCGATTACAGAAAACCTTTGAAAAGATTTCCTGTGAGGAAAACCATAGAATCAATAGGTGATACTCCCTTCACATCCCTCTGACAAACACTGTACTCTGAGAGGAATCAGGCTTTAAAATGCTTAGAAGCGAATATCAACGAAGAAAGTCAAGCACAAACTTACTTCACCACCTCCATAAAACTGAATTGTGGGTGTGGTGAGGGGGGTGTTTATAGGCATTATGAGGTTTGGGAAACTTTGTCCCTCCTGGTAGGATTGTATATCGCATACGTCACTAGCTCATGGACTCTTGCCAATTACATGAAAGAAATCCATTTTTTTTAAAAATAATTACATGTTAAAACCTTCCTCTCAGATACAACATAAAAATGAATTTAATCTCCATTTGAACAAAACACACACAAGCAGCATATTTTTCTCAAAAACATAGATAGCTACACTGTATGTGTACAAACGGCCTTCTGAAAAAGACCTTACAGTAATTTAAATCTAGCTTCATAATTCTGAGATTATGCACATAATTCAGACAATGTGCAGTATTTATTTTATTTTTTTAAATAAATTTTATTGAGGTGAAACAACGTACAATCAGTGCATGACATTTCTACAGCGTATCGTGTAACAAAATGCGCAAATATAACAAAAAAACATACATACTGTAAAATATAGCGTCTTATAAACACTATCACAGAGTAATGTACAATACTAGGGAGAAAGATTATCTCAAAGTGTATAGGTTCATATGGAAAGATAAGCCAATTATGTGGCACCTCATTTTTTTGTTTTTTTACTTATAGAGATGGTCATATATCCCCTTATAATTAGGCAAATGATACAGTTTGTTCCCCTAAGTAGAAAACTAGGGTCTCTCATTGACCCCTATCTATTATTTTAACTGAGGGGGGTGTTAGGGGGGATAGGGAAACAAAGGAGATAGGATTTCCAAGGACATATTTTCCTGTGCTTAACAAATAAGCGAAGTATGGGGGAGGGAAGCTGGTGAATATGTGTTGTAGGAGCTCATGTGACTATGAGCGACGTAACCATAGGCAGGGTATGGGGGGGAATGGGTTGGCACTACCAAATGCGAACATCAAATATCACACATAAATAATAGCCATTTAGGCTCTGACTATAAAGAATTATTACTTTGTTACCATTAATATACCAAAATTTAGGCATAGCCAGATAGCTAACACTTAAAGGAAGCATAGGGATAAATAGGGTTAACAAAGATGGGATCACTGCCCGTAAGAGCATAAGGGAACTAGTAAAATTTAAACCCGATGTATATGTGTAAATATGTACTCAATAATAGACCTTAGTTTATCTTATCCTAACAGTATAATACAGGATAATTACAGTTTTAACTTCCCTACATACATTGCTACCATAGTTTATATATAAAAGGATAATATGGTCTCTAAGAGATCTTAATATTTGCGTTGATGAGTCAAGTCTACCAGTGGTCAGAATAATCAATTACTTATGCCCTTTAGTGAATAAGGGAACTGGGATAGTTTAAAATGTATATATGCAAATGTACACTCAATAATAGACCCAACGCCAAGAAACATAGGCCTAGATTTAGAGTTGGGCGGTAGCCGTCAAAACCAGCGTTAGAGGCTCCTAACGCTGGTTTTTACCGCCCTCTGGTATTTGGAGCCAGTCATTAAAGGGTCTAACGCTCACTTTCCAGCCGCGACTTTTCCATACCGCAGATCCCCCTACGCCATTTGCGTATCCTATCTTTTCAATGGGATCTTTCTAACGCCGGTATTTAGAGTCGTGGCTGAAGTGAGCGTTAGAAATCTAACGACAAAACTCCAGCCGCAGAAAAAACCCAGTAGTTAAGAGCTTTCTGGGTTAACGCCGGTTTATAAAGCGCTCAACTACTGTGCTCTAAAGTACACTAACACCCATAAACTACCTATGTACCCCTAAACCGAGGTCCCCCCACATCGCCGCCACTCTATTAAAATGTTTTAACCTCTAATCTGCCGTCCGCACGCCACCGCAAGGTACGTTATACTTATGTACCCTTAATCTGCTGCCCCTAACACCGCCGACCCCTATATTATATTTATTAACCCCTAATCTGCCCCCTCAACGTCGCCTCCACCTGCCTACACTTATTAACCCCTAATCCGCCTCACTCCCGCCTCAATAACCCTATAATAAATAGTATTAACTCCTAATCTGCCCTCCCTAACATCGCCGACACCTAACTTCAAACATTAACCCCTAATCTGCCGACCGGAGCTCACCACTATTCTAATAAAAATTTTAACCCCTAAAGCTAAGTCTAACCCTAACACCCCCCTAAGTTAAATATAATTTAAATCTAACGAAATAAATTAACTATTATTAAATAAATTATTCCTATTTAAAGCTAAATACTAACCTGTAAAATAAACCCTAATATAGCTACAATATAAATTATAATTATATTGTAGCTATTTTAGGATTTATATTTATTTTACAGGTAACTTTGTAATTATTTTAACCAGGTAAAATAGCTATTAAATAGTTAATAACTATTTAATAGTTACCTAGTTAAAATAATTACAAAATTACCTGTAAAATAAATCCTAACCTAAGTTACAATTAAACCTAACACTACACTATCAATAAATTAATTAAATAAAATACCTCCAATTACCTACAATTAAACCTAACACTACACTATCAATAAATTAATTAAATACAATACAAATAAATACATTTAAATAAACTAACTAAAGTACAAAAAATAAAAAAGAACTAAGTTACAAAAAATAAAAAAATATTTACAAATATAAGAAAAATATTACAACAATTTTAAACTAATTACACCTACTCTAAGCCCCCTAATAAAATAACAAAGCCCCCCAAAATAAAAAAATGCCCTACCCTATTCTAAATTAAAAAAGTTCAAAGCTCTTTTACCTTACCAAACCCTTAAAAGGACCTTTTGTGGGGCATGCCCCAAAGAATTCAGCTGTTTTGCCTGTAAAAAAAAACACATACAATACCCCCCCCCCAACATTAAAACCCACCACCCACATACCCCTAATCTAACCCAAACCCCCCTTAAATAAACCTAACACTAAGCCCCTGAAGATCTTCCTACCATATCTTCACCTCGCCGGGTATCACACCGATCCTTCCTGGCTCTGAAATCTTCATCCAAGCCCAAGCGGGGGCTGGCGATCCATAATCCGGTGGCTGAAGAGGTCCAGAAGAGGCTCTAAAGTCTTCATCCTATCCGGGAAGAAGAGGCGATCCGGACCGGCAACCATCTTGATCCAAGCGGCATCTTCTATCTTCATCCGATGACGACCGGCTCCATCTTGAAGACCTCCATCACGGACCCATCTTCTTCTTCCGACGACTTCCCGACGAATGACGGTTCCTTTAAGGGACGTCATCCAAGATGGCGTCCCTCGAATTCCGATTGGCTGGTAGGATTCTATCAGCCAATCGGAATTAAGGTAGGAAAATATGATTGGCTGATGGAATCAGCCAATCAGAATCAAGTTCAATCCGATTGGCTGATCCGATCAGCCAATCAGATTGAGCTCGCATTCTATTGAATAATCGGAACAGCCAATAGAATGCGAGCTCAATCTGATTAGCTGATTGAATCAGCCAATCGGATTGAACTTGATTCTGATTGGCTGATCAGAATTTTCCTACCTTAATTCCGATTGGCTGATAGAATCCTATCAGCCAATCGGAATTCGAGGGACGCCATCTTGGATGACGTCCCTTAAAGGAACCGGCATTCGTCAGGAAGTCGTCGGAAGAAGAAGATGGGTCCGCGGTGGAGGTCTTCAAGATGGAGCCGGTCGTCATCGGATGAAGATAGAAGATGCCGCTTGGATCAAGATGGTTGCCGGTCCGGATCGCCTCTTCTTCCCGGATAGGATGAAGACTTTGGAGCCTCTTCTGGCCCTCTTCAGCCGCCGGATTATGGATCGCCAGCCCCCGCTTGGACTTGGATGAAGATTTCGGAGCCTGGAACGATCGGTGATACCTGGCATGGTGAAGACAAGGTAGGAAGATCTTCAGGGGCTTAGTGTTAGGTTTATTTAAGGGGGGTTTGGGTTAGATTAGGGGTATGTGGGTGGTAGGTTGTAATGTTGGGGGGGGGGGTATTGTATGTTTTTTTTACAGGCAAAAGAGCTGAATTCTTTGGGGCATGCCCCGCAAAGTGCCCTTTTAAGGGCTGGTAAGGTAAAAGAGCTTTGAACTTTTGTAATTTAGAATAGGGTAGGGCATTTTTTATTTTGGGGGTCTTTGTTATTTTATTAGGGGGCTTAGAGTAGGTGTAATTAGTTTAAAATTGTTGTAATTTTTTTCTAATGTTTGTAAATATTTTTTTATTTTTTGTAACTTAGTTCTTTTTTATTTTTTGTACTTTAGTTAGTTTATTTAATTGTATTTATTTGTAGGAATTGTATTTAATTTATTTATTGATAGTGTAGTGTTAGGTTTAATTGTAGATAATTGTAGGTAGTTTAATTTATTTATTGATAGTGTAGTGTTAGGTTTAATTGTAACTTAGGTTAGGATTTATTTTACAGGTAATTTTGTAATTATTTTAACTAGGTAGCTATTAAATAGTTCTTAACTATTTAATAGCTATTGTACCTGGTTAAAATAAATACAAAGTTGCCTGTAAAATAAATATTAATCCTAAAATAGCTACAATATAATTATAATTTATATTGTAGCTATATTAGGGTTTATTTTACAGGTAAGTATTTAGATTTAAATAGGAATAATTTATTTAATAAGAGTTCATTTATTTCGTTAGATAAAAAACATAATTTATGTAAGAACTTACCTCATAAATTCATTTCTTTCATATTAGCAAGAGTCCATGAGCTAGTGACGTATGGGATATACATTCCTACCAGGAGGGGCAAAGTTTCCCAAACCTCAAAATGCCTATAAATACACCCCTCACCACACCCACAAATCAGTTTAACGAATAGCCAAGAAGTGGGGTGATAAGAAAAAAGTGCGAAAGCATAAAAAATAAGGAATTGGAATAATTGTGCTTTATACAAAAAAATCATAACCACCACAAAAAAGGGTGGGCCTCATGGACTCTTGCTAATATGAAAGAAATTAATTTATCAGGTAAGTTCTTACATAAATTATGTTTTCTTTCATGTAATTAGCAAGAGTCCATGAGCTAGTGACGTATGGGATAATGACTACCCAAGATGTGGATCTTTCCACGCAAGAGTCACTAGAGAGGGAGGGATAAAATAAAGACAGCCAATTCCTGCTGAAAATAATCCACACCCAAAATAAAGTTTAAATGAAAACATAAGCAGAAGATTCAAACTGAAACAGCTGCCTGAAGTACTTTTCTACCAAAAACTGCTTCAGAAGAAGAAAACACATCAAAATGGTAGAATTTAGTAAAAGTATGCAAAGAAGACCAAGTTGCTGCTTTGCAAATCTGATCAACCGAAGCTTCATTCCTAAACGCCCAGGAAGTAGAAACTGACCTAGTAGAATGAGCTGTAATCCTCTGAGGCGGAGTTTTACCCGACTCAACATAGGCATGATGAATTAAAGATTTCAACCAAGATGCCAAAGAAATGGCAGAAGCTTTCTGGCCTTTTCTAGAACCGGAAAAGATGACAAATAGACTAGAAGTCTTTCGGAAAGTCTTAGTAGCTTCAACATAATATTTCAAAGCTCTAACAACATCCAAAGAATGCAATGATTTCTCCTTAGAATTCTTAGGATTAGGGCATAATGAAGGAACTACAATTTCTCTACTAATGTTGTTGGAATTCACAACCTTAGGTAAAAATTTAAAAGAAGTTCGCAACACCGCCTTATCCTGATGAAAAATCAGAAAAGGAGACTCACAAGAAAGAGCAGACAATTCAGAGACTCTTCTGGCAGAAGAGATGGCCAAAAGGAACAAAACTTTCCAAGAAAGTAATTTAATGTCCAATGAATGCATAGGTTCAAACGGAGGAGCTTGAAGAGCCCCCAGAACCAAATTCAAACTCCAAGGAGGAGAAATTGACTTAATGACAGGTTTTATACGAACCGCAGAGATTAGACAGGAGCTGGATTCCGCCCAAACCAGAATTCGAGATACTTCTTTCATAGCCAGAGAGGACTGCGAGTCCCTCCTTGATGATTGATGTATGCCACAGTTGTGAAATTGTCTGTCTGAAAACAAATGAACGATTCTCTCTTCAGAAGAGGCCAAGACTGAAGAGCTCTGAAAATTGCACGGAGTTCCAAAATATTGATCGGTAATCTCACCTCCTGAGATTCCCAAACCCCTTGTGCTATCAGAGACCCCCACACAGCTCCCCAACCTGTAAGACTTGCATCTGTTGAAATTACAGTCCAGGTCGGAAGAACAAAAGAAGCCCCCTGAACTAAACGATGGTGATCTGTCCACCACGTCAGAGAGTGTCGTACAATCGGTTTTAAAGATATTAATTGAGATATCTTTGTGTAATCCCTGCACCATTGGTTCAGCATACAGAGCTGAAAAGGTTGCATGTGAAAACGAGCAAAGGGGATCGCGTCCGATGCAGCAGTCATAAGACCTAGAATTTCCATGCATAAGGCTACCGAAGGGAATGATTGTGACTGAAGGTTTCGACAAGCTGAAATCAATTTTAGACGTCTCTTGTCTGTCAAAGACAGAGTCATGGACACTGAATC
Organism: Bombina bombina; assembly: GCF_027579735.1. Taxonomy (NCBI): domain Eukaryota; kingdom Metazoa; phylum Chordata; class Amphibia; order Anura; family Bombinatoridae; genus Bombina; species Bombina bombina. Next base: position 864,878,002 of record NC_069504.1, read on the forward strand.
TATCTGGAAACCCAAAAAGGTTACCCTTGTCTGAGGAATCAATGAACTTTTTAGTGAATTGATCCTCCAACCATGATTTTGAAGAAACAACAAAAGTCGATTTGTATGAAATTCTGCTAAATGTGAAGACTGAGCAAGTACCAAGATATCGTCCAAATAAGGAAATACCACAATACCCTGTTCTCTGATTACAGATAGAAGGGCACCGAGAACCTTTGTAAAAATTCTTGGAGCTGTTGCTAGGCCAAACGGCAGAGCCACAAACTGGTAATGCTTGTCTAGGAAAGAGAATCTCAGAAACTGATAGTGAGCTGGATGAATCGGAATATGCAGATATGCATCCTGTAAATCTATTGTAGACATATAATGCCCTTGAACAAAAGGCAGGATAGTCCTTACAGTTACCATTTTGAATGTTGGTATCCTTACATAACGATTCAATATTTTTAGATCCAGAACTGGTCTGAAGTTATTCTCCTTCTTTGGTACAATGAAGAGATTCAAATAAAACACCAGCCCCTGTTCCAGAACTGGAACTGGCATAATTACTCCAGCCAACTCTAGATCTGAAACACATTTCAGAAATGCTTGAGCTTTCGCTGGTTTTACTGGGACACGGGAAAGAAAAAATCTCTTTGCAGGAGGTCTTATCTTGAAACCAATTCTGTACCCTTCTGAAATAATGTTCTGAATCCAAAGATTGTGAACAGAATTGATCCAAATTTCTTTGAAAAAACGTAATCTGCCCACTACCAGCTGAGCTGGAATGAGGGCCGCACCTTCATGTGGACTTAGAAGCTGGCTTTGCTTTTCTAGAAGGCTTGGATTTATTCCAGACTGGAGATGGTTTCCAAACTGAAACTGCTCCTGAGGATGAAGGATCAGGCTTTTGTTCTTTGTTGAAACGAAAGGAACGAAAACGATTATTAGCCCTGTTTTTACCCTTAAATTTTTTATCCTGTGGTAAAAAAGTTCCTTTCCCACCAGTAACAGTTGAGATAATAGAATCCAACTGAGAACCAAATAATTTATTACCCTGGAAAGAAAGGGAAAGTAGAGTCGATTTAGAAGACATATCAGCATTCCAAGTTTTAAGCCATAAAGCTCTTCTAGCTAAAATAGCTAGAGACATAAACCTGACATCAACTCTGATAATATCAAAAATGGCATCACAGATAAAATTATTAGCATGCTGAAGAAGAATAATAATGTTATGAGAATCATGATCTGTTACTTGTTCCGCTAAAGTTTCCAACCAAAAAGTTGAAGCTGCAGCAACATCCGCCAAAGATATAGCAATTTTCCTATCTAAAGGATCCTTAAAGGAAGTACCATCTGCCGTAGGAATAGTAGTACGTTTAGCAAGGGTAGAGATAGCCCCATCAACTTTAGGGATTTTGTCCCAAAACTCTAATCTGTCAGACGGCACAGGATATAATTGCTTAAAACGTTTAGAAGGAGTAAATGAATTACCCAAATTATTCCATTCCCTGGAAATTACTTCAGAAATAGCACCAGGAACAGGAAAAACTTCTGGAATAACTACAGGAGATTTAAAGACCTTGTCTAAACGTTTAGATTTAGTATCAAGAGGACCAGAATCCTCAATTTCTAAAGCAATTAGGACTTCTTTAAGTAAAGAACGAATAAATTCCATTTTAAATAAATATGAAGATTTATCAGCATCAACCTCTGAAACAGAATCCTCTGAACCAGAAGAATCATTAGAATCAGAATGATGATGTTGATTTAAAAATTCATCTGGATAAAGAGAAGTTTTAAAAGACTTTTTATGTTTACTAGAAGGAGGAATAACAGACATAGCCTTCTTAATAGATTCAAAAACAAAATCTCTTATGTTATCAGGAACACTCTGAACATTAGATGTTGATGGAACTGCAACAGGTAATGGTATTTTACTAAAGGAAATATTTTCTGCATTAACAAGTTTGTCATGACATTTAATACAAACAACAGCTGGAGGAACAGCTACCAAAAGTTTACAGCAGATACTCTTAGCTTTGGTAGTTCCAGCACCAGGCAGCGATTTTCCTTAAGTATCTTCTGACTCAGATGCAACATGAGACATCTTGCAATATGTAAGAGAAAAAACAACATATAAAGCAAAATTTATCAAATTCCCAAAAATGACGCCACATCCGGAACGCCGACATTTTTGGCGCAAAAGAACGTAAAAAAATGACGCAACTTCCGGCGACACGTATGACGCCGGAAACAGAAAAGATTTTTTGTGCCAAAAAAGTCTGCGCCAAGAATGACGCAATAAAATGAAGCATTTTCAGCCCCCGCGAGCCTAACAGCCCACAGGGAAAAAGTCAAATTTTTTAAGGTAAGAAAAAATGATTGATTCAAATGCATTATCCCAAATATGAAACTGACTGTCTGAAAATAAGGAATGTTGAACATCCTGAGTCAAGGCAAATAAACGTTTGAATACATATATTTAGAACTTTATAAAAAAGCGCCCAACCATAGCTTAGAGTGTCACAGAAAATAAGACTTACTTACCCCAGGACACTCGTCTACATGTTGTAGAAAGCCAAACCAGTACTGAAACGAAAATCAGCAGAGGTAATGGTATATATATAAGAGTATATCGTCGATCTGAAAAGGGAGGTAAGAGATGAATCTCTACGACCGATAACAGAGAACCTATGAAATAGACCCCGTAGAAGGAGATCATTGCATTCAAATAGGCAATACTCTCCTCACATCCCTCTGACATTCACTGCACGCTGAGAGGAAAACCGGGCTCCAACCTGTTGCGGAGCGCATATCAACGTAGAATCTAGCACAAACTTACTTCACCACCTCCATAGGAGGCAAAGTTTGTAAAAACTGATTTGTGGGTGTGGTGAGGGGTGTATTTGTGGGCATTTTGAGGTTTGGGAAACTTTGCCCCTCCTGGTGGGAGTGTGTGTCCCATACGTCACTAGCTCATGGACTCTTGCTAATTACATGAAAGAAATTATATTTAACTTAGGGGGGTGTTAGTGTTAGACTTAGCTTTAGGGGTTAATACATTTATTATAGTAGCGGTGAGCTCCGATCGGCAGATTAGGGGTTAATTATTTAGGTAGCTGGCGGCGACGTTGGGGGGCAGATTAGGGGTTAATAAATATAATATAGGGGTCGGCGGTGTTAGGGGCAGCAGATTAGGGGTACATAGGGATAATGTAGGTAGCGGCGGTATACGGAGCGGCAGATTAAAGGTTAAAAAAAATATGCAGGTGTCAGCGATAGCGGGGGCAGCAGATTAGGGGTTAATAAGTGTAAGGTTAGGGGTGTTTAGACTCGGGGTACATGTTAGAGTGTTAGGTGCAGACTTAGGAAGTGTTTCCCCATAGAAAACAATGGGGCTGCGTTAAGAGTTGAACGCTGCTTTTTTGCAGGTGTTAGGTTTTTTTTCAGCTCAAACTGCCCCATTGTTTTCTATGGGGATATTGTGCACAAGCACATTTTTTAAGCTGGCCGCGTCCGTAAGCACCGCTGGTATCTAGAGTTGCAGTGGCGTTAAATTATGCTCTACGCTCCCTTTTTGGAGCCTAAAGCACTGAAAACCCAGCCATTCTGTGAACTCTATATACCAGCGGTATTTAAAAGGTGCGGGAGAAAAAAAGCATGCGTAGCTAACGCACCCCTTTGGCCGCCAAACTCTAAATCTAGCCGATAGTGACCTGAGAAGACGTCCCTAAAATATGTTAGTTGATCCCAAGATGAACCAACACTAGGTCCATATCTAAAACCTGGATAGTATTAGGCAATAAGGGTCTGAAAAGTAAGTTTGGTTGCATTGTGCAATACAATTACTTTATGCTGTCCCAGCCGTAGACAACCTGTTATATATGTAAAATGAATCAAGACTACCAAACTATGTACAATTCAATGACAACCTGAAGTAGTATTTGCTATGGACACAATCCAGGTAATAGCATAGTTTACCCTAGGAATAAACCTGTAACTCAGATGAGACTGTATATGGGGTCAGGGAGGAGTATATAGTTTAAGAACACATAAGTACCTAAGTCCTATTTAGAGGCAGAGGCCATAGGGTAGTGACCACCACTATCATTTTAAATCTGCAAATGGTCTGAAAACTGCTACAACATGGCACTGTTAGTTAACCGGTTCATTTCACTTATTATTCTGGCCACATAGTTTCTAGTATGAAGTAGAGGGAAACAAAGATCGTTCACAAAAATAGATTGTACAACCAGTTATATACAAAGAGCAAGAAAACATTGGAGTGACCATCACACAATACACTGCAGTTGCTTAGAAGTAGGAGCACTGTGCAAAAATAAAAGGAACAATTTGAAGCTCTTAACATTATTTAGAAAGCTAGGGTGATGACGTTCTGAATTAAGGTCCTATATACCAACAATTAAACACAATTGGCCACACACAGTACATAATATCTATATAAACAAGTAAATAAACGATGTAACAGCTTTAGATCCTATAAGTTCCTCTCAAAGGATAGAATCTATCGCTATCATGAGTAGCCCATTTCACAATATGCTATCCTACATACAGGGCTGATTAGAGAGCCTGCCTAATTGCATGTATCCCTAGCTTCAAAGTCCAGTAAAGTGGTAGGGATAACATTAATATGTAGAGAGTAACGAATTGAACCAACATACATGTTGTTTATAAGCAGCCTGCTATGTAATGTAGGTACACCAGCGTCACATCTATAATGGTATACATTAACCCACTCCTGCTTTACGGGGCATTTGTGAAGTGTGTGTGGGTAAAGTCACTACAGAGTATGTACAGTCAGCTGGATAGAACAAGGCTGGTTTCCGAGGTTTGGCCAGGGAGCAAACGCTGTGGAAAGGGGATTACTTGTAGAAGATACTCCCATAACTTTGGGGCTAGGCCTGTATTTCCACCAAGCTTCTGGAAAAGTCGCCCATCATTGTTTGCCGGTGAATCCCTCTTATCCCTCGGTTTCTCACAGGTTGTGTCTACCCTTAGCTGAACTTCTCGGGGAGTCTCGCTGCCTCCCGATCTAGTGTCAGTGTGGCTAGCTACATGGGCCTTCTCCTTTATTGGCTCTCCACCCTCTCCTACCCGTGTTGCTGTAAGCTCCGGAGCACAGTTCAACATTAAAGGGGTTTGTCTGTCAGATGCTGACATATGTGAAGTTTCCCATTATCGCTTCAGGGCTAGGTCCTTGTCCAAGGCTGTCAGGAAGCCTCGATGGTATGTTCTGTGTAGCAGCGTCATTCCACCGTTGAATAGGGTAGCAGGGACATCAGAAGGCAATATAGGCTCTAGATCTTTGGTTAATTTAACCTCCGCTACTGTCTCCTCCGCTGCTGCTCGGGTTCCATTAGTCTCAGCAGTCTTAAGCCGCACGGTAGATTCTTGAACCGGCTCCCATATCTGTGTCGTCCAGCTTCTATCACGGGGACAGCAGCATGTACAGCAACTACTAAAATTAATCCATGTTTCAGTTCCAGAAACTGGTTATGTATGGCGTCCAGCAGTCTGCTCTCACAGCTAGATAGTTCCATCATTATGTCCCCACGTGGAGTGGAGAATGGCCGTTCCTCGGCAGACTCGGTGCAGGGCTCTATAGAACAATGTGTTTATCCTCTGTCGGCAACGTTGCTTACATCCTGAGCTGTGCACTCCAGTACTACAATAATTTAGATACATAAATTACCCTATTTAAACCGAGCTGAACAGTCAAATAAGTAGGTAATTGCAAAATATAGTCCGAGCTATAGTAATGTGCGATCGTTCAGCTCCGATGCCAGCTCCGCCCCCACAATGTGCAGTATTTAAACACATGTTCTTTCTCTCTCTCATTAGAGAGATTGATATAATTTCATATAATGTCTTCACATATTGCAGCATAACATGTCTTGTATGTGGTGCAACTAGACTAGACATATACCCTAGCAGAAATCTCACAGCATAACGTTGCTTGCTTTAAAAAAAAAAAAGGAAACTGCCTAAGATGTTGGCTTACCTCTTCCACGCGCCTGCGCTCCTCCTTTTGTTCTTCTATTCGTCTTTGTCTTTCATGTAGCAACTGTTTAATGTGTGCCTCTGAGTCTCTGTGTTGAGGTCCCATTTGCTGCTGTTTCATAGCCTCGGAATTGCTCTTGTTGTCTTGCTGAAGTCGCAAGAACTCCCGCCTTAGTGTGGACTCTCCAGGAACATTCATGATTGAACTGAGAATAACAAATGGGGCGGGGGGGAGGCATTAAAGTACGTTTTTGAAAAAAGATAAGTCAACTTTTAATTTTGGTATTACTAAAAGAAAAGTGTCAAATATTGTTTTTCACAATGCACAGGCATGCAACAATATGTATACACATTGTCAAGCGCTAAATACTACCGCAGCTTGCAAGTAACTCAAATCATGATGCCAATTTACTTATTGGAAACCATAATCACAATTACTTGAAGGGACATGACACTCAGATGTTCTCGGTTTAATCTAAAAGAGAATGTTTTAAACTATTACAGCTTTTTTTTTTTAACGGAGATGAATAAAAACAACTTTAAAGCTTATTGGCTGATAGGGACAATTTACACTTAGAGTTCAGGGGCCAGGTATACAGTCATGTACTTACTGCTAGTTTCACAAAGTTATACAGCTTTTACCAATCTATTTTCATTGAATAAAAAAAATATTGGTACCAAAGTAAAACACATTGGTAAGTGCTTAATACAATTAAGAATTTACCCAAGCTTACATAGTAAATGTCTTGGGAGTAAGGATAATTAGTCAATAGACAACAATTATTATTGGGATATTATTTTTTTCTTATAATTCAGTTAGATCATGTGATTTTAAAAATCTTTCTAATCTACTTCTATAATCAATTTTCATTCATTCTCTTAGTATCTTTTGTTGAAAAGCAGGGACGTAAGCTTAGGAGCAGGCCAATTTCTGGAGCACTATATGGCAGCAGATTTTGCAACAATATTGTCCACTTGCAAGTGCACTAGAGGGCAGCACTATCGCCTGGCATGTAGGGCTTCAGATTTCTATCTAGTTATCTCTTCAACACAGAATTTCATGGGAACCAAGTAAACTTAATAATAGAAGTAAATTGGAAACTAAATCACAAAATACATTTTTGGGTTTCATATCCCTTTAATTTCGTTCATGGTGGTGAGAGTCCACGATCCATTACTCCTAGGAATGACTCTTCCCTACCACTAGGAGGAAGTAATGATCTTCCGAAACCTGAAAGCTCTATAAAACCACTCCAAACTCACAAGAAGTGGTGACTGATCTAGTAGAATGAGAAGTAATCTTTTTAAGAGGAGGCTGACCTGCCTCCAAGTAAGCTTTATGAATGAAAAGTTTAAAACAAGAAGCCAAAGAAACAGCAGCAGCTTTCTGCCCCTTCCTAGAACTAGAAGTTTGTCTGGAATCCTTAGTTGCCACAACATAATATTTTAACTCTCTTAAAAACAACCGAATTCTGAAGAGATCTCTCCAAAGATTTTTTTATAGGATAAGGACATAAAGAAGGGATAACAAATTCCCTGCTTATATTGTCTGAAGACACAACCTTCTGCAAAAAGTCAAATTCCTGAAGACTGCCTTATCTTGAAGAAAAATAAAACAAGGAGACTCACAAGAAAGAAAAGATAACTCAAACTCTTCTAGCAGATGAAATCACTAAGAGAGAAGCTTATTGTCTACCTTATGCATAGGTTCAAAAAGTGGAGCTTGCAAAATTCTCAAAATCAAAAATTTAGATTCCAAGGAGGAGAAATTGGTTTAAATGACAGGTTTAAAGGGACACTGAACCCATTTTTTTTCTTTTGTGATTCAGATAGAGCATGCAATTTTAAGCAACTTTCTAATTTACTCCTATTATCAATTTTTCTTCGTTCTCTTGCTTTCTTTATTTGAAAAAGAAGGCATCTAAGCTATTTTTTTAGTTCAGCACCATGGAAAGCACTTGTTTATTGGTGGGTGAATGTATCCACCAATCAGCAAGAACAACTAAGTGTGCTCACCAAAAATGGGCCGGCATCTAAACTTACATTCTTGCATTTCAAATAAAGATACCAAGAGAATGAAGAGAATTTGATAATAGGAGTAAATTAGAAAGTTGCTTAAAATTGCATGCTCTATCTGAATCACAAAAGAAAAAAATTGGGTTCAGTGTCCCTTTAATTCTAGCCAGAGCCTGAACAAAACCACGGATAAACTTTATCCAAACCATCCTTTAAAAATAGCAAAATTCTAGGAATTCTAAAAAAATGCAAAGAAAAAACTAAAACAATCAGAATCACGTACTCTGCCTGATTTTGACAATCACTCTAGGAAGAAGAACCGGAGGATGAGAAACATATGCTAGACAAAATAGCCACTGAATTACCAGAACAATCACAAACATTGCACGAATCCCTGGTCCACGCACAGTACCTGGAAAGTTTGCGATTCAACCGAGAGGCCATCAGATCTCTGAGCGACCCCAAAGATACACTATCTGATTGAACCCATCCAGATGAACACTCTCACAGATTCAGACTGACGACCGAGAAAATCTGCTTCTCAATTGTCTACTCCTGTAATATGAACAGCAGAAATCAGGCAGCAATTGACTTCTACCCAGGAAAGAATAGCTAAGGAACTGTGATGATTGACATATGATACTGATGAAACATTGTCTGACTAAAAAAAGAAATAAGATTCCTTTTTCAATAGAGGACAGTTATGAAGAGTCTTAAATATTGCAGAGTTCTAAAACAATCATAGGTAACCTTGCCTCCAGAGGAAACCAAACTCCTTGTGCTTTCTGAGACCCCCAGAGGGTCCGATTACAGACCAAATAGGATGAAAAAAAAGCCCCTTGCATAATGATCTGTTGATTCAGCCACCAAGACGGAGACTGTCTAGATCAGGGGTGCCCAACAGGTAGATCAGGATTTTCCAGTAGATCCCAAAGGCATTAAAATAATGTGGTCAAGTTACAGGATCTCAACACTGGGACATGAGTAGAGTATGGTTGCTAGAGATACCGCTTTAGCTACTGCAGTGTGTGAAGGGGCAGGTCATTAAACAGTCTGATGGTCGGACACAAAAAGTGCTACAGGATTGGATCTTGAGGGACATCCATTTTAACCGATCAATGTAGATGGACGACAACACAATTGGCCTATCAAAAGCATGGTTGAGTGAGTACTCTCCCAATGAATATGGCGGTATAGTATAGTAAGGAGGTTAAGTGTCAATAGATAGAAAAACATAATTTATGCTTACCTGCTAAATTTATTTATTTTCGGATACGGAGTCCACTGAATCATCAATTACTAGTGGGAATATCACTCCTGGCCAGCAGAAGGAGGCAAAGAGAACAACAGCCAAGCTGCTATATATGTCACTTCCCTTACCCATAATCATTCAGCCGAAGGAAAAATGGAAAAAGAAGATAACACAAAAGTGTAGAGGTGCCTGAGGTTTAAGAAAACATAACTGTCTTAAATAAAGGGTGGGCCGTGTACTCACCATATTCGGAAAGAAATACATTTATCAGGTAAGCATAAATTATGTTTTCTATCCTAAGATATGGTGAGTCCACAGAATCAATTACTAGTGGGAATCAATACCCAAGCTAGAGGACACAGATTATAAGGGAGGGACAAGACAGGTAGGCCTAAACATAAGGCACCACCGCTTGAAGAACCCTTCTCCCAAAAGAAGCCTCAGCTGAGGCAAAAGTATCAAATTTATAAAACTTTATTTTTATAAATTCATAGGTAGCCAATCCTACTTCACTATTCCATTTACAAGAAACCTATTACGCTGTGAGGTGGGTTATTACACGCAATAAAGAGCGTCCAATAGCAGTGTCCCGCACCCCCTCTGAGGAAGCGTTCTTTGTGAAACACGCATCAGGGGTCCAACAGGAGCAGCTCTGCCTCTCCTTGTTTGTTTGTTTTAACTGCTTACCATGGTTAAATATTAGCTAACCGATATACCAGTACTACTTACTTCAGCCTTACAGCTAAAAAATAAGTATAATTATAAGCTTAAATCTAGCCCTCGGATTGTAAGGGTTTAGTATACTTAACTTTATTTTCACTCTGGCTGATAGTCACTATTTATGAGTATCTTTGCATTGAATCTATAATCTAAACCAACCTGGTTCAAGTGTTTTTAAATTTAGCTTAAGCTATTGTATGATGGCTTAATCCTGGTTGTGACTGAAATTTTTTCTAATAAAGATAACTATGTATGAATGAAAGTGAATCTTAATGCCGAGTTAACAGATATATCATATTGTGGAGCTAATCCTTCTATACTCAATTGTATAACCCTTTTACAATAAGTTTAGCTAGTTGTGAGAGTCCCTTGTCGCCTGATCCAGAACTATTTGCGGAGACAGATCCATATAGTCCCCGTTCCATTGCCTTAACATGCATAACTGCAGAGGTCTGAGATGGAACCGAGCAAACGGAATGATATTCATGGAAGCTACCATCAGACCAATTACCTCCATACATAGAGCCACTGACAGCATAGGAGAGGACTGAAAGACAAGACAAGAGTCGAAGATATTTGTTTTTCTGACATGTGTCAGAAATATCTTCATTAGTAGAGAGTCTATTATGGTCCCTAAAAATACTACTCTTGTGGCTGGAATCAGAGAACTCTTTCCCAGATTTACCTTCCAAACGTGGGAACGAAGAAAAGACAAGATCTCCGTATGAGAGTTTGCTTGTTGAAAAGACAGCGCCTGAACCAGAATGTCGTCCAGATAAGGCGCAACAGCAATGCCCCAAGACCGGATAACTGCCAAAAGAGCCCCCAGGACCTTTGAGAAAATTCTGGGAGCTGTGGCAAGGCCGAAAGGAAGAGCCACAAACGCGAAATGATTGTCTAAGAAAGAAAACCTTAGAAACTTGTGATGATCCCGGTGAATGGTAACATGAATGAACGCATCCTTAAAATCTATGTTTTTCATAAACTGACCTTTTTGAACCAAAGGAAGAATGGAACATATAGTCCCCATCTAGATGGATGATACACTGAGGAACTTGTTTAAACACTTTAGGTCTAAAATAGGTCTGAAAGTCCCCTCTTTCTTGGGAACCACAAACAGATTTGAATAAAATCCCAGACCTTATTCCTGCCGAGGAACTAGAACTATAACTTCCAGGGCAAAAAGATCCTTGATACAATTTAAGAACACTTCTCTCTTTATCTGGTCTACAAATAATCTTGAGAGAAGAAACCTGCCTTGTACCCCTGAGATACAATTTCCACTGCCCACAGGTCTGGGACATCTCGTATCCAAGTCTGAGCAAATTAAGAAAGCCTGCCCCCTACTAAATCCATTCCTGGATTGGGGGCTGATCCTTCATGCTGACTTGGAGTCAGCCGCAGGCTTCTTAGACTGTTTCCCCTTGTTCCAAGATTGACCAGACTTCCAGGAAGACTTGGATAGATTCCTGCTTGGAAGAGGAAGCTGAGGGTTTACCTCTAAAGTTACGAAAGGAACGAAAATTACTCTCACGTCCTTTCTGCTTATTCTTTCCATCTTGAGGAAGAAAAGATCCCTTTCCTCCTGTAATATCTGAAATAATTTCAGCCAAACCAGGCCCAAACAAAGTCTTACCCATGTAGGGAATAGCTAATAACAGACTTAGAAGAAACATCCGCAGACCAGGATTTTAACCAAAGCGCTCTGCGAGCTAGAACCGCAAAACCAGACATTTTTGCTCCCAGTTTATTGACCTGTAAGGAAGCATCCGAAATAAAGGAATTGGCTAACCTTAAGAGCCTTAATCCTGTCCTGGATCTCCTCAAGAGGAGTATCTGTCTTAGTAGAATCAGACAAAGCATCAAACCAGTAAGCTGCAGCGCTGGAAACAGTAGCAATACACACCACAGGGTGCCATTGAAGACCTTGGTGAACATACATTTTCTTTAATAATGCCTCCAATTTCTTATCCATTGAATCCTTAAAAGAACAACTATCCTCTATAGGAATAGTGGTCCTCATAGCCAAAGTGGAAATAGCTCCTTCCGCCATTTGCCACGACTCCTTAATAGAGTCAGCTATAGGAAACATTTTCTTAAAAATAGGAGGAGATGGAGAAAAAGGAAATGCCTCCACCGCTGAGGGAACATCAAAATACTTGTTCAGCTTACTAGACTTCTTAGGGTTAACAACGATTGAAGTATCGGAGTCAACCAAGGTAGCCAAAACCTCCTTAAGTAACAAACTGAGGTGTTCCATCTTATATCTGAAGGACACAACTTCAGCATCAGTAGAAGGAATTATACTGCATGAATTGCCAATATTTCACCCTCAGATGCACCGAAGAATCTTCATCCTCAGACTTCTGAGAGGAAATACTTTGATTAGCCACCTCAGGATCAGAAACCTTACTTACGTTTTTTTTAAATTTCCTTTTTGCATTTTCACTGCAGCATGGGAAAAGCAGACAGCGCCTCAGATACCGTAGAGGATAGCTGGGCAGCAATATCTTTCAAAGTAACCCCAGACGGAGCATGAGAGGAAACGCATGGCACTGCATGTGCAGATGAATAGGATTGGGACGCTTGAGGAGAAAGCTGCAGCACATCTGAAACAGGAGGCTCCTGAACAGCATCCACCTTAGCAAATGATGGCTCAAAAAAGTCTATTTCTATAAGCTAAAGTTCTGGGGGTTCCATCTGGGCATCAAAACATAAGCTACAGGTAACATCCTGCACAGCCTCCTGGATCCACAATACAAAAAAAAAAACGAAGCAAATAAATGTAACTTTTTTTTTATTTTTTTATATCTTTTAACAAAGAATATAATGCAGAACCAAAAACAATTCTTAAATAAAATGTTCCCTTTAAATACACCAAATCAAGAAAACATACCCCAGGCAAAACTCTACACCTCAGCAGAATTACTGAGGTGCCCTACCTTTCCTGCAACCCGCAGCAAACTGAGGAAAAAAACTATCCCGTTTACAATCCGGATTTCCATAGAAGCAAAAACAGCAAGAAGTCATTTAACGGCAGAGCAATCTGAAAAGATGTGCACCTCACTCTTACAGGAAGTGAAGAAAAGCGCCAAAAATCTCTGACATCACAGAATCAGAACCTCCCAAAAAGGGGCAGTCCTACAGCTGACAAAAAAAGCCATTTTTTTTAAAAACAACTTTCTTGAAAAATAGGATGGAAAACAAACAACAAAACCCCCCAAAAAACTCACACTAAATTCCATACAGTTACCACATCTTTCACCAGATGCTTTCCTGACACTGACCAATCCCATAACGCTTGAAGAGGTACAATCTGTTATCAAAGATATGAAGTTAGGTAAATCACCCGGGCCAGATGGCTTCTCAGCCCACTTCTACAAGTCTTTTCAACCCCTAATAGTCCCAACTTTATGTAAATTATTTGGTGAAATAATGAAGAAGGGCTCCTTCACTAGTGAATTTCTAGAAGCAACGATTACAACAATCTTAAAACCAGGGAAGCCCCCAGAATTATGTAGTAGTTATCGCCCTATATCCCTTCTTAATTTGGATACAAAGCTCTATGCTAAAATTCTCGCTAATAGGCTATCAAGAGTCATCACATCCCTGATCCATACGGATCAAGTGGGGTTTGTACCTCAGAGGGAAAGCCCAGACGCCACTAGACGGATTCTTGATGTACTGACGATTGTAGCGGGCAAGAAAGTCCCATTTATTGCTCTCTCTCTAGATGCCGAGAAGGCTTTTGATAGAGAGAGATGGGAGTATCTTTGGATCACGATGCAAGCCTTTAATATCCCAAATTCCTTTATTCGAGCTGTGCAGGCTCTCTATTCAACCCCTACTGCCAGAGTCAAGGGAGTGGGATTTAGATCGGACCCCCTACAAATAACCAATGGCACCAGACAAGGCTGCCCGCTCTCACCTCTCCTTTTCGCTTTAGCGATTGAACCCCTAGCTCAGGCGATTAGACGAAATCCCCAAATTACTGGAGTACAATTAATAACTTCTTCTCATAGTATCTCCATTTATGCAGATGATGTTACTTTATTTCTCACCTCTCCAACTACCTCACTTCCCGCAGTATTTGACCTGCTTAGTTACTTCGGTCAGCTAAGCTATTATAAATTAAACATTAATAAGACGGAAGCATTGCATATTAATATCCCCCCTGTGAACTAACTCTCCTACAGAATCAGTACCACTTCCAATGGAATACAGATGCCATTAAGATATTAGGCACATATTTAAAGGGACACTGAACCCAAATTTTTTCTTTTGTAATTCAGAAAGAGCATGCAATTTTAAGCAACTTTCTAATTTACTCCTATTTTCAATTTTTCTTCGTTCTCTTGCTATCATTATTTGAAAAAGAAGGCATCTAAGCTTTTTTTTGGTTTCAGTACTCTAGACAGCACTTTTTTATTGGTGGATGAATTTATCCACCAATCAGCAAGGACAACCCAGGTTGTTCACCAAAAAAGGGCCGGCATCTAAACTTACATTCTTGCATTTCAAATAAAGATACCAAGAGAATGAAGAAAATTTGATAATAGGAGTAAATTAGAAAGTTGCTTAAAATTTCATGCTCAATCTGAATCCCGAAAGAAAAATTTTGGTTACAGTGTCCCTTTAAGCCCTCACCCAGAAATCACAATTGCGAAAAATTTCACAGACAGACTAACAGAATTCAGGGACCTTCTCTCCTCATGAGAGTTTCGGGAAATATTATGGACAGGAAGAATTGTGGCAATAAAAATGTCCTTCATTCCCAAAATCACCTACCTATTCAGATGTATCCCATATAACATCCCCAGACCCCTACTGAATAAGTTACAAAGTTTGCTCACTGCGTACATATGGAAAGGTAATAGATCCAGAACATCTAGGACTACACTTCAGAGACCTACTACACATGGAGGATTAGCCCTCCCCAACATCATACTATATTATACAGCAGCTAGGCTATCACATTTATTTAGCTGGAGTCTCATAGATAATCAACCTCAATGGTTTGATGCAGAGCTATCAGTTCTCCCGTCAGGACTGATTTTGTCTGATCTACTGTGGATCCCCCCTCACTAAAAGGAAAAGATATCCAACACATCCCCAATTATTTCAGATGCCCTCCAGTTTTGGAGTCAGACGAAGCACAATCCAGGTTTAGCCCTGCACCCCTCACCCATACTCACCATGAGTGGTGTCCTATATTCTCTCCCGGACTACCATCTTGTGTCATGGAGAGCTTTAGCACCTATCCTGGCTTCGGACCTCTATGACCAAAACCAGTGGCTCACTCACACACAGTTCTGCATCAAATTTAATATCCCTTCCTCTTTATATTTTGAAGCCTTCCGGCTGCGTACATGGTTAAAATCATGGGGATACCCGGGGACAAATCTAAGGCTACCTTCGAAATGGGAGACCAAATGGGCTCAAGGAGAAGGCCTAACTCACGCCCTATCTTTCCACTATATTCTTCTTCTTGAATCTACCACACTTCATAAAATTGCTCAACATAAAGCCTGGGAGAGAGAGATAGGCTTCACTGCCGACA
This sequence comes from Bombina bombina, assembly GCF_027579735.1. Lineage (NCBI taxonomy): Eukaryota > Metazoa > Chordata > Amphibia > Anura > Bombinatoridae > Bombina > Bombina bombina. The sequence continues at coordinate 864,893,553 of NC_069504.1, forward strand.
TTGATATATGGCATACGCGTATCACCCTAACTAAAAGACTCTTACACTGTGTTACTCTTTGGGAGCTACAGAAAAAGATTCTAGTAAGATGGCACCTTACACCCTCTACCCTACATAGGATCTATGGCTCTCACTCACCCTGGTGCTGGAGGGAATGGGGACAACTGGGGACCTCACTCCATGTCTGGTGGTCGTGCCCCAGGATCCAGTCGTTGTGGAGGAAGGTTTTCAGAATACTACACTCATTAGATATTACCCTCCCATTCAAACCAGAGATCTCACTGTTACACATGCAAGTCCCAAACCTGACAAAGTCTAGAGAAGCCTTAGTGATATACCTCCTCATGGCTGCAAAATCAATGGTTGCTAGAATGTGGAAACATAGGGAACCACCCCACATTTCACAAGTCCTCACCACTGTACATCAGATCAAACAGATGGAACTATACTCCCATAGAATTCTTGATAAAGTAGACTTCTACCATGAGATTTGGTCCCCATGGATTGAGTTATATCCTGACTGATGTAGACTCCTGGTTGTTGTTACTGCTGAAGCTTCCCCCCCCCCCTAATTCCCCTTCCTCGAACCACCTCCTGACCCCTATCACTAGATTTGGAACAATTCTCGCTACTGTTGTTAGTTTCTCAGTTGCTAATTTAGCTACATTAGACACCTCTCTTTATATAGAAAACTCTTGAAGTGTTGAGTTATGTACTCAGGCAGGATAAGAGCCACAAACTGACTTATGGTTAATTTCGATTTATACCGTACAAATTTTATTGTTAGTTTTCTTTCCTCCATTATATTTGTATCTCTGTTCATTAGTTGTCATTATGTAACTAATTAATAATGTACAGTACCATGTATTATGTTCTTACCTTGTACCAGCATAAGTGTAAGCCTGAACTCAAACAAAATAAAAAAAATGATTAGCATGTTGCAGTAAACAAACAATGCTAGATATGTCAGAATCCAATTCTTGTTGCGCTAAATTCTCCAACCAAAAAGTTGATGCAGCCGCAACATCAGCCAAAGAAATTGCAGGCCTGAGGAGATGACCTGAATATAAATAGGCTTTCCTTAGATAGGATTCAAGTTTCCTATCTAAAGGATCTTTAAAAGAAGTACTGTCTTCAGTAGGAATAGTAGTACGTGTAGCAAGAGTAGAGATGGCCCCATCAACTTTGGGGATCTTTTCCCAAAACTCCAATCTATCAGTAGGCAAAGGATACAATTTTTTAAACCTTGAAGGAGGAGTAAAAGAAGTACCCAGTCTATTCCATTCCTTTGAAATCATATCTGAAATAGCATCAGGAACTGGAAAAACCTCTGGAATAACAACATGAGGTTTATAAACCGAATTTAAACGTTTACTAGTTTTAGTATCAAGAGGACTAGACTCCTCTATATCTAAAGCAATCAACACTTCCTTCAATAAAGAACAAATATACTCCATTTTAAATAAATACGAAGATTTGTCAGTGTCAATATCTGAGGCAGGATCCTCTGAATCAGACAGATCCTCATCAGAGATAGATAAATCAGTATATTGACCTTTTACGTTTATTAGAAGGCGGAATGGCAGACAAAGCCTTCTGAATAGTATCAGAAATAAATTCTCTCAAATTGACAGGAATATCCTGAACATTAGATGTTGATGGACCAGCAACAGGTAATGCAACACTACTGATGGAAATATTCTCTGCATGTAAAAGTTTATCATGACAACTATTACAAACTACAGCCGGAGGAACAGTTACTACAAGTTTACAACAAATGCACTTAGCTTTGGTAGAACCGATATCAGGCAGCAGGATTCCAGTAGTAGATTCTGAAACAGGATAAGATTGAGACATCTTGCAATATGTAAGAGAAAAAACAACATATAAAGCAAAATTAACTATTTCCTTATATGACAGTTTCAGGAATGGGAAAAAATGCAAACAGAATAGGCCTCTGACAAAGAAAAAAAGGACCAGAGGCAAAAGGAAATGAAGTCTTAAATAATGACAAACAGTTTGGCGCCAAGAATGACGCCAACAAATGAAAATATTTTTTTGCGACAAAAACGTCCACAACAAACACGCGCGTCATAGATGACGCAACCTCGTGATAAGACTCGGTGTCAACTAAGATGCCGGAAATTACGAATTTGCGTAAACAAACGTAATTCTCGCACCACAAAAGTCTCGCGCCAAGAATGACGCAATCAATTATAGCATTTTGCGCTCACGCGAGCCTAATACGACCGATAACAGAGAACCTATGAAATAGATCCCCGTGAGGAAAACCATTGCATTCAATAGGTGATACTCCCTTCACATTCCTCTGACATTCACTGTACTCTGAGAGGAAAAGGGCTTCAAAATGCTGAGAAGTGCATATCAAGGTAAAAATCTTACTTCACCACCTCCATAGGAGGCAAAGTTTGTAAAACTAAATTGTGGGTGTGGTGAGGGGTGTATTTATAGGCATTTTAAGGTTTGGGAAACTTTGCCCCTCCTGGTCGGATTGTATATCCCATACGTCACTAGCTCATGGACTGTTGCCAATTACATGAAAGAAAACTGCCTTATTTTGATGAAAAGCCAAATAAGGAGGATCACAAGAAAGAGCTGAAAGCACAGAAGCACTTCTAGCGGACAAAATAGCCAACGAAAAAACAAGACCTTCTAATATAACTGCTTAATATCCATAGAATGCTCTGGTTCAAAAAGGGGGCTGTGGTAAAACCCTGAGAACCAAATTGAGACACCAAGAAGGAGTAACAGGTCTGAATACAGGTCTAATTCCTACCAAAGTCTGTACAAAGGAATGAATATCTTGAATACGAGCTAACTTTATCTGTAACAAAACCGACGAGTCTTGAGAAATGTCAGTGGAGAACGAAACCGGTTGACTGGTAAGGAGTATTTTAATTGTGATCACATTAAGAAGCCATCTGCACTATTGTTTGCCTTTCCTTTTTTGGCAGGTAAGGGACAACATTGCAAGTTGGAATTATTTGTTAACTACTGCCCAAGAAGATTTCTACATAATCAGCAGTTGGGATCCATATTGAGACAGACTATAGCAAGATTCTTATTATCCAATTTGAATATTTATTTGGACTTTTAAGCATTTTATGTTATATCATACGTTTTTGAACCCACTGTTATATGGTCTCTTTTAATTAACATCTCAAGGCTCTTTGAGCAAGTCCCTTATATCTAGCTCAGCAACTCTGAGCCCTTTAGATTTGTATTTTAGGGTATCAATTTAGAGCCTGTGTTCAATTTCAATCCAATCACAAAGTTTTGCCACTATTCAGTGTTCATAATAGATATTTGTTCACATCACATCACATCACAGTTTGCAAGCAGAAACACATTTGAACACACGTTAAAGTTGTGCTGTTGTTTTTATTTGGTTCTATTTATGCTTTATGTTTGCATTAGTTGATTTGTCATAAATTCACTTGTATATCGTTTTATTTTGAATTCATTGTTTATTTTGAAAATAAGGTTCACACACCCCTGCAATATTTTTCTCACATTTTTTCACTTGTTAGGATTTACATCCTTTTTGGATAAACACATAGGCACAACCTCAGATCTTATATTTTGAATTCAGGTTCTAGACATTCCTGTAACATTTTTTGTCCACCTGTTAGGATTTACACCATTTTGGATAAACACATAGGCAAAACCCCAATTCGGAGCCACTTACATTTCACACCCACCGGTTTCAAGCAACCTGGAATCTATCCACCTATGCATTGTAACCCATTGTTTTTATAAATAGAGTGTGCATAAGCGCTCCTAGCATTCACATATTAGAATTTAAGTTTTATGCGATAGACATTATTTGTTAGATTTTTTTTGTTGTTATTTATTGTTCTACAAGCATTTTTAAATTGTTCCTATTGTTTCAATATATATTTTAAAGTGTAACATGGATCCATGACTAATTGTTGTATAATTTTAAATGTACCAACTTTTTTATCTTATGTATTAAATCATATTATTTCAACCTATTGTTACCTTTGGTATTTGACTATCTGCCCATAGACCCTGCCTACGTTGTTTGGCGCTCTGATATCCAATCTTAAAATTTAATCCACCCTTGGCAACTAGGTGCCAATTTATAAGAGCTGGAGGTCTGTTGCGTTATATAGTTTGCGCTTAGTTATCACCTTTCCACACATTAGAATCTTATTTAACTAACCATTGTCTGATGTTTGTCTCATTGTATAATATTTGTTTCTATTTGTGTAGTAACTACCCCCATTTGTTGTGTGAGTCATCCATTGTCCTTTTGTAAGTCAGGATGTGATTAGAATCTTGTTTAACTAACCATTGTCTGATGTTTGTCTCATTGTATAATATTTGTTTCTATTTGTGTACTAACTACCCCCATTTGTTGGAAATGTATAAAAGCTGTGTTTTCTGTGAAATAAAGCAGTTCTTTTTTTCACCCGACTGCTAGTCTGTCTAGTCATTTAGGTGGGCTCCTGCTAGAATCACTTTCCTGGGCTACATAGCAGTTTGTTCCAGACAGCAGAAGGACCCTTTGGTGGAGCTACCCAGCTGGGGTAGCCGGGGATCCGTCACATTGGTTGGCAGCGGTGGGATGCTTCCGTCTACCTGGAACGTCCAAACCACCAACTGAAGATCTTGCCGGATGGAGCAGTATCATAGGCTCCGGAAGGAAGAATTAAGAATGTTGCTGCAGACTAGAGGGAAAGTCGCTGGCAAAAAGACCAAAGCAGTACTTGTAGTCTAACTTATGGAGGACGATCGGGCTAGCGAACAGGCTGGTGGGTCGGACAGCGACCAAAGCGGAGGACAGCCAAGTACAGCCTCCACTCAAGGGACTACAGTGTCCGACATGCAGCAGCAGGTACAGTGGCAACTGGCTCTCTATGGACCTAACCCCCCCGAGGAGATCATTACTCGGATAGTGACTGACACCACCAAGGAACATATGTTGGAGCTTCAGAAGTCTATGGGGGGGGTCATGCCGGGTCCCCTGGACTCCCCTTCACGGCCCAAGTAACTACCTCACGGGGCTTTCCGAACATTCCAGGATGATGAGAGCGAGGTTATCGACCGCTATCTACAGCTGTTCGAGGCCCAGTGCCGGATGCATGGGGTCGCTGATGCCGACAGGGTTACTATTCTCATTGGGAAACTGTCCGGTAGGGCCCTGGAGGCTTTCCACACTGTCCCTTCCGAGGACCAAGACAACTATGACCGGGTGAAAGAGCGTATCCTTGCCCGGTATGGACTCACACCGGAGGCTCACCGGCTAAGATTCCGGGGGCTACAAAGACAAGAGGAGCAGCCATATACCGAGTTTGCCCACCGCTTAGCTCGGTGGTCCTTGAACTCCTGGATTACTGGGTGTCACACATCACCACCCTAGATGGAGCTGTTCAGCACCTCCTCCTGGAGCAGTTCTACAACCGCACCCCAGCAGAGATAAGGGACTGGGTAAAGGACAAGGGACCCAGAACAGCTGACCAAGCCGCCGCCCTGGCCGATCAGTATGTGGATGCCCGGCGCCAGGCGGCCACAGACCTCCGGCCAGCAACCCGCTCCACTCCAGCCCCAGCGTGACAACCAACAGTCTTTAGGCAGCCCCAGACCCAACCGCCCACTGTGTACCCGGCTGGAGGCAGCAATTCCCGGGGGTGTTATGGGTGTGGACACCTCGGCCATGTGGTACGGAACTGCCCAACAAGACAAAGAAACCCCCAGCCGCCAAGAAACCCTGCACCAATTCTGTGGGGGACTCCTCAAGCCCGCACCTACCAGGCCGCTGCCCATTGTGCACATACAGCGAGCTCCGACCCCTATGCTGAGTGGACAGGAGAAGAAGTAGGTGTCTTGCACCACGTCAGCTCAGTGGGCCAAGACAACCGACACCAACATCGGCAAGATGTCTGGTTCAACGGGCAGGCGGTCAAAGAATAAGAGATACGGGGGCCACCATCTCTTTGATTCAGCCTCACCTTGTTCCCCCCTCTGGCTGCACTGGATGGACCCTCGCTGTAGGGGTAGCGGGAGGTGCTGTTCTGAGGTTCCTACCGCCTGGATCCCTTTGGACTGGAAAACCGACGCCCGCAATGTAGAAGTGGGGGATATGCAAAACATCCCTGCCGAGGTCCTGTTGGGAAACGACCTCGGCCACCTTGTCTCTGACTTTTTGGGGAATACCTCTCTGGACACCTGCCCTGTGACTACCTGCCAGCAGGCCAGATGCCAAGCCACCTCACCAACCCAGGTAAGACCTACTGTCCTTACTCCTACCTTACCCCGACTAACCGTCCCCACTAAACCCGAACTTGCCAACACCCCCTCCTGGGCAACTCCATCCGACTTCGCCAGAGACCTTGAGCGACCCGACCCTTACCGAGACCGAGTAGGTGCTGACGCCAAGGGCCCCGGAGACAAACGGTTCCAGAGGGAGGGCAAGCTCGTGTACCGGATCTCCAAGAGGAGAAAAGGAACGGTTTCGGTCCAACCTGCTGAAAATAGGGCATGACATTCCCTTAGCTGGCCACTTAGGAAAACAAATGACCCACCACCGCTTGAATCAAACCTTCTTCTGGCCAGGCATTACAGCCGATATTAAGGAATACTGTAAATCCTGTGAGGTTTGCAAGAAGGTAGGAAAGACGGGAGATCATACGAAAGCCCCTCTCCATCCCCTGCCCATTATTGATGAACCCTTTAGCCGAGTAGCAGTAGACATTGTGGGGCCATTAGCTCGGCCCAGCCCCTCAGGGAAGAAACACATCCTTATCGTAGTAGACTATGCCACCCGATACCCAGAGGCAATCCCCTTGGCCAATATACATGCGGAGACCATAGCAGATGCGATGCTCAGGATATTCACCAGTGTAGGCTTCCCTCAGGAAGTGGTTTCCGATAAGGGAACACAGTTCACAGCAGAAATCACTCAACAACTCTGGAAGTTGTGCGGGATTAAACCCCTGCACAGCGCCCCTTACCATCCCCAGACAAATGGGCTGTGTGAGAGGTTTAACGGGACCCTAAAGCAACTGCTTCGAACGTTCTCGGCCACTCACAGGGACTGGGAAAAATTCCTGCTGCATCTCCTCTTTGCATATCGAGAGGTGCCTCAGGAATCCATAGGTTTTTCCCCCTTTGAACTACTGTATGGTCGAAAGGTTAGGGGCCCGCTAGATTTGGTACGAGCCCCCTGGGAGGGAGCCATAGGGGCAGAAGAGCACTCTGTCATGAAGTAAGTACTCCAGCTCAGGGACCGGCTGCAGGACCTGGGAAGCCCAGGTCCGTGAGAACCTTCAGGCCTCTCAGCACAAACAGAAGTGATGGTACGATCGCAATGCCCGTACCCAAACCCTGATAGTGGCACAGAAGGTCCTCGCCCTGAAGCCTGTCAAAACAGACAAGCTACAGGCCTCTTGGCAAGGACCCTACCGGGTTGTGGAACAACTGAACACCACCACATACCTGGTAGCGATGTGTTCAGATGAAAGGATCCGTCGGACCTTTCATGTGAACATGTTGAAGGCATACATAGAAAGATCCAGAGATGTGGCCGCTATCTGTGCACCGGCAGTGGAGGACTCAAAGTTTTCCAATGCCGGAGCTTCCCGGACCTACTGACGCCCCCCCAGGGGGTGGATGACATATCCCTAGACGACAGTTTAGAGTTCGGACAGAAAAGGCAGGTCCGGCGACTCCTAGAACAGAGAAATGACATGTTCTCTACTGTCCCTGGGTTTACCACCACAGCCACTGGGAGACCCCAAGACAGACCCCCTGTGACAGGCTGCCTACAGGGTCCCAGAGGCCGTCAGGAAAAGTATGCACCGGGAGCTCCGGGGGAATGTTGGACATCAGTGTCATTGAACCGTCCAAAAGTCCCTGGGCCTCCCCGGTAGTGTTAGTACCCAAGAAGGACGGAACAACCCGGTTCTGCATTGACTACCGTAGACTCAATGACAGAACCACCACTGACGCCTATCCCATGCCCCGAGTAGATGACCTGTTAGATCGAAACGCCCGGGGCCACTTCCTGACCACCCTCGACCAATGCAAGGGTTATTGGCAAATTCCGCTTGACCCCGAGTCCATCCCCAAGTCTGCCTTCATCACTCCCTTCGGCTTATACCAGTTTAAGGTCATGCCGTTTGGAATGAAGAACGCCCCAGCCACTTTCCAAAGAATGGTAGAGCACCTGTTAGATGGCCTCCAGGACTATGCCTGTGCATACCTGGATGACATCGCTATCTATAGCGAGACCTGGGAGGACCATCTGGTCCACCTAGGGGTCGTCTTAGGTCTTCTTCGAGCCGCCGGACTAACCTTGAAGCCAGATAAGTGTACCATTGGGCGCTCGGATGGTCAATACTTGGGCCACCGAGTCGGCTGAGGTAAGCAGCGACCCGAACCGGCCAAAGTCGAGGCAGTGGCTAACTGGCCCACCCCAGAACTAAAACCCAAGTCCTTGCCTTTCTGGGTACTGCAGGCTACTACCGGAGGTTTGTCCCCAATTACAGCACCCTCGCCAAACCCCTGACTGACCTGTCCCGTAAACGACTTCCCCGACAGGTCCTGTGGTCCCCCGAGTGTGAACAAGCCTTCCAGAGTCTTAAGTCTGCCTTAATCTCTGTTCCAGTACTGGCCGCTCCTAATCCAGCCAAACGCTTTTCTGTCCACACAGATGCCTCCATGTTCGGGTTGGGGGCCATACTAAGTCAGGCAGACGAGGAAGGAAAGGACCACCCCGTTGCCTACCTCAGTCGAAAACTGCTACCCAGGGAAATAGGCTACACGGCGGTCGAGACAGAGTGTCTGGCGCTGGTATGGGCTTTGAAGAAGTTGCAGCCCTACCTATATGGAAGACCCTTCACCATCCTCACTGACCATAATCCCCTTGGTATGGCTCAACCGAGTTTCCGGGGACAACGGGAGACTGTTGATGTGGAGCCTAGCCCTGCAGCCATTTAACTTTGACATTCAGTACTGACCGGAAAAAAGCAATGGGAATGCTGACGGACTTTCCGATACCAGGCTGCAAGGGTTAAACCCCTACCCCCTATAACCTCACACCTGTTGTTATCTAGTCTAGGTGTGAAGTGTCTTTCTGTTATTGTGTGAGTCATCCATTGTCCTTTTGTAAGTCAGGATGTGATTAGAATCTTGTTTAACTAACCATTGTATGATGTTTGTCTCATTGTATAATATTTGTTTCTATTTGTGTAGCAACTACCACCATTTGTTTTTGTTTTTAAATTCAAATGTTTTATTGAGTTTTATCTGTCTTCTGACAGTGAATGTAAACATACATTAACTGCCCCCATTTGTTGTGTGAGTCATCCATTGTCCTTTTGTAAGTCAGGATGTGATTAGAATCTTGTTTAACTATCCATTGTCTGATGTTTGTCTCATTGTATAATATTTGTTTCTATTGTGTAGTAACTACCCTCATTTGTTGGAAATGTATAAAAGCTGTGTTTTCTGTGCAATAAAGCAGTTCTTTTTTTTTCACCCGAACGCTAGTCTGTCTAATCATTTAGGTGGGCTCCTGCTAGAATCACTTTCCTGGGCTACAGAGCTGTTTGTTCCAGGCAGCGGAAGGACCCATTTGGCGGAGCTACGCAGCCGCGGATCCGTCACATGGAGGAAGCCAGAATCGTCATTTCTGACGTAATAAGAGAGGACCTGGGGGTGGGGAAATCGCTGCTCCAGTGTTCCAAGCTTGAAAGAAATAGAAGGTATTTTTAAAAAAAATGGCTGCTATGTAAATTTTCATGAATGAAAGTGTCCCTGTTTTTAAAAGTATTTTTAAAAACAGAGCTTTCATTCGTGAAAATTTACTTTCACGTTAAGCTGAAAGACTGTAGATTCTGATGAAAGAACGGTCCATGAACAAGTAGGTCTGGCCTCTGAGGCAACCGCCATGGAGGCGCACTGGACATCTGAACTAGATTGGCGTATCATATCCTGCGTGGCTACGCTGGAGCAATGAGAATCACTGAAACCCTTTCCAGTTTGAGCTGACCTATCACCCTGGGTAGAAGGAAACAGAGCAAACTGCCAAACGTTTATCAATTACATCTGAGGCTCCCATGGTCTCGAGCTGTACCTCAGAAGCTTGTGATTCAGCCAAGATGCCATGAGCTCCATCTCTGGAACATTCCAGTGAGACAACAGAAAATCGAAAATGTCCTGGCTGAGGGACCATTCCCCTGGGTGAAGAGTCTGGCAGCTCAAGTAATTCACATTCCAGTTCTCCACTCCAGGGATATGAATGGCTGATATTGTCACATGCAAAAATGGAATAAAAAAAAAACGCCACCTACTCAGTGTGCCGGCAGAAACTGCTAGTTCCGGAGCACTGGGGAACTTAGAAACTCCAATAAATTGTTTAAAGTGCTATATACGGAATCACAGTAGAAAAACGCTAACATCCACAATGTACGATATCTAGTCACATGTGTCTGTACATCAAGCAACTGAGACTTAGCATCTAAGGACATGTGCATAGTACTAATTAAGCACTGCAAGCCCCATATACACAGCCGGTGGGAAAAACAGACACGGTATTTATCCCAAATAAATCCCACTCCACTGCTCCGAAACAAGATAAAATATAGTGAGTAAGCATCCTGTGATGTAACTTAAAGTATAGGAATTGTTACTAGAAAAAAGGAATTACACCTTGTCATACAGAAGGAGGCTTAGGAACTACATAGCAACATCCCAGGCTTGTAACAAGCAAACAAACATAAATTATGCTTACCTGATAAAATCTGATGAAGCTAGCAAGTGATTAAATCTTAAAAAAACAAATTATGCTTACCTGATAATTTCATTTCCATCGAGGGGAGGAGAGTCCACGGCTTCATTCATTACTGTTGGGAATGAAGAAACTGGCCACCAGGAGGAGGCAAAGACACCCCAGCAAAAGACTTAAAACCTCCCCCACTTGCCTCATCCCCCAGTCATTCTGCTGAGGGAACCAGGAACAGTAGGAGAAATATCAGGCTATAAAAATGGTGCCAGAAGACTATTAAATTTAGGTTCGCCCATCGGAGATACGGGCGGGAGCTGTGGACTCTCCTCCCCTCCATGGAAATTAAATGATCAGGTAAGCATAATTTGTTTTCCATCTAAAGGGGAGGAGAGTCCACTGCTTCATTCATTACTGTTGGGAACTTATACCCAAGCTCTAGAGGACACTGAATAAAACCGGGAGGGTAAAAGGCGGACCCTAATCTGAGGGAACCACAGGCTGCAAAACCTTTCTCCCAAAAACAGCCTCCGCAGAAGCAAAACTTCAAATTTGTAAAACTTTGTAAAAAAAGTGTGTAAGGAGGACCAGGTGGACGCCTTACAAATCAGCTCCATAGAGGACTCATTCTTGAAGGCCCAAGACGAAGCCACAGCTCTAGTTGAATGAGCCGTGATCCTCTGAGGAGGCTTATGTCCTGTCTCATAAGCCAGGCGAATCAAAGTCTTCAACCAAAAAGACAATGAAGCAGCAGATGCCCTTTGCGCTTACCAGAATACACCACAAAGAGAGATGTAGACTGCCTGAAATCCTTTGTAGCCTGAAGATAAAACTCCAAGGCACAAACCACATCCAGGTTATGAAGTAACCTCTCCTTTGAAGAAGAAGGATTAGAACACAAAGAAGGAACAACTATTTCCTGATTGATGTTAAGGTTAGACACCACCTTGGGGAGAAACCCCAACCCAGTGTGAAGTACAGCCTTATCCGCATGACCAGATAAGGAGGATCACTTTGCAAGGCAGCTAGTTCAGATACTCTCCGATGCAATAGCCAAAAGGAAGAGAACCTTCCAGGACAGAAACTTAAGGTCTATGGAATGCATGGGTTCAAATGGAACCCTCTGCAAAACCTTAAGGACTACGTTTAAGCTACAAGGCAGAGCCGACTGTCTAAAGACAGGCCTGATTCTAGACAGAGCTTGAACAAAAGATTGGATGTCAGGGAGCTCAGAGAGTCTCCTATGCAACAAGACAGATAATGCTGATATAGTGGCATCGCCTCCGCCATGGACTCGAGAGAAGGAAGCAGGCAGCGGAGCGAAGTTAGACAACGCTGATTGCTTGAGGAGCTGTTAATCTGAGTTGGGATGGTTTCGCAGAAGGACTCTTCCTGCATCTCCGGACTCTAACTTTCATCCAAGCCCTCACTGAGAGACTGACAGGACTACTTAAAACTCCTGTCCCATGCCGAAGAGTACTACCCTCCATAAGAGACAAAAAACAAAAAAATCTGACACGTATCTGCCAACCTCCTGGGACGAAAGGCAAAGAATGACTGGGGGATGAGGGGAATGGGAGGAGTATTTTAAGCATTTGGCTGGGTTGTCTTTGCCTCCTCCTGGTGGCCAGGTTCTTATTTCCCAAAAGTAATGAATGCAGCTGTGGACTCTTTCCATTTAAGAAGAAAAAGGCACCTTTATACCTCCAATTGCCGGGGCACTCACCACCTCCTAGGACCGGACTACAGAAACCGTTACGTCTCCTGCGCCACAGATCAACCAAGTAAGAGATAGGCACACCCGGTCACATGGAGTGCCGGACAGGACCGCCGCTGCACTAGGGAAAAAACTTGCCAAAAAGGGCCACGTAAAGATCCCACAAGTATCCTGAAATATCCACACATTGCCAGAACCTCATCTCGCACATAATGCAGCAATGACACAATAAACAATATCATGTACAAACCCCCGTTCAAAATTCCCCTTACCAGGAATATTACCCTTGATTCTTTAAAGATAAAAAAGTGTCACACTGTGACCCTGTCTTCTATGTTGTCATTATTAATAAAAAATGAAACGATCTTACCAGAATCTACGCTATGGATCAGGAACACGGCCCTTCAAGTGTGACAGGTTAGTAGCCTCACTCCTGACAGACTTGAGTGTAGAAAGCAGGCAGCAAAACTTGTCAACGCCAATTGCTTGTGGAGCTGTTAATGAGTCAGGATGGTTTCGCAGAAAGACTCTCCCTGCATCTCCGGACTCTAACTTTCGCCCAGGCTTTCACTGAGAGGCTGACAGGACTACTTAAAACTCCAGTCCCAATGTGAAGAGTACTACCCTCCATAAGAGACTACTCCAAAACTCTAGCACCTCTCTGCCCTCCTCCTGTGATGAAAGGCAAAGAATGACCGGGGGATGAGGGAAGTGGGGGAGGTATTTAAGTCTTTGGCTGGGGTGTCTTTGCCTCCTCCTGGTGGCCAGGTTCTTAATTCCCAACAGTAATGAATGAAGCTGTGGACTCTCCTCCCCTTTAGATGGAAGCAAAGAAAGTAAATACCTTGAAATTTGAACAGATTTAGTTATGTATAGTAAAAGAACTTTGCAATGTACAGTACTTTTATTTACTTTGCCCCATTTAGCACTGAAAATTAAGGATTTTCTAATTCTTAGAACTTAAAATGAACATTGCAGACTACTCAAGGACATCCCTGATATATATATTTCTGTAAAAGACTGATAACTATAAAACAATGCACTTGATGCCAACATGATGACTAAGTTTGGCTACTGAAAAAACAAAATTTATGCTTACCTGATAAATTTCTTTCTTTTGCGATGTACCGAGTCCACGGATTCATCCTAACTTGTGGGATATTGTCCTTCCTGACAGGAAGTAGCAAAGAGAGCAACACAGCAGAGCTGTCTATATAGCTCCCCCCTTAACTCCACCCCCCAGTCATTCGACCGAAGGCCAAGGAAGAAAAGGAGAAACTATAAGGTGCAGAGGTGACTGAAGTTTACATAAAAAAATAAATAAAATATCTGTCTTGAATAGACAGGGTGGGCCGTGGACTCGGTACATCGCAAAAGAAAGAAATTTATCAGGTAAGCATAAATTTTGTTTTCTTTTGCATGATGTACCGAGTCCACGGATTCATCCTAACTTGTGGGATACCAATACCAAAGCTTTAGGACACGGATGAAGGGAGGGACAAGACAGGAACCTTTTAAACGGAAGGCACCACTGCTTGCAAAACCTTTCTCCCAAAAATAGCTTCCGAAGAAGCAAAAGTATTTGAAAAGGTATGAAGGGACGACCAAGTCGCAGCCTTACAAATCTGTTCAACAGAAGCATCATTTTTAAAAGCCCATGTGGAAGCTACCGCTCTAGTAGAATGAGCTGTAATCCTTTCAGGAGGCTGCTGTCCAGCAGTCTCATAAGCCAAATGGATGATGCTTTTCAGCCAAAAGGAAAGAGAAGTCGCCGTAGCCTTTCGACCCCTACGCTTTCCCGAATAGACAACAAAAAAAGATGTTTGATGAAAATCTTTGGTTGCCTGCAAATAAAATTTCAAAGCACGAACCATGTCCAAGTTGTGCAACAGACGTTCCTTCTTACAAGAAGGATTAGGACACAGAGAAGGAACAACAATTTCTTGATTGATATTCCTGTTAGTAACAACCTTAGGTAGGAACCCAGGCTTGGTACACAAAACCACCTTATCAGCATGGAACACAAGATAAGGAGAGTCACATTGTAATGCAGATAGTTCAGAAACTCTTCAATCCACAAGTTAATAAGCAATAAACCCCCAAATGAAAAAAACGGATTGAAATATGTCAAAAACTGTTAAAAAACCCTAAAGCACCTTGCCACAGCTCTGCTGTGGCCCTACCTGCCCTTAGGAAGCGATAATATGGGGTTTAAAGCTTCAATTAGTCCCTCAGAAGACTCTCAGGACCTCAGGAGAAGTTGCTTGCTGCTTGTAAATGTAGGCCCCGCCCACCTCACTCAATGTTGCTGGGGCCAACACAAAACTAACAAAGCCTGCCTGAAAGCCATGTGGGTTATAAACAACCCCAAAGAACCCTCAAGCAAATGTCCCATAAAACAGAAAATGTTACTCCCAGACACAAAAACGTTTGTCCCAAATTCACATAAACTGCCCACAAAAAAATTAACCCTTTATGCAAGCTAGTAAAAACTCTGATAACACTAGAATTACTGCTTCCCCTTCCCCTAATGGGGACACTGTCAGCCTTTCTGAGTTAACACAGTCTCTGCAGAAAATATGACTGAACATACTTCATTGCTGTATAGCAAGAAACCGTTCCTCACACTGAAGTTTTCCTGTACTCCTCAGCTTCTGTGGGAACAGCAGTGGACCTTAGTTACAAATGCTAAGATCATCATCCTCCAGGCAGAAATCTTCATCTATGTCCTGCCTGAGAGTAAATAGTACAACACCGGTACCATTTAAAAATAACAAACACTTGATTGAAGATAAAACTAACAGTTTAACACCTCTTCTCTTTAGTCTTCCTGCTTAGAGCCAGCAAAGAGAATGACTGGGGGGTGGAGTTAAGGGGGGAGCTATAAAGACAGCTCTCCTGTGGTGCTCTCTTTGATACTTCCTGTCAGGAAGGACAATATCCCACAAGTTAGGATGAATCCGTGGACTCGGTACATCATGCAAAAGAAATAACTGCATCAAACGTTAATTTGTTTTAAAAAAATTTAATTGGCTAATTGTAAGAACTCAAAAATCTCCCACAAACCCTTTTTGCACCCATATAAACTTGTGGATCCATTTAATCTAAAGTTAGGACTTATCAAAAAGAGCTTTTGTTTTGCTAGGTAAGGTATGTTTAATGTTAAGTACAAGTGACTGCAATCAAGTGACTCTAAGGACTCTCAGAAATATCCATTCCATCAATGTATAATTCGTATGTGATACCAACATATTGTATTTGCTGCTGACCCAGGCAATACCTTTGGCTCTACCATCATAAAAAACAAAGTAAAAATAAGACACAGGCTGACAACAGCTCCATACTCATGCAATGTGTTAAAAAAAATAAAAATAAATCACAATTCATGATATATATATATATACAGATAGCATGTGTGCCAACATTACATCACAGTCCATCAAGAAAATAGCAAAGACACCCCCATTACAGCTCTTACAGAGAAAGTACCCAAACAGTGCATGTTTGAGATTACAAAATGCACAAATTATATATAAATTAAAATTATGTATGATAAAATATAAAACACTCTTTATACATATTAGCAATAAAACAAATGACTGTTATTAAAGGGACACAAGTCACAATAAACTTTTATGATCCAGACAGCGCATGCAGTTTTAAGACACTTTCCAATTTATTTCCATTATCAAAATTTGCCCAGTCTTTTTATATTCATACTTTCTGGGGAACAAGATCCTACTGAGAATGTGCACAAGCTCACAGGGTATACGTATACTAGTCTGCGATTGGCTGATGTCTGTCACATGATACAGGGGGTCGGAAAATGGGAGAAAAAAAGAAATTTGTCAGAAAATAAATAAATCTGCTGCCTATTTAAAATTCATAGTAAGTGCTATTGCATTGTCTTTTTTTTATTATGTACTTGTTAATTATGTAATTCTACTGCATTGAGTGGTCCTTTAAGTTTTAGGCAAAAATCAATTTAAAAAAAATATTTAACTGACAGGGTAAAATAATTAGATAGAACTTAAGTATGCAGCATAACCTTTAGCCTTCTTGTGAGAAATTGAACATATGCCACACTTTTAATACTTCAGAGATGCAGAGATTGACAAATCTTGTGAGCCAGTGGGTTGTAGCTCTTTCATATTTTTTTTATTCTGGTCCCTAACTAATAGGATTATTCTATGTTTCTATATACAGATTCTTCACTGGGTCTTAAAATTATGCAACTGTCTCTTTCTATAAACCTACCAATCACTGTATATAGTATATATTGATCTACATATATGTTTAATGAACGTTTTTATAAGATAATTACATATTCATTTGATATCTCTTAAATTAGAAAAGAAAAATTAGAAAACTTGAAATCATAAGATTCCACCACCACTGTTGAAGAGTGTTGGCTGCCTTGCAGGGCCTAAAGGGTTACGGCTGATGGAGCAGGACATTCAGAGGATGCTGGCCTATAAGTAAGTTATGGTGTTATTTCAGAAATCAATGTTGTTACAGTAGGGCTTGTACAGAGATCATCATATGTTTCAATAGACAATACACTGAATAATATAAAGATGATTTAAAATACTCATATGCTAAATCACTTGAAACTGATGCAGTATAACTGAAAAAAGCTGCCAGGAAAATATCACCTGAGCATCTCTATGTAAAAAAGGAAGATATTTTACCTCACAACTTCCTCAGCTCAGTAGAGTAAGTTCTTTGTAAAAAGTTATACTCAGCTGCTGCCCAGCTGCAGGTAAAAAAAAATAATGAAGAAATGAACAGCAGCCAATCAGCATCAACAGTGCTGAGGTCATGAACTCTTTTACTGTGATCTCATGAGATTTGACTTAACTCTCATGAGATTTCATAGTAAACTTCCTTAAACTGAATAGGGAAATAAGATGAGTGTGCACGTAAGCTCCCTCCCCTTAGCTGTCCCAGGACAGACATACTGATTTGCTGCTTAGAAGTCCTTTACAATGGGATGTGGCTACTGAGGAACTTTTGAAGTAAAATATCTTTCTTTTTACATAGAGATGTTCAGGTGATATTTTCTAGTCAGCTTTTTACAGCTATGCTGCATCACTTTCAAGTGTTTCAACATTTTGGCATCATGGCCCTTTAAGTACAATGTTTTTATAGGGGTGTTGGTAGCATAATTGTAATAGATACATATTTTTGAGCTTTGATTATCAATACCTAATGTCCAGAGCTTCAACTTCCTCAGATTTTTTTCATTAAACAAATAATATAAATAAGAGATGAGTGAATGTCTGTCATTTGTCTTTCAGATGCCAATTTAAATTTTTTCCTTATATGCAAGTACATAAAAAATATCAGTCTTGGGATAACCAAAGTATCCAGGACCCTTGCAACTGCATACCTGGGTTCTCCTTCTTCTCCGTGGTTCTCTTCCTCATCTTCACTACCACTATAATCATATTCAGTATCCTCTAAATGACAAATAAATAAATAATAAATAAATAAATAAAATACAGAGATTTATATACCTCAGTTCAATTCCACAGATCATGCTCACCAGTGAGACAACTTTCTAAGTGGGAATGGACAGAATTGGTCACTTTTACTACTTGAGAAGAAATTACAAGAGAAACATACTACAAAATATTTTTTTTATATTTCTTGTGACTTAACAACATGTAATATCTTCCCTCCAGACTTTGTTAATTCTGATTGCCAGGCATCCATCTTCTAATTAGAGAGGAATGTACTTAGTGTTTAAGTCTGATTGAATTCAGAAGGTGATGCATCTGTTCATATCTACTCCTATATCTACCCTAGAGGCTAATGCTGCCTTGTAGAATATGCACTGAGCCCATCAGGAACTGAATCTCCCTTTAGTTGATCTGCCTTGACTATTTATTATACTGTTCAAATTGAAAGGTAGTCCTTTATGGTGTCCATATACAATTTGATTTTCTCAATTATTCCGTTCTTTTAACTTAAAAGGTATAGAACATTTATTAATAAAAAAAAATATTTTTCACAATATACTTCTATTAGCAATAATGCTTTTAGTAAATGTTATTACTGTTTTCAGCAGCATACACACATATGATGTGAGAGACTGTGCCCATGGACCAACAACACCTTCTCAGAGTCAGAACTTGGTTGTATGAAACAAGTCTTCACAGACACAGTATACACCCCCTCGCAGCATATGATTTGGATTATAGATTTGAGCGTCAAAAACAATAAAAACAATTTATGTAAAGATTCAAAATGTGCTTCTATAGAAAAGACAGCAAGCACCATAGCTAGATCCTAAGATGGTATGATAAATTATTATTTTATTTTTTTGAGGAACAGATATGAGTTGATGAGCAAGTAAAATACATTACTAGACCCTCTTGCTTCCATTTCATTCCTGTAATGGTTGTGATAGCAAAGACTTTTAAAGTACTGGGAATAAGGTCCTACAGATTACAGTCATTAAGTAAATTTAAAAACATAAATTATGCTTACCTGATCATTTTCTTTTCTTCAGATGGAAAGAGTCCACAGCGGGATTCATTACTTTTGGGAATTCAGAACCTGGCCACCAGGAGGAGGCAAAGACACCCAATCCAAAGGCTTAAATACCTCGCCCACTTCCCTCATCGTCCAGTCATTCTGCCGAGGAACAAGGAACAGTAGCAGACATATCAGGGGGAAAGGTGCCAGAAGAATAAAAATAACAGACGCCACATAGAAGAACACGGGCGGGGAGCTGTGGACTCTTTCCATCTGAAGAAAAGAAAATGATCAGGTAAGCATAATTTATGTTTTTCTTCATAAATGGAAAGAGTCCACAGCTGCATTCATTACTTTTGAGAAAACAATACCCAAGCTACAGAGGTCACTGAATGCAAAACTGGAGGGTACAAAAGGCGGACGATTCTGAGGGCACCAGACCTACAAAACCTACCAAAAAAACCCAGTTTCGTCCGAAGCCGATAAAGCTTTGAAAAAAAGGAAAAGGCCCCAAGGATAGTCCATAAAACCTTGCTAGAGATCGCAGAAAAGACTCGACTGAGCTAACCCGCCTCAAGGAGACACCGCCACCCAGCAATCGGTCCCCTACAATCCACCCTTACTAGAGAAGGGGATCAAGCACCAAAAACTCCCTCAAAAAAGGAGAAAACGTGAAAGAAAAAAATCAAGGAACCCCGAAGGGACGCCAAATATAGTGCAACCGGTCCCTAATGAAAAAAAGAACCCCGAGAACCAAGCCAAGCTCACAGAGACCCAAAACGGTCTTGAGAAACAAGCAGGCAACGAGAAAACAGCACCCACAGAAGGTATGCAAACTTTCAACCTTCAGGTAGTGAAGCCGCTAAGCTAACCACTAGACCAAAACAGCAGGTCAGACCCTGGAATGCGCAAAAACCACAAGGTTAAGACCAGGAACAGAAACCGAGAAGATAACTCAGAATATTGAAATATTCACAGATCGAACATGTGCAGCAAGCCCAGATAAGTGAACACCTGAGTCAACCCACTCGCTACAGTCATACCAGGATGACTTGCCGGCAAGTAAGAGCAGCTAGATATTAAATCTTAAATTGCCAGACTGCTGAACAACCACTAAACAGTGGGCACATCACAGGCTATCCAAAAGCCATCAGTCCTTCTCAAATAACTTTAACATGGAGAAAGCACAAAACCTCAAGAAGGTTCACCGAACCTTAAAAGCCCAGGGGACAAACACATATCTCAGATCCTGCTCCACACCGGACCAGCCCAAGCGACAGGCAGGTCTGAAAAACAGGATAACAGAAAGGACCCCAAACACCAACCCCTAGGGAAGGACGGAATGGGGTGAACTTGGTCACCCCAACAGAACTCGGGACTAACCCAAGAGCTCCTTCAAATAGGTACTTCCAAAGATAACAACATAGGAGATAAACATCGCAAATGCAGAAGATTCCTATGAGAACCCATTATAACTGACAATATCAACACGAAGATTCCAATCTCCACAGAAGGAACAAGCTCCGAGAAAGCAAACTGCTCACCCTTACATGATAAATATACCTGTTCCAACTTCCTGTACACAGGACAGGACAACAACCCTCCAGAGAGAGGAACCCCCCCTTCATAAGAAGTACCAAACAACCCCCCCAAAGGGAAGGGCACATAACAGAACAGTGCACATACTCACAAGGCATGAGCCAAGTCTGATAACAAAAGCCGAATGAAAGATATCCAGATGTACCGAAGAACACAGAAAGAACTCCTCACGAAGGGGAATATACTTTGTTCAGAGGACAAGGCAAGCCATAAGTAGCGCATCCGAGAGCGCCCAGAGCCAAGCTGCTAGCAGGCTTAACTAGCCATTCCTTAGGCCAGTGCTTTCCAAACTGTGTGTCGTGACACAGTGTCTCGGCGGCAGTTTGTAGGTGTGTCCCTGCTTCAGCACAAATTTTTTTTTAATTTAAATTTTTTGGGGGGGTTACGACTTTCCGCATATCACGATTGATACCTAGTGGGTCACAGATCATCTTAACCAATTGGCACAGCTAGGCGGGAACTGAAACTATTACTATTGGTGGCTTATGCAAGTGTCTTTATCTAATATTCCACCAACTATTCAGAAACTGTGTTCATCCCATCAACCTCATACATTCCATTAAAATAGTAAGAAGCTATTGGTGTTATTAAACTTTTTTTTAATTCTTGCACATACATACTGTTACTTGTAAATATATTTTGTTATTATATAATTTATGTATGTGTCCGTGTCTCTTAAAACAAGTTAGTTTAACCTCCTGTTTGCTAGTACAACTGAATTACTGTGTCGCAAAATGATGTAGGTCTAAAAAGTGTGTCAACGTCACCGAATCCCAGTCAACCAGCTATAGGGGACCCTCCGGCCCTCACAGGATGCTTAGCTGAACTTGTAAAAGAAAAACAAGGAATAACACAAATAATAATGTGAAACACTCAGCGCCTCAACTGGACCAGCCAGGCAGAACAGGCGCCACATGTCTGAAATAGGCCGCAAGACAGAAGGGTCCGAACCCAATCAGGACCAGCCTGAAACTCAGGGTCAATACTGTCAAGGCTGCAAACTGTCATCCCCAGAGATGGAGAATAAAGCAAACTTTTTTTTTTTTAAAACAAACTTCCGTAGAAGTAAACTGTGCGATCAGAAATTGTGAGTATCGATTCTAGAAAAAAAATCCTGAAGGATATACATAAACATGAGCTCAAAATAAAAAATCATCCTAACCGGATTAAAATAAAAGCTAAGGCAACTATTAGGTTATCGCCCAAGAAGAACAGAAACACACGTAGGACCGGGATCATGTTCTTCAAGCTCAGGACTGGAAGGGATACTCAATAAACAAGGCTATAAGAAGATTACTTCATCCTTATATAGCTAATTCTGCAAGCCATTCGAAGTAGAAGACTGAGAATTCCCATATCTGTTAAGGATGGGATCATCCAACAACCCCAGAATGTGCCTCAAAAGGACACAAAGCCACGCCAGCTTATAACGAAAGTCACAGCCTACCCTCGCCGGAGCAGAAGACCCCGACCCCGAAGGTTGACCCCCTGAAGCCTCAGGGACAGTCGTTCCCCCCGATAGCTGAGCAGGCCGTCCCATGCCTGAAGAGCCCCGGTCAACGGAACACGTACAATATCGTAAGCACACTTCTGGTAGCTGCAAATGAGCCAGCGCCATAATAATGGGCATGCGAAAACGTGCCAGAGAAGGATAAGCAAAATCTGGGTTACCTGCATGTGTAGTAAGAGTTGGTGGTGGGAACTCGCCACTTGGGGAACGGGGCCCCCAGAGACGGATGGCTCAGCGGCCCCTTGATTCCCCCGATTCCGAGGAATTGAGCACTCTAAAACGGCATTTTGAACATAACTTAAGGGCATGTATTATCCGGGCCTATTTGTATTCCCCATGAGAAATAGAGTCAGAGACGTTCGTCTCCACATTATCAGAGTCCTCCATAACTGGGACATTGAATACAAAAAACGGACCACATAAAAAAAGTAAATGGCACCTGACACCCACAATGGCTGGGACACTCACCACCTCCTAGAACCCAGACAACAGCGGACCATAAATGTTCTGTCGCCACACGGTCAGGTATGCGAAAATGGAAAGAAAAAGCGTGCTAAACCGTAAAGGCCGTTTCACTTCCATAGACTGTTATGTTACTAGCCAAGAGCCTAAGAAACACCCACACATAAGCAGGTCGAATCACATAAACATGATTAAAAAAAAAATCCTGTTCAATAACCCCCCACAGGAGATATTAACCCTTGATTCCAAGATATAAAAAAGGAGCCTCAATGAGACCCTGAGTTATATTTAGTCCCAAAAGGTGGTAGCCTCTCGGGAAAACATTTGTAATACAAGGCAATCATAATGAAAGAAAATAAAACGATCTTACCGGAATCTACGCCGTGGAACAGGAACACGGCCCTTCAAGTGACAGATAGTAGCGTTGAATCTGCCATGGACTTGAGAGAAGAAAGCGGGCAGCGAAACTCGTCAACACTGATTGCTTGTGGAGCTGTTAATATGAGTCGGGATGGTTTCACAGAAAGGCTCTCCCTGCCTCTCCGGACTTTAACTTTCATCCATGCTCTCACTGAGAGGCTGACAGGACTACTTAAAACTCCAGTCCCATATGCTGAAGAGTACTACCCTCCATAAGAGACTATTAAAAAATTCTGACACGTCTCTGCCAACCTCCTGGGACGAAAGGCTAAGAATGACTGGGGGATGAGGGAAGTGAGAGAGGTATTAAAGCCTTTGGCTGGGGTGTCTTTGCCTCTTCCTGGTGGCCAGGTTCTGAATTCCCAAAAGTAATGAATGCAGCTGTGGACTCTTTCCATTTATGAAGAAAAGAAGCTTAGTTTAATGTCTGTGTAAAGGCATTAAGTTAAATAATCCAATGTAAAAAAAATATTGCAAAAAACATAATTTATGTAAGAACTTACCTGATAAATTCATTTCTTTCATATTAGCAAGAGTCCATGAGCTAGTGACGTATGGGATATACATTCCTACCAGGAGGGGCAAAGTTTCCCAAACCTCAAAATGCCTATAAATACACCCCTCACCACACCCACAAATCAGTTTAACGAATAGCCAAGAAGTGGGGTGATAAGAAAAAAGTGCGAAAGCATAAAAAATAAGGAATTGGAATAATTGTGCTTTATACAAAAAAATCATAACCACCACAAAAAAGGGTGGGCCTCATGGACTCTTGCTAATATGAAAGAAATGAATTTATCAGGTAAGTTCTTACATAAATTATGTTTTCTTTCATGTAATTAGCAAGAGTCCATGAGCTAGTGACGTATGGGATAATGACTACCCAAGATGTGGATCTTTCCACGCAAGAGTCACTAGAGAGGGAGGGATAAAATAAAGACAGCCAATTCCTGCTGAAAATAATCCACACCCAAAATGAAGTTTAAATGAAAACATAAGCAGAAGATTCAAACTGAAACAGCTGCCTGAAGTACTTTTCTACCAAAAACTGCTTCAGAAGAAGAAAACACATCAAAATGGTAGAATTTAGTAAAAGTATGCAAAGAAGACCAAGTTGCTGCTTTGCAAATCTGATCAACCGAAGCTTCATTCCTAAACGCCCAGGAAGTAGAAACTGACCTAGTAGAATGAGCTGTAATCCTCTGAGGCGGAGTTTTACCCGACTCAACATAGGCATGATGAATTAAAGATTTCAACCAAGATGCCAAAGAAATGGCAGAAGCTTTCTGGCCTTTTCTAGAACCGGAAAAGATGACAAATAGACTAGAAGTCTTTCGGAAAGTCTTAGTAGCTTCAACATAATATTTCAAAGCTCTAACAACATCCAAAGAATGCAATGATTTCTCCTTAGAATTCTTAGGATTAGGGCATAATGAAGGAACTACAATTTCTCTACTAATGTTGTTGGAATTCACAACCTTAGGTAAAAATTCAAAAGAAGTTCGCAACACCGCCTTATCCTGATGAAAAATCAGAAAAGGAGACTCACAAGAAAGAGCAGACAATTCAGAGACTCTTCTGGCAGAAGAGATGGCCAAAAGGAACAAAACTTTCCAAGAAAGTAATTTAATGTCCAATGAATGCATAGGTTCAAACGGAGGAGCTTGAAGAGCCCCCAGAACCAAATTCAAACTCCAAGGAGGAGAAATTGACTTTATGACAGGTTTTATACGAACCAAGGCTTGTACAAAACAATGAATATCAGGAAGATTAGCAATCTTTCTGTGAAAAAGAACAGAAAGAGCAGAGATTTGACCTTTCAAGGAACTTGCGGACAAACCTTTATCTAAACCATCCTGAAGAAACTGTAAAATTCTCGGAATTCTAAAAGAATGCCAGGAAAAATGATGAGAAAGACACCAAGAAATATAAGTCTTCCAGACTCTATAATATATCTCTCTAGATACAGATTTACGAGCCTGTAACATAGTATTAATCACAGAGTCAGAGAAACCTCTTTGACCAAGAATCAAGCGTTCAATCTCCATACCTTTAAATTTAAGGATTTGAGATCCTGATGGAAAAAAGGACCTTGCGACAGAAGGTCTGGTCTTAACGGAAGAGTCCACGGTTGGCAAGAGGCCATCCGGACAAGATCCGGATACCAAAACCTGTGAGGCCATGCTGGAGCTACCAGCAGAACAAACGAGCATTCCTTCAGAATCTTGGAGATTACTCTTGGAAGAAGAACTAGAGGCGGAAAGATATAGGCAGGATGATACTTCCAAGGAAGTGATAATGCATCCACTGCCTCCGCCTGAGGATCCCGGGATCTGGACAGATACCTGGGAAGTTTCTTGTTTAGATGAGAAGCCATCAGATCTATTTCTGGAAGTTCCCACATTTGAACAATCTGAAGAAATACCTCTGGGTGAAGAGACCATTCGCCCGAATGCAACGTTTGGCGACTGAGATAATCCGCTTCCCAATTGTCTATTCCTGGAATATGAACCGCAGAGATTAGACAGGAGCTGGATTCCGCCCAAACCAGAATTCGAGATACTTCTTTCATAGCCAGAGGACTGTGAGTCCCTCCTTGATGATTGATGTATGCCACAGTTGTGACATTGTCTGAAAACAAATGATCGATTCTCTCTTCAGAAGAGGCCAAGACTGAAGAGCTCTGAAAATTGCACGGAGTTCCAAAATATTGATCGGTAATCTCACCTCCTGAGATTCCCAAACCCCTTGTGCTGTCAGAGACCCCCACACAGCTCCCCAACCTGTAAGACTTGCATCTGTAGAAATTACAGTCCAGGTCGGAAGAGCAAAAGAAGCCCCCTGAATTCAACGATGGTGATCTGTCCACCACGTCAGAGAGTGTCGTACAATCGGTTTTAAAGATATTAATTGAGATATCTTTGTGTAATCCCTGCACCATTGGTTCAGCATACAGAGCTGAAGAGGTCGCATGTGAAAACGAGCAAAGGGGATCGCGTCCGATGCAGCAGTCATAAGACCTAGAATTTCCATGCATAAGGCTACCGAAGGGAATGATTGTGACTGAAGGTTTCGACAAGCTGAAATCAATTTTAGACGTCTCTTGTCTGTCAAAGACAGAGTCATGGACACTGAATCTATCTGGAAACCCAAAAAGGTTACCCTTGTCTGAGGAATCAATGAACTTTTTAGTGAATTGATCCTCCAACCATGATATTGAAGAAACAACAAAAGTCGATTTGTATGAAATTCTGCTAAATGTGAAGACTGAGCAAGTACCAAGATATCGTCCAAATAAGGAAATACCACAATACCCTGTTCTCTGATTACAGATAGAAGGGCACCGAGAACCTTTGTAAAAATTCTTGGAGCTGTTGCTAGGCCAAACGGCAGAGCCACAAACTGGTAATGCTTGTCTAGGAAAGAGAATCTCAGAAACTGATAGTGAGCTGGATGAATCGGAATATGCAGATATGCATCCTGTAAATCTATTGTAGACATATAATGCCCTTGCTGAACAAAAGGCAGGATAGTCCTTACAGTTACCATTTTGAAAGTTGGTATCCTTACATAACGATTCAATATTTTTAGATCCAGAACTGGTCTGAAGGAATTCTCCTTCTTTGGTACAATGAAGAGATTCGAATAAAACCCCAGCCCCTGTTCCAGAACTGGAACTGGCATAATTACTCCAGCCAACTCTAGATCTGAAACACATTTCAGAAATGCTTGAGCTTTCGCTGGGTTTACTGGGACACGGGAAAGAAAAAATCTCTTTGCAGGAGGTCTTATCTTGAAACCAATTCTGTACCCTTCTGAAATAATGTTCTGAATCCAAAGATTGTGAACAGAATTGATCCAAATTTCTTTGAAAAAACGTAATCTGCCCCCTACCAGCTGAGCTGGAATGAGGGCCGCACCTTCATGTGGACTTAGAAGCTGGCTTTGCTTTTCTAGAAGGCTTGGATTTATTCCAGACTGGAGATGGTTTCCAAACTGAAACTGCTCCTGAGGATGAAGGATCAGGCTTTTGTTCTTTGTTGAAACAAAAGGAACGAAAACGATTATTAGCCCTGTTTTTACCCTTAGATTTTTTATCCTGTGGTAAAAAAGTTCCTTTCCCACCAGTAACAGTTGAGATAATAGAATCCAACTGAGAACCAAATAATTTATTAACCTGGAAAGAAAGGGAAAGTAGAGTCGATTTAGAAGACATATCAGCATTCCAAGTTTTAAGCCATAAAGCTCTTCTAGCTAAAATAGCTAGAGACATAAACTCTGATAATATCAAAAATGGCATCACAGATAAAATTATTAGCATGCTGAAGAAGAATAATAATGTTATGAGAATCATGATCTGTTACTTGTTCCGCTAAAGTTTCCAACCAAAAAGTTGAAGCTGCAGCAACATCCGCCAAAGATATAGCAGGTCTAAGAAGATTACCTGAACACAAATAAGCTTTTCTTAGAAAGGATTCAATTTTCCTATCTAAAGGATCCTTAAAGGAAGTACCATCTGCCGTAGGAATAGTAGTACGTTTAGCAAGGGTAGAGATAGCCCCATCAACTTTAGGGATTTTGTCCCAAAACTCTAATCTGTCAGACGGCACAGGATATAATTGCTTAAAACGTTTAGAAGGAGTAAATGAATTACCCAAATTATTCCATTCCCTGGAAATTACTTCAGAAATAGCACCAGGAACAGGAAAAACTTCTGGAATAACTACAGGAGATTTAAAGACTTTGTCTAAAGGTTTAGATTTAGTATCAAGAGGACCAGAATCCTCAATTTCTAATGCAATTAGGACTTCTTTAAGTAAAGAACGAATAAATTCCATTTTAAATAAATATGAAGATTTATCAGCATCAACCTCTGAAACAGAATCCTCTGAACCAGAAGAATCATTAGAATCAGAATGATGATGTTCATTTAAAAATTCATCTGGAGAAAGAGAAGTTTTAAAAGACTTTTTATGTTTACTAGAAGGAGGAATAACAGACATAGCCTTCTTAATAGATTCAGAAACAAAATCTCTTATGTTATCAGGAACACTCTGAACATTAGATGTTGATGGAACTGCAACAGGTAATGGTATTTTACTAAAGGAAATATTTTCTGCATTAACAAGTTTGTCATGACATTTAATACAAACAACAGCTGGAGGAACAGCTACCAAAAGTTTACAGCAGATACTCTTAGCTTTGGTAGTTCCAGCACCAGGCAGCGATTTTCCTCAAGTATCTTCTGACTCATATGCAACATGAGACATCTTGCAATATGTAAGAGAAAAAACAACATATAAAGCAAAATTGATCAAATTCCTTAAATGACAGTTTCAGGAATGGGAAAAAATGCCAAAGAACAAGCTTCTAGCAACCAGAAGCAATGAAAAATGAGACTTAAATAATGTGGAGACAAAAGCGACGCCCATATTTTTTTAGCGCCAAATAAGACGCCCACATTATTTGGCGCCTAAATGCTTTTGGCGCCAAAAATGACGCCACATCCGGAACGCCGACATTTTTGGTGCAAAAGAACGTCAAAAAATGACGCAACTTCCGGCGACACGTATGATGCCGGAAACAGAAAAGATTTTTTTTGCGCCAAAAAAGTCTGCGCCAAGAATGACGCAATAAAATGAAGCATTTTCAGCCCCCGCGAGCCTAACAGCCCACAGGGAAAAAGTCAAATTGATTGATTCAAATGCATTATCCCAAATATGAAACTGACTGTCTGAAAATAAGGAATGTTGAACATCCTGAGTCAAGGCAAATAAATGTTTGAATACATATATTTAGAACTTTATAAAAAAAGTGCCCAACTATAGCTTAGAGTGTCACAGAAAATAAGACTTACTTACCCCAGGACACTCATCTACATGTTGTAGAAAGCCAAACCAGTACTGAAACGAAAATCAGCAGAGGTAATGGTATATATATATAAGAGTATATCGTCGATCTGAAAAGGGAGGTAAGAGATGAATCTCTACGACCGATAACAGAGAACCTATGAAATAGACCCCGTAGAAGGAGATCATTGCATTCAAATAGGCAATACTCTCCTCACATCCCTCTGACATTCACTGCACGCTGAGAGGAAAACCGGGCTCCAACCTGTTGCGGAGCGCATATCAACGTAGAATCTAGCACAAACTTACTTCACCACCTCCATAGGAGGCAAAGTTTGTAAAACTGATTTGTGGTTGTGGTGAGGGGTGTATTTATAGGCATTTTGAGGTTTGGGAAACTTTGCCCCTCCTGGTAGGAATGTATATCCCATACGTCACTAGCTCATGGACTCTTGCTAATTACATGAAAGAAATAAAGGTGTTTTTCTGTGTTTGTAGTAAATTCTTTATACATGGAGCTAATATATATCTAGTTGCTGCAACCTTGACCATTTAGAAACCAAGCCTCCAACACCTTCAGAGGATTGTGATTTAAACTGAACCTTGCTGTAGAGCTCTATAAAAAAATGGAAATAATCCATTGGGTTTCTAGATTGTTTTGGTTTCCTGAACGAATGTGATGATATGGGTGCTTCATTTTCTAGGTTTAAACCTAAAGTCTTAAATGAAACGGTAGAGGGTTCAATAAGCAGCAGGGTATCCGTATCTGTAAAATCATTTTCAGATTCAGAATCTTCAGAATGCATAACAGCATAAAGGCTCAGCAAAATAATCGGAAGCAGCGTATGTTAGGTTCAGGACTACTACAGTGGATATAAGTTTTACATGCATACAGCAAGAATCAGTTGCCTAGTGCATGTAATATGGCTAAAGTTTGAAAAACTGCTAGTCCATATTGTTTCCTGGAACAAATATCACATTTGGGTAAGTGTTGCACATGTTTCAAACATACTTGTCATTAACACAATAATGCACGTGGGTGCCTGTTTGTCAAGCATACGTGTCACTACGCGTGGTTTTTATTAGTGCTGATATAATTTTTCTGGGCTCAGGTTTACAAAAAGGTGGTAAAAATCAGTAAAGCGGCTACTTAAAAACTCCTGACTGTTAAGACACAAAAGTCCCTAATCCCACTATCTTTGAGGCTGAATTTTCTTGGCTATCAGGCATCTGGCAGATTGTTACTTGTGGGGATGAGAACAGCTGTTAAAGGAACTTTATTATAAAGCGTGATGCCTAAGCTCAAGCGGACTTTACAGTGATCTGGAACCTCTGTCTGCTTGATGCTACAGTTCAAATTCCTTCCTGGTGTCTAGTGGACAAGTAATGCATGAAGCAGCGGTTCCCATGGTCTGCATCATGTTTAAAACTATGCATGCATAAGCTTCATGACAATATGACTTTGTGGATAGGAGCTGTATCCTATGACAGAAAATAAACTGAGGTACCCATCAAAGTGCTAGATAAGAGTGGGACCATAAAAACAGACCCATCATGTATATAGGTTAAGTAAAACCTGCTCATAAATTGTTCCAATAGTAACAGCCGGTTACAGAGACCTCAAAGTAATTCAGTATACTGGAATATCTGGAGGGACAGCATAATTTGTGAACCAAGAAGACAGAATAGGAGAAACACCTTACTTATGTTCATCTAATGATGGACACAACCAAGAATGGAGGGGGTTAGTAAGGGGAGCCACCTTTAAAGGCTGTGTATGAAAGGATTGTTAATTCTGTCCATTCCCATTTGGGAGGGGCTCTCTCTCTCACTGGGGAGTATTCACTAAGGTAAACCAAAATAATATCTAACAATATGCACAAACTTGTAACATATATATATATACACACATATACACACACACAGGCAGTTGGAGAGCACTCGCACTTCTTAGGTCAATTTGCCAGGGTGCATGCAGGAGTTGAATATCAATGAACAAATGGCAGCACTCACTGGTCCTTTTAAATGTGTATTTTTATTTGTGACGTTTCGGGGACCGTATCCCCTTCCTCAGACAGAGAATACAGGTGAAATGCATTCTTTTATACAAACCAACAACCATAAAACACAAATCCCATCCCCAGAGTGAACCCCCCCCCCAAAAACATAATTTATGTAAGAACTTACCTGATAAATTCATTTCTTTCATATTAGCAAGAGTCCATGAGCTAGTGACGTATGGGATATACATTCCTACCAGGAGGGGCAAAGTTTCCCAAACCTCAAAATGCCTATAAATACACCCCTCACCACACCCACAATTCAGTTTAACGAATAGCCAAGAAGTGGGGTGATAAAAAAGTGCGAAAGCATATAAAATAAGGAATTGGAATAATTGTGCTTTATACAAAATCATAACCACCACAAAAAAAGGGCGGGCCTCATGGACTCTTGCTAATATGAAAGAAATGAATTTATCAGGTAAGTTCTTACATAAATTATGTTTTCTTTCATGTAATTAGCAAGAGTCCATGAGCTAGTGACGTATGGGATAATGACTACCCAAGATGTGGATCTTTCCACACAAGAGTCACTAGAGAGGGAGGGATAAAATAAAGACAGCCAATTCCTGCTGAAAATAATCCACACCCAAAATAAAGTTTAACGAAAAACATAAGCACAAGATTCAAACTGAAACCGCTGCCTGAAGTACTTTTCTACCAAAAACTGCTTCAGAAGAAGAAAATACATCAAAATGGTAGAATTTAGTAAAAGTATGCAAAGAGGACCAAGTTGCTGCTTTGCAGATCTGGTCAACCGAAGCTTCATTCCTAAACGCCCAGGAAGTAGATACTGACCTAGTAGAATGAGCTGTAATTCTCTGAGGCAGAATTTTACCCGACTCAACATAGGCAAGATGAATTAAAGATTTCAACCAAGATGCCAAAGAAATGGCAGAAGCTTTCTGGCCTTTCCTAGAACCGGAAAAGATAACAAATAGACTAGAAGTCTTACGGAAAGATTTCGTAGCTTCAACATAATATTTCAAAGCTCTAACAACATCCAAAGAATGCAACGATTTCTCCTTAGAATTCTTAGGATTAGGACATAATGAAGGAACCACAATTTCTCTACTAATGTTGTTGGAATTCACAACTTTAGGTAAAAATTCAAAAGAAGTTCGCAACACCGCCTTATCCTGATGAAAAATCAGAAAAGGAGACTCACAAGAAAGAGCAGATAATTCAGAAACTCTTCTAGCAGAAGAGATGGCCAAAAGGAACAAAACTTTCCAAGAAAGTAATTTAATGTCCAATGAATGCATAGGTTCAAACGGAGGAGCTTGAAGAGCTCCCAGAACCAAATTCAAACTCCAAGGAGGAGAAATTGACTTAATGACAGGTTTTATACGAACCAAAGCTTGTACAAAACAATGAATATCAGGAAGAATAGCAATCTTTCTGTGAAAAAGAACAGAAAGAGCAGAGATTTGTCCTTTCAAAGAACTTGCGGACAAACCCTTATCTAAACCATCCTGAAGAAACTGTAAAATTCTCGGTATTCTAAAAGAATGCCAAGAAAAATGATGAGAAAGACACCAAGAAATATAAGTCTTCCAGACTCTATAATATATCTCTCGAGATACAGATTTACGAGCCTGTAACATAGTATTAATCACGGAGTCAGAGAAACCTCTTTGACCAAGAATCAAGCGTTCAATCTCCATACCTTTAAATTTAAGGATTTCAGATCCTGATGGAAAAAAGGGCCTTGTGACAGAAGGTCTGGTCTTAACGGAAGAGTCCACGGTTGGCAAGAGGCCATCCGGACAAGATCCGCATACCAAAACCTGTGAGGCCATGCCGGAGCTACCAGCAGAACAAACGAGCATTCCTTCAGAATCTTGGAGATTACTCTTGGAAGAAGAACTAGAGGCGGAAAGATATAGGCAGGATGATACTTCCAAGGAAGTGATAATGCATCCACTGCCTCCGCCTGAGGATCCCGGGATCTGGACAGATACCTGGGAAGTTTCTTGTTTAGATGGGACGCCATCAGATCTATTTCTGGAAGTTCCCACATTTGAACAATCTGAAGAAATACCTCTGGGTGAAGAGACCATTCGCCCGGATGCAACGTTTGGCGACTGAGATAATCCGCTTCCCAATTGTCTACACCTGGGATATGAACCGCAGAGATTAGACAGGAGCTGGATTCCGCCCAAACCAAAATTCGAGATACTTCTTTCATAGCCAGAGGACTGTGAGTCCCTCCCTGATGATTGATGTATGCCACAGTTGTGACATTGTCTGTCTGAAAACAAATGAACGATTCTCTCTTCAGAAGAGGCCAAAACTGAAGAGCTCTGAAAATTGCACGGAGTTCCAAAATATTGATCGGTAATCTCACCTCCTGAGATTCCCAAACTCCTTGTGCCGTCAGAGATCCCCACACAGCTCCCCAACCTGTGAGACTTGCATCTGTTGAAATTACAGTCCAGGTCGGAAGCACAAAAGAAGCCCCCTGAATTAAACTATGGTGATCTGTCCACCATGTTAGAGAGTGTCGAACAATCGGTTTTAAAGATATTAATTGAGATATCTTCGTGTAATCCTTGCACCATTGCTTCAGCATACAGAGCT
The DNA here is from genome assembly GCF_027579735.1 of Bombina bombina. NCBI lineage: Eukaryota > Metazoa > Chordata > Amphibia > Anura > Bombinatoridae > Bombina > Bombina bombina. The sequence continues at coordinate 864,927,007 of NC_069504.1, forward strand.
GAAGAGGTCGCATGTGAAAACGAGCAAAGGGGATCGCGTCCGATGCAGCAGTCATAAGACCTAGAATTTCCATGCATAAGGCTACCGAAGGGAATGATTGTGACTGAAGGTTTCGACAAGCTGTAATCAACTTTAGACGTCTCTTGTCTGTTAAAGACAGAGTCATGGACACTGAATCCATCTGGAAACCCAGAAAGGTTACCCTTGTCTGAGGAATCAAAGAACTTTTTGGTAAATTGATCCTCCAACCATGATCTTGAAGAAACAACACAAGTCGATTCGTATGAGATTCTGCTAAATGTAAAGACTGAGCAAGTACCAAGATATCGTCCAAATAAGGAAATACCACAATACCCTGTTCTCTGATTACAGACAGCAGGGCACCGAGAACCTTTGTAAAAATTCTTGGAGCTGTAGCTAGGCCAAACGGCAGAGCCACAAATTGGTAATGCTTGTCCAGAAACGAGAATCTCAGGAACTGATAATGATCTGGATGAATCGGAATATGCAGATATGCATCCTGTAAATCTATCGTGGACATATAATTCCCTTGCTGAACAAAAGGTAAGATAGTCCTTACAGTTACCATCTTGAACGTTGGTATCCTTACATAACGATTCAATATTTTTAGATCCAGAACTGGTCTGAAAGAATTCTCCTTCTTTGGTACAATGAAGAGATTTGAATAAAACCCCATCCCCTGTTCCGGAACTGGAACTGGCATAATTACTCCAGTCAACTCTAGATCTGAAACACATTTCAGAAATGCTTGAGCTTTTACTGGATTTACTGGGACACGGGAAAGAAAAAATCTCTTTGCAGGAGGTCTCAACTTGAAACCAATTCTGTACCCTTCTGAAACAATGCTCTGAATCCAAAGATTGTGAACAGAATTGATCCAAATTTCCTTGAAAAAACGTAACCTGCCCCCTACCAGCTGAGCTGGAATGAGGGCCGCACCTTCATGTGGACTTAGAAGCAGGCTTTGCCTTTCTAGCTGGCTTGGATTTATTCCAGACTGGAGATGGTCTCCAAACTGAAACTGCTCCTGAGGATGAAGGATCAGGCTTTTGTTCTTTGTTGAAACGAAAGGAACGAAAACGATTATTAGCCCTGTTTTTACCTTTAGATTTTTTATCCTGTGGTAAAAAAGTTCCTTTCCCACCAGTAACAGTTGAAATAATGGAATCCAACTGAGAACCAAATAATTTGTTACCCTGGAAAGAAATGGAAAGTAAAGTTGATTTAGAAGCCATATCAGCATTCCAAGTTTTAAGCCATAAAGCTCTTCTAGCTAAAATAGCTAGAGACATAAACCTGACATCAACTCTGATAATATCAAAAATGGCATCACAGATAAAATTATTAGCATGCTGAAGAAGAATAATAATATCATGAGAATCACGATGTGTTACTTGTTGCGCTAAAGTTTCCAACCAAAAAGTTGAAGCTGCAGCAACATCAGCCAAAGATATAGCAGGTCTAAGAAGATTACCTGAACACAGATAAGCTTTTCTTAGAAAGGACTCAATTTTCCTATCTAGAGGATCCTTAAACGAAGTACCATCTGACGTAGGAATAGTAGTACGTTTAGCAAGGGTAGAAATAGCCCCATCAACTTTAGGGATCTTGTCCCAAAATTCTAATCTGTCAGACGGCACAGGATATAATTGCTTAAAACGTTTAGAAGGAGTAAATGAATTACCCAAATTATCCCATTCTTTGGAAATTACTGCAGAAATAGCATTAGGAACAGGAAAAACTTCTGGAATAACCACAGGAGCTTTAAATACCTTATCTAAACGTTTAGAATTAGTATCAAGAGGACCAGAATCCTCTATTTCTAAAGCAATTAGAACTTCTTTAAGTAAAGAACGAATAAATTCCATTTTAAATAAATATGAAGATTTATCAGCATCAACCTCAGAGACAGAATCCTCTGAACCAGAGGAGTCATCAGAATCAGAATGATGATGTTCATTTAAAAATTCATCTGTAGGGAGAGAAGTTTTAAAAGATTTTTTACGTTTACTAGAAGGAGAAATAACAGACATAGCCTTCTTTATGGATTCAGAAACAAAATCTCTTATATTATCAGGAACATTCTGCACCTTAGATGTTGAGGGAACTGCAACAGGCAATGGTACTTTACTAAAGGAAATATTATCTGCTTTAACAAGTTTGTCATGACAATCAATACAAACAACAGCTGGAGAAATAGCTACCAAAAGTTTACAGCAGATACACTTAGCTTTGGTAGATTCAGCACTTGACAGCGATTTTCCTGTAGTATCTTCTGGCTCAGATGCAACGTGAGACATCTTGCAATATGTAAGAGAAAAAACAACATATAAAGCAAAATTGATCAAATTCCTTAAATGACAGTTTCAGGAATGGGAAAGAATGCCAAAGAACAAGCTTCTATCAACCAGAAGCAATAAAAAATGAGACTTAAATAATGTGGAGACAAAAGTGACGCCCATATTTTTTCGCGCCAAATAAGACGCCCACATTATTTGGCGCCTAAATGCTTTTTGGCGCCAAAAATGACGCCACATCCGGAACGCCGACATTTTTGGCGCGAAATAACGTCAAAGAATGACGCAACTTCCGGCGACACGTATGACGCCGGAAACGGAAATAGAATTTTTGCGCCAAAAAAGTCCGCGCCAAGAATGACGCAATAAAATGAAGCATTTTCAGCCCCCGCGAGCCTAACAGCCCACAGGGAAAAAGTCAAATTTTAAGGTAAGAAAAAATGGTCAAATCAAAATGCATTATCCCAAATATGAAACTGACTGTCTGAAAATAAGGAAAGTTGAACATTCTGAGTCAAGGCAAATAAATGTTTGAATACATATATTTAGAACTTTATAAACAAAGTGCCCAACCATAGCTTGGAGTGTCACAGAAAATAAGACTTACTTACCCCAGGACACTCATCTACATATAGCAGATAGCCAAACCAGTACTGAAACGAGAATCAGCAGAGGTAATGGTATATATAAGAGTATATCGTCGATCTGAAAAGGGAGGTAAGAGATGAATCTCTACGACCGATAACAGAGAACCTATGAAATAGACCCCTTAGAAGGAGATCACTGCATTCAAATAGGCAATACTCTCCTCACATCCCTCTGACATTCACTGCACGCTGAGAGGAAAACCGGGCTCCAACTTGCTGCGGAGCGCATATCAACGTAGAATCTAGCACAAACTTACTTCACCACCTCCATCGGAGGCAAAGTTTGTAAAACTGAATTGTGGGTGTGGTGAGGGGTGTATTTATAGGCATTTTGAGGTTTGGGAAACTTTGCCCCTCCTGGTAGGAATGTATATCCCATACGTCACTAGCTCATGGACTCTTGCTAATTACATGAAAGAAAAGGTTGTCATAGCAACCTCTCCAAACAATATACACACCCACACAGCTCACCCAATAGACAGGCAAGACAACTCATGACATCAGAACAATAACAGTTCCCTTAGAAACCCATATAAACAAACCGTACCAATAGCAGTGCAAAACACAGAGTGCAACAGAGCAAAGAAATAGAAGAGCAGGGAAAACCTTAATCTGTTATAAAAGTGTCTGCACAGAGAGATAATGATATTAGCATGATGGATACTGACTCACTGCACATAGTAAAAATGGCACGTCCCACATCGTTCCTATACAAATAGGCAGACACCGTAATGTCACAATTACGATCCACGCGAACCACCGTTCGGCCATTAGAGCGGCAATTAAGGACCAAAAGAGCTACCAACCGGTAGCAATACATTTTCTAGAGGCTGGACATAATCCCACGGATCTTCGCTTTGTCCTCATTGACCATGTCCCACCTCTGAAAAGGGGTGGTGATAGGAATAGAATTCTCCTTCAAATTGAAGCAAAATGGACATAACGGTTAAACACCATACAACCACATGGACTAAATTCAATGCTCGATTGGCACTGTTTTCTTTAATGAGTTTGTCCAGCGATTCCATTCTCTTTAATGAGTGGTCCAGTGATCCTATTTTTTTGGGAGTCCATGAGCTATTTTTTTGGGAGTTCATGAGCTATTCTAGCCCGGTGTGTCTACATTTTAATACATAGATAGTGTATGAATGATATTTCCCACAATTGTGAAATATGGTGTACATTAAATTGTCATCTAGCTGGCAGTGTACATCTCCTATGGTTACTGGGCACTTTACTTATGTATTTATTTATCTTTGCTCTTTTCGCTATTTTTGCCTTTTATGCCATATATACTGGGTCCCCTCCTGTGGGTGCTACATGCACCACTTGTTGTTCTTTTTCTACTCAGCATACTTGTTTATTTTTACTGAGCATATTTGTTTATTTTTTATAATATTCTTTACATTTGCACATTCTGGTTACATTGTTTATTTAATTTTTACTGTTGGTAACATTTTGTGCATTATGTAGTGTCTCATTGAATACTGTATAGTGCAGACGTGTAGCCAGTGGATGCAACCTTGTAATGGTACTGTATGTGTTGCTGTCTGTGCATCCAATGTGCTTGTATGCCCCTATCTTTTCATACTTTAGCGATATGATTGACTACTGCATCCTGCCTGTATGACAATAACAGCGTGTTTCCTGACTGACAGCTGCTGTTTGGTTTACAGCTGGTCAGCGCAATGACGCAATAAGCTCCGCCCTCTATGACTCAAGTTGGTATTGTGGTCCTCGTCATGAACGCAGCTGCCCTGTTTTAAGGTACTCATTACACGCTTTATATAGTATATACAATGTATATGATTGTGTACATTTTCTGTAGGTGACCACTACATTGGCCCCCCCTTTGAAAGTAAATGCATGGATCGTAATTGTGACATTACGGTGTCTGCCTATTTGTATAGGAACGATGTGGGACGTGCCATTTTTACTATGTACAGTGAGTCAGTATCCATCATGCTAATATCATTATCTCTCTGTGACGACAATTTTATAACAGATTAAGGTTTTCCCTGCTCTTCTATTTCTTTGCTCTGTTGCACTCTGTGTTTTGCACTGCTATTAGTACGGTTTGTTTATATGGGATTCTAAGGGAACTGTTATTGTTCTGATGTCATGAGTTGTCTTGCCTGTCTATTGGGTGAGCTGTATTGGTGTGTATATTGTTTGGAGAGGTTGCTATGACAACCTTTTGGGGTTTTTTTTCACTCTGGGGGTGGGATTTGTGTTTTATTGGTTGTTGGTTTGTATAAAAGAATGCATTTCACCTGTATTCTCTCTCTGAGGAAGGGGATACGGTCCCCGAAACGTCACAAATAAAAATACATATTTAAAAGGACCAGTGAGTGCTGCCATTTGTTCATTGAGATATATATATATATATCATATATACACACACACACACATATATATATACATACACACACACAGATATATATATATACACACACACATATATACACATACATACATACATTACACACATACATACATATATATATATATATATACACACATACAAACACATAACTGTATTGATAAAGGGTGGGGTCGTGGAAATTTATCAGATAAGCATAAATTTTGTTTTCTTTCCTAAGATATGGAGAGTCCGCAACGTCATTCAATTTCTAGTGGGAACCAATACCCAAGCTAGAGGACACAGAATGAACAGGGAGGGAGAACAAGACAGGCAGACCTTAACAGAAGGCACCACCGCTTGAAGAAACTTTCTCCCAAAAGAGGCCTCAGCCGAAGCAAAAGTATCAAATTTGTAAAAAGTATGCAGAGAGGACAAAGTTGCAGCCTTGCAAATCTGTTCCACAGAAGCTTAATTTTTGAAAGCCCAAGAAGAGGAGACAGCCCTAGCGGAATGAGCTGTAATTCTCCCAGGAGGCTGCTGTCCAGCAGTCTTGTAAGCAAAGCAAATCATGCGTCTCAACCAGAGGGAAAGAGAAGTAGCCTTCTGACCCTTACGCTTTCCTGAGAAACAAACAAACAGTGCAGAAGAGCACGCACAACATCCAAGTTGTGCAACAGACATTCTTTATGAGAAGGAGGATCGGGACAGAGAGAAGGAACCACAATCTCCTGATTAATATTTCTATCTTTAACCACTTTAGGAAGAAACCCCAATTTAGTATGAAGAACCTCCTTACCCGCATGAAAGATAAGGTAAGGCGCATCACACTGCAAAGCCGAGAGTTCCGAAACTCTCAGAGAAGAAGAGATAGCAATAAGAAACAAAACCTTTGAAGATAACAACTTAATATCTATGGAATGCATTGGCTCAAACGGAGCCTGCTGCAGAACTTTAAGAACAAGATTAAGGCTCCAAGGAGGAGCAACACGTTTAAACACAGGCCTGATTCTAACCAGGGCCTGACAAAAAGATTGAACATCTGGCACATCCGCCAGACACTTGTGTAACAAAATAGATAACGCAGAAATCTGACCTTTCAGAGTACTGACTGACAACCCTTTCTCTAGACCATTCTAGGAATCCTGACCCTACTCCAAGAGTAGCCCTTAGATTCACACCAATAACGGTATTTACGCCATACCTTATGGTAAATTATATGAGTAATAGGCTTGCGAGCCTGTAGCATGGTCTCAATGACCGACTCAGAAAACCCACGCTTAGCCAGAACTAAGTGTTCAATCTCCAAGCAGTCAGCTTCAGAGAAAAGAGATTTGGATGGAGGAATGGACCTTGAGTTAGAAGGTCCTTCCTCAGAGGCAACCCCCAAGGTGGCAAAGATGACATCTTTACTAGGTCTGCATCCCAGATCCTGTGAGGCCATGCAGGAGCTATTAGAATTACAGACGCTCTCGCCTGTTTGATACGAGCAATGACTCGTGGAAGCAAACGGAGGAAACAGGTATGCTAGACTGAAATCCTAAGGAACCGCCAGAGCATCTATCAGGACGGTCTGTGGATCTTTTGACTTTGAGATGTACCTTGAAAATTTGGCATTCTGCGCCAACAGATCCAACTCCGGCACCCCCCCATTTGAGGGTTAACCTGGAGAACACCTCCGGATGGAGAGCCCACTCCCCGGAAAGAAAAATCTGTCTGCTCAGGAAATCAGTTTTCTAGAATGTGGATGGCAGATAGGCAACAATTGTGAGCTTCCACCCACAGAACAAACCAAGCCACCTCCTTCATGGCTCCAGAACTCTGAGTTCCTCCCTGGTGGTAGTAAGCCACTGAGGTGATGTTGTCCAACTGGAACCTGATAGACCGGTTTAAGGACAACTGAAGCCAAGCCATCAGACCATTGAAAATCACTCTCAACTCCTAGATGCTTATGGGGAGTGCAGACTCCTCCCGAGTCCATAGTCCCTGTGCCTTTAACGAGTCCCAGGCTGCTCCTCGGCCTAGTAGGCTGGCGTCCGTGGTCACAACGACCCACTACGGAAGAGAGTGATTGTCTATAAAGGCAAATCTCAGGAACTCAAATTGATCCCTGAAGGAAACATGAAGATACGAATCCTTCAGGTCTAAAAACTGCCCCCCTTGGCCCAATGTATGTATGTATGTATGTATTGGGAACTTGTAAAGCACGGCTAATCACCCATAAGGGTCTCAAGGCGTTGCTCATTTTATCGACCTCGGAAGGATGAAAGGCAGAGTGGACCTTGCCGGGGATCAAACCTGCAACCCTTGGGTTGCTACAGAGCTCAGCCACAGTGCCTTAGCATGCTGAGCTATCTGTCCGGCTCAAAGAAAGAATGGAACGAAAGATTTCCATTAAGAAGGATGGTACCCTAAACAATTAGTTGAGACATTTAAAGGGACAGTATACACCAGAATTGTTATTGTTTAAAAAGATAAATAATCCCTTTATTACCCATTCCCTAGTTTTGCATAGCCAACACAGTTGTATAAATACACTTTTTACCTCTGTGATTACCTTGCATCTAAGCCTCTGCAAACTGCCCCCTTATTTCAGTTCTTTTGACAGACATCCATTTTAGCCAATCGGAGCTGGCTCACTGGAACTCCACGTGCGTGAGCACAGTGTTATCTATATGACACACATGAACTAACACCCTCTAGTGGTGAAAACTGCCAAAATGCCCTGAGAGAAAAAGCGGCCTTCAAGGGCTTATAAATTAGCATATGAACCTCCTAGGTTTAGCTTTCAACTAAGAATACCAAGAGAACAAATCAAAATTGGTAATAAAGGTAAATTCAAAAAGTGTTTACAATTACATGCCCTATCTGAATCATGAAAGTTTATTTTGGATTAGACTGTCCCTTTAATGTCTAGAATGGGTCGACAAATTCCCTATACATTGGGAACCAAGGACAAAATTGAATAGAACCCCTGTTGTCTTGCAGGAACCAGAACTAAAGGTCCTGAACATAGTTCAAGAATGCCTCTACTACCTTATTTGGACTGCAGGTAAACATTCAATTATGTAACCCAGAGATACTATGTCCACAGCCCATCTAGGACATCTCATATCCAAAACTGAATGGGGTTTCAAGAAGAATTTCCTTTGAAGATACGAAAGGAACTAAAAAAATACTCCGATGCCCTTAAGGACTGTTTTTCTTGTCTAGTGGTAGAAAAGACCCTTTTCCCCCGTAACCAGGCCCAAACAAGGTCTTACCCTTTTAAAGAAGCGTCAAAACCATGGAATTAGAGGCAACATCAGCTAGCCAAGAGTTTAGCCACAACACCCTGTGGCTAAGACAGAAAAACCAGATATTTCGACTCCCAGACAAAAAAACTTGCATGGAAGCAACAGGAATAAAGGGATTGGCTAGTTTGAGAGCCCCAATCCTGGCTTGGATCTCCTCCAAAAGGAGTCTTCCAAATTGATTTAGACAAGGCATCTGAAAACCTTGATGAACATACATCTTTAACACATTAACCTCCAGCTTGTTTGTCCTTAAAAGAGCAGCTCTCCTCTATAGGTATCGTAGTTCACTTAGCCAATGTAGAAAAGCTTCTACATAGGCACAGTAGCGCCATAAATCTTTAATAGAGTCAACGACAGGAAACATTTTTAAAGACGGGAAACGGGGAGAAAAGTACCCCTGGCTTCTCCTATTCCTGTGAAATAATCTCTGTTGCAGTCCTGAACAGGAAACACTGCACAGAGAAGGAACATCATAGTATTAATTAAATTTACTAGATTTCTTAGGGTTGACAGCGAGTATCGGAGTCGCCCAAAGTAGCCAACACCTCCTTTAACAGTACACAAAGGTGTTCAAGCTTAAGTCTGAAGTGAACCTCTTTAGTATTAGATAAAGGAATTATACTGTCTAAATTTGAGATTTCACCCTCAGATGCTACTGACATATTCTCCTCATCAGTCTTATGAAGGAGGGCAATCTGTGTAGCAGAAGATGGGACAGAAACCTTACTATCTGAATCTCTAATTTTCCTCTTGCGTTTTCCCTTTAACATAGGAAAAGCAGATAATTCTGCAGATACTGCAGAAGATACCTGTGTAGCAAAATCTGCTGGCAAATAAACTCCTCCAGGAGACCGAGAGGAAATGCAGGGCACTATATGTGTAGCCAATAAGGCTTAGGACGTTGAGGAGAAAGCTGTGGTAATGCCTAACAGCATCATCCTGAGAGATATGAGGCACAGAAATAAAAAGAATATCTTTATTTATAAAAAAATCTTATTATTAACAAGAGGGACAGAATTGCCTAATAAAACAATTTTGGCGCCAGTACACGAAAAACATTAACACACAGGAACAGACCCCTGTTCCCATATCATGATAAAAATGCTTAAAGTATTAAGGTATAAACAGTTTGACATATTGGGACACAAAACTGAGATCAAACTTATATAGATAATTGTTTGTAAAGATAGAGACTTGCTCACTGAGTAAAATCATACCTTAAATAATAAAGATGATGATGATGCACTGTCTCTTTAAATAATAAAGATGATCGTTTTCTAGAAATAAGCAAAACTGTACTTCAGGCAAAGTCTTCTTCCAGGATGAAGAAGAAATAACTACATCCATAGACAAAAGATTCACAACACTGCACCGTTCTCAGACAGCTGAGGCAGTATCACAATATCGGCTCAGAAAAAGCTGAAAACGGCGCCGCTCTGATCTCAGCCAAGATCAGAAAAGAAATGAAGTGCGGAGCTAACAGCACGCTCCATTTTGACCACAGTTAAAAAAAAAAAATTGTAGGGAGATCCCAGCGTATAGCTGATTTCCCCTTAGAACACTTACGGAGACCTTGTAATTTGAGCTTGCTGCAGAACTAATGTCTAATTCAAGCCAATATATGCGATAGATAAGTAAAAACTCACCCAGTGAGTTCCAGACCTCCCACTCCCCAAACTAGGCACATACCACTGAACTACAGTGGAAATTAGCTCAGAAGAATAAACTACGTCCCTAGACACTCAAAAGGGGTAAATGAAAGTGCTAGAAAATTAAACACAACCTCTAGGGATGACTCCCACAATATAAGGGATCAAACCCCACAAGTCTCACACGTATAAGAAGTGCCTGCTACTGCAAAATTAAATCTTTCCCAAAGGATTATTATGTCCCAATAGGCACTGCATTAAAACTCTTCTTAGTGCCAGTCTCCCAACATAGAAGACAAAAGCACTTACCTGCAGTCTAGCCGTCCGGCAGGGGGACAGCTTACAAGGTGTGAGAGAACACATACTCCTCACAGAGACCTGTAGAAAAAAGAAAGAACAGAGTAAACCTACTCTGGCTTTCTATACTAGTGCAGCAATATGTTAGGAAAACGCAGCAAGGCACACCTTACAAGTTCCAAACTGCTTTAAAGCCATCACTACTCTACTGCAGAGATTGACGTGGACTAAAGCTATACTCAAAAATCTTGCATGTAGCGAAAGAAATCAAATTTTCTTCAAACACCAAAACTTCACATCCTCCATTGACAGAGGCAAAGAGAATGACTGGGGATTATGGGTAGGGGAGTGACACTTAACAGCTTTGCTGTGGTGCTCTTTGCCTCCTCGTGCTTGCCAGGAGTGATATTCCCACTACTAATTGAATGACGTTGTGGACTCTCCATATCTTAGGAATTTTTTTTATATATATATAGTTTTAGGATATTTGTTGTATGTAATTTTTTGACATTTGAAAAAGGTGCAGCAATGCACCGAAACGTCATGTCTTTTTAACTCAATTGAATAAATTAACTTTTAGCTAAAAGACCACTGAGTGCCTGTATTGTTGGATGGACTTGTATGTGTATATATATATATATATATATATATATATATATATATATATATATATAATTACACAATGACATATAAACATCATAAAAAACTAAGATAAAGTTTTCAATGGCTACTAATGCAAAGACAAAAGAAGTACAACACACATCTGTGAAACCAGAGAACTAAATTGTTACCAATTTAAGGACTAGATGACAGTACAGTGTTCTCCTCTGGCCCTTTTTAGTGGGTGTACCACCCGGCTGATTTTACTGACCACCCAGCTAAAACATAATTTATGCTTAAAGGGACAGTCAACACCAGAATATTTGTTGTTTAAAAAGAAAGATAATCCCTTTATTACCCATTCCCCAGTTTTGCATAACCAACACTGTTATAGAAATACACTTTATACCTCTGTGATTACCTTGTATCTATGCCTCTGCAAACTGCCTCCTTATTTCAGTTCTTTTGACAGACCTGCATTTTAGCCAATCAGTGCTTACTCCAGGGTAACTTTACATGCATGAGCTCAATATTATCTATATGAAACACATGAACTAAAGCCCTCTAGTGGTCAAAATGCATTCAGATTAGAGGCAGTCTTCAAGGTATAATAAATTAACATATGAAACTCCTAGGTTTAGCTTTCAACTAAGAATACCAAGAGACCAAAGCCAAATTGGTGATAAAAGTAAATTGGAAAGTTGTTTAAAATTACATTTCTTATTTAAAATCATGAAAGATTTTTTTTGAACTTGACTGTCCCTTTAACTGATAAATTAATTATTTTCATGGTGGAGTCCACAATCCATTACTACAGGGGAATTACTATCCCCTACCACTAGGAGTTAAAGATTCCCAAACCCCAAGAGCTCTATAAAACTCCTTCCAGTTCACTCATAACTCAGTCTAATGTATAGCGGCGCAAAAGAGGTAAGAAAAGAAATAAGAGCAAATGAATAGGAGCAAATGAAAACAAAATGTGCACAGAAAAAAAAAAAAAAAAAAAGGAAATGAATTTATCAGGTAAGCATAAATTAGGTTCTCTTTCATACAGGTGTTGAGAGTCCATGATCCATTATTCCTGGGAACCAATACCCAAGCTGTGGAGTCCATAAAAAGGGCGAAATAAAAATAAAATATTTTACTGAAAAGACTAAATCCACACCCACAATAGAACTGAAAAAGAGCTAAATATTTTAAGATTTTTTGCTTTTTTTTTAAATGAAATAAAAATTAAGCAAAAAAAATAAAAAATCAACCTAAGACGACTGCCTGAAGGACTTCTCTACCAAAGGCTGCCTCAGAAGAAGCAAAAAACATCAAAGTGGTAGAATTTTGTAAAAGTATGTAAAAAAGACCAAGTAGCTGCCTTGCAAATTTGGACAACAGAAGCTTCATTCTTAAAATCCCAAGAAGTGGTAGCTGATCTAGCAAAATGAGCTGTAATCCTTTTGGGGGAGGCTGACCTGACTCCAAGTAACCTTTGTGGATCAAAAGTTACAACCAAGAGTCCAAAGAAAGAGCAGAAGCTTTCTGCCCTTGCCTAGAAAAAGAAAAGTGGATAGACTAAACGTTATCTGAAACCTTTAGTGTCAACATTCAATTTTAACACTCTAACAACATCCAAATTATGAAGGGATCTCTCTGAAGAATTTTTAGTATTGGTTTACAAAGAAGGAACAACAATTTTGCAACTTATATTGTCTGCAGGCAAAACCTTAGGTAAAAAAAAGTCAAAATTGGTCCTTAAAACTGCCTTATCGTGATGAAAAATAAGATAAGGGGAAATCACAAGAAACAGCAAATAACAAACTCTTCTAGCAGATGAAATCTCTAAAAGAAACATCTACCTTACGCATAGGTTGAAAATGCGGAGCCTGCAGAATCCTCAAAACCAAATTAAGATTCCAAGGAGGAGAAATTGGTTTAATGAGAGATTTTATTCTAGTCAAAGCCTGAACAAAAACCATAAATGTCAGGAAGATTAGAATTCTTCTTGTGGAAGAGAACTGGAAGAGCAGAATTCTGACCTTTCAAAGAACTAGCGGATGAAACGTTATCCAAACAATCCTGTAAAAATAGCAAAATCGTAGGAATTCTAAAAGAATGCCAAAACAACCATGATCTGTACACCAAGAAAAAAAAGCCTTTCAGACCTTATGATAAATTATCCTGGTCACAGGCTTACGAGCCTGTATCAGTCTCTCAATAACAGTTCTCAGGCAGAGAGGGTTTTCTGATTCTATCTGTTCAAGACCCATGCCACCAAGCTGAGAAATTTGGGGTCCGGATGGGAAAACTGACTTTGTGAAAGAAGGTCTAGACACAGAGGAAGTGGCCAAGGAGGGTAAATAGACATCAGAACCAGATCCACATACCAAATTCTGCAAGACCAAGCTAGAAAAATCAGAATCACTAATGCTCTTTCTGGCTTGATTTTGGCAATCCCCCTGGTAAAAAGAACCAGAGGTGGAAAAACACAGGCTACCTGAAAAGACCACTGAATTGCCAGAGCATCCACAAATACTGCTTGAGAATGGAACCACTCTTCTGGATGTAAAGGCTGATGACTGAGAAAATCTGCTTCACAGTTGTCCACTCCTGGAATATGAACAGCAGAAATCAGACCGCAATTTACTTCTGCCCAGGAAACAATTTGAGTTACTTCCCTCATGGCTAAGGAGCTGTGAGTTCCCCCCTCATGATTGACATAAGGTACTGCTGTAACATTGTCCGATTAAAAAAAAAAAGATAAGATTCCTTTTTCAACAGAGACCAACTGTGAAGAGTCCTGAGATCAAACTCCTTTTGGCTTCTGAGACATCAAGACTGCACGATTACAGACCAAGGATGACCACCAAGAGAAGCACCCTGCATAATCAGCTGATGATTTAGCCACCAAGAGAGGGATGTATTTTGGTGTCTCAAAGGATTAATTTGGATTTCAAGACGAGTATGATCCCTGCACCACTGCTGAAGCATACAAAGATGACTTCATACGGAAACAAGCAAAATGAATAGCATCCAAAACTGCAATCATGAGACCCAACACTCTATGCAAAGAGCAACCGAAGGAAAAGAAAGTGACTAAAGATTCTGGAAAGCGAACACAAGCTTTAACCACCTCTGGTCCGTCCAAGAAAGTCTCATGGAGACAATCTATTTGAACCCCCCAGAAAAGTAACTTTTGTCTGAGGAATTTACTTTCCAACCATGTTGTTGAAGGAACAACAACAGTCTGTTGATCTTCGATTGTGCTAAATGAAAAGATGGAGCTTAAACCAAGATATTGTACAGGTAAGGAAACGCTGCAATACCCCGAGATCTGATTTAATACAAAAGGGTACCTAAAACCTTTGTTAATATTCTGGGGGCTGTAGCCAGACCACACGGTAAAGCAACAAACTGAAAATGATAGTCCAGAAAAGAAAACCTTAGAAACTGATAACGTTCCTTGTGAATTGGAACATGAAGGGAAGCATCCTTTAAATCTATTATGGACATATACTGACCATGCTGAACAAAAGGCAGAATAGTCCAAATAGTTTACATTTTGAAAGAATGAATTCTGACAAACCTGTTCAGAGCCTTTAGATCTCAAACTGGTTTAAAAGTTCCCTCCTTTCTTGGAACAATGAAGAGGTTGGAATAAAACCCCTTTCCCTGTTCCAGAAGAGGAACAGGAACAATCTCTCCCATAGCGTCTAGATCTGAAACGGACAGAAAAAAAGGCCAGAGACTAAATGGGAACATTTGACAGAAAAAAAATCTTCCCTTGGGAGGCTTTGTTCTGAAACCTATTTGATATCCCTGGGAGACTATGTTTAGAACAGACTGAAACCAAGCTTCCAGAAAAGGCGTTAGCTGCCCCATACCAGAGAATCTGGATTGGGGGCCGCACTTTCATGCAGACTTGTATGGGGGGGGGGGTAGATTTCTAGGACTGCTTAGACTTGTTTCAGCTAGAACTAGGCTTCCAGACAGAACCAGATGAAACTTGCTTATGAGTGGAGGAATCAGATTTCTGTGCCCTACCTTTACCTTTGGACTACTTGTCCCGAGGAAGGAAAGCTCCTTTACCACCATTTACAGTAGAAAAAAAGGAATCCAAACCAGAACCAAATAAAATCTAGATAAAAGCCTAGATTTAGAAACCATGTCAGCAGACCAATATTTTTTAACCACAACAGCCTTCTAGAAAGTACTGCTAAACACTGTTTTAGCATTAATTTTAATCATGCCAAAATAGCATCACAAATGAAAGCATTAGCACATTTAGGCAATTCTTTTATGGTTTAAATAATCTTCACTAGCAGAATCGTCAGAAAACTGCCCAGAAAGAGTATTCAACCGAAAAGAAGTAGCATCAGCAGCTACATCAGCAAAATAAACTGCTGGTCTGAAAAGCTAACGTGATTCAAGAGAAGCCCTCCTATGGAAGGATTCTAACCTCCTAAGAAGAACTATGTTCCGAAGGAATAGTAGTACATTTAGCCAGGGTAGAAATGGTCCCATCTACTTTGAGAATAGTTTTACAAAGCTCAAATTTAGTAATCGGTAAATAATACATTTTCATAAACCTTACAAAAGGATTAAAAGGGAATACCTGGCTTAGCCCAAACTCTGGAAATAATTTCAGAAACTACATCAGGGACAGAAAATACATCAGGGGATTTAGCCATAGGTTTAAAAAAAAGTATCTAAACGATTAACAGACTACATCTACTTTAGGATCTTTAACCTCTAAAGTAAGCAAAACCTCTTGTAAAAGAAAACAAATATGCTCAATTTTAAATGAATAAAAGGATGATTTCATTTCATAAGAGGAAGACCCTTGATTATCAGAAAAAAAAACTCCCTCTGAGGACAAAGAGACTTCATAACTAGGAACATGAACCACAGCAGCCTTAGAGATAGCAGAAGGTAAATTCTGAACTGACCTTTTACATTTACTTGGAGGAGGCATGGTTGCCAACATTTCATACACTGTTGAACAAATAAAATCCTTAAATCCAGGAGTGAAACCAGTAGGAATCTCCTGTAAAGCACAAACTAAAGGAGCAATAATAACTTTTCAAGCAAGAGCAGTACTAGATTGGTCAGAATGCATTAATATATTCATTAATATATTAATACATTTATTGCATAAATTTGCTGGAGAAAATGTTAGCTTGTTTACAATACAAACATTTAACAAAAGTGTTCAGATGACCCAGCTTTAAAGGTAAATTTAGGGATGACTCACAAGGCTTCATAACTGCAGATAAACTAAAACTAACGTTAAATGCAGAAAAAAAAAAAACATAGTTGGTTGGTAATACTCCTATAAAAAGAGCTCTTTAAGAAAGAAAAATATGCGCTATCGAAAAGCCAAGGGAGTTAAACATATGAACGTGAATTATTTTTTTATTATAAAAACAAGTTATTTTAAAGGGAAAATAATTCTCTCTCTCTCTCTATATATATATATATATATATATAAAAAATAATATATGTGATAATTACCTATAAAAAAAAAAAATAGTACTTATCAATAGACACCCTACTACTGGAGGAAACCAGTAGAAAGCCAAAACCAGTGCTGAAACATAAAAGCAGAGGAACTAGAATAGGATTATAAACGATGAACCAACAGGCAGAGGACAAGTCCCTGCGACACCTATGGAATAGCTTGTGACTAAATACCAAAAGGTGAAATAAATGCCACAACCAATACTCCAAATGCATCCCTCCAACAAGCAACTGTACTCTGAGGGGTAAAGGCCTCAACTTGATCTGAAGGGTTAGAATCTGATATACAAGACTGAGGTATGAGTGAGGTGGGAGAAGTTTTATAGAGCTCTTGGGGTTTGGGATTTTACACCTCCTCCTAGTGGTAAGGAAGAGTAATTCCCAGGAGTAATGGATTGTGGACTCTCAGTACCTGTATGAAAGAAATGTATGCTAAATTATGCATATATTTTGTGCTTTGTATAGCAGTAAATGTTATAAGTTTAGAAAGTATTACACTGCCATCACCCGGCTATTTTATAATGACACCCGGCTGGCATTATTTTATTTTCTGTGGAGAACACTGCATTCTTGTTATAAAATGGATGCTTCAAACACATTAATGTGCATAGTCATTACTACTACCTGGTTTAAGCGTGTGATCAAAAAATACACCAATATCTTCCTAATAGGGAAACTTTATGAACAACTAGCAATCTTTTAGTCCATAAAATTAATCCTAACACTATTACATATAAATATGTAGTAACAGAAATTAAATTAAAAAAACATAATTTATCTAAGAACTTACCTAATACATTTATTTCATATTGGCAAGAGTCCATGAGCTAGCGACGTATGGGATATACAATCCTACCAGGAGGGGCAAAGTTTCCCAAACCTCAAAATGCCTATAAATACACCCCTCACCACACCCACAATTCAGTTTAACAAATAGCCAAGAAGTGGGGTGATAAAGAAAGGAGTAAAAAGCAGCAACAAAGGAATTTGGAAATAATTGTGCTTTATACAAAAAAATCATAATCACCATAAAAAGGATGGGCCTCGTGGACTCTTGCCAATATGAAAGTAATGCATTTATCAGGTAAGTTCTTACATAAATGATGTTTTTTTTTTAATGTAATTGGCAAGAGTCCATGAGCTAGTGACGTATGGGATAGCAATACCCAAGATGTGGAACTCCACGCAAGAGTCACTAGAGAGGGAGGGATAAAATAAAAACAGCCATTTTTCGCTGCAAATAATTAATCCACAACCCAAAAAATAAGTTAATTCTCATGAAATGAAAAAGAAAAAAACTTAAAACATAAGCAGAAGAATCAAACTGAAACAGCTGACAGCAGAACTTTTCTACCAAAAACTGCTTCCGAAGAAGCAAATACATCAAAATGGTAGAATTTAGTAAATGTATGCAAAGAAGACCAGGTTGCTGCTTTGCAAATCTGATCAACTGAAGCTTCATTCTTAAAAGTCCACAAAGTGGAGACTAGAATGTAGAATCTAGTAGAATGAGCTGTAATTCTCTGAGGCGGGGCTTGACCCGACTCCAAATAAGCTTGATGAATCAAAAGCTTTAACCACGATGCCAAGGAAATGGCAGAAGCCTTCTGACCTTTCCTAGAACCAGAAAAGATAACAAATAGACTAGAAGTCTTCCTGAAATCTTAAGTAGCTTCAACGGTTAGGGCACAAGGAAGGGACAACAATTTCTCTATTAATGTTGTTAGAATTCACAACCTTAGGTAAGAATTTAAATGAAGTCCGCAAAACCGCCTTATCCTGATGAAAAATCAGAAAAGGAGATTCACAAGAAAGAGCAGAAAATTCAGAAACTCTTCTAGCAGAAGAGATGGCCAAAAGGAACAACACTTTCCAAGAAAGTAGTTTAATGTCCAAAGAATACATAGGCTCAAATGGAGGAACCTGTAAAGCCTTCAAAACCAAATTAAGACTCCAAGGAGGAGAGATTGATTTAATGACAAACTTGATACAAACCAAAGCCTGTACAAAACAGTGAATATCAGGAAGCTTAGCAATCTTTCTATGAAATAAGACAGAAAGAGCAGAGATTTGTCCCTTCAAGGAACTTGCAGACAAACCCTTATCCAAACCATCCTGAATAAACTAAAATTCTAGGAATTCTGAAAGAATGCCAAGAGAATTTATGAGAAGAACACCATGAAATATAAGTCTTCCAAACTCGATAATAAATCTTTCTAGAAACAGATTTACGAGCCTGTAACATAGTATTAATCACTGAGTCAGAGAAACCTCTATGACTAAGCACTAGGCGTTCAATTTTCATACCTTCAAATTTAATGATTTGAGATCCTGATGGTAAAAATGGACCTTGAGACAGAAGGTCTGGCCTTAATGGAAGAGGCCAAGGTTGGCAACTGGATATCCGAACAAGATCTGCATACCAAAACCTGTGAGGCCATGCTGGAGCTACCAGCAATACAAACGACTGTTCCATGATGATTTTGGAGATCACTCTTAAAAGAAGAACTAGAGACGGGAAGATATAACCAGGTTGGTAACACCAAGGAAGTGTCAGCGCATCCACTGCTTCCGCCTGAAGATCCCTTTACAGGTACCTGGGAAGTTTCAAGTTTAGATGAGAAGTCATCAGATCTATTTCTGGAAGACCCCACATCTGAACAATCTGAGAAAACACATCTGGATGGAGGGACCACTCCCCTGGATGTAAGGTCTGACGGCTGAGATAATCCGCTTCCCAATTGTCTACACCTGGGATATGTACCGCAGAAATTAGACAAGAGCTGGATTCCGCCCAAGAAAGTATTTGAGGTACTTCTTTCATAGCTAGGGGACGGAGTCCCACCCTGATGATAGACATATGCCACAGCTGTGATTTTGTCTGTCTGAAAGCAAATGAACGTTTCTCTCTTCAACAGAGGACAAAACTGAAGAGCCTGAAAATTGCACGGAGTTCCAAAATATTGATTGGTAATCTCGCCTCTTGAGATTTCCAAACCCCTTGTGTTGTCAGAGATCCCCAAACAGCTCCCCAAACTGAAAGACTTGCATCTGTTGTGATCACAACAGAACCAGAGATTCCCCTAGAACTATACAATAGTGATCTAACCACCAAGTAAGAGATAGACTAACATTGGGATTTAAGGATATTAATTGTGATATCCTTGTATAATCCCTGCACCATTCATTCAGCATAGAAAGCTGGAGAGGTCTCATATGAAAACGAGCAAAGGGGATCACGTCCGATGCTGCAGTCATGAGACCTAAAACTTCCATGCACATAGCTACTGAATGGAATGATTGAGACTGAAGGTACCGACAAGCTAAAACCAATTTTATTTGTCTCTTGTCTGTTAGAGGCAGAGTCATGGACACTGAATCTATCTGGAAACCTAAAAAGGTGACCCTTGTCTGAGGAATCAAGGAACTTTTTAGTAAATTGATCCTCCAACCATGTCTTTGAAGAAACAACATTAGTTGATTTGTGTGATATTCTGCAGAATGTAAAGACTGAGCTAGTACTAAGATACTGTCCAAATAAGGAAAAACCGCAATACCCCATTCTCTGATTACAGAGAGTAGGGCACCCAGAACCTTTGAAAAGATTCTTGGAGCTGTCGCTAGGTCAAAAGGAAGAACGACAAATTGGTAATGCTTGTCTAGAAAAGAGAATCTCAGAAACTGACAATGATCTGGATGAATCAGAATATGAAGATATGCATCCTGTAAGTCTATTGTGGACATATAATGCCCTTGCTGAACAAAAGGCAGAATAGTCCTTATAGTCACCATTTTGAAAGTTGGTACTCTTACATAACGATTCAAAATTTTCAGATCCAGAACTGGTCGGAATGAATTTTCTTTCTTTGGGACGATGAATAGATTTGAATAAAACCCCAGACCCTGTTCCTGAAACGGAACTGGCATGATTACCCCTGATAACTCCAGGTCTGAAACACACTTCAGGAAAGCCTGAGCCTTTACTGGGTTTGCTGGAATTCGTGACAGAAAAAAAATCTTCTCACAGGCGGTCTTACTCTGAATCCTATTCTGTACCCCTGAGAGACAATGCTCTGAATCCATAGATTTTGAACCGAATTTGTCCAAACATCTTTGCAAAATCTTAATTTGCCCCCTACCAGCTGAGCTGGAATGAGGGCTGCACCTTCATGCGGACTTGGGGGCTGGCTTTGATCTCTTAAATGGCTTGGATTTATTCCAATTTGAGGAAGGCTTCCAATTGGAAACAGATTCCTTGGGGGAAGGATTAGGTTTCTATTCCTTATTTTGTCGCAAGGAAGAAAACGGTTAGAAGCTTTAGATTTACCCTTAGGCCTTTTATCCTGAGGCAAAAAAACTCCCTTCCCCCCAGTGACAGTTGAAATTATTGAATCCAACTAAGAACCAAATAACTTATTACCTTGGAAAGAAAGAGATAGCAATCTGGACTTAGAAGTCATGTCAGCATTCCAAGATTTAAGCCACAAAGCTCTTCTAGCTAAAATAGCTAAAGACATAGATTTAACATCAATTTTGATATAAAAAATGGCATCACAAATAAAATTATTAGCATGTTGAATCAAGTTAACATTGCTTGACAATTCAGGATCCAATTCTTGTTGCGCTAAAGTCTCCAACCAAAAAGTTGAAGCAGCTGCAACATCAGCCAAAGAAATTGCAGGCCTGAGAAGATGACCTAAATATAAATAGGCCTTCCTTAGATAAGATTCAAGTTTCCTATCTAAAGGATCTTTAAAAGAAGTACTATCTTCCATAGGAATAGTAGTACGTTTAGCAAGAGTAGAGATAGCCCCATCAACTTTGAGGATCTTTTCCTAAAACTCCAATGTAACTGCTGGCAAAGAATACAATATTTTAAACCTTGAAGAAGGAATAAAAGTACCACCAGGCCTATTCCATTCCTTAGAAATCTTATCAGAAATAGCATCAGGAACTGGAAAAACCTCTGGAGTAACCACAGGAGGTTTATAAACAGAATTTAAACATTTACTAGTTTTAATATCAAGAGGACTAGCTTCCTCCATATCCAATGTAATCAACACTTCTTTTAACAAAGAACGAATGTACTCCATTATAAATAAGAAGATTTGTCAGGGGGGCGGAGCCTGTTCTCATTGCGGAAAGACGCGTCTCTGTGAAGCTCTTGCAACTTGAAAGCTATTTTGTGAATTTTATACAGCAAACCTACACTATTTTACATGTATGTTGAGTTCTGTTTAAATGAGATCCTACAGGTGAACAGAGTGGATGTTCCGACTGGGCCTTTTCCTATGCTCTTTGAGACAGCTATGTGACATCTATCTCCACGGGCCTAGAAGCCATTATTCAGCCTGCTGCGCCCAAGCAGCGTGAAGATATTAAGACACAGGACCCATGTGAGGCGTGTGGCATAGGTCTGGGGCTGCCGCAAATTTATCCCCCCCCCCAAACTCTGGGGTTAAGAAATCCTGAAATGGGATAATTCTCCTACACAGCTTTCAGACGTATCTGCTATACCGTAATCCATCAGCTTACTGATTATGGAGGAACTCTGTCATGCCATTCTGGCTTTATTTGAGGACTTTGAACGCAGACTCTGCAAGACAATGGCGGACTTAACCTTGCCATCACAGCTTGGAGATACACAGGCGGTTAGACCGCCATTGGGATGCGCTAATAGTGAAGCAGTCATAAGAATTAGCAACAACATGTGGCGACCGACATCTCAGCTACCTACTTACCAGGCGCAAGATTCACTTGTGTCGGTGCTTCAAGAACCCTGCATGCAGTCAATGATTGCTCCTGCCCCCGCTCCGGGGACTGCGGCTGACCCCTGGAGACGGGACGTGAGTCATTTACATGCTGCACAAGATCGTGCGGAGGGAGCACTGCAGACATTAGACACGCATTTACATAACTACTGTGACATAAGAAACACCGCACACAAGCAGCCTGGTACTCTCTATAGCTTGCCAGACGGACCACTACAAGAGGAGAGTGGGACCCTCAGTGTTGAATTGCCGCTACAATTTCACAGGTCCTATCGAAGATTATCCATGCGGCAAGTCTTTATTCAAAGAGGCAAATATGTGTCGTTACTTTTTCAGCCGGCCACCTTTTTTGTAAATGCTGTAGTATATACTATTGTCAAGAGAGGTGTGGGATAGGTGCTGGGTATATCACCTTGCTCACTGCACGGACGCCCCCCGGATCATGGGAACTGGTAGATCATTTTAATCTACTTGTAATTTCAGAGAGCTCTTGACCGGATGGCTTGTATTCAGTGACATTACATTTCTAACATGTTTGGCTTACAGGATAGATATGGTTGAACATCTATGTACTGCAAATTATACTGTGTGGCCTCTACTGATAATTCAATCTGGGCATATGTTATTTTAGGCTGCTTGTTATTAAGCTGTTTATTATGTGTGATATTCTTCTACTGTATTGCAATATAATCCCATTGCTGACTGCAGATGTTTACCTATTTTGTTTTCAACCCATTATTGCATACGACTTTAGTCACTAGGTACTCCCTAACTTTATTTCTTGAGTCACACCCACTTTATGATCCTAATGTCCCTTAATGTTGGATAGAGGCTTTAGGCTCCCTTATAGTATTTTATTTACAAGGTATGCTAAGTGTATTCCTTTGCCCTGAGCACCTTTCCTAGATGATAAGAGGATATTCCATAGAACATATATAACATGCTCAGGGATACTTACTCTAGAAATTTTACCGGTTTTCATGCACATGAGAGATGATCATTTTATTCCAGCTCTACCTCTCTAAGTATTGATATAAAGACTTCATTATTCATTATTATAATTAGATATGGTCCTTTTTACAATAGGAGGTGCAAGGTTGCAATAAACTACTTTAGTGAATGTCACAATACTGGGTTATCTTACGCTATGTATTAGCAAAATATAATTATACTCCACCATTTTAAATTAGAGTTAAGCATAGAGGGGCCTAGTTATCAAGCCGTCAACCTCAAATACGCTGGAATTCCGCAGCGTATTTGTGGCGCGGCTGATTCGCCTTAGTTATCAAAGGCTCGAGACCGGCAAAAGTAGAATTTTGTGACGTAAACTTCGATCCGCCGGACTCAGTCCGACACAGATCGATTCTTACGTCACTCCAGATGTTCCGCACACAAGTGCGGCACATTCTCACTACTTTTGCTAGTTATCAAAAAACTAGCAGGTACGCTCGGCACTTTTACGGCCCAGCGTACCTGGTTTTCAAAGCGCCAGCCTGGAGGCGGCGGATCCCATAGGAATCAATGGGAGTCTGACCATAGCGAAAGTACAAGTTCGCTGCTGACAGACATCCCATTGATTCCTATGGGAGCTGTCTACACCTAACACCCTAACATGTACCCCGAGTCTAAACACCGCTAATCTGACCCCCCCTACACCGCCGCAACTAAATAAAGTTATTACCCCCTAAACCGCCGCTCCCGGAGCCCACCGCAACTATAATAAATGTATTAACCCCTAAACCGCCGCTCCCTGAACCCGCCGCAACCTATATTAAATGTATTAACCCCTATCCTGCCCCCCCTACACCGTCGCCACCTATAATAAATTTATTAACCCCTATCCTGCCCCCCACTACGCCGCCGCCACTGTAATAAAATTATTAACCCCTAAACCTAAGTCTAACCCTAACCCTAACGCCCCCCTAACTTAAATAATTAATTAAATAAATCTAAATAAATTAACTCTTATTAACTAAATGAATCCTATTTAAAACTAAATACTTACCTTTAAAATAAACCCTAATATAGCTACAATATAATTAATAATTATATTATAGCTATCTTAGGATTTATATTTATTTTACAGGTAACTTTGTATTTATTTTAGCTAGTTAGAATAGTTATTAAATAGTTATTAACTATTTAATAACTACCTAGCTAAAAGAAATACAAAATTACCTGTAAAATAAATCCTAACCTAAGTTACAATTAAACCTAATACTACACTA
Source organism: Bombina bombina (assembly GCF_027579735.1). Lineage (NCBI taxonomy): Eukaryota > Metazoa > Chordata > Amphibia > Anura > Bombinatoridae > Bombina > Bombina bombina. The sequence continues at coordinate 864,951,686 of NC_069504.1, forward strand.
TCATTAAATTAACTAAATAAACTACCTACAAATAACTACAATTAAATACAATAACATAAACTAACTAAAGTACAAAAAATAAAAAAAGCTAAGTTACAAAAAATAAAAAATTAAGTTACAAACACGTTAAAAATATTACAACAATTTTAAGCTACTTACACCTAATCTAAGCCCCCTAATAAAATAACAAACCCCCCAAAATAAGAAAAATCCCTACCCTATTCTAAATTAAATAAATTTCAAAGCTCTTTTACCTTACCAGCCCTTAAAAGGGCCATTTGTGGGGGCATGCCCCAAAAAGTTCAGCTCTTTTGCCTGTAAAAGAAAAATACAACCCCCCCCAACATTAAAACCCACCACCCACATACCCCTAATCTAACCCAAACCCCCCTTACAAAAACCTAACACTAATCCCCTGAAGATCATCCTACCTTGAGTCGTCTTCACTCAGCCGAGCCACCGATGGAACTGAAGAGGACATCCGGAGCGGAAGAAGTTAATCCTCCAAGCGGCGCTGAAGAAATCTTCCATCCGATGAAGTCATCATCCAGGCGGCGCTGAAGAAGTCTTTGATCCGGCCAATGTCATCTTCCAAGAGGCGCTGAAGATGTCTTCTATCCGGGTGAAGTCATCTTCCAAGCCAGGTCTTGAATCTTCCTTCCGCCGACGCGGAACCACCTTCTTCACCGACGGACTACGACGAATGACGGCTCCTTTAAGGGACGTCATCCAAGATGGCGTCCCCTCAATTCCGATTGGCTGATAGGATTCTATCAGCCAATCGGAATTAAGGTAGGAAAATCTGATTGGCTGATGGAATCAGCCAATCAGATTCAAGTTCAATCCGATTGGCTGATCCAATCAGCCAATCAGATTGAGCTCGCATTCTATTGGCTGATCGGAACAGCCAATAGAATGCGAGCTCAATCTGATTGGCTGATTCCATCAGCCAATCAGATTTTTCCTACCTTAATTCCGATTGGCTGATAGAATCCTATCAGCCAATCGGAATTGAGGGGACGCCATCTTGGATGACGTCCCTTAAAGGAGCCGTCATTCGTCGTAGTCCGTCGGTGAAGAAGGTGGTTCCGCGTCGGCGGAAGGAAGATTCAAGACCCGGCTTGGAAGATGACTTCACCCGGATAGAAGACATCTTCAGCGCCTCTTGGAAGATGACATCGGCCGGATCAAAGACTTCTTCAGCGCCGCCTGGATGATGACTTCATCGGATGGAAGATTTCTTCAGCGCCGCTTGGAGGATTAACTTCTTCCGCTCCGGATGTCCTCTTCAGTTCCATCGGTGGCTCGGCTGAGTGAAGACAAGGTAGGATGATCTTCAGGGGATTAGTGTTAGGTTTTTGTAAGGGGGGTTTGGGTTAGATTGGGGGTATGTGGGTGGTGGGTTTTAATGTTGGGGGGGGTTGTATTTTTCTTTTACAGGCAAAAGAGCTGAACTTTTTGGGGCATGCCCCCACAAATGGCCCTTTTAAGGGCTGGTAAGGTAAAAGAGCTTTGAAATTTATTTAATTTAGAATAGGGTAGGGATTTTTCTTATTTTGGGGGGTTTGTTATTTTATTAGGGGGCTTAGATTAGGTGTAAGTAGCTTAAAATTGTTGTAATATTTTTAACGTGTTTGTAACTTAATTTTTTATTTTTTGTAACAGCTTTTTTTATTTTTTGTACTTTAGTTAGTTTATGTAATTGTATTTAATTGTAGTTATTTGTAGGTAGTTTATTTAGTTAATTTAATGATAGTGTAGTATTAGGTTTAATTGTAACTTAGGTTAGGATTTATTTTACAGGTAATTTTGTATTTCTTTTAGCTAGGTAGTTATTAAATAGTTAATAACTATTTAATAACTATTCTAACTAGCTAAAATAAATACAAAGTTACCTGTAAAATAAATATAAATCCTAAGATAGCTATAATATAATTATTAATTATATTGTAGCTATCTTAGGGTTTATTTTACAGGTAAGTATTTAGTTTTAAATAGTAATAATTTATTAAAGTATAGTGTAGTGTTAGGTGTAATTGTAACTTAGGCTAGGATTTATTTCACAGGTACATTTCTCTTTATTTTAGCTAGGTAAGCTATTAAATAGTTAATAACTATTTAATAGTTATTGTACATGGTTAAAATAAATTGAAAGTTACCTGTAAAATAAATATAAATCCTAAGATAGCTAGAATATAATTCTTATTTATATTGTAGCTATATTAGGGTTTATTTTAAAGGTAAGTATTTAGTTTTAAATAGGATTCATTTAGTTAATAAGAGTTAATTTATTTAGATTTATTTAATTAATATTTAAGTTAGGGGGGCGTTAGGGTTAGACTTAGGTTTAGGGGTTAATAATTTTATTACAGTGGCGGCGGCGTAGTGGGGGGCAGGATAGGGGTTAATAAATTTATTATAGGTGGCGACGGTGTAGGGGGGGCAGGATAGGGGTTAATATGTTTAATATAGGTTGCGGCGGGTTCATGGAGCGGCGGTTTAGGGGTTAAACTATTTATTTAGTTGCGGAGAGGTGCGGGATCAGCAGGATAGGGGTTAATAATTTTATAATAGAGGGCGACGGTGTAGGGGGGGCAGGATAGGGGTTACTAGGTATACTGTAGGTGGCAGCGGTGTCCGGGAGCGGCGGTTTAGGGGTTAATACATTTATAAGAGTTGCGGCAGGGTCTAGGAGCGGCGGTTTAGGGGTTAATACATTTATAAGAGTTGCGGCGGGGTCTAGGAGCGGCGGTTTAGGGGTTAGTAACTTTATTTAGTTGCGGGGGGCTCCGGGGGCGCCGGTATAGGGGGTAGAACAGTGCAGTTTAGTGTGAGTGCTTAGTGACAGGCTAGCAATAAAGCTGGGAAAAAGCCGAAGGGCAGCGAGATCGGATGAGTGATAACTGTCACAGTCCGCTGCTCATCGCCCCGCGGCTTTTTGACAGCTTTATTTGATAACTTAGGCGAACGTATTCAAGGTCCGCGGTGGCGAAGGTAGGCGAGCTTAGGCGGATGTATTGGGCCGGCGAAGCCAGAAAAGTAGACGGCTTGATAACTACCCCCCATAGCCCCAATGAAACTAGATATTAAAATGACTATATATATGTTTTCAGATGAGCAAGATATACTAAGTTTGGAACCCTCATACTTAAGTTTTTAGAGTTCCCTCATGACAGCTATGATTTTTTATTACTGTTTGTTGGATTAACCTTTAAGACTTTATTCTTTGTCATATTCTGATGTTTCAGGTTACGGTTATACATTACATTAAGACGCAACTGATTGCTTTTCTTTGAAATCCGTCACCACAGAGAGTTTTTACAGATAGTATTTTATTGTTTATTTTATATCGATAAGATATGGTTCATTATTTAACTACATATTATATACATGAGAAAAGTGAGGTTGTATGTCGAGACCCAAGAGTGGCCTCATTTTGACCATTATTGCCCTCTGTATTCTTTTTTTTTCTTTTTCTACTTTGTTCCAATGCAGGGTCCAAAAGTGGCCCTATATGTAATTTGGAGGGCATAGAGTTATCTTCCGGCATCCCTTTTAGTTACTTCTAATTTTCAATGTCTTTATATGATTAAGATATATTTATCCATTATGACATGCAGTGTATCTAATCTTGGAAAGGATTGTATGTTTTGACTATTCTGCTGTTTATTGTATGCTTGTAAGCTGGAATTAAACCTCAATAAAAATATTTAAAAAAAAAAAAAAAAGAAGATTTGTCAGTGTCAATATCTGAGGTAGGATCTTCTGAACCAGATAGATCCTCATCAGAGCAGGATAATTCCGTATATTGCCAGTCATTTGAAATGTCATCAACTTTATGAGAAGTTTTAAAAGACCTTTTATGTTTATTAGAAGGTGGGATGGCAGACAAAGCCTTCTGAATAGAATCAGAATTAAATTCTTTTAAATTTACAGGTATATCTTGTGCATTAGATGTCGAGGAAACAGCAACAGGTAATGAACTATTACTGATAGATACATTCTCTGCATGTAAAAGTTTATTATGACAACTATTACAAACCCCAGCTGGAGAAATAACCTCCACAAGTTTACAACAAATGCACTTAGCTTTGGTAGAACTGAAATCAGGCAGCAGGATTCCAACGGTGATTTCTGAGACAGGATCAGATTGAGACATCTTGCAAATGTAAGAGAAAAAAACAACATATAAAGCAAAATTATCAATTTCCTTATATGGCAGTTTCAGGAATGGGAAAAAATGTAAACAACATAGCCCTCTGATAGAAAAAAAGGCAAGAGGCAAATAGGAATGGGGTCTTAAATAATGAAAATATTTGTGAAAGACTCTGCGTCAACTAAGACGCCGGAAATGACTAATTTGCGTCAACGAACGTAACTTCGCACCAAAAAAAAAAAAACTTGCGCCAAAAATGACGCAATAAACTTTGGCATTTTGAGCCCTCACGAGCCTAATTCTGCACGAAAATTTAAAAGACAGTCAATTTTAAAAAAGAGACTAAACCCCAGGTAAGAAATCATTTTTCATAAAAAATGCATTTCCCAGATATGAAACTGACAGTCTGCAAAAGGAAATATACTGAAAACCTGAATCATGGCAAATATAAGTAAAATACATATATTTAGAAATTTATATTAATACATAAAGTGCCAAACCATAGCTGAGAGTGTCTTAAGTAATGAAAACATACTTACCAAAAGACATCCATCCACATATAGCAGATAGCCAAACCAGTACTGAAACGGTTATCAGTAGAGGTAATGGAATATGAGAGTATATCGTCGATCTGAAAAGGGAGGTAGGAGATGAATCTCTACGACCGATAACCTATGAAATAGATCTCCCGTGAGGAAAACCATTGCATTCAATAGGTGATACTCCCTTCACATCACTCTGACATTTACTGTACTCTGAGAGGAATCGGGCTTCAAAATGTTGAGAAGCGCATATCAACGTAGAAATCTTAGCACAAACTTACTTCACCACCTCCATAGGAGGCAAAGTTTGAAAAACTGAATTGTGGGTGTGGTGAGGGGTGTATTTATAGGCATTTTGAGGTTTGGGAAACTTTGCCCCTCCTGGTAGGATTGTATATCCCATACGTCACTAGCTCATGGACTCTTGCCAATTACATGAAAGAAATAATTATAACAATAGAAAATATTATACTTACATATGAAATCGGCTTAAAACAAGTAGATGTTATTTTAAATTTCTATAATAACTAGACAAAAATGATACCAGAACACACATCTTTAAAACAGTCTCATTATAATGGATAAATAATGTAGTTGTCCATCTACCACTAATAAAAGACCTCTCATCTCTTACAAAAGATATAAAAAAATAATGAAAACACTACTCAATTAATAAAGACCTCTATGTTCTTAATTATATTCCTGGGGAATTTACCCCCTCACTAATTAATTATAAACACATACCTTTCTCTCCTCTTTTTTTCCGGGATCTATCAATGTGATCCTTTAACTGTATTCGAACCTGACGCTCTGTGGGCTGGTCCCTGATGAAAGGATATTTAAGCAGCTGTTCTGTAGGTGGTCGACTTATGTAATTCTTAATTAAACATGTGTCTATGAAGTCAATGAACTTTTTGGACCTAATGCATAGGGGAAAAAAATGAAAGTGAGATTGGGACATATTAGATGAAATCAAGTAAGAATGTATAACAGAAACAAAACTTTACTCACAGATATATCACCAACATTCAGTTATGATATAACGACGTGTAGGGTTCTATTAGACTTGTGAGAACTTTCATGTCTCTTTAAACATTTATCTAATTCGCTTAGAACCAGTAAGTGTAGGTATACTACATATACCATACTATAAGTAAACGTTAGTGATGTTTATCTGCAAGTAAAGTGGGTTTTTTTGTACTAACAAATTTGTATTCTGTACATGAAAGAGCAGCAGTTAAACATATTGAAAAATGTTTTGCACAAAGTACTGTTTATAGTGGCTTTAACAGTTATAAGTATAAGTTTTACACAAACATGGGCTTAATATCTCCCAAAGTCTGACAGGGAAAAATATTGAATTTTTAACACAGTGACCGCCATTTTTCTATACCTTTAAAAAGAAAAAAAAAAATAATAAAATATTCTATTTTAGGCAGAACAAGATATTGTTTGAATAGAATGTCGGTTTAAACTACAACTGCCTTATACAAGACAGAGCAGCTGGGCAGAATGAATGAATGACTATCCCACTATCCCAGCAGTGCCTAGAGTAAAATGGAGAGGTGCAGCTGTCAGGGCCCATTTTAATGGACCCGTGGCTTAGAGGCCTACGATTTCTTAAACCCTAGCATAATGCATAAAACTTTCATCTAGCAAACATATATTAGAGAAGCTAATAAGAAAATAAGCATGTAACAATATGTAACTCTCTATGTGCCATAGAGAACCAAGTTATGCCAGTAAAGGAAATGGCCATAATAATAATAAACCATGTCACACAAGTCTGTTTAGATTACAATGTATCCGCTAGATTTAGAGTTCTGGCAGTAATGACCTGCGGTGCTAACGAGCCTTTTTTTTTCCAGCGCACCCTTAAGACAACGCTGGTATTACGAGTTGTCTGAATGGCTGCGTTAGCCTCAAAATAGTGAGCGTTGAGCCAAATTTAGCTCCACTTCAACCCTCAATACCAGCGTTGCTTACGGTAGCGGTAAGCTGGAAAAACGTGCTTGTGCACGATTTCCCCATAGGAAACAATGAGGCAGAATCTGCTGGAAAAAAAAAACCTAACACCTGCAAAAAAGCAACGTTCAGCTCCTAACGCAGCCCCATTGTTTCCTATGGGGAAACACTTTCTAAGTCTACACCTAACACCCTAACACGAACCCCGAGTCTAAACACCCCTAATCTTACACTTATTAACCCCTAATCTGCCGCCCCCGCTATCGCTGACACCTGCATTATACTATTAACCCCTAATCTGCCGCTCCGGACACCGCCGCAAACCTACATTATAGCTATGAACCCCTAATCTGCTGTCCCTAACATTGCCGACACCTATATTATATTTATTAACCCCTAATCTGTCCCCCCCCCAAAGTCGCCGCCACCTCCCTACACTTATTAACCCCTACTCTGCTGACCGGACATCGCTGCCACTATAATAAATGTATTAACCCCTAAACCGCCACACTCCCGCCTCGCAAACACTATAATAAATTGTATTAACCCCTAATCTGCCCTCCCCAACATCGCCAACACCTACCTACAATTATTAACCCCTAATCTCCCGCCCCCAACGTCGCCGCTACTATAATAAAGTTATTAACCCCTAAACCTAAGTCTAACCCTAACACCCCCCTAAGTTAAATATAATTTAAATAAAACGAACTAAAATTACTATCATTAAATAAATTAATCCTATTTAAAACTAAATACTTACCTATAAAATAAACCCTAATATAGCTACAATATAACTAATAGTTACATTGTAGCTATTTTAGGATTTATATTTATTTTACAGGCAACTTTGTATTTATTTTAACTAGGTACAATAGCTATTAAATATATAATAACTATTTAATAGCTACCTAGTTAAAATAAGTACAAAATTACCTGTAAAATAAATCCTAACCTAAGTTACAAATACACCTAACACTACACTATCAATAAATTAATTAAATAAATTACCTACAATTATATAAACTAAAATACAATTCAATAAACTAAACTATAATACAAAAAAAACCAAACACTAAATTACAAAAAATAAAAAAAATCTTACAAGAATTTTAATCTAATTACACCTAATCTAAACCCCCTAATAAAATAAAAAAGCCCCCCAAAATAATAAAATGCCCTACCTTATACTAAATTACAAAGTAATCAGCTCTTTTATTATAGTGTTTGCGATGTGGGGGGGCCTCGGTTTAGGGGTTCATAGGTAGTTTATGGGTGTTAGTGTACTTTATAGCACTGTAGTTAAGAGCTTCATGTTCCGGCGTTAGCCCATAAAACTCTTAACTACTGACTTTTTTTGCGGTTGGAGTCTTGGCGTTAGAGGCTGTACCGCTCACTTCTTCCAAGACTCGTAATACCAGCATTAGGCAAATCCCATAGAAAAGATAGGATACGCAATTGACGTAAGGGAATTTGCGGTAGCCTCGAGCCGCGGAAAAAAAATGAGCGGTAGACCCTTTTCTGTCTGACTCTAAATACCAGCGGGCGTTAAAAAGCAGCGTTAGGACCCCTTAACGTTGCTTTTTAAGGCTAACGCAGAACTCTAAATCTAGGTGTATGTGAGGTATTTTGTGAGCAAGGAAAGGGAGAAATAAGATACACTTACCATTTCTTGGATTTAAGTTTTGGGGGAGGATTCCTGGGGATGAGGAAAAGAGCTCTCATAGGATGCATATCACATAGGGCTGCATTTAAAGATAGAAAAGAAAAATGAATAGTGAATAGGAAAATACAGTTTGAATTACATTATATAAAGAAAAAACAAAAACATAATTTATGCTTACCTGATAAATTTACTTCGGGATATGGTGAGTCCACGGAATCATCAATTACTAGTGGGAATATCACTCCTGGCCAGCAGAAGGAGGCAAAGCGCACAACAGCCAAGCTGCTATATATGTCACTTCCCTTACCCATAATCCCCAGTCATTCGGCCGAATGAAGAATGGAAAAAGATGATAACACAAAAGTGTAGAGGTGCCTGAGGTTTTAGAAAAAATAACTGTCTTAAATAAAGGGTAGGCCGTGGACTCACCATATCCGGAAAGAAATACATAGTCCACGGAATCATCAATTACTAGTGGGAATCAATACCCAAGCTAGAGGACACATATGATAAGGGAGGGACAAGACAGGTAGACCTAAACAGAAGGCACCACTGCCTGAAGAACCCTTCTCCCAAAAGAAGCCTCAGCCGAGGCAAAAGTATCAAATTTATAAAACTTTGAAAAAGTATGCAAAGAGGACCAAGTTGCAGCCTTGCAAATCTGTTATACAGAAGCTTCATTTTTAAATGCCAAGGAAGAAGAAACAGCCCACGTGGGATGAGCAGTGATTCTTTCAGGAGTTTGCTGTCCAGCAGTCTCATAGGCCAAACAAATAATATTCCTTAGCCAAAGTGAAAGAGAAGTAGCCGTAGCTTTCTGACCCTTGCACTTCCCCAAAAAACAAACAAAGCAAAAGACTGACAAAGTCCTTAGTCGTCTGAAGATAAAACTTCAAAGCACGCTTAACATCTAGGTTGTGCAACAAACGCTCCTTAGGAGGAGGAGGATTAGGACACAAAGAAGGAACCACAATCTCCTCATTAATATTCTTGTTAGAAACAACCTTAGGTAGGAAACCTAATTTAGTACATAGAACCACCTTATCAGAATGAAAAATAAGATAAGGAGAATCAAACTGCAAAGCCGAGAGTTCCGAAATTCTCAGAGCAGAAGAAATAGCAACAAGAAACAAAACCTTCCAAGATAACATCTTAATATCTAAGGAATGCATAGGTTCGAATGGAGCCCGCTGTAAAACTCTAAGAACAAGGTAAGACTCCAGGGAGGAGTAACAGGCTTAAACAAAGGCCTGACAAAAATATTGCACGTCTGGCACATCCGCCAAACGCTTATGCAATAAAAAAGACAAAGCAGAAATTTGACCTTTCAGAGTACTAGCTGACAAACCCTTCTCCAGACCCTCCTGGAGAAAAGAGAAAATCCTAGCAATCCTGACTCTACTCCAAGAGTAGCCTATGAATTCACACCAATACAGATATTTACGCCATATCTTATAGTAAATCTTTCTTGTCACAGGCTTACAAGCCTGAATCATGGTCTCACGCTTAGATAAAATCTCCAAGATAAAAGCTTAGATAAAAGCTCCAAGCAGTCAGTTTCAGAGAAAAGGACCCTGAAGTAGAAAGTCCTTCCTCAGAGGGAGTCTCCACGGAGGTAGAGATGACATTTCCACTAGATCTGCATACTAGATCCTGCGAGGCCATGCCGGCGCTATGAGAATCACCAACACCCTCTCCTACTTGATCCGAGCAATGACTCTTGGCAGGAGAGCAAACGGAGGAAATATGTAAGCTAGACTGAAATTCCAAGAGACCGCTAGAGCATCTATCAAGAAAGCCTGTGGATCCCTTGACCTCAAGTCGTACCTCAGAAGCTTGGCATTCTGCCGAGAAGCCATGAGATCCAGTTCTGGCTGCCCCCAATTGAGGATTAAACTGGAAAATACTTACGGATGGAGTTCCCACTCCCCCGGATAAAAGGTCTGTCGGGTCAAAAAATCCGCCAAATTGTCCACTCCTGGGATGTGGATCGCAGAAAGACAACAGTTGTGAGACTCCACCCACTGGATTATCAGGGGCACCTCTGTCATGGCCAAGGAACTCAGAGTTCCCCTTAGTGGTTGATGTATGCCACTGATGTTATGTTGTCGGACTGGAACCTGATAAACCGGGCTAAGGCTAACTGAGGACAGGCCAGTAGAGCATTGAAAATCGCTCTCAGTTCTAGAATGTTTCCGAGTCCAAAGACCCTGAATCTTCAATGAACCCCAAATTGCTCCCCAACCTAAAAGGCTGGCATCCGTGGTCACGATCACCCAGGAAGGACTGCGAAAGCAAGTTCCATGGGAGAGGTGTTCCTGAGACAACCACCACAGAAGAGATTCCCTTGTTGCCTGATCCAGAACTATTTGCGGAGACAGATCCGCATAGTCCCTGTTCCATTGCCTTAACATGCATAACTATACAGGTCTGAGATGGAACCGAGCAAACGGAATGATGTCCATGGAAGCTACCATCAGACTAATTACCTCCATACGAAGGCTAAGGTACTGATGAGCTGACAGGAGTCCTTAATATAGATAAAAAAGATGTTTAATGCAATCTAACAGACTAAATGTATGGATCCATACACAATAAAAGCAAATATAAAAACAAATAACATAAAATCACAGATGGATTCCACAATATGGTACCAGAGGTAGCGGATAATTTCAACCGCTAGCCTTGATATCTTATATGGACTTGGATATCCTGACTTAATATACTGATTGAATCTGGTGTGGCTGAACTCCTCTTCTACACTAAGTTATAACAAAAACAAATCCATCTGTGATTTTATGTTATTTGTTTTTATATTTGCTTTTATTGTGTATGGATCCATACTTTTAGTCTGTTAGATTGCATTAAACATCTATCTATATAAAGGACTCCTGTCAGCTCATCAGTACATAAGCCTTCATTTGCTATGCGCTCCGACCCCACCTCTATTTCTCTTTTATTTTCATTTTGGTATGCTAGGTACCACTTGTTTGAAACTATAGGTACCATCCGCCCCCCCCCCCCCCCCTTGGCGCTTGATCATCTGTAAAGCAATTACCTCCATACATAGAGCCACTGACGGCCGAGAAGAGGACTGAAGGACAAGACAAGAGCTGAAGATGTTTGTTTTTCTGACCTCAGTCAGAAATATCTTCATTAATAGGGAGTCTATTATGGTCCCTAAAAAACAGAATTTATGCTTACCTGATAAATTTCTCTCTCTTGTGATGTATCGAGTCCACGGATTCATCCATACTTGTGGGATATTCTCCTTCCAAACAGGAAGTGGCAGAGAGATCACCCACAGCAGAGCTGTCTATACAGCTCCTCCCTTAGCTCCACCCCCCCAGTCATTCGACCGAAGGCTAGGAAGAAAAAGGAGAAACTATAGGGTGCAGAGGTGACTGAAGTTTTTCAATAAAAATATACTACCTTTCTTAAACAGACAGGGCGGGCCGTGGACTTGATACATCACAAGAGAAAGAAATTTATCAGGTAAGCATAAATTCTGTTTTCTCTTGTAAGATGTATCGAGTACACAGATTCATCCATACTTGTGGGATACCAATACCAAAGCTTTAGGACACGGATGAAGGGAGGGACAAGACAGGTACCTTAAACGGAAGGCACCACTGCTTGTAGAACCTTTCTCCCAAAAATAGCCTTCGAAGAAGCAAAAGTATCGAATTTGTAAAATTTGGAAAAAGTATGAAGCGAAGACCAAGTCGTCGCCTTACAAATCTGTTCAACAGAAGCCTCATTTTTAAAAGCCCATGTGGAATGAGCAGTAATTCTTTCAGGAGGCTGCTGGCCAGCAGTTTCATAAGCAAAAAGGATGACTATTTTCAGCCAAAAAGAAAGAGGTAGCCGTAGCCTTTTGACCTCTCCGCTTACCAGAATAGACAACAAACAATGAACTTTAAAGCACAAACCACATCAAGATTGTGCAAGAGACGTTCCTTCTTTGAAAAAGGATTAGGACACAGCGAAGGAACAACAATTTCCTGATTGATATTTCTATTAGAAGCAACCTTAGGAAGGAATCCAGGTTTGGTACGTAAAACCACCTTATCTGCGTGGAAAACAAGATAAGGTGAGTCACACTGTAAAGCAGATAACTCAGAAAACTGTACTGTGCCTTTAAGAGAAAAAAAGATGCACAAACTCTGCAAAACAGTGTAAAAAAGCAGTAAATTTTATGAAATTTTTACAGTAGCATCATAAAGCCTTAGTAAGATTGCACAGCTAGACAAATAAACGATTAACCCCTTAATGTAAAAACCGGTGTGACAAAACGTCAAAAACCGGTAAACCAACGTTCAGCACCTTGCCACAGCTTTACCTGCCCTTTAGGAAAGATTTGTGGGGAAAAAAAAACTTCTTTTAAGCCCTCAAACACAGCAGGACCCTCTGGAGAAGCAGCTGGATGTCTCTGAGTAAAAGAAACTGAACAACTGAGGCTCAAAAATAGGCCCCTCCCACCTCACTCGATGTTATAGGGCCTAAAAGAAACACACCAGAGTGTTTCTAAACTATCCATGTGGGTTAATAACCCTTAAATAAGCCACAATGACCCCTTAAAGTCCCTCAAAAAACGTTATGTTTGCAATGAAAAAACGTTTTTTCCTAACAGTGTCACCAGTAACCAATGAGCCCTTTATGCAAGCTGGGATTCCTACTAAGTGTCTGAATACAGCTTACCCTTCCCTCATGGGGATATTGCCAGCCTTTTCTAGAATTATCACAGTCTGTCTAGAAAAAAATAGACTGAACATACCTCAATGCAGTTTAGCATGCAAACCGTTCCCCCAACTGAAGTTTTCCTGTACTCTTAAGCCCTTGTGAAAACAGCAGTGGATTTTAGTTACAAAGTGCTAAGATCATCATCCTCCTTGCAGAAATCTTCATCCCTTTTCTGCCAGAGAGTAAATAGTACAAACCGGTACCATTTAAAATAACAAACCTTTGCTTGAGAAAATAAAAACTAACATTTTTGTCACCACACTCACTTTACCCTTCCTAGCAGTTAAGCAGGCTAAGAGAATGACTGGGGGTGGAGCTAAGGGAGGAGCTATATAGACAGCTCTGCTGTGGGTGCTCTCTTTGCCACTTCCTGTTAGGAAGGAGAATATCCCACAAGTATGGATGAATCCGTGGACACGATACATCTTACAAGAGAAACACTACTCTTGTGGCTGGACTCAAAACTCTTTCGCAGATTCACCTTCCAACCGTAGGAGCGAAGGCAACAAGATCTCAGTATGAGAGTTTGCTTGTTGAAAAGGCAGTTTGTCTGCTCAGAAAATCCGCTTCCCAATTGTCCACTCCTGGCATGTGGATTGCGGATAGACAACAGATGTGGGTCTCCGCCAACTGAATAATTTGAGCCACCACTTTCATGGCCAAGAAACTCAGAGTTTCTCCCTGATGGTTGATACACACAAGGATAGCATCAGCATAAATTATAACCAATTTATTATGGCACAAGAAAAAAGTCCACAATGTTTCGGGGTGTTACCCCTTAATCATGTGAATACAATTTATGCTGCTGCTATCCTTGTATCTATTTGGGGGTTTGCAGGAACCCTGGCAGCGAGCATTGGGCATTTAAGGGTGCTGGACTTTTGACTGTTCCCTGATGGTTGATGTAAGCCACTGAGGTTATGTTTTCCGACTGGAACCTGATAAGCTGGGCTAAAGACAACTGAGGCCAAGCCAGAAGAGCATTGAAGAATGCTCTCAGCTCTAGGATATTTATGGCAAGAGCTGACTCTTCCCAAGTCCAGATACCCTGACAGAGATGTTCCTGAGACAGCCACCACGGAGGAGATTTTCTTGTCGCCTGATATAGATCTATTTGTTGGGACAGATCCACATAATGGACTATACAATAGTAAGATCTGCGCTTGCAAAGTTATAGTAATAAGGCCAACGGATACAGGTGATTTTCTCCAAGCCACCTTAAAGTAACATATAGAGTATAATGTTGATTAATCAGTACCACAAAGGGTATTTAATGAAACTAACATTTGTGGCGCTATAAACAGCTAAACTATATGGCCATGTAAATAATATGTCCAGATAAATAATATATCTAAATAAATTTAGAAAAGAGACAGATTGTTTAAAAAGCAGGGGTTTAGATAAAAATAGATTGTATATACACTCTTCAAACACTGTCAGTTCATAAAAGGATATAACATTTAATAAGTCTTAAAAATATCAATTTATACAGTCAAAAAGTCACATTTTGAAAAATCAATTCGTATAGTCAAAAAGTCACAATACTAAATTCATACAATCTGTTATTGTAGTTGCAGTACACAATCAGTTATACAAAACAATTCATAAAAAATTAAAAAACAGTAGATGCTTCATGAAACAAAGTTAATAAGCCTAACACTAGACAAACTAAAAATCTAAAACATAAGGAGGTCTATATTAGACACTCTACACGAACTCAGTGTAGTAAACTGGATATTCAGTATTGTATTGAACTCATCAATCAGTCTTTGCAATAAGACACAATAGACAATTTCCCAGAGTCTTTTTAGGCGCCAATGTTATTCCAGCATTGTCAGGTAATTCCTATGTAGGAGAAAGAATAAACAAGACAAGAAAAGACTTGTCAAAAGCAAGAAGTATGTTTCAATAGGGGTGTTTAACGTCTTACTTACACCGGGTGGTGTCAGACGATTCACAGAGCATGGTCCAAGCGTTCCCCTCTTGAATCCTTGCAGCAGGACATCAGTTCCTTTAGCACTAACAGCTGTGCAATAGAGGTTGAGAACGCCGACGGTTATGGCAATACCGCCGTGGCATTTCAGTTAGTAGCAGCGTCTGGAATAGATTTTAATAAAATGTGGCTAAAACACTGCTGGAGTGTTTTAGCCACATTTTATTGAAATGTATTTATTGAAATTTATTGAAATCTATTCCACACGCTGCTACTAACTGAAACGCCACAGCGGTATTGCCGTAACCGTCGGCGTTCTCGACCGCTATTGCACAGCTGTTAGTGCTTAAGGAACTGAGGTCTTGCTGCAAGGATTCAAGAGGGGAAAGCTTGGACCACGCTCTGTGAATCGTCTGACACCACCCGGTGTAAGTAAGACGTTAAACACCCCTATTGAACCATACTTCTTGCTTTTGACAAGTCTTTTCTTGTCTTGTTTATTCTTTCTCCTACATAGGAATTACCTGCCAATGCTGGAATAACATTAGCGCCTAAAAAGACTATTTTTGTCTATTGCGTCTTATTGAAAAGACTGATTGATGAGTTCAATACAATACTGAATATCCAGTTTACTACACTGAGTTTGTGTAGAGTGTCTAATATAGACCTCCTTATGTTTTAGATTTTTAGTTGGTCTACTGTTAGGCTTATTAACTTTGTTTCATGAAGCATCTACTGTTTTTTAATTCTTTATGAATTTTTTATGAATTGTTTTGTATAACTGATTGTGTACTGCAACAATAGATTGTATGAATTTAGTATTGTGACTTTTTGACTATACAAATTGGTTTTTTAAAATGCGACTTTTTGACTGTATAAATTGATATTTTTAAGACTTATTAAATGATATATCCTTTTATGAACTGACATTATTTGAAGAGTGTATATACAATCTATTTTTATCTAAACCCCTGCTTTTTAAACAATCTGTCTCTTTTATAAATTTATTCAGATATATTATCTATCCGGACATATTATTTACATGGCCATAAAGTTTATAGTTTAGCTGTTTATAGCGCCACGGATGTTAGCTTGATTAAATACTCTTTGTGGTACTTATCAATTAACATTATACTCTACAGATCCACATAATCCCTGTTCCATTGCCCTAGCATGCATAATTGCAGAGCTCAGAGATGGAACCGAGCAAATGGAATGATGTACATGGAAGCTACCATCAGACCAATTACCTCCATACATTGAGCCACTGACGGCCGAAGCGAGGACTGAAGGGCAAGATAAGAGTAAAAAATAATCTTGGACTTTCGGACCTCTGTCAGAAAAAACCTCATCGATAGGGTATCTATTATGATCCCTAAAAACACTACTGATCCCTGTGAATGGGAACATGAAGGTGGGCATCCTTTAGGTCAATGGTCGTCATGAACTGACCCTCTTGGACCAAGGGAAGAATGAAATAGATTGGAAAAGAACCCCAGACCCTGTTCCTGAATCGGAACTATCACTCCCAGGTCGGAAAGATCCTCAACACACTTTAAGAATGCCTCTTTTTAAATCTGGTCTACAGATAATCTTCAGAGGAGGAATCTGCCCCTGAATTCTAGATTGTAACCCCAGGATACGATGTCCACTGCCCATGGATCTGTGACATCCCGTATCCAAGCTTGAGCGAATTGAGCAAGTCTGCCCCCCTTCATGCTGACTTGGAATCAGCTGCTGGTTTTATTGATCGCTTCCTTCCCCTTGTTCCAAGAGTCATTGGGTTTCCAAGAAGGCTTGGACTGTTCCTGCTTGGAAGAGGGAGGGGAAGGCTTACCTCTGAAGTTACGAAAATAACGAAAATTACTCTGACATTCTTTCTGTCTATTCTTTTTATCTTGTGGCAAAACAGATCCTTTTCCATCTGATATAACTGAAAGATTTTAATCAGGCGCGGTCAATACAAGGTCTTACCCTTGTAAGGAATCGCCAAAAGCTTGGATTTAGATGAAACATCAGCAGACCAGGATTTCAACCATAAAGCTCTGTGGTACAGCAAAACCAGATATTTTTGCTCCCAACTTAATGACTTAAGGTGGCATCCGTGAAAAAGGAATTGGCTAATTTAAGAGCCTTAATCCTGTCCTGGATCTCCTCTAACTGGTGACTGCCTGAATAGAATCAGACAACGCATCAAACCAGTAGGCAGCCGCACTGGTGACAGTGGCAATACACACTGCGGGTTGCCATTGGAGACCCTAATGAATATACATCTTTTTTAGCAAGGCCTCCAGCTTCTTGTCCATTGGATCCTTAAAAGAACAGCTATCCTCTATGGGAATAGTGGTTCTCTTTGCCAAAGTGGAGATCGCTCCCTCCACTTTAGGAACTGTCTGACACGACTCCTTAATGGAGACAGCTATTGTAAACATTTTCTTGAAAATTGGAGATGGAGAAAAGGAAATTCAGGGCCTCTACCACTCCTGAGCAATAATCTCTGTAGCATGGTCTGGTACAGGGAATACCTCCACCTCGGAGGGAACATCAAAGTATTTATTTAACTTACTAGATTTCTTAGGATTAACCACAATTTCATATTGGAGCCATCCAAGGTAGCCAAAACCTCCTTTAGCAACATATGGAGGTGTTCCAGCTTAAACCTGAAGGATACAACTTCAGCATCAGGAGAAGGAATTATACTGTCTGAGTCAGAGATTTCACCCTCAGATACTACAGATGTGCCTTCCTCCTCAGACCTCTAAGAAGGAGCAGCCTGGATAGCCACAACTGGATCAGAAACCTTAACTGAATCTTTAAAATTTCCTCTTGCGTTTTCCCTGAAACATGGGAAAAGCAGACAACGCCTCAGAAACCGCAGAGGATACCTGGGCGGCAATGTCTTGCAAAGAAACTCCTACAGGAGCGTGAGAGAAACCTCAGAGTACTGCATGTGCCGACGATCGTAATTGGGACGCTTAAGGAGAAAGCTGCGGTAATTCTGATACAGGAAAACCTGAACACCAACAGCCTTAGAGTATTGGTGGCTCAGAATAAAAAAAAAGTCTATCCTTATAAAATAAAGTTCTTTCAAAACATGAAGAACAAAAAGGTAGAAGGGGTACTACTTGGGTGGAAAAGCAAAGTTTGCATGTAACAGCTAGCAAAGCCTCTTGTTCCATAATGCAACTACCAAAAAAAATAAAAATAATATCTTTAAGGCTTAAATCAATTTATTTCAAAACAAGGTTTATTTATTTTCTTATCATGCAAAAAATATATACCCCCTTTAAAGGCACACTCTACACCTCAACAAAACTGCTGAGGTGCCTACCTGCCCCAGAAGACCGGAAAACTGGGTGGCAATGTGTCCTTACAGTTCCGGACTACTCCGAAGCTCTAAAATTAAAGTTGGAGCTATCCGATACCGGAGCTGGTAACAGTAGGTGTCAACACTCCAGAAATTCCTAAAACAGGATGAGCCAGAAAGCGAGCACTTCTGACTGCCGCCTCAGAAGGGAACATACTCTTTTTGTACAGAGGCGGTCCAGATGGCCATAATGCAAATAAAGAAAACGGCAAACAAGTTGCCTGATAAAACAACCGCATGGTCGGTAAGAGTGTCCTGTACCAGTAACAATTGAAACGAAACCAAGAGAAACAGACTGAGCCACTAATGAGCCGGGCAATTAACCGTGAAATGCCCAGATCCCCTAAACACTCTTAGTGACTGCTAATCTGCCATAATAGATCCTTAAAAGGATCAAAATAAAGTCTAAACATCCCTTATTCTGCAGCAAGAAGCTGCTTAAAGTGCCAGTGTACTTTGTAGCTCAAAGAAAAAAAAAACTTAGTGACGATAGCGCAGAGTTATGATATCAATTCATATTTATAACTAACTGCAATACTAGGTATTTAGAGTTGGTTATCTATTTTTATTTTTATCTCAGAAGAACATGTGTCATATTGGAAGGGGCATTATACACAGCATGTATTTGTATTTATATTCATCCTACCATATGAAAAATACTATTAGTGACATTATCTGATTTATGGTGAATTTTAACTTTTTAATTGCTCTGATGTGATCTAGATGTTTTTCATGGTCCAATGATCCATCTGCGATATAAGGCGATGGTTTGACACACTGTCATTACTAATGATGCTTTTTACACTTAGCGGATCATGGACTATGGCACTCATCTAGTGTATGAGTTTTAGCTGTTTTTATTTTTGACATGCATATTAATTTGGCATATATGTTTCGCTCTGATTTTTTATATAGTTCATATGTGTGTATATATATATATACCTAGTGTTGATTGTAGACATATTTACTTTGTTGTGGTGTCATATTTTACTAATGCCTTATATATTTACATACTGGGTACATTTGTCCAGTTGTTATATATTTTGTTTTAATAGATTTTATTACTATAGTAATTGGTCCGGGTGCAGCCCACCCTGCCCACACGCCCATCTTTTTTGGATGCTATTGATTGGCCTTTGAGACACTTACGTCCTCTCCGCATCAATAGAGGAATGAGGGGTGTGTGCACAGAGTCGGCAAGTGATAGGCTCAATGTTTTGTTAAGTAGAGCAGGTGTGAAAATGTTCAGTATCAGCCTGATGAAACGACCTGTAGGTCGAGAAACGCGTTGCTGTAATCATTTTAACTTTTTTAATTACAATAAACTTCTGAGTTTTACCATTACCTGATCTACGTCTGACTCTGTTTGGGTTAGTCCGCTGACCTGTCAATCACATTGCCGAAGCCGATGACTGGCTATTCTGCAGACAGCTCTCGTCGTGATTTTGCCCTGTAAGCTACTGTCGATTGGCCTCCGGATTCCACGTGCAGGTTCCAGTGTTTGTCTGTCGGGCGACTAATGGTCCTGTCCTGCGCTGTGAGGCATACGTTTATGCCGCTACACTTGTGAGTACCCCCGTTGCTGGGCTGCTGTGTTAACTGTGCTATTCACCTGACTAGACGTAATTGTCCTATAAGGCGCCTCTGTTATCCGTTTGTACAGGTCTATCCTACTGCTCTAACTCTCAAGAGTGCTGCCCGACTGCAAGAGTGATTCGCTGCTAGAGGATTTTCTGGATCTCCAGGACTTCTGCCTACCTAATATTTGCGCACCTCCTTTAGAGACTTATTTGCTCTATTTTTCTGTATATAAGGCTGTCCGGCAGAAAAGACAGCTCACCCGGTGTGAGAGGATGCCATTCCTCACATGGAACTGTGAAGAAAGAAAGATTAGAGTAAACTTACTCAGGCTTTCTGAATAGGACAGTAATCTGTTGAGAGGCACAGTAAGCATTTCACCCCACAAGTTCCCAACTGCTTAAAAGCCACCACTGCCCTACTGAAGAGACTGATGTGGGGTACGGCTAAACGCAAGGAAAGAGCAGAGCAAACCTACTCTGCTTTAAAATAATAAAATCTTGATTAAAGTAAACTTCTTTTCAGACGCCAAAAAGACTTCAACTCCTCCTTGCACCGCAGACAAAGAGAATGACTGGGGGTTATGGGTAAAGGAAGAAACATGTATAGCAGCTTTGCTGTGGTGCTCTTTGCCTCCTTCTGCTGGCCAGGAGTGATATTCCCACTAGTAATTGATTATGCCGTTGTCTCACTATAATCTTAGGAAAGAAAAAGGCCCTATCCACATTAGGATCTGTTTTCCAAACCTCCAACTTGGAAGGCAGTAGTGAGAATATGTCCTTGAACTTGGTGGACTAAACAGAAAGAAAACCTGGATTATTTAATTCCTTAGTTACCAGTTCAGCAACTAAATCGGGTACAAGAACATATTAATCTTCTTAGCTTGCTTATTATTTATGGGAGAATCCTCCACCTCCAAAGTCTTTAACAGTTCCTGCAATAAGGCATGACTATGCTCTAGAATGAAGTTGAAGGACACATTTCACCCCACAGCCTCACGTGGAGTATCCTGAGTCTCAGAAAACCTGCCCTCAGAAGAGGAATCATCTGAGTCCAATGCACCCCCTCTTTAGAGCAACACAAGCAACGTGAAGGATCACTTTCTGCAACATGAATGTGTCTATCATATCAGAGTTGACTGCTGTCATGCCTCATCTGATAAATGCTTTGACTTTCAGGGACAGTTCAGCAGAACTGTTCTTGCCAGGGTTTATACTATAGAGGGTACCTGTTACTGTAGCATTTTAAGTAACAAGCAGCACAATAAACCCTGTCTAGGATGTGGAATAGAGCAAAGACTTTATCCGCATTAAGTCATAAGTCCCTCATTTTCTCTGTAAGGAAATTACTGTGTGTACCACATCCTAACGACAGCAAATAGAATCTGGGTGCTCAGATTTTCTTTTCTGCGCCCTCTCCGGTGTACTACAGAGAAAATGAGGGACTTACATGATAAGTAGATCTGCCCTCCAATACAGCAGCTGCAGGTCCATAGCCATAATCTTTGCTTATTTGCTACATTTTACAGTTAAGGTGGCAAGAATTGAGTAAAGAATGGAAGATCGTTAACTTCAAAAAAGTTAGTGAGCCTCAAAGCAGTGTAAGAAGCACTGATAAATGGAGAAAAACTCAGCAAGTACAAACTACCCTCCTATAACAGGTGTAAGTTTAACCAAACTGGACAAAAAAGTTGTATGATGTACAGAAATAATGCAATTAACACCTAATACAGCCCAGTAAATAGTTAAATATTACTTTTGGGAAGTTATGATACATAATAGAGCAGTCTTGCCACCTCCAAGGTCATTGGAACAACTTCTGACACCTGAAAGATGCACTGTATGATAACAGGACATTTTCCAGTGGTAAAGCAACATTATAGCCTGGGTGAGCTGAGAGGGCTGTGTTAAAATCTTTAGCACTTTCCAAAAAAAACAAAGCCAGTCACACTATTCTTAAAAGAGCAGGAGGCTAAAATATGTGTAAAAATAAAAGTGCTCAAATTGCATAAGTATGATATGTAGTGTGTGTACATATCCTCAGGGTATGTGAAGCATGTTTACGGGTTAATGCCAGTGGGTCATGGAGAGTGTAATGTACTTATCTGCCAGCACCTTCCTTTACTTTGCTTACAACGGCTATAGAAGATTGCATCCAGTAGAAAGGTCCACAGAGGCAGTGCAAGCACAGTGCCAAGGATCTCTAACAAGTATCAGCACACTGTATACCAGGGGATTGGTGGATAAGTTCAGATTTCACCTGGGAGGCCTGTGGCATCTCCACACTGGAAGATGATTCTCACTGCCTGACTGAACTTCTGTCTTCCTCTCTATGCACAAGGCACTCTGAGGAGGAAAATGGGTCTTAGATCAGTTAGAGAACTCCTACATGTAGATCAGCACTTCAGAATACACCTCAGTCCACCTTGGAGGCAAACTTTTGATTAACGCTCTAGTATGATGGGGTGTTTTTGCCACTTCCTAGTGGACAAGAGTGTATAGACATGTGATGTCTAATGGACTTTCACCATCTTTATGAAAGAAATATGTAATCTTAACTCATTATCTAAAAAATCACATATATTGATATCACAGTATGTAGAATTAGTAAAAGACAGATTCTTAAAAGCCCCTTATCAAATACCATGTTTAGTGCAATATAAAGTAGATTGCATACAATACCTAGTTTCCTACCTTAAGATTGAATTTAACAATGATGAAACGGACACCATATCCTTTGTATCCCTTATCCATCCCTGGACTTTTTTTTTTTTTTTTTTAAAGTAAATTACAACCTAGATGTTTAAAACCCACTTTATTTCCTCACTGATAATCAAAAGCTCCTTACCATCAAATTATCCAAAGAAAAAAACAAACTGGCAATACACTGTGAATATAGGCGAGATAGGAATTAATTATTCCGGTGCTGCCCCTCAAAATATTATGAAACACAGGACAGGAAAGTAAGGGGTTACTATAGCACTCACTCTCACTCTAATTAAGGATTTAAAGTAAAACCATTCATACTTTATTAATCAAAAGTTAAAATCAGGATAAACATCCCTGATAGGTAAGTTACACTACCCACAACCACCTATTTAACAATATTAAAAGCAAAAAGGGCTCTCCTAACACTCCTCTGTTTCCTGGCCGATAACTGGAATCGTCGGCATCAGGTGACTGGAGTGATAGGATAAGCCTGTAAAGAACGTGCTGTACAAACGCGTTTCGGCTATTAGAAAGCCTCTCTCAATGTTTCACATTCAATGCCTAAATGAATAAGCCGAGGCTCCGATGTTCGGAGCTTAATATATCTCCATAACGTCGGTTAGCAGCCAATCCGAGGCATATCCCAGACTCCACCTTCAGATCCTCCAATCGATTACGGGCTTAATTCACGCCCATAAGAAAAGATCCATCCGATTGGAGCTATGCCGCACACCTCGTCATTGGTGTTCAGTTTATTATGCACACTCCACGTCCATAAGAAAGTCTCCTGACTGGAGCAATGCCTTGCATCTTGTCATTGGTGCGATATCGAACTTAGTGAATTGTGCATAAAATACTGCTAAAGCCTCAGATACAAATAACCATAAGCAGCATTTACTTATTCCTTCCAACATGTCATCTTTCCAAAATGATTAGTAATTATATAATGCTTATATGGAGAATTGAAAGCAGATAAATGCTGACGATTTTGCGTCATCAAGTGAGTTAGTTCTGTAGTTTGCGGGCATAAAGTGTTCTGCACTCAGATTTATCATACCAATACAAAAGTATGTGTTAGTGCATGATTAATCCCAGCATTAAATCACTCTATGATAAAACATATCCTCTTGTGTCCAACTATATATGTAATAAAATTATTATATTAGACTACGGCCACATCGATTATCTTTCAAAAACAAAGGGACAAAATTTGTACATTATCCCTGAGATTGAGGACATTAAGTCATATGTGGGTTAGTGGTTAATTATTAGGATCTCTTGTCGCTTATGAATAATTGGGTTAATTATTAGGATCTTTTGTCGCTTATGAATAATTGTAGAATCTCTTGTCGCTTATAAATAATAAGCGACAATTATCCAACAAGAAACTAATACACACACATATATATATATATAATTATACACACACATATTTATATATATATATATATATAAACATATATATATATATACACACAGATGTGTGTGTGTGTATATATGTATATATATCAATCGCACACTATGATAATTAACATGTGTGCCTCTGTAAACGTGTCATTTATAGAAAAAAAGCTACTTACGTGGTGCTCCCTCTGCCATTTCTATTGCAGTGATTCCAAGAGACCAGATGTCACTCTAAAAAAAAACAAAGGACAATAATAGAGATGTAAGCTAATCAAGAGTCCAAGAATAAATATAAGAGGGGAATAGTGGTAAAATCAATTCTAAAGTAGTGAGAGAAAAAAGAAGCACAACCATAAGTCAGTATACTCAAAGCATATGAAAGTCACATTGGAAATAGCCTGTTCTGGTACACAGCAAACATTTACCCTAAAACTTTTTTCAAATATTGGTATTTGATCTTACTCTGTAATCATACGTGGCATCTGGGTTTTCATCACAAGCAATTACTTCTGGAGCCATCCAGTAGGGAGTACCAATAAAAGTATTCCTCCTACCAACTGTGCGATCTAGCTGGGCACTCACACCAAAATCCACTGAAAGGGCATAGAAATAGGTTATTAATAAAACACAATTATGTTGTTTATTAAATTTATTAATAGTAAAACAGATGAGACAATCTATTCATTTGAAAAAGTCTGACTGGTGCATTTCTGGGCGGTACCTATAGACTGCCATCCCATCAAGAGTGCTGAAATAACAGCAGATCCAATACATCAAATAAAGTGGGGTCTATTGATACAGGTAATGTTGTTACATTTATAAGGAAAGACAAGGGGTCATGGACATTTAAAACTAGTATTAAAATCACTGTAAACACTGAGTTTATTCTTTTTTTGTCTGTTTAAAGAAAACACAGATTAGAATTTGTTTCCAGAAATCAAGGAAGACTTTCTAGAGCAGGGGTGTCCAACATGTTTTTATATGGATGGCCGATCTGTAACAACAGGATTGGGCAGGGGGCAACATTACCCTCCTTACGCTAAATAAAATGCGATTAAAATCCCATTTTAGTTATAAATTAAATAGGAAATCAGTTAATGAAATAATGTATTTTAATGAATTTTATTAATCTTGTATACTACTCAAATTTGACACAAATACTTAAATTAACTGAAAGTGCGTCATTGCAAAAACATTACCAACGTCTATTTTTGGCTCAGTGTTGCTGAGGGCCACAAAAAAACCCATTAAGGGACACATATGGCATGAGACACTTTAGACAGCCATGCTATAAAGCGTTTGGGACTTATTCAAGAGCATATGCTAAGATAATAAATAAAAAAAAAAATCAATAAAAAAAAACATACACAAAGTAATGTGATCAATTTGAACAGTTTTATCATGTTTAATACATTGTACACCAACTCACCAAGCTTGACCTCTGCGTTCTCAGTAAGTAAAACGTTTTGACCTTTGATATCTCTGTGAATCACTTTGTGAGCATGGAGGTGGGACAGCCCCTATAACAGCAATAAAAATATGTATAGCTTTGTATGTATAAGCAAAAAAAATATTGAGATCTTTCCCATAATATTCAGCAATCATTAAAATATATTTGCCTTGATGAAAAAAATGTGCGTTTAACTTCCACCTACTCATAGTTCAGTTTTTATGATAAGGCAAAGGAGATAGAAAAAAAAAAAAGAACGTTCGAGAGTTGCTCAATATTCTTTCAAAACAGCTATCGAGAGTGGAACAAAAAGCCTTTACTGCCCCTAGAAAATCAAATTTATTCTTACCTACAAATCAATTTCTTCAAAGCCATCAATAGATTTCTAGATTCATTGTATGAACTTTGGGATAATTGACCTTTTGAAAATCTATTGGGAACAAATTATAGGCTGCTTTTGTCTTATTCTAGTTTGGTGAATTATCCAATAATTTGAATTACATCTGATGTTCTAACGGAATTTAACCATATTTTATGCAAACGTTTGTGCATCTTTCTTTGATACTTCCTCAATACATGTAATAAGGTGAAATGAAAAAGGTTTTAATTTGAGTGATCTTAAGCTTTAACAAATGTCTGCAATGTTTTTTACCTGTTACATGCTACACAGTGATTTGCGCAAAAGCTCACTTTAAAAAAAAAAAAAGGACTATTTTCAATGCTTTATTGAAAATAGTTATAATTTTTTTTTTTTTTTTAAGCGCTTAAAGGGCCATAACAGTCAAATACGTTTGAGTATGTCATTTTGCAACCCTGTTC
This sequence comes from Bombina bombina, assembly GCF_027579735.1. NCBI lineage: Eukaryota > Metazoa > Chordata > Amphibia > Anura > Bombinatoridae > Bombina > Bombina bombina. The sequence continues at coordinate 864,978,014 of NC_069504.1, forward strand.
TACTGTGTTGCTGATTGGATCAGTGGCAGATACCTAGAGGCACTTCAGGGGTTATCGTCATAAAAATGACAGCATATCAAAGAAATAGAAAAAAAAAGTGTGTTTTTTAGGACCATACATATTTCCATACTGCCACTGATTTCCAATTAGCCATTCCTTCTTAGACTCGGCATGTAAAAACAAAAAGGTAAGTCGCTCTGAAACAATTTGCTTTGGAAAAATACTTGTTTGTAATCCAGGAGATGGGCACTTTAATGTTGTGTTCTAGAACAGAATATTCTCACCACTTTCAGGGCAGTCTCAGCACCGACATAGAAAAACTCTAGTATAAAACTCAGTCACGACATAGTTTGTCCTCAATGGCATGGTCAGTTAATTAATATAATGCATAGGTTTTGCCTGTATTGCAACATATTTAAAATGATTTGACACTGAAACATAAAAAAACATAATTTATGCTTACCTGATAAATTCCTTTCTTCTGTAGTGTGATCAGTCCACGGGTCATCATTACTTCTGGGATATTACTCCTCCCCAACAGGAAGTGCAAGAGGATTCACCCAGCAGAGCTGCATATAGCTCCTCCCCTCTACGTCACTCCCAGTCATTCGACCAAGGACCAACGAGAAAGGAAAAGCCAAGGGTGAAGTGGTGACTGGAGTATAAATCAAAAAATATTTACCTGCCTTAAAAACAGGGCGGGCCGTGGACTGATCACACTACAGAAGAAAGGAATTTATCAGGTAAGCATAAATTATGTTTTCTTCTGTTAAGTGTGATCAGTCCACGGGTCATCATTACTTCTGGGATACCAATACCAAAGCAAAAGTACACGGATGACGGGAGGGATAGGCAGGCTCTTTATACAGAAGGAACCACTGCCTGAAGAACCTTTCTCCCAAAAATAGCCTCCGATGAAGCAAAAGTGTCAAATTTGTAAAATTTGGAAAAAGTATGAAGCGAAGACCAAGTTGCAGCCTTGCAAATCTGTTCAACAGAGGCCTCATTCTTGAAGGCCCAAGTGGAAGCCACAGCTCTAGTAGAATGAGCTGTAATTCTTTCAGGAGGCTGTTGTCCAGCAGTCTCATAAGCTAAACGAATTATGCTACGAAGCCAAAAAGAAAGAGAGGTAGCGGAAGCTTTTTGACCTCTCCTCTGCCCAGAGTAAATGACAAACAGAGAAGACGTTTGTCGAAATTCCTTAGTTGCCTGTAAGTAAAATTTTAGAGCACGGACTACATCCAGGTTGTGCAGTAGACGTTCCTTCTTTGAAGAAGGATTTGGACATAAGGAAGGAACAACAATCTCTTGATTGATATTCCTGTTAGTAACTACCTTAGGTAAGAACCCAGGTTTAGTACGCAGGACTACCTTATCCGAATGAAAAATCAAATAAGGAGAATCACAATGTAAGGCTGATAATTCAGAGACTCTTCGAGCCGAGGAAATAGCCATTAAAAATAGAACTTTCCAAGATAACAACTTTATATCAATGGAATGAAGGGGTTCAAACGGAACGCCCTGTAAAACATTAAGAACAAGGTTTAAACTCCATGGTGGAGCAACAGTTTTAAACACAGGCTTAATTCTGGCCAAAGCCTGACAAAAAGCCTGGACGTCAGGAACTTCTGACAGACGTTTGTGTAACAGAATGGACAGAGCTGAGATCTGTCCCTTTAATGAACTAGCAGATAAACCCTTTTCTAAACCTTCTTGTAGAAAAGACAATATCCTAGGAATCCTAACCTTACTCCAAGAGTAACCTTTGGATTCACACCAATATAGGTATTTACGCCATATCTTATGGTAAATCTTTCTGGTAACAGGTTTCCTAGCCTGTATTAAGGTATCAATAACTGACTCAGAAAATCCACGTCTTGATAAAATCAAGCGTTCAATTTCCAAGCAGTCAGCTTCAGAGAAGTTAGATTTTGATGTTTGAAGGGACCCTGTATCAGAAGGTCCTGTTTCAGAGGTAGAGACCAAGGTGGACAGGATGACATGTCCACCAGGTCTGCAAACCAAGTCCTGCGTGGCCACGCAGGTGCTATTAGAATCACTGATGCTCTCTCTTGTTTGATTCTGGCAATCAATCGAGGAAGCAACGGGAAGGGTGGAAACACGTAAGCCATCCTGAAGTCCCAAGGTGCTGTCAGAGCATCTATCAGGACTGCTCCTGGATCCCTGGATCTGGACCCGTAACGAGGAAGCTTGGCGTTCTGTCGAGACGCCATGAGATCTATCTCTGGTTTGCCCCAACGTCGAAGTATTTGGGCAAAGACCTCCGGATGAAGTTCCCACTCCCCCGGATGAAAAGTCTGACGACTTAAGAAATCCGCCTCCCAGTTCTCCACTCCCGGGATGTGGATTGCTGACAGGTGGCAAGAGTGAGACTCTGCCCAGCAAATTATCTTTGATACTTCCATCATAGCTAGGGAGCTTCTTGTCCCTTCCTGATGGTTGATGTAAGCTACAGTCGTGATGTTGTCCGACTGAAACCTGATGAACCCCCGAGTTGTCAACTGGGGCCAAGCCAGGAGGGCATTGAGAACTGCTCTCAATTCCAGAATGTTTATTGGCAGGAGACTCTCCTCCTGACTCCATTGTCCCTGAGCCTTCAGAGAATTCCAGACGGCACCCCAACCTAGAAGGCTGGCGTCTGTTGTTACAATTGTCCAGTCTGGTCTGCTGAATGGCATCCCCCTGGACAGATGTGGCCGAGAAAGCCACCATAGAAGAGAATTTCTGGTCTCTTGATCCAGATTCAGAGAAGGGGATAAGTCTGAGTAATCCCCATTCCACTGACTTAGCATGCACAGTTGCAGTGGTCTGAGGTGTAAGCGTGCAAAGGGTACTATGTCCATTGCCGCTACCATTAAGCCGATTACCTCCATGCATTGAGCCACTGACGGGTGTTGAATGGAATGAAGGGTGCGGCAAGCACTTTGAAGTCTTGTTAGCCTGTCCTCTGTCAGGTAAATCTTCATTTCTACAGAATCTATAAGAGTCCCCAGGAAGGGAACTCTTGTGAGTGGAACGAGTGAACTTTTCTTTTCGTTCACCTTCCATCCATGTGACCTTAGAAATGCCAGCACTAACTCTGTATGAGACTTGGCAGTTTGAAAGCTTGAAGCTTGTATCAGAATGTCGTCTAGGTATGGAGCTACCGAGATTCCCCGCGGTCTTAGTACCGCCAGAAGAGCACCCAGAACCTTTGTGAAGATTCTTGGAGCTGTAGCCAATCCGAATGGAAGAGCCACAAACTGGTAATGCCTGTCTAGGAAGGCAAACCTTAGGTACCGATAATGATCTTTGTGAATCGGTATGTGAAGGTAAGCATCTTTTAAATCTACAGTGGTCATGTATTGACCCTCTTGGATCATAGGTAAAATTGTCCGAATAGTCTCCATCTTGAACGATGGAACTCTTAGGAATTTGTTTAGGATCTTTAAGTCCAGGATTGGTCTGAAAGTTCCCTCTTTTTTGGGAACCACAAACAGATTTGAGTAAAACCCCTGTCCCTGTTCCGATCGTGGAACTGGATGGATTACTCCCATTAACAAGAGCTCTTGTACGCAGCGTAGAAACGCCTCTTTCTTTGTCTGGATTGTTGACAATCTTGACAGATGAAATCTCTCTCTTGGAGGAGAGTATTTGAAGTCCAGAAGGTATCCCTGAGATATTATCTCTAGCGCCCAGGGATCCTGAACATCTCTTGCCCAAGCCTGGGCGAAGAGAGAAAGTCTGCCCCCCACTAGATCCGATCCCGGATCGGGGGCCCTCAATTCATGCTGTTTTAGGGGCAGCAGCAGGTTTCCTAGTCTGCTTGCCCTTGTTCCAGGACTGGTTAGGTTTCCAGCCTTGTCTGTAGCGAGCAACAGCTCCTTCCTGTTTTGGTGCAGAGGAAGTTGATGCTGCTCCTGCTTTGAAATTACGAAAGGAACGAAAATTAGACTGTCTAGTCTTGGCTTTGGCTTTGTCCTGAGGCAGGGCATGGCCTTTACCTCCTGTAATGTCAGCGATAATCTCTTTCAACCCGGGCCCGAATAAGGTCTGCCCTTTGAAAGGTATATTAAGCAATTTAGACTTAGAAGTAACATCAGCTGACCAGGATTTTAGCCACAGCGCCCTGCGTGCCTGAATGGCGAATCCTGAATTTTTCGCCGTAAGTTTAGTAAGATGTACTACGGCCTCCGAAATGAATGAATTAGCTAGTTTAAGGACTCTAAGCCTGTCCGTAATGTCGTCCAGAGTAGCTGAACCAATGTTCTCTTCCAGAGACTCAATCCAGAATGCCGCTGCAGCCGTGATCGGCGCAATGCATGCAAGGGGTTGCAATATAAAACCTTGTTGAACAAACATTTTCTTAAGGTAACCCTCTAACTTTTTATCCATTGGATCTGAAAAAGCACAGCTATCCTCCACCGGGATAGTGGTACGCTTAGCTAAGGTAGAAACTGCTCCCTCCACCTTAGGGACCGTTTGCCATAAGTCCCTTGTGGTGGCGTCTATTGGAAACATTTTTCTAAATATCGGAGGGGGTGAGAACGGCACACCGGGTCTATCCCACTCCTTAGTAACAATTTCAGTAAGTCTCTTAGGTATAGGAAAAACCTCAGTACTCGTCGGTACCGCAAAATATTTATCCAACCTACACATTTTCTCTGGTATTGCAACTGTGTTACAATCATTCAGAGCCGCTAACACCTCCCCTAGTAATACACGGAGGTTTTCCAGTTTAAATTTAAAATTTGAAATATCTGAATCCAGTCTGTTTGGATCAGAACCGTCACCCACAGAATGAAGTTCTCCGTCCTCATGTTCTGCCACCTGTGACGCAGTGTCTGACATGGCCCTAATATTATCAGCGCACTCTGTTCTCACCCCAGAGTGATCACGCTTACCTCTTAGTTCTGGTAATTTAGCCAAAACCTCAGTCATAACAGTAGCCATATCCTGTAATGTGATTTGTAATGGCCGCCCAGATGTACTCGGCGCTACAATATCACGCACCTCCCTCTGAGCGGGAGATGTAGGTACTGACACGTGAGGCGAGTTAGTCGGCATAACTCTCCCCTCGTTGTTTGGTGAAATTTGTTCAATTTGTACAGATTGACTTTTATTTAAAGTAGCATCAATACAGTTAGTACATAAATTTCTATTGGGCTCCACTTTGGCATTGCAACAAATGACCCAGGTATCATCCTCTGAATCAGACATGTTTAACACACTAGCAAATAAACTTGCAACTTGGAAATACAATTCAATTAGAATAATATTAAAATGTACTGTGCCTTTAAGAAGCACAGAAGATCTATAACAGTTGAAAATTAATAAATTGAAACAGTTATAGCCTCAATCCTTGTAAACAACACAACTTTAGCAAAGGTTTAATTCCATTAGCAAAGATAACAAATTCTGAAAGCAGGAAACAAATTACAGAATAAACGTTTTTTATCTCAGTCAAACTATAATTCTCACAGCTCTGCTGAGAGAAATTACCTCCCTCAAAATAAGTTTTGAAGACCCCTGAGCTCTGTAGAGATGAACCGGATCATGCAGGGAATACAATGAGTTGCTGACTGAAATATTTGATGCATAGAAAAAGCGCCAAAAACGGCCCCTCCCGATCACACAGCAGTGAGGGAGAACAGAAACTGTCAGAAAAACAGATTAAGCAACTGCCAAGTGGAAAAATAGTGCCCAAACATTTATTCACACAGTACCTCAGCAAATGAAAACGATTTTACATTCCAGCAAAAACGTTAAACATAATCTCTAGTTATTAAACAGCTTTATGTATTTCTTACAGTGTAATTCTAGTGAAGTACCATTCCCCAGAATACTGAAGTGTAAAGTATACATACATGACATTATATCGGTATGGCAGGATTTTCTCATCAATTCCATTGTCAGAAAATAAAAACTGCTACATACCTCTATGCAGATTCATCTGCTCGCTGTCCCCTGATCTGAAGTTTACCTCACTCCTCAGATGGCCGAGAACAGCAATATGATCTTAACTACTCCGGCTAAAATCATAGCAAAACTCTGGTAGATTCTTCTTCAAACTCTGCCAGAGAGGTAATAACACACTCCGGTGCTATTTTAAAATAACAAACTTTTGATTGAAGATATAAAACTAAGTATAATCACCATAGTCCTCTCACACATCCTATCTAGTCGTTGGGTGCAAGAGAATGACTGGGAGTGACGTAGAGGGGAGGAGCTATATGCAGCTCTGCTGGGTGAATCCTCTTGCACTTCCTGTTGGGGAGGAGTAATATCCCAGAAGTAATGATGACCCGTGGACTGATCACACTTAAAAGAAGAAAACTGTTTATGCTTACCTGAAAAAAAAAAAAAATTCTTGATGGTGAGAATCCACAAGCCTTTACTATTGGGAATTCAGTACCTGGCCACCAGGATGAGGCAGAGACATACTACACTAGAACTTTGAATCCCTCCCACTCCCTGTACCTTAGTCTATCATATAACCAAGTAAAGGAGAAACAGAAAGACAGAGAAGAGTAAAGAGGTAAAAACTAGAACTGCCACCAACTAGAAAGAAACAAACTTGGGCGGGTTATGTATACTCTCACCACCAAGAAAGAAATTAATTTATCGAGTAAGCATAAATTAGATTTTCTTTCTGATAGGGACATAAAACTGCAAACTTTTCATTCATGATTTAGATAAAGCATACCATTTTAAACAAATATCAATTTTTCTTTAATTTCTTATTATCATTTGTTGAAAAGCAGAGATGTAAAGTTCAGAAGTGTTCACGTGTCTGCTGTACTATATGGCAGCAGTTTTGCAAGAATATTATACTTTAGCAAGAGCACTAGACGGTAGAATTTTGTGTAATGACGACCATGTTGCTGCCTTGCAAATCTGATACACTGAAGCCTCAGTCTTGAATGTCCAGGGAGTAGAGAGAGAACGGGTAGAATGAGCTGTGATACGTAGAGGAGGAGACTGCCCGGCCTCCAAGCAAGCTTTATGAATGAAATTCTTTAACCAAGAGGCTTAAGAAGCCTCTGAACCGAAAAATGAACAAACTGGAAGATTGTCTAAACTGACAAATAGCTTACACTTAATAATCTAACCTTACAGAGAAGCTCAAACCACAAACCACATTTGAATTATTTGGATCTGGACATAATGAAGGAACTATAATCTCCTGGTGAATGTTTTCTAAAGTTACCACCTTAGGTAAAAAAACCTATAAGTAAGCAGTACACCCTCATCTTGATAATAAAAATACGACACTTCACAAGAAAGCGCTGATTAATTTAGATACTCTTCTGGTACAGGAAATAGCCAGAAGAAACAAAACCTTCCAATACAATAGTTTAATATCCAACTCATACATAGGTTCAAACAGAGGAGATTGTAGAATTCGCAACACCAAGTACGAATTCCATTGAGTATTAATTGGCTTTAGAACCGGTCTTATTTTGAATAAAACGTGTACAAAAGTTTGAATATCTGGAAGTCTGGCTAACTTCAGGTGGAATAACACAGAAAGAGCAGAAATATGACCCTTCAAAGTACCTGAAGACAAACCATTTTCCAACCCATCCTGGAAATTGAAGAATTCTAAACGAATGATAACTAAAACCTCTTTCAACACACCACAAAAGATAAATCTTCCATATCTTATGATATATTCTCTTAGTAACAGGTCTACAAATGTGGATATGCGTATTAACCTCCGAATCTGAAAAACCCCTTTGGGCAAAAATTCAGTGTTCATTCTCAAAGCATACAAAGAGAGATATTGCAGATTTTCATAGAAGGATGGACCTTGTTATAATAGATTTGGACTTTGAGGAAGTTGCCATGGGGGAGCACTGAACATCTGAACCAGATCCGCATTCCAATTCCTGAGTGGCCATGTGGGACATATCAAAATGGCCGATGTATGCTCTTGCTTAAGACGAGCAATTAGTCTCAACAGAAGCACAATTTGAGAAAAAAAATATACACTGGCTGAAAAGACAAAGGAACTGCTAGAACATCTATCAATTCTGCTTGGGGTTCCCTGGATCGTGTCCTTACCTGGGAAGCTTGCGATTCAGATGAGATGCCATAAAGTCTACCTCCATACACTGAACCACTGAAGGATGAGCCAAAAACTGAAAATTTAGGCAAGCGGTCTGAAGTTTGAGTTTACATTCTGTCAAATATAGATGCATGGCCAAAGATACTATAATCACCCCAAAGAAAAACCCTCGTCTGCTGAACCAGAGAACTCATGGTTAACATTTACCTTCTGGCCATGAATGTGAAGATACACAAATAGTTTGTTGGTGTGAGATGCTGCTAAAAGGTAAAGATGGTGATTGAATCAAAATGTAAGGTGCTACAGCTATACCCTGAGCCCTGACCACAATGCCCCAAAAGCTTGGTAAAAATTCTGGGAGCCGTAGCAAATCCAAAAAGTCAGATCTACAAATTGGTAAATGTTTGTCCTGAAATGAAAACTAAAGAAACAGATGGTGGTCCTTGTGAATGAATATATGAAGATATGCACCCTTGTGGTCATAAACTGACCCTGTTGAACTAAAGAAAGAATAGTTCTGATAGATTCCATCTCGAAAAAACATAATTTATGTAAGAACTTACCTGATAAATTCATTTCTTTCATATTAGCAAGAGTCCATGAGCTAGTGACGTATGGGATATACATTCCTACCAGGAGGGGCAAAGATTCCCAAACCTTAACATGCCTATAAATACACCCCTCACCACACCCACAAATCAGTTTAACGAATAGCCAAGAAGTGGGGTGATAAGAAAAAAGTGCGAAAGCATAAAAAATAAGGAATTGGAATAATTGTGCTTTATACAAAAAAAATCATAACCACCACAAAAAAGGGTGGGCCTCATGGACTCTTGCTAATATGAAAGAAATGAATTTATCAGGTAAGTTCTTACATAAATTATGTTTTCTTTCATGTAATTAGCAAGAGTCCATGAGCTAGTGACGTATGGGATAATGACTACCCAAGATGTGGATCTTTCCACGCAAGAGTCACTAGAGAGGGAGGGATAAAATAAAGACAGCCAATTCCTGCTGAAAATAATCCACACCCAAAATAAAGTTTAATGAAAACATAAGCAGAAGATTCAAACTGAAACCACTGCCTGAAGTACTTTTCTACCAAAAACTGCTTCAGAAGAAGAAAACACATCAAAATGGTAGAATTTAGTAAAAGTATGCAAAGAGGACCAAGTTGCTGCTTTGCGAATCTGATCAACCGAAGCTTCATTCCTAAACGCCCAGGAAGTAGAAACTGACCTAGTAGAATGAGCTGTAATCCTTCGAGGCGGAGTTTTACCCGACTCAACATAGGCATGATGAAATAAAGATTTCAACCAAGATGCCAAAGAAATGGCAGAAGCTTTCTGGCCTTTTCTAGAACCGGAAAAGATGACAAATAGACTAGAAGTCTTTCGGAAAGACTTAGTAGCTTCAACATAATAATACAAAGCTCTAACAGCATCCAAAGAATGCAATGATTTCTCCTTAGAATTCATAGGATTAGGACATAATGAAGGAACCACAATTTCTCTACTAATGTTGTTAGAATTCACAACCTTAGGTAAAAAAACATAATTTATGCTTACCTGATAAATTCCTTTCTCCTGTAGTGTAGTCAGTCCACGGGTCATCCATTACTTATAGGATATTAACTCCTCCCTAACAGGAAGTGCAAGAGGATCACCCAAGCAGAGCTGCTATATAGCTCCTCCCCTCTACGTCACACCCAGTCATTCGACCGAAAACCAAACGAGAAAGGAGAAACTATAGGGTGCAGTGGTGACTGGAGTATAATTTAAAATTTAGACCTGCCATAAAAAACAGGGCGGGCCGTGGACTGACTACACTACAGGAGAAAGGAATTTATCAGGTAAGCATAAATTATGTTTTCTCCTGTTAAGTGTAGTCAGTCCACGGGTCATCCATTACTTATGGGATACCAATACCAAAGCTAAAAGTACACGGATGACGGGAGGGACAGGCAGGATCTTTACGCGGAAGGAACCACTGCCTGAAGAACCTTTCTCCCAAAAACAGCCTCCGAAGAAGCAAAAGTGTCAAATTTGTAAAATTTGGAAAAAGTGTGAAGTGAAGACCAAGTCGCAGCCTTGCAAATCTGTTCAACAGAGGCCTCATTTTTAAAGGCCCAAGTGGAAGCCACAGCTCTGGTAGAATGAGCTGTAATTCTTTCAGGAGGCTGCTGTCCAGCAGTCTCATAGGCTAAACGTATTATACTACGAAGCCAGAAGGAGAGAGAGGTAGCCGAAGCCTTTTGACCTCTCCTCTGTCCAGAATAGACGACAAACAGGGAAGAAGTTTGTCGAAAATCTTTAGTTGCCTGTAAATAAAATTTCAGGGCACGGACAACGTCCAGATTGTGCAGAAGTCGTTCCTTCTTTGAGGAAGGATTAGGGCACAATGAAGGAACAACAATCTCTTGATTGATATTCCTGTTAGTGACTACCTTAGGTAAGAACCCAGGTTTAGTACGCAGAACTACCTTGTCTGAATGGAAAATCAGATAAGGAGAATCACAATGTAAAGCAGATAACTCAGAGACTCTTCGAGCCGAGGAAATAGCCATTAAAAACAGAACTTTCCAAGATAACAGCTTGATATCAATGGAATGAAGGGGTTCAAACGGAACACCCTGTAAAACGTTAACTAAGTTTAAGCTCCATGGTGGAGCAACAGTTTTAAACATAGGCTTAATCCTGGCCAAAGCCTGACAAAAAGCCTGAACGTCTGGAACTTCTGACAGACGTTTGTGTAAAAGGATGGATAAAGCTGAGATCTGTCCCTTTAACGAACTAGCGGATAAGCCCTTTTCTAAACCTTCTTGTAGAAAAGACAATATCCTAGGAATCCTAACCTTACTCCATGAGTAACTCTTGGATTCGCACCAATGTAAGTATTTGCGCCATATTTTATGGTAAATTTTCCTGGTAACAGGCTTCCTAGCCTGTATCAAGGTATCAATCACTGACTCCGAGAATCCACGCTTTGATAGAATCAAGCGTTCAATCTCCATGCAGTCAGCCTCAGAGAAATTAGATTTGGATGTTTGAAAGGACCCTGCACCAGAAGGTCCTGTCTCAGAGGCAGAGACCATGGTGGACAGGACGACATGTCCAGTAGATCTGTATACCAGGTCCTGCGTGGCCACGCAGGCGCTATTAGAATCACCGATGCTCTCTCCTGTTTGATCCTGGCAATCAATCGAGGAAGCATCGGGAAGGGTGGAAACACATAAGCCATGTTGAAGACCCAAGGTGCTGTCAGAGCATCTATCAGAACCGCTCCCGGGTCTCTGGACCTGGATCCGTAATAAGGAAGTTTGGCGTTCTGGCGAGACGCCATGAGATCCAGATCTGGTTTGCCCCAACGCCGAAGTATTTGGGCAAAGACCTCCGGATGAAGTTCCCACTCCCCCGGATGAAAGGTTTGGCGACTTAGATAATCCGCTTCCCGGTTCTCCACGCCTGGGATGTGGATCGCTGATAGGTGGCAAGAGTGAGACTCTGCCCAGTGAATTATCTTTGAGACTTCCATCATTGCTAGGGAACTCCTTGTCCCTCCCTGATGGTTGATGTAAGCCACAGTCGTGATGTTGTCCGACTGAAACCTGATGAACCTCAGAGTTGCTAACTGAGGCCAAGCCAGAAGGGCATTGAAAACTGCTCTTAATTCCAGAATATTTATGGGAAGGAGACTCTCCTCCTGAGTCCAAGATTCCTGAGTCTTCAGGGAATTCCAGAAAGCGCCCCAACCTATCAGGCTGGCGTCTGTTGTTACAATCGTCCAATCTGGCCTGCTGAAGGGCATCCCCTTGGATAGATGTGGCCGAGAAAGCCACCATAGAAGAGAATTTCTGGTCTCTTGATCCAGATTCAGTATAGGGGACAAATCTGAGTAATCCCCATTCCACTGACTTAGCATGCACAATTGCAGTGGTCTGAGATGCAGGCGTGCAAAGGGTACTATGTCCATTGCCGCTACCATTAAGCCGATTACCTCCATGCATTGAGCCACTGACGGGTGTGGAATGGAATGAAGGATCCGTCAAGCATCTAGAAGTTTTGATAACCTGACCTCTGTCAGATAAATCTTCATTTCTACAGAATCTATGAGAGTCCCTAAGAAGGGAACTCTTGTGAGTGGCAATAGAGAACTCTTTTCTTCGTTCACTTTCCACCCATGTGACCTTAGAAATGCCAGTACTAACTCTGTATGAGACTTGGCAGTTTGGAAACTTGAAGCTTGTATCAGAATGTCGTCTAGGTACGGAGCTACCGATATTCCTCGCGGTCTTAGTACCGCCAGAAGAGAACCCAGAACCTTTGTAAAGATTCTTGGAGCCGTAGCTAACTCGAAGGGAAGAGCTACAAACTGGTAATGCCTGTCTAGGAAGGCAAACCTTAGATACCGGTAATAATCCTTGTGAATCGGTATGTGAAGGTAGGCATCCTTTAAATCCACTGTGGTCATGTACTGACCCCTTTGGATCATGGGTAAGATTGTCCGAATAGTTTCCATTTTGAACGATGGAACTCTTAGGAATTTGTTTAGGATCTTTAAATCCAATATTGGTCTGAAGGTTCCTTCTTTCTTGGGAACCACAAACAGATTTGAGTAAAACCCTTGTCCGTGTTCTGACCGCGGAACCGGATGGATCACTCCCATTAGTAAAAGATCTTGTACACAGCGTAGAAACGCCTCTTTCTTTATCTGGTTTGTTGACAACCTTGAAAGATGAAATCTCCCTTGTGGAGGAGAAGCTTTGAAGTCCAGAAGATATCCCTGAGATATGATCTCCAACGCCCAGGGATCCTGGACATCTCTTGCCCAAGCCTGGGCGAAGAGAGAAAGTCTGCCCCCCACTAGATCCGTTTCCGGATCGGGGGCCCTCACTTCATGCTGTCTTAGGGGCAGCAGCAGGTTTTCTGGCCTGCTTGCCCTTGTTCCAGGTCTGGTTAGGTTTCCAGCCTTGTCTGTAGCGAGCAACAGTTCCTTCCTGTTTTTGAGCAGAGGAAGTTGATGCTGCTCCTGCCTTGAAGTTACGAAAGGCACGAAAATTAGACTGTCTAGCCCTTGGTTTGGCTCTGTCTTGAGGCAGGGCATGGCCCTTACCTCCCGTAATGTCAGCGATAATTTCTTTCAAACCGGGCCCGAATAATGTCTGCCCCTTGAAAGGTATGTTAAGCAATTTAGATTTAGAAGTCACATCAGCTGACCAGGATTTTAGCCACAGCGCTCTGCGCGCCTGAATGGCGAATCCGGAATTCTTAGTCGTAAGTTTAGTTAAGTGTACTACGGCATCAGAAATAAATGAATTAGCTAGCTTAAGGGCTTTAAGCTTGTGTGTAATCTCATCCAATGGAGCTGTGTCAAGGGTCTCTTCCAGAGACTCAAACCAAAATGCCGCCGCAGCCGTGACAGGCGCAATGCATGCAAGGGGTTGCAATATAAAACCTTGTTGAACAAACATTTTCTTAAGGTAACCCTCTAACTTTTTATCCATTGGATCTGAAAAGGCACAGCTATCCTCCACCGGGATAGTGGTACGCTTAGCTAAAGTAGAAACTGCTCCCTCCACCTTACGGACCGTTTGCCATAAGTCCCGTGTGGTGGCGTCTATTGGAAACATTTTTCTGAATATAGGAGGGGGTGAGAAACACCGGGTCTATCCCACTCCTTAGTAACAATTTCAGTAAGTCTCTTAGGTATAGGAAAAACGTCAGTACACGTCGGTACCGCAAAATATTTATCCAACCTACATATTTTCTCTGGGATTGCAACCGTGTTACAATCATTCAGAGCCGCTAACACCTCCCCTAGTAATACACGGAGGTTCTCCAGCTTAAATTTAAAATTTGAAATGTCTGAATCCAGTTTATTTGGATCAGATCCGTCACCCACAGAATGAAGCTCTCCGTCTTCATGTTCTGCAAATTGTGACGCAGTATCAGACATGGCCCTAGCATTATCAGCGCACTCTGTTCTCACTCTGTTCTCACCCCAGAGTGGTCTCGTTTACCCCTTAAGTTCTGGCAATTTAGATAAAACTTCAGTCATAACATTAGCCATGTCTTGTAAAGTGATTTGTAATGGCCGCCCTGATGTACTTGGCGTTACAATATCACGCACCTCCTGAGCGGGAGATGCAGGTACTGACACGTGAGGCAAGTTAGTCGGCATAACTTCCCCCTCGTTGTCTGGTGAATTTTGTTTAACATGTACAGATTGGCTTTTATTTAAAGTAGCATCAATGCAATTAGTACATAAATTTCTATTGGGCTCCACCTTGGCCTTTGAACATATTGCACAAAGAGATTCCTCTGTGTCAGACATGTTTAAACAAACTAGCAATTAGACTAGCAATTTAATATAAAAAACGTTACTGTGCCTTTAAGAAGCACACAAAAAAACTGTCACTTTGATATAACAATGAACCGGTTTAGTTATAGCAATCAATTTTTCATATGAAATGCATTAATTTAGCAAAGGATAGCACCCATCAGCAAATGGATTATTAACCCCTTAATACCAAAAAAACGATTGACAAATCAAATAAATACGTTTTTATCACAGTCAAAGCACAGTCTCACAGGTCTGCTGTGAGTGATTACCTCCCTCAAACTAGTTTTGGAGACCCCTGAGCTCTGTAGAGACGTCCTGGATCATGCAGGGAGAATAAGGAAGACTGTGACTGAATTTTTAATGCGTAGTAAAAGCGCCAAAATAGGCCCCTCCCACTCATAATACAGCAGTGGGGAAGCTCAGTAAACTGATTTTATTCAAAATAAACGACAGCCAAGTGGAAAATAATGCCCATAAATTTTCACCAAGTACCTCAGAGAAAAAAATGATTAACCTGCCAGTAAACGTTTTAAATATATGAAATAATAATAAAAGCCTGTTGCTAGTCGCTATCACTGCAGAAAGGCTATAAGTTATATGTATACCGTATTTTCTTAGTGAAGTGCCATTCCCCAGAAATACTTTAGTGCCAACATACATACATAACAGCCTGATACCAGTTGCTACTACTGCATTTAAGGCTGTACTTACATTATATTGGTATTAGCAGTATTTTCTCAGTCAATTCCATTCCTTAGAAAATAATATACTGCAACATACCTCTATGCAGGTGAACCCTGCCCGCAAGTTACCTCGCTCCTCAGAATGGCCGAGAACAGCAAATGGATCTTAGCTACGTCCGCTAAGATCATACACAAACTCAGGTAGATTCTTCTTCTAATACTGCCTGAGAAGAAACAACACACTCCGGTGCTGTTTAAAACAACAAACTTTTGATTGAAGTAATAAAAAACTAAATTTAATAACCACACTCCTCTCACACATCCTATCTATTAGTTAGGTGCAAGAGAATGACTGGGTGTGACGTAGAGGGGAGGAGCTATATAGCAGCTCTGCTTGGGTGATCCTCTTGCACTTCCTGTTAGGGAGGAGTTAATATCCCATAAGTAATGGATGACCCGTGGACTGACTACACTTAACAGGAGAAATTCAAAAGAAGTTTGCAGCACCGCCTTATCCTGATGAAAAATCAGAAAAGGAGACTCACAAGAAAGAGC
Source organism: Bombina bombina (assembly GCF_027579735.1). Lineage (NCBI taxonomy): Eukaryota > Metazoa > Chordata > Amphibia > Anura > Bombinatoridae > Bombina > Bombina bombina. Next base: position 864,993,665 of record NC_069504.1, read on the forward strand.
AGATAATTCAGAAACTCTTCTGGCAGAAGAGATGGCCAAAAGAAACAAAACTTTCCAAGAAAGTAATTTAATGACCAAAGAATACATGGGTTCAAAAGGAGGAGCTTGAAGAGCCCCCAGAACCAAATTCAAACTCCAAGGAGGAGAAATTGACTTAATGACAGGTTTTATACGAACCAAAGCTTGTACAAAACAATGAATATCAGGAAGATTAGCAATCTTTCTGTGAAAAAGAACAGAAAGAGCAGAGATTTGTCCATACAAGGAACTTGCGGACAAACCTTTATCTAAACCATCCTGAAAAAACTGTAAAATTCTCGGTATTCAAAAAGAATGCCAAGAAAAATGATGAGAAAGACACTAAGAAATATAAGTCTTCCAGACTCTATAATATATCTCTCTAGATACAGATTTACGAGCCTGTCACATAGTATCAATCACAGAGTCAGAGAAACCTCTTTGACCAAGAATCAAGCGTTCAAACTCCATACCTTAAAATTTAAGGATTTGAGATCCTGATGGAAGAAAGGACCTTGCGACAGAAAGTCTGGTCTTAACGGAAGAGTCCACAGCTGGCAAGAGGCCATCCGGACAAGATCCGCATACCAAAACCTGTGAGGCCATGCTGGAGCTACCAGCAGGACAAACGATCCTTCCTTTAGAATCTTGGAGAATACTCTTGGAAGAAGAACTAGAGGCGGAAAGATATAGGCAGGATGATACTTCCAAGAAAGTGATAATGCATCCACTGCCTCCGCCCGAGGATCCCGGGATCTGGACAGATACCAGGGAAGTTTCTTGTTTAGATGAGAAGCCATCAGATCTATTTCTGGGAGTTCCCACATTTGAACAATCTGAAGAAATACCTCTGGGTGAAGAGACCATTCGCCCGGATGCAACGTTTGGCGACTGAGATAATCCGCTTCCCAATTGTCTATACCTGGGATATGAACCGCAGAGATTAGACAGGAGCTGGATTCTGGCCAAACCAAAATTCGAGATACTTCTTTCATAGCCAGAGGACTGTGAGTCCCTCCTTGATTATTGATGTATGCCACAGTTGTGACATTGTCTATCTGAAAACAAATGAACAACTCTCTCTTCAGAAGAGGCCAAGACTGAAGAGCTCTGAAAATTGCACGGAGTTCCAAAATATTGATCGGTAATCTCACCTTCTGAGATTCCCAAACCCCTTGCGCCGTCAGAGACCCCCACACAGCTCCCAAACCTGTAAGACTTGCATCTGTTGAGATTATAGTCCAGGTCGGAAGAACAAAGAAGCCCCCTGAACTAAACGATGGTGATCTGTCCACCACGTCAGAGAGTGTCGTATAATCGGTTTAAAGATATTAATTGAGATATCTTTGTGTAATCCCTGCACCATTGGTTCAGCATACAGAGCTGAAGAGGTCGCATGTGAAAAAGAGCAAAGGAGATCGCATCTGATGCGGCAGTCCTAAGACCTAAAATTTCAATGCATAAGGCTACCAAAGGGAATGATTGTGACTGAAGGTTTTGACAAGATGATATCAATGTTAAACTTCTCTTGTCTGACAAGGACAGAGTCATAGACACTGAATCTATCTGGAAACCTAAAAAGGTTACCCTTGTCTGAGGAATCAATTTACTTTTTGGTAAATTGATCCTCCAACCATGATCTTGAAGAAACAACACAAGTCGATTCGTATGAGATTCTGCAAAAATGTGAAGACTGAGCAAGTACCAAGATATCGTCCAAATAAGGAAATACCAAAACCCTGTTCTCTGATTACAGACAGAAGGGCACCGAGAACCTTTGAAAAAATTCTTGGAGCTGATGCTAGGCCAAACGGTAGAGCCACAAAACTGGTAATGCTTGTCTAAAAAGAGAATCTCAGAAACTAAAAGTGATCTGGATGAATCGGAATATGCAGATATGCATCCTGTAAATCTATTGTAGACATATAATGCCCTTGCTAAACAAAAGGCAGGATAGTCCTACAGTTACCATCTTGAATGTTGGTATCCTTACATAACGATTCAATATTGATAGATCCGGAACTGGTCTGAAGGAATTGACCTTCTTTGGTACAATGAAGAGATAGAATAAAACCCCAGCCCCTGTTCCAGAACTGGAACTGGCATAATTACTCCAGCCAACTCTAGATCTGAAACACATTTCAGAAAAGCTGAGCCTTTGCTGGGTTTACTGGGACACGGGAAAGAAAAAAATCTCTTTGCAGGAGGCCTTAACTTGAAGCCAATTCTGTACCTTTCTGAAACAATGTTCTGAAACCAGAGATTGTGAACGGAATTGATCCAAATTTCTTTGAAGAAAACGTAATCTGCCCCATACCAGCTGAGCTGGAATGAGGGCCGCACCTTCATGGGTACTTAGGAGCTAGCTTTAGGTTTCTATAAGGCTTGGATATATTCCAAACTGGAAATGGTTTCCAAACTGATACCGCTCCTGAGGATGAAGGATCAGGCTTTTGTTCCTTGTTGTGAGGAAAGGAACGAAAACGATTATTAGACCTTAATTTACCTTAGATTTTTTATCCTTTGGTAAAAAAGTTCCCTTCCCTCCAGTAACAGTTGAGATAATAGAATCCAACTGAAAACCGAATAATTTATTACCCTGGAAAGAAAGGGAAAGCAAAGTTGACTTAGAAGACATATCAGCATTCCAAGTTTTAAGCCATAAAGCTCTTCTAGCTAAAATAGCTAGAGACATATACCTGACATCAACTCTAATGATATCAAAAGACGGTATCACAAATAAAATTATTAGCATGTTATAGAATAATAATAATGCTATAAAATTATGATCTGTTACTTGTTGCGCTAAAGCTTCTAACCAAAAATTTGAAGCTGCAGCAACATCCGCTAAAAATATAGCAGGAGTAGAGACAGCCCCATTAACCTTAGGGATTTTGTCCCAAAAAACTCTAATCTGTCAGATGGCACAGGATATAATTGCTTAAACGTTTAGAAGGAGTAAATGAATTACCCAAATTATTCCATTCCCTGGAAATTACTTCAGAAATAGCATCAGGGAGAGAAAACACTTCTGGAATAACTACAGGAGATTTAAAAACCTTATTTAAACGTTTAGATTTAGTATCAAGAGGACCAGAATCCTCTATTTCTAATGCAATTAATACTTCTTTAAGTAAAGAACGAATAAATTCCATCTTGAACAAATACAAAGATTTATCAGCATCAACCTCTGAGACAGAAACCTCTGAACCAGAAGAACCATTATCAGTATCAGAATGATGATGTTCATTTAAAAATTCATCTGAAAAAAGAGAAGTTTTAAAAGACTTTTATGTATACTAGAAGGAGATATAACAGACATAGCCTTCTTAATGGATTTAAAAATAAAATCTCTTATGTTATCAGGAACACTCTGAAAATTAGATGTTGACGGAACAGCAACAGGTAATGTAACAGTACTAAAGGAAATTTTATCTGCATTAAGTTTGTCATGACATGCAATACAAACAACAGCTGGAGAAACAGATACCAAAAGTTTATAGCAGATACACTTAGCTTGGTAGCTCCAGCACCGGGCAGCGATTTTCCTGAAGTATCTTCTGACTCAGTTGCAACGTGGAACATCTTGCAATATGTAAGAGAAAAAACAACATATAAAGCAAAATTGATCAAATTCCTTAAATGACAGTTTCAGGAATGGGAAAAAAAATGCCAGTGAACAAGCTTCTAGCAACCAGAAGCAATAAATAATGAGACTTAAATAATGTGGAGACAAAAATGACACCCATATTTTTTAGCGCCAAATAAGACGCACTCATTATTTGGCGCCTAAATGCTTTTGGCGCCAAAAATGACGCCACATCCGGAACGCCGACACTTTTGACGCAAAAAAACGTCAAAAAATGACGCAACTTCCGGCGACACGTATGACGCCGGAAACAGAAAAAAAAATTTGCGCCAAAAAAGTCCGCGTCAAGAATGACGCAATAAAATGAAGCATTTTCAGCCCCCGCGAGCCTAACAGCCCACAGGGAAAAAGTCAAAAAATTTTAAGGTAAGAAAAAATGATTGATTCAAATGCATTATCCCAAATATGAAACTGACTGTCTGAAAATAAGGAATGTTGAACATCCTGAGTCAAGGCAAATAAATGTTTGAATACATATATTTAGAACTTTATAAAAAAAGTGCCTAACCATAGCTTAGAGTGTCACAAAAAAATAAGCTTACTTACTTACCCCAGGACACTCATCTACATGTTGTAGAAAGCCAAACCAGTACTGAAACGAAAATCAGCAGAGGTAATGGTATATATATAAGAGTATATCGTCGATCTGAAAAGGGAGGTAAGAGATGAATCTCTACGACCGATAACAGAGAACCTATGAAATAGACCCCGTAGAAGGAGATCATTGCATTCAAATAGGCAATACTCTCCTCACATCCCTCTGACATTCACTGCACGCTGAGAGGAAAACCGGGCTCCAACCTGCTGCGGAGCGCATATCAACGAAGAATCTAGCACAAACTTACTTCACCACCTCCATAGGAGGCAAAGTTTATAAAACTGATTTGTGGGTGTGGTGAGGGGTATATTTATAGGCATTTTAAGGTTTGGGAAACTTTGCCCCTCCTGGTAGGAATGTATATCCCATACGTCACTAGCTCATGGACTCTTGCTAATTACATGAAAGAAAAAGAACTCTAAAACAATGTGTTTTCAGATCCAAAATGGGTCTGATGGGTCCCCTCCTTCTTCAGAACGTTGAAAATATTGGAGTAGAAACGCTGGTCTTGTTCCAAAGTATGAACTAGGACAATCACCCCCACATGAGCATTACTTCAAGAACACACTGAAAAACAAAATGTATGCTTACCAGATAAATTCCTCTCTTTCTTGGCAGGGAGAGTCCACGACTTCATTCCATACTGTTGGGAAATACAACACCTGGCCACCAGGAGGAGGCAAAGACACCCCGGCCAAAGGCTTAAATACCCTCCCCCACTTCCCTTATCCCCACAGTCATTTGACAGAGGGAACGAGGAAAAGTAGGAGAAACATCAGGGTATAAAAGTGCCAGAAGAGAAACAAAAAGGGAGCAGCCCAAACAAAGAATAACTTACGGGCGGAGTCGTGGACTCTCCCTGCCAGGAAAGAAAGGAATTTATCTGGTAAGCATAAATTTTGTCTTCTTTCCATAGGGCAAGGAGAGTCCACGACTTAATTCCTTACTGTTGGGGAAACAATACCCAAGCTCCAGAGGACACTGAAGGAAAAACGGGAGGGAACAAAAAGGAGGTGGACCCTAATTTGAGGGCACCACAGCCTGCAAAACCTTTCTCCCGAAAGCTGTTTCAGACGAAGCTAACACATCAAACTTGTAAAATTTAGAAAAAAGTATTTAAGGAGGACCAGGTAGCTGCCTTACAAATCTAATCTATTGAGGCTTCATTCTTAAAAGTCCAGGAAGAAGCAACTGCTCTAGTGGAATGAGCTGTAATCCTCTCAGGAGGCTGTTGTCCCGCTGTATCATAAGCTAGGCGGATGACACTTCTCAACTAGAAAGACAGGGAAGACGTAGTGACCTTCTGACCCCTATGCTTACCTGCATAGATGATAAAGAAGATTATCTGAATTCCTTAGTAGCCTGAAGGTAGAACTTCAAGGCACAAACCACATCTAGATTGTGAAGCAAATGTTCCTTCGCCGAATGAGGATTGGGACACAAGGAAGGAACAACAATCTCTTGATTAATGTTGCGATCTGACACCACCTTAGGAAGGAAACCTAACTTAGTACGTAAAACCGCCTTAACCGCATGAAAAACAAAAGCTCACATTGCAAGGCAGAAATCTCGGAGACTCTTCGAGCAGAGGCAACAAGAAAAAGATTGAAACTCCATGGCGGAGCAATCTTTCTAAACACAGGTCTGATCCTAGTTAGAGCCTTAACGAAGGAATGCACATCCGGAAGCTCAGCTAATCTCTTGTGCAGCAACACCGACAGGGCCGATATCTGTTTCTTCAGGAAACTAGCAGACAGACCCTTCTCCAGACCATCCTTGAGAAAAGACAAAATTCTGGCAACTTTAACCTTACGCCAGGAAAAAATAACGCTCCTCACACCAGTACAGGTAAATCTGCCACACCTTATGATAGGTGCGCGAGTAACTGGCTTACAAGCTTGAATCAAAGTGTCGATGAAACTCTCAGAGAAATATCTCCTGGCTAAGGCTAAGTGTTCAATCTCCACGCAGTCAGGCTCAGAGAAACTAGATTTTGATGAATGAAGGGAACCTGTACCAGCAGGTCCCTGTGACAAGGTAAGCTCCACAGAGGAGAAGAGGACATCCCCACCAGATCCCCGAACCAAGTCCTTCGCATCAAGGATGGAGCAATTTGACTCATCGATGCTTGCTCCTGTTTGATGCGGGCCACCACACGAGGGAGAAGAGGTAATGGAAGAAAGAGATATGAGTCTGAACCTCCATGGAACCGCTAGGGCATCTATCAGAACAGCTTGAGGATCCCACAATCTCAACCCGTACTTGGGTAGTTTGGCATTGAGACAGGAGGCCATGAGGTCTATCTCCAGCATCCCCAATCTGATGCATATCTCTGCAAATACATTGGGGTGGAGAGACCATTCCCCCGGGTGAAAGGATTGCCTGCTGAGGAAGTCAGCTTCCCCGTTGTCCACACCCGGAATGTGGATAGCTGATGGCGTACAGTTGTGGGCCTCCGCCTATTCTAGGATTTGAGATACTTATCTCATTGCTAAGGAACTTCTCGTTCCTCCCTGGTGGTTGATGTAGGCTACTGAAGTTATATTGTCTAAGTGGAATCTGATAAACTGGGACGAACCCAGGAGAGGCCAAGCCTTCAGAGCATTGAAGATTGCCCGGAGTTCCAAGATATTGATCGGAAGAGTGGACTCCCAAAACTCCCAAACGGCTCCCCAGCCGGATAGACTGGCGTCACATTCTCCCAGGACAGTCTCAAGAAGCACGTGCCTTGTAACAGGTGATCTTGACAGTCACTAAGTGAGCAAGTCTCTCGACATGCTGTCCAGAGCTATCTGTTGTGACAGATCTGAATGGTTTCCATTCCATTGTCTCAGCATTCATAGCTGTAAAGGTCTGAGATGGAATCTGGCAAAGGGAATTGATGTCCATACAAGACACCATGAGACCAATCACCTCCATACATTGGGCCACCGAAGGTCTCAAGGAGTCCTGGAGGGCAAGACATGCTGTTAGTTTGCAACATCTCTGATCTGATAAAAAGACCTTCATGGACACCGAGTCTATAACTGTGCCCAGGAAATTCACTCTGGTATTTGGAGTAAGCAAACTCTTTTCCAAGTTTCCATCCATGTGACCGAAGAAGACTTAGAAGAAAATCTGAGTGATCCCTTGCTAGACGAAAAGATGGTGCCTGTACCAAGATATAGTCCAGGTAAAAAGCTACTGCTGTACCTCAAGTTCTGGCAACCGCTAGAAGAGCCCCCAGAACCTTCGTAAATATCCTTGGAGCAGTAGCTAAGCCAACGGAAGTGCTACGAACAGGAAGTGTTGATCCAGAAAAGCGAATCTCAGGAACTGGAAATCTTCCCTGTGGATCCGAACGTGAAGGTAAGCATCCTTCAGTTCTATGGTAGTCATAAACTGTCCTTCCTGAACCAGAGAAAGGATTGATCTTATAGTTTCCATCTTGAAGGAGGGGACACTTAGAAATTTGTTTAGGCACTTCAAGTCCAGATTTGGATGAAAAGTTCCCTCCTTTTTAGGAACCACAAAGAGGTTTGAATAGAACCCCAGACCACTTTCTGATGCAGGTATCAGGACTATTACTCCTAAGGAGGCTAGATTCCTTACACAATCTAAAAAGGCTGTACTCTTCTCCGGACTTGTAGACAGTCTGGAGAGTAGAAATCTGCCCCTGGGCGGAAGAGATTTGAATCCTATCCGGTATCCCTGAGATAGGACCTCCAGAACCCAAGGATCCTAAACATCCAAAAACCAAGTGCCTAAGAAAAGCAACAATCTGCCCCCTACTCGATCCGATCCCGAATCGGGGGCCGCCCCTTCATGCCGATTTGTTATTGACGGGCTTCTGTCTCTGCTTGGACTTGTTCCAGGACTGAGCAGGATTCCAGGTGCTCTTGGGCTGTTCGGGTTTGGATGAATATTGAGATAGTTGGGATTTATCCGAACGAAAGGAGTGAAAATTAGAGGACTGACGTCCCTTAGGTCTGTTGTTCTTATCCTGAGGTAGGAAGACACCTATCCCTCCAGTAACCGTAGAGATGATGGAGTCCAGACCTGGTTCAAATAAAAATCTTCCCCTTGAAAGAAAGAGAAAGGAGTCTGGATTTAGAAATCATATCCGCAGACTAAGACTTCAAACAGAGAGCCTGCGGCTAGGACCGCAAAACCTGAAGCCTTAGCATTCAGGCAAATAATCTGCATATTCACATCACAAATTAAAGAATTAACTACTCTTAAAGCTTTAATTTTCTCCTGTATATCCTCGAGGGGAGATTCCACCTAGATAAGTTCTGACAAGGAGTTGCACCAGTAGGTGGTGGCCCCGGCCACTGCTGCCGCCGGTTGAAATAAAAATCCAGTGTGTTGGAACATTCTCCTTAGGAAAGTCTCCAACTTCTTATCCATAGGTTCTCTAAAGGAAGAGCTAGCCTCAAGAGGGATAGTATTACGCTTAGCAAGCGTTGAAATTGCGCCATCCACCTTAGGGATGGAGCCCCACAGCTCAAATTGAGAATCAGGGACTGGAAACAATTTCTAAATAGTAGCCAAGGGAGAAAAGGATGTTCCAATTCTTTCCCATTCGTTACTAATAATGTTCGCCATACGAACCTGCACTGGAAAAGTTTGTGGGACCTTCCTGTCTTCATAAACCCTATCTAACTTAGGGATCTTAGGTTCCTCAGGTAGTTTAGCCTCTGGAACTTCTAGCGTAGACAGGACCTTCTTCAGTAAAAAACGCAGATGTTCAATTTTAAATCTAAAGGAGGGTTCCTCCGCCAGAGGAGATTTAGTGACGACACAGAGGTTAACTCATCCTCGGACAGCTGGGACCTACAAGTTAGATCCAATTGGAAATTAGATGAATCGAAAAAAGCAGAACTGTGTTTAACCTTTCTCTTATGTTTCCCAAAGATAGGTATGGCACTCAGGGCTGCGGACACCGCCGATGTAACTGCACGGTAAAGTCCGCAGGAAAAAACAGAATTTATGCTTACCTGATAAATTTCTTTCTCCAACATTGGTGTGTCCGGTCCACGGCGTCATCCTTACTTGTGGGAATATTCTCTTCCCCAACAGGAAATGGCAAAGAGCACAGCAAAAGCTGCCCATATAGCCCCTCCTCTGGCTCCGCCCCTCAGTCATTCGACCGTCGGTTAGGAGAAAAAAAAGGAGAAACTATAGGGTGCCGTGGTGACTGTAGTGTATAGAGAAAGAAATTTTTCAAACCGGATTAAAAAACCAGGGCGGGCCGTGGACCGGACACACCGTTGGAGAAAGAAATTTATCAGGTAAGCATAAATTCTGTTTTCTCCAACATTGGTGTGTCCGGTCCACGGCGTCATCCTTACTTGTGGGAACCAATACCAAAGCTTTAGGACACGGATGACGAGAGGGAGCAAATCAGGTTACCTAAACGGAAGGCACCACGGCTTGCAAAACCTTTCTCCCAAAAATAGCCTCCGAAGAAGCATAAGTATCGAATTTGTAAAATTTGGCAAAAGTGTGCAGAGCAGACCAAGTCGCTGCCTTACATATCTGATCAACAGAAGCCTCGTTCTTGAAGGCCCATGTGGAAGCCACAGCTCTGGTAGAATGAGCTGTAATTCGTTCAGGAGGCTGCCGTCCGGCAGTCTCATAAGCCAATCGGATGATGCTTTTCAGCCAGAAAGAAAGAGAGGTAGCAGTAGCTTTTTGTCCTCTCCTCTTACCAGAGTAAACGACAAACAAAGATGAAGTTTGTCTGAAATCCTTTGTTGCGTCTAAATAGAACTTTAAAGCACGGACCACATCTAAATTGTGTAACAAACGTTCCTCCTTTGAAACTGGATTCGGACACAGAGAAGGAACAACTATTTCCTGGTTAATATTCTTGTTGGAAACTACTTTTGGAAGAAAACCAGGTTTGGTACGCAAAACGACCTTATCTGAATGGAACACCAGATAGGGTGGATCACACTGCAAAGCAGATAATTCAGAAACTCTTCTAGCAGAAGAAATAGCAACCAAAAACAGAACTTTCCAAGATAGTAACTTGATATCTATGGAATGTAAAGGTTCAAACGGAACCCCTTGAAGAGCTGAAAGAACTAAATTTAGACTCCAAGGAGGAGTCATGGGTCTGTAAACAGGCTTGATTCTGACCAAAGCCTGTACAAAAGCTTGTACATCTGGCACAGCTGCCAGGCGTTTGTGTAACAAGACAGATAAAGCAGAAATCTGTCCTTTTAGAGAACTCGCTGACAACCCTTTATCCAAACCCTCTTGGAGAAAGGAAAGAATCTTAGGAATTTTAATTTTACTCCAGGAGAATCCCTTGGATTCACACCAACAGATATATTTTTTCCATATTTTATGGTAAATCCTTCTAGTCACAGGTTTTCTGGCTTGGACCAGAGTATCTATCACTGAATTTGAAAACCCACGCTTGGATAAAATCAAGCGTTCAATTTCCAAGCAGTCAGCTGCAGAGAAACTAGATTTGGATGTTCGAATGGACCTTGTACTAGAAGATCCTGTCTCAAAGGTGGCTTCCATGGTGGAGCCGATGACATATTCACCAGGTCTGCATACCAAGTCCTGCGTGGCCACGCAGGAGCTATCAGAATCACCGAGGCCTTCTCCTGTTTGATCCTGGCTACGAGCCTGGGAAGGAGAGGAAACGGTGGAAACACATAAGCTAGGTTGAACGACCAAGGCGCTACTAATGCATCCATTAGAGTCGCCTTGGGATCCCTGGATCTGGACCCGTAGCAAGGAACCTTGAAGTTCTGACGAGACGCCATCAGATCCATGTCTGGAATGCCCCATAATTGGGTTAACTGGGCAAAGACCTCCGGGTGGAGTTCCCACTCCCCCGGATGGAAAGTCTGACGACTCAAATAATCCGCCTCCCAGTTGTCTACTCCTGGGATGTGAATTGCAGATAGATGGCAGGAGTGATCCTCCGCCCATTTGATGATCTTGGATACCTCTCTCATCGCCAAGGAACTCTTTGTTCCTCTCTGATGGTTGATGTAAGCTACAGTCGTCATGTTGTCCGACTGGAATCTTATGAATCCGGCCATCGCTAGTTGAGGCCAAGCCCGGAGCACATTGAATATCGCTCTCAGTTCCAGGATGTTTATCGGGAGAAGAGATTCTTCCCGGGACCATAGACCCTGAGCTTTCAGGGAGTCCCAGACCGCGCCCCAGCCTAATAGACTGGCGTCGGTCATGACAATGACCCACTCTGGTCTGCGGAAACTCATTCCCTGAGACAGGTGATCCTGAGTCAACCACCAACGGAGTGAGTCTCTGGTTAACTGGTCTACTTGAATCTGGGGAGACAAGTCTGCATAATCCCCATTCCACTGTCTGAGCATGCACAGTTGCAATGGTCTTAGATGAATTCGAGCAAAAGGAACCACGTCCATTGCTGCCACCATTAGACCTATTACTTCCATGCACTGAGCTATGGAAGGCTGAGGAATAGAATGAAGAACATGACAAGCCTTTAGAAGCTTTAATTTTCTGACCTCTGTCAGAAAGATCTTCATTTCTACAGAATCTATTATTGTTCCCAGAAAGGGAACTCTTGTAGACGGGGACAGGGAACTCTTTTCCACGTTCACCTTCCACCCGTGAGACCTGAGAAAGGCTAATACAATGTCTGTATGAGCCTTTGATCTGGAAAGGGACGACGCTTGGATTAGAATGTCGTCTAGGTAAGGTGCCACTGCAATGCCCCTCGGTCTTAGAACCGCTAGAAGGGACCCTAGCACCTTTGTGAAAATTCTGGGAGCAGTGGCTAAACCGAACAGAAGAGCCACGAACTGGTAATGTTTGCCCAGAAAAGCGAACCTTAGGAACTGATGATGATCTTTGTGGATAGGAATATGTAGGTACGCATCCTTTAGATCCACGGTAGTCATATATTGACCCTCCTGGATTGTAGGTAAAATAGTTCGAATGGTTTCCATTTTGAACAATGGAACTCTTGAAGTTTGTCTGAAATCCTTTGTTGCGTCTAAATAGAACTTTAAAGCACGGACCACATCTAAATTGTGTAACAAACGTTCCTTCTTTGAAACTGGATTCGGACACAGAGAAGGAACAACTATTTCCTGGTTAATATTCTTGTTGGAAACTACTTTTGGAAGAAAACCAGGTTTGGTACGCAAAACGACCTTATCTGAATGGAACACCAGATAGGGTGGATCACACTGCAAAGCAGATAATTCAGAAACTCTTCTAGCAGAAGAAATAGCAACCAAAAACAGAACTTTCCAAGATAGTAACTTGATATCTATGGAATGTAAAGGTTCAAACGGAAGCCCTTGAAGAGCTGAAAGAACTAAATTTAGACTCCAAGGAGGAGTCATGGGTCTGTAAACAGGCTTGATTCTGACCAAAGCCTGTACAAGCCTGACTTTGTTCCGCTGTTGGAACTGGGTGTATCACTCCCATCTTTAATAGGTCTCCTACGCAATGTAAGAATGCCTGTCTCTTTATCTGGTCTGAAGATAAGCGAGACATGTGGAACCTTCCCCTTGGAGGAAGTTCCTTGAATTCTAGAAGATAACCCTGAGAGACTATTTCTAGTGCCCAGGGATCCGGAACACCTCTTGCCCAAAAGCCTGAGCAAAGAGAGAAAGTCTGCCCCCTACTAGATCCGGTCACGGATGCCGTCTTGGTAGCAGCAGCAGGCTTCTTGGCCTGTTTACCCTTGTTCCAGCCTTGCATTGGTTTCCAAGCTGGCTTAGCCGTCTTGGTAGCAGCAGCAGGCTTCTTGGCCTGTTTACCCTTGTTCCAGCCTTGCATTGGTTTCCAAGCTGGCTTAGCCTGGGAAGCGTTACCCTCTTGTCTAGAGGCTGCAGAGTTAGGAGACGGTCCGTTCCTGAAGTTACAAAAGGAACGAAAATTGGAATTATTCTTAGCCTTAAAAGGCCTATCATCCTGTGGGAGGGCATGGCCCTTTCCCCCAGTGATGTCTGAAATAATCTCCTTCAATTCTGGCCCAAAAAGGGTCTTACCTTTGAAAGGAATATTAAGCAATTTTGTCTTGGAAGATACATCTGCCGACCAAGACTTTAGCCAGAGCGCTCTGCGCGCCACAATTGCAAACCCTGAATTTTTCGCCGCTAACCTCGCCAATTGCAAAGCGGCATCTAAAATAAAGGAATTAGCTAACTTAAGTGTGTTAATTCTTTCCATGACTTCCTCATATGGAGTCTCCTTATTGAGCGACTTTTCTAGTTCATCGAACCAAAAACACGCCGCCGTAGTGACAGGTATAATGCACGAAATTGGTTGGAGGAGGAAACCTTGCTGAACAAAAATCTTTTTAAGCAAACCCTCCAATTTTTTATCCATAGGATCTTTAAAAGCACAATTGTCCTCAATGGGAATAGTCGTGCGTTTGGCTAGCGTAGAAACTGCCCCCTCAACCTTAGGGACTGTTTGCCATGTGTCCTTCCTTGGGTCGACCATGGGGAACATTTTCTTAAATATAGGAGGTGGGACAAAAGGTATGCTTGGTTTCTCCCACTCCTTAGTCACTATGTCCGCCACCCTTTTAGGTATCGGAAAGGCATCAGGGTGCACAGGGACCTCTAGGAATTTGTCCATTTTGCACAATTTTTCTGGAATGACCAAAGAGTCACAATCATCCAGAGTAGTTAGTACCTCCTTAAGTAAGGCGCGGAGATGCTCTTACTTAAATTTAAATGTCACAACATCAGGTTCTGCCTGTTGAGAAACTCTTCCTGAATCAGAAATTTCTCCCTCCGACAAACCCTCCCTCACTGCCAATTCTGACTGGTGTGAGGGTATTACAGATAAATTATCGTCAGCGCACTCTTGCTCTACTGTATTTAAAACTGAGCAATCACGCTTTCTTTGAAATGCTGGCATTTTGGATAAAATATTAGCTATAGAATTATCCATTACTGCCATTGTTGCATAGTAACAAGCATTGGCGCGCTAGATGTACTAGGAGTCGCCTGCGCGGGCATAACTGATATTGACACAGAAGGAGAGGATGGTGAACTACCCCCACTACCTTCATTTGAGGAATCATCTTGGGCAACCTTATTAAATGTGACAGTACTGTCCTTACTTTGTCTGGACGCCATGGCACAATTATCACATACATTTGAAGGGGGGACCACCTTGGCCTCCATACATACAGAACATGTTCTATCTGAAGGTACAGACATGTTAGACAGGCTTATACAGGCTATTAATGCAATAAAATCGTTTTTAAACAAAACTGTTACTGTCTCTTTAAATGTTAAACAGAGCACACTTTATTTCTGAATGTGTGAAAAACTATGAAGGAAATATCCGATCTTTACCAAATTTGAACCCAAGTGTCTTAATGCTTTAAAAGTATTGCACCCCAATTTTCAAGTTTGTAACCCTTTAAATGAGGAAACCGGAGCTGTTTTATCAATTTAACAATTTTAAACCCACTACAGTCCCAGCCACAGCGTTTGCTGCGGCTTCACCTGTCCTTGGGGGTTATTCGCCACAGAAATAAGCCTTCCAGGAACGTTTTTAATGGCCACCAGACCCTCTCACATGAAGCTGCATGCACTGCATCCAAAAGAAACTGCGCAATTAAGGCGCGAAAATGAGGCTCTGCCTACTAGAGTGAAAGGCCCTTCCTGACTGGGAAGGTGTCTAAACGACTGCCTGGCGCTTAAAAACGTTACCAAATCATTCTCAAGTTTTAAAACACTTCAAACCACATAAAAATATCGAATAAAACAATCGATTTAGCCCACAATAGTGTCAACCAGTATATAGCCCATTAATAAGCCTTCATTCTGTTATGAGTCTAAGAAAATAGCTTACCGATCCCAAAGAGGGAAAATGACAGTCTTCTAGCATTACAAAGTCTTGTTAGAAAATGGACTAGTCATACCTTGAGCAGAAAAGACTGCAAACTGTTCCCCCCAACTGAAGTTCTCTGGGCTCAACAGTCCTGCGTGGGAACAGCAATTGATTTTAGTTACTGCTGCTAAAATCATACTCCTCTTTTAAACAGAACTCTTCATCCTTTTCTGTTTTAGAGTAAATAGTACAAACCAGCACTATTTTAAAATAACAAACTCTTGATAGAAGAATAAAAAACTACAACTAACACCACATACTCTTCACCATCTCCGTGGAGATGCTACTTGTTCAGAGCGGCAAAGAGAATGACTGGGGGGCGGAGCCAGAGGAGGGGCTATATGGGCAGCTTTTGCTGTGCTCTTTGCCATTTCCTGTTGGGGAAGAGAATATTCCCACAAGTAAGGATGACGAAGTGGACCGGACACACCAATGTTGGAGAAAGGCCCCCTCCAGACGGAGAAATAGCTGTGCCGTGGGGAACTGCATGTAAAGCGGTTGGGGTAGAAAGGGTAGTAATCTCTCGGTTCACAGAATCCTGATAGGTTGATGTCTCCGAGGGACTAACAATGCAATAGCAGATTTAGCTACCTTCTTAGACTTTAGAACAGTACCCAGGTAATTGGAACAAAATTGAGCAGGCGGGCAAACAACGGCATCCTCACAATATAAGCAGGAATTATTAAGCACTACAGAATGAGTGGAACCTTCTAACATGTTAGTAAGTATGTAATCCCACAGTGGAAAGAGAAAAAACAATAAAAAAATAATCGTTTGAAATATAGAAAGGCACCTAAACAAAACCAATGGCTGGGGCACTCACCACCTCCAAGACCCAGACATGTTGTCAAACGCTCCTCAGGAGTGCTGTCTGCAGCAGGATCATAAGGAAGTGAATGAAGCCGTGCCTGCTATATGAAGTAACAGACTTACTCTCGAGGATCCGTGCTGTGGAACAGATACAGCCTCTCAAGTGTGAAAGCCTTGTAGTGATGCTCTGACAGGGACCTGAGTGAGGAAAAGCAAGCAGTGAAACTCATCAACATTGATTGCTCAGGAGTTGTTAAATAAACAGTCTGGATGGCTTCACAGAAAAACTTTCCCTGCATCTCCAGACTCTAACTTTTATCAATACTCTCACTGAGATGTTTATATGATTACTTAAAACTCCAGTCCTCTCTTGAAGGGAACATACCCAATAAGGACTATCCGAATCTTCTGACACTTCTCTGCCATCCTCCTCTAGTGACAAAAAGCATTGGCCTCTAGTTATCAACGTGTCTACTTACCTGCCTTCGCAGGCCCAATACGCTCGCCTCACATCAACGCCGCGGACCTGAATACGTTCGCCAAAGTTATCAAAAAAGCTGTCAAAAAGCCGCACACCAAGTACGGGGCGATGAGAAGCGGACTGTGATAGTTATCACTCATCCGATCTCGCTGCTCTTCGGCTTTTTTACAGCTTTATTGATAAGCGGTCACTAAGCACCCACACTAACTATACTGTTCTACCCCCTATACCGGTGCCCCCGGAGCCCCCGCAACTAAATAAAGTTATTAACCCCTAAACCGCCGCTCCTAGACCCCGCCACCTATAATAAATGTATTAACCCCTAAACCGCTGCTCCCGGACCCCGCCGCCACCTACATAATACCTATTAAACCCTATCCTGCCCCCCCTATACCGCTGCCACCTAAAATAATTTTATTAACCCCTATCCTGCAGATCCCGAATGAACTTGAATCTGAAAGCTCCGCTCCGCATGGATAAAGATTGAAGACGCCGCATGGATGAAGACTTCTATCGGATGGAAGACCTCTTCAGCGCCCCTTGGATAATGACTTTGGCCGCTGCGGATGTCCTCTTCTGTTCCATCGGTGGTCGGCTGGCTGAAGACGACTCAAGGTAGGGAGATATTCAGGGGGTTAGTGTTAGGTTTTTTAAGGGGGGTTTGGGTGGGTTAGAGTAGGAGTATGTGGGTTTTAATGTTGGGGGGGTTGTATTTTTTTTTTACATGCAAAAGAGCTGATTACTTTGGGGCATGCCCTGCAAAAGGCCCTTTTAAGGGCTGGTAAGGTAATAGAGATGTTAACTTCTGTAATTTAGAATAGGGTAGGGAATTTTTTTATTTTGGGGGGCTTTGTTATTTTATTAGGGGGCTTAGATTAGGTGTAGTTAGATTAAAAATCTTGTAATTTTTTTTATTTTTTGTACTTTAGTTAGTTTATTTAATTGTATTTAATTGTAGGTATTTGTATTTAATTTAATTTATTTAATGATAGTGCAGTGTTAGGTTTAATTGTAACTTAGGTTAGGATTTATTTTACAGGTAAATTTGTATTTCTTTTAGCTAGGTAGTTATTAAATAGTTAATAACTATTCTACCTAGTTAAAATAAATACAAAGTTACCTGTAAAAGAAATATAAATCCTAAAATAGCTACAATGTAATTATTAATTACATTGTAGCTATCTTAGGGTTTATTTTACAGGTAAGTACTTATTTTTAAATAGGAATAATTAATTTAATGATAGTGTAGTGTTAGGTGTAATTGTAACTTAGGTTAGTTTTTATTTTACATGTAAATTTGACTTTATTTTATCTAGGTAGCTATTAAATAGTTAATAACTATTTAATAGCTTTTGGACCTAGTTAAAATAAATTTAAATTTGCCTGTAAAATAAAAAACATAATTTATGTAAGAACTTACCTGATAAATTCATTTCTTTCATATTAGCAAGAGTCCATGTGCTAGTGACGTATGGGATATACATTCCTACCAGGAGGGGCAAAGTTTCCCAAACCTCAAAATGCCTATAAATACACCCCTCACCACACCCACAATTCAGTTTAACGAATAGCCAAGAAGTGGGGTGATAAAAAAGTGCGAAAGCATATAAAATAAGGAATTGGAATAATTGTGCTTTATACAAAATCATAACCACCACAAAAAAAGGGCGGGCCTCATGGACTCTTGCTAATATGAAAGAAATGAATTTATCAGGTAAGTTCTTACATAAATTATGTTTTCTTTCATGTAATTAGCAAGAGTCCATGAGCTAGTGACGTATGGGATAATGACTACCCAAGAAGTGGATCTTTCCACACAAGAGTCACTAGAGAGGGAGGGATAAAATAAAGACAGCCAATTCCTGCTGAAAATAATCCACACCCAAAATAAAGTTTAACGAAAAACATAAGCAGAAGATTCAAACTGAAACCGCTGCCTGAAGTACTTTTCTACCAAAAACTGCTTCAGAAGAAGAAAATACATCAAAATGGTAGAATTTAGTAAAAGTATGCAAAGAGGACCAAGTAGCTGCTTTGCAGATCTGGTCAACCGAAGCTTCATTCCTAAACGCCCAGGAAGTAGAAACTGACCTAGTAGAATGAGCTGTAATTCTCTGAGGCGGAATTTTACCCGACTCAACATAGGCAAGATGAATTAAAGATTTCAACCAAGATGCCAAAGAAATGGCAGAAGCTTTCTGGCCTTTCCAAAACCGGAAAAGATAACAAATAGACTAGAAGTCTTACGAAAAGATTTCGTAGCTTCAACATAATATTTCAAAGCTCTAACAACATCTAAAGAATGCAACGATTTCTCCTTAGAATTCTTAGGATTAGGACATAATGAAGGAACCACAATTTCTCTACTAATGTTGTTGGAATTCACAACTTTAGGTAAAAATTCAAAAGAAGTTCGCAACACCGCCTTATCCTGATGAAAAATCAGAAAAGGAGACTCACAAGAAAGAGCAGATAATTCAGAAACTCTTCTGGCAGAAGAGATGGCCAAAAGGAACAAAACTTTCCAAGAAAGTAATTTAATGTCCAATGAATGCATAGGTTCAAACGGAGGAGCTTGAAGAGCTCCCAGAACCAAATTCAAACTCCAAGGAGGAGAAATTGACTTAATGACAGGTTTTATACGAACCAAAGCTTGTACAAAACAATGAATATCAGGAAGAATAGCAATCTTTCTGTGAAAAAGAACAGAAAGAGCAGAGATTTGTCCTTTCAAAGAACTTGCGGACAAACCCTTATCTAAACCATCCTGAAGGAACTGTAAAATTATCGGTATTCTAAAAGAATGCCAGGAAAAATGATGAGAAAGACACCAAGAAATATAAGTCTTCCAGACTCTATAATATATCTCTCGAGATACAGATTTACGAGCCTGTAACATAGTATTAATCACAGAGTCAGAGAAACCTCTTTGACCAAGAATCAAGCGTTCAATCTCCATACCTTTAAATTTAAGGATTTCAGATCCTGATGGAAAAAAGGACCTTGTGACAGAAGGTCTGGTCTTAACGGAAGAGTCCACGGTTGGCAAGAGGCCATCCGGACAAGATCCGCATACCAAAACCTGTGAGGCCATGCCGGAGCTACCAGCAGAACAAACGAGCATTCCTTCAGAATCTTGGAGATTACTCTTGGAAGAAGAACTAGAGGCGGAAAGATATAGGCAGGATGATACTTCCAAGGAAGTGATAATGCATCCACTGCCTCCGCCTGAGGATCCCGGGATCTTGACAGATACCTGGGAAGTTTCTTGTTTAGATGGGACGCCATCAGATCTATTTCTGGAAGTTCCCACATTTGAACAATCTGAAGAAATACCTCTGGGTGAAGAGACCATTCGCCCGGATGCAACGTTTGGCGACTGAGATAATCCGCTTCCCAATTGTCTACACCTGGAATATGAACCGCAGAGATTAGACAGGAGCTGGATTCCGCCCAAACCAAAATTCGAGATACTTCTTTCATAGCCAGAGGACTGTGAGTCCCTCCTTGATGATTGATGTATGCCACAGTTGTGACATTGTCTGTCTGAAAACAAATGAACGATTCTCTCTTCAGAAGAGGCCAAAACTGAAGAGCTCTGAAAATTGCACGGAGTTCCAAAATATTGATCGGCAATCTCACCTCCTGAGATTCCCAAACTCCTTGTGCCGTCAGAGATCCCCACACAGCTCCCCAACCTGTGAGACTTGCATCTGTTGAAATTACAGTCCAGGTCGGAAGCACAAAAGAAGCCCCCTGAATTAAACGATGGTGATCTGTCCACCATGTTAGAGAGTGTCGAACAATCGGTTTTAAAGATATTAATTGAGATATCTTCGTGTAATCCTTGCACCATTGCTTCAGCATACAGAGCTGAAGAGGTCGCATGTGAAAACGAGCAAAGGGGATCGCGTCCGATGCAGCAGTCATAAGACCTAGAATTTCCATGCATAAGGCTACCGAAGGGAATGATTGTGACTGAAGGTTTCGACAAGCTGTAATCAATTTTAAACGTCTCTTGTCTGTTAAAGACAGAGTCATGGACACTGAATCCATCTGGAAACCCAGAAAGGTTACCTTTGTCTGAGGAATCAAAGAACTTTTTGGTAAATTGATCCTCCAACCATGATCTTGAAGAAACAACACAAGTCGATTCGTATGAGATTCTGCTAAATGTAAAGACTGAGCAAGTACCAAGATATCGTCCAAATAAGGAAATACCACAATACCCTGTTCTCTGATTACAGACAGCAGGGCACCGAGAACCTTTGTAAAAATTCTTGGAGCTGTAGCTAGGCCAAACGGTAGAGCCACAAACTGGTAATGCTTGTCTAGGAAAGAGAATCTCAGAAACTGATAGTGATCTGGATGAATCGGAATATGCAGATATGCATCCTGTAAATCTATTGTGGACATATAATTCCCTTGCTGAACAAAAGGTAAGATAGTCCTTACAGTTACCATCTTGAACGTTGGTATCCTTACATAACGATTCAATATTTTTAGATCCAGAACTGGTCTGAAGGAATTCTCCTTCTTTGGTACAATGAAGAGATTTGAATAAAACCCCATCCCCTGTTCCGGAACTGGAACCGG
The DNA here is from genome assembly GCF_027579735.1 of Bombina bombina. NCBI lineage: Eukaryota > Metazoa > Chordata > Amphibia > Anura > Bombinatoridae > Bombina > Bombina bombina. Next base: position 865,014,677 of record NC_069504.1, read on the forward strand.
CATAATTACTCCAGTCAACTCTAGATCTGAAACACATTTCAGAAATGCTTGAGCTTTTACTGGATTTACTGGGACACGGGAAAGAAAAAATCTCGTTGCAGGAGGTCTCAACTTGAAACAAATTCTGTACCCTTCTGAAACAATGCTCTGAATCCAAAGATTGTGAACAGAATGGATCCAAATTTCCTTGAAAAAACGTAACCTGCCCCCTACCAGCTGAGCTGGAATGAGGGCCGCACCTTCATGTGGACTTAGAAGCAGGCTTTGCCTTTCTAGCTGGCTTGGATTTATTCCAGACTGGAGATGGTCTCCAAACTGAAACTGCTCCTGAGGATGAAGGATCAGGCTTTTGTTCTTTGTTGAAACAAAAGGAACGAAAACGATTATTAGCCCTGTTTTTACCTTTAGATTTTTTATCCTGTGGTAAAAAAGTTCCTTTCCCACCAGTAACAGTTGAAATAATGGAATCCAACTGAGAACCAAATAATTTGTTACCCTGGAAAGAAATGGAAAGTAAAGTTGATTTAGAAGCCATATCAGCATTCCAAGTTTTAAGCCATAAAGCTCTTCTAGCTAAAATAGCTAGAGACATAAACCTGACATCAACTCTGATAATATCAAAAATGGCATCACAGATAAAATTATTAGCATGTTGAAGAAGAATAATAATATCATGAGAATCACGATGTGTTACTTGTTGCGCTAAAGTTTCCAACCAAAAAGTTGAAGTTGCAGCAACATCAGCCAAAGATATAGCAGGTCTAAGAAGATTACCTGAACACAGATAAGCTTTTCTTAGAAAGGACTCCATTTTCCTATCTAGAGGATCCTTAAACGAAGTACCATCTGACGTAGGAATAGTAGTACGTTTAGCAAGGGTAGAAATAGCCCCATCAACTTTAGGGATCTTGTCCCAAAATTCTAATCTGTCAGGCGGCACAGGATATAATTGCTTAAAACGTTTAGAAGGAGTAAATGAATTACCCAAATTATCCCATTCTTTGGAAATTACTGCAGAAATAGCATCAGGGACAGGAAAAACTTCTGGAATAACTACAGGAGTTTTAAAAACCTTATTTAAACGTTTAGATTTAGTATCAAGAGGACCAGAATCCTCTATTTCTAAAGCAATTAGGACTTCTTTAAGCAAAGAACGAATAAATTCCATTTTAAATAAATATGAAGATTTATCAGCATCAACCTCTGAGACAGAATCCTCTGAACCAGAGGAATCATCAGAATCAGAATGATGATGTTCAGTTAAAAATTCATCTGTAGGGAGAGAAGTTTTAAAAGATTTTTTATGTTTACTAGAAGGAGAAATAACAGACATAGCCTTCTTTATGGATTCAGAAACAAAATCTCTTATATTATCAGGAACATTCTGCACCTTAGATGTTGAAGGAACTGCAACAGGCAATGGTACTTTACTAAAGGAAATATTATCTGCTTTAACAAGTTTGTCATGACAATCAATACAAACAACAGCTGGAGGAATAGCTACCAAAAGTTTACAGCAGATACACTTAGCTTTGGTAGATTCAGCACTTGACAGCGATTTTCCTGTAGTATCTTCTGACTCAGATGCAACGTGAGACATCTTGCAATATGTAAGAGAAAAAACAACATATATAAAGCAAAATTGATCAAATTCCTTAAATGACAGTTTCAGGAATGGGAAAAAATGCCAAAGAACAAGCTTCTAGCAACCAGAAGCAATAAAAAATGAGACTTAAATAATGTGGAGACAAGAGTGACGCCCATATTTTTTCGCGCCAAATAAGACGCCCACATTATTTGGCGCCTAAATGCTTTTTGGCACCAAAAATGACGCCACATCTGGAACGCCGACATTTTTGGCGCAAAATAACGTCAAAAAGTGACGCAACTTCCGGCGACATGTATGACGCCGGAAACGGAAATAGAATTTTTGCGCCAAAAAAGTCCGCGCCAAGAATGACGCAATAAAATGAAGCATTTTCAGCCCCCGCGAGCCTAACAGCCCACAGGGAAAAAGTCAAATTTTAAGGTAAGAAAAATGTTAAATTAAAATGCATTATCCCAAATATGAAACTGACTGTCTGAAAAATAAGGAAAGTTGAACATTCTGAGTCAAGGCAAATAAATGTTTGAATACATATATTTAGAACTTTATAAACAAAGTGCCCAACCATAGCTAGGAGTGTCACAAAAAATAAGACTTACTTACCCCAGGACACTCATCTACATATAGTAGATAGCCAAACCAGTACTGAAACGAGAATCAGCAGAGGTAATGGTATATATAAGAGTATATCGTCGATCTGAAAAGGGAGGTAAGAGATGAATCTCTACGACCGATAACAGAGAACCTATGAAATAGACCCCTTAGAAGGAGATCACTGCATTCAAATAGGCAATACTCCTCACATCCCTCTGACATTCACTGCACGCTGAGAGGAAAACCGGGCTCCAACTTGCTGCGGAGCGCATATCAACGTAGAATCTAGCACAAACTTACTTCACCACCTCCATCGGAGGCAAAGTTTGTAAAACTGAATTGTGGGTGTGGTGAGGGGTGTATTTATAGGCATTTTGAGGTTTGGGAAACTTTGCCCCTCCTGGTAGGAATGTATATCCCATACGTCACTAGCTCATGGACTCTTGCTAATTACATGAAAGAAACAGAATTTATGCTTACCTGATAAATTACTTTCTCCAACGGTGTGTCCGGTCCACAGCGTCATCCATTACTTGTGGGAAATATTCTCCCCCACAGGGAAAGGCAAGGAGAGCACACAGCAAGAGCTGTCCATACAGGGAGTGCAGAATTATTAGGCAAATGAGTATTTTGACCACATCATCCTCTTTATGCATGTTGTCTTACTCCAAGCTGTATAGGCTCGAAAGCCTACTACCAATTAAGCATATTAGGTGATGTGCATCTCTGTAATGAGAAGGGGTGTGGTCTAATGACATCAACACCCTATATCAGGTGTGCATAATTATTAGGCAACTTCCTTTCCTTTGGCAAAATGGGTCAAAAGAAGGACTTGACAGGCTCAGAAAAGTCAAAAATAGTGAGATATCTTGCAGAGGGATGCAGCACTCTTAAAATTGCAAAGCTTCTGAAGCGTGATCATCAAACAATCAAGCGTTTCATTCAAAATAGTCAACAGGGTTGCAAGAAGCGTATGGAAAAACCAAGGCGCAAAATAACTGCCCATAAACTGAGAAAAGTCAAGCGTGCAGCTGCCAAGATGCCACTTGCCACCAGTTTGGCCATATTTCAGAGCTGCAACATCACTGGAGTGCCCAAAAGCACAAGGTGTGCAATACTCAGAGACATGGCCAAGGTAAGAAAGGCTGAACGACGACCACCACTGAACAAGCTGAAATGTCAAGACTGGGCCGAGAAATATCTCAAGACTGATTTTTCTAAGGTTTTATGGACTGATGAAATGAGAGTGAGTCTTGATGGGCCAGATGGATGGGCCCGTGGCTGGATTGGTAAAGGGCAGAGAGCTCCAGTCCGACTCAGACGCCAGCAAGGTGGAGGTGGAGTACTGGTTTGGGCTGGTATCATCAAAGATGAGCTTGTGGGGCCTTTTCGGGTTGAGGATGGAGTCAAGCTCAACTCCCAGTCCTACTGCCAGTTTCTGGAAGACACCTTCTTCAAGCAGTGGTACAGGAAGAAGTCTGCATCCTTCAAGAAAAACATGATTTTCATGCAGGACAATGCTCCATCACACGAGTCCAAGTACTCCACAGCGTGGCTGGCAAGAAAGGGCATAAAAGAAGAAAATCTAATGACATGGCCTCCTTGTTCACCTGATCTGAACCCCATTGAGAACCTGTGGTCCATCATCAAATGTGAGATTTACAAGGAGGGAAAACAGTACACCTCTCTGAACAGTGTCTGGGAGGCTGTGGTTGCTGCTGCACGCAATGTTGATGGTGAACAGATCAAAACACTGATAGAATCCATGGATGGCAAGCTTTTGAGTGTCATTGCAAAGAAAGGTGGCTATATTGGTCACTGATTTGTTTTTGTTTTGTTTTTGAATGTCAGAAATGTATATTTGTGAATGTTGAGATGTTATATTGGTTTCACTGGTAAAAATAAATAATTGAAATGGGTATATATTTGTTTTTTGTTAAGTTGCCTAATAATTATGCACAGTAATAGTCACCTGCACACACAGATATCCCCCTAAAATAGCTATAACTAAAAACAAACTAAAAACTACTTCCAAAACTATTCAGCTTTGATATTAATGAGTTTTTTGGGTTCATTGAGAACATGGTTGTTGTTCAATAATAAAATTAATCCTCAAAAATACAACTTGCCTAATAATTCTGCACTCCCTGTATAGCTCCCCCTCCAGCTCCGCCCCCCAGTCATTCGACCGACGGTTAGGAGAAAAAGGAGAAACTATAGGGTGCCGTGGTGACTGTAGTGTATAAAGAAAAAAAATTTCAACCTGATTAGGAAAACCAGGGCGGGCCGTGGACCGGACACACCGTTGGAGAAAGTAATTTATCAGGTAAGCATAAATTCTGTTTTCTCCAACATTGGTGTGTCCGGTCCACGGAGTCATCCATTACTTGTGGGAACCAATACCAAAGCTTTAGGACACGGATGAAGGGAGGGAGCAAATCAGGTTACCTAAATGGAAGGCACCACGGCTTGCAAAACCTTTCTCCCAAAAATAGCCTCCGAAGAAGCATAAGTATCAAATTTCTAGAATTTGGCAAAAGTGTGCAGAGAAGACCAAGACGCTGCCTTACATATCTGATCAACAGAAGCCTCGTTCTTGTAGGCCCATGTGGAAGCCACAGCCCTAGTAGAGTGAGCTGTGATTCGTTCAGGAGGCTGCCGTCCGGCAGTCTCATAAGCCAATCGGATAATACTTTTCAGCCAGAAAGAAAGAGAGGTAGCAGTAGCTTTTTGACCTCTCCTCTTACCAGAGTAAACGACAAACAAAGATGAGGTTTGTCTAAAATCTTTTGTTGCTTCTAAATAGAACTTTAAAGCACGAACTACATCTAAATTGTGTAACAAACGTTCCTTCTTTGAAACTGGATTCGGACACAGAGAAGGAACAACTATTTCCTGGTTAATATTCTTGTTGGAAACTACTTTTGGAAGAAAACCAGGCTTAGTACGCAAAACAACCTTATCTGAATGGAAAACCAGATAGGGTGGATTACACTGCAAAGCAGATAATTCAGAAACTCTTCTAGCAGAAGAAATAGCAACCAAAAACAGAACTTTCCAAGATAGTAACTTAATATCTATGGAATGTAAAGGTTCAAACGGAACCCCTTGAAGAGCTGAAAGAACTAAATTTAGACTCCAAGGAGGAGTCATGGGTCTGTAAACAGGCTTGATTCTGACCAAAGCCTGAACAAAAGCTTGTACATCTGGCACAGCTGCCAGTCGTTTGTGTAACAAGACAGATAAAGCAGAAATCTGTCCCTTTAGAGAACTCGCTGACAACCCTTTATCCAAACCTTCTTGGAGAAAGGAGAGAATCTTTGGAATTTTAATCTTACTCCAGGAGAATCCCTTGGATTCACACCAACAGATATATTTTTTCCATATTTTATGGTAAATCTTTCTAGTCACAGGTTTTCTGGCTTGGACCAGAGTATCTATCACCGAATTTGAAAACCCACGCTTGGATAAAATCAAGCGTTCAATTTCCAAGCAGTCAGCTGCAGAGAAACTAGATTTGGATGTTCGAATGGACCTTGTACTAGAAGATCCTGTCTCAAAGGTAGCTTCCATGGTGGAGCCGATGACATATTCACCAGGTCTGCATACCAAGTCCTGCGTGGCCACGCAGGAGCTATCAGAATCACCGAGGCCTTCTCCTGTTTGATCCTGGCTATGAGCCTGGGAAGGAGAGGAAACGGTGGAAACACATACGCTAGGTTGAACGACCAAGGCGCCACTAATGCATCCACTAGAGTCGCCTTGGGATCCCTGGATCTGGACCCGTAACAAGGAATCTTGAAGTTCTGATGGGACGCCATTAGATCTATGTCTGGAATGCCCCATAATTGGGTTAACTGGGCAAAGACCTCCGGATGGAGTTCCCACTCCCCCGGATGGAAAGTCTGACGACTCAAATAATCCGCCTCCCAGTTGTCTACTCCTGGGATGTGAATTGCAGATAGATGGCAGGAGTGATCCTCCGCCCATTTGATGATCTTGGACACCTCGCTCATCGCCAAGGAACTCTTTGTTCCCCCCTGATGATTGTTGTCCAACTGAAACCTTATGAACCTGGCTTCCGCTAGTTGAGGCCAAGCCAGGAGCGCATTGAATATTGCTCTTAGTTCCAAAATGTTTATCGGGAGGAGAGACTCAGAGAGTCCCAGACCGCGCCCCAACCCAAGAGGCTGGCGTCGGTCGTGACAATGACCCACTCCGGTCTACGGAAACTCATTCCCTGAGACAGGTGATCCTGGGTCAACCACCAGAGAAGTGAGTCCCTGGTTACCTGGTCTACTTGAATTTGGGGAGACAAGTCTGTATAGTCCCCATTCCACTGATTGAGCATGCACAGCTGTAATGGTCTTAGATGAATTCGAGCAAAAGGAACCACGTCCATTGCTGCGACCATTAGTCCTATTACTTCCATGCACTGAGCTATGGAGGGTTGAGGAATAGAATGAAGAACTCGACAAGCGTTTAGAAGCTTTAACTTTCTGACTTCTGTCAGGAAGATCTTCATTTCCACAGAATCTATTATTGTTCCCAGAAAAGGAACCTTTGTGGATGGTGACAGTGAACTCTTTTCTATGTTCACCTTCCACCCGTGAGATCTGAGAAAAGCCAACACCATGTCCGTGTGGGCTCTTGCTTTGGAAAGAGACGACGCTTGGATTAGGATGTCTAGATAAGGTGCTACAGCGATGCCCCTCGGCCTTAGGACCGCTAGAAGGGACCCTAGCACCTTTGTGAAAATTCTGGGAGCGGCGGCTAAACCGAATGGAAGAGCCACGAACTGGTAATGTTTGTCCAGAAAAGCGAACCTCAGGAACTGATGATGAGTTTTGTGGATTGGGATATGCAGATATGCATCCTTTAGATCCACGGTAGTCAAATATTGACCCTGCTGGATTGTCGGCAAGATTGTCCGAATGGTTTCCATTTTGAAGGATGGAACTCTGAGGAACTTGTTTAATATCTTTAAATCCAGAATTGGCCTGAAAGTTCCCTCTTTTTTGGGAACCACAAACAGGTTTGAGTAAAAACCTAGACCTTGTTCCCCGGAGGGGACTGGGTTTATCACTCCCATCTTTGATAGGTCTCTTACACAATGTAAGAATGCCTGTTTCTTTATCTGGTCTGAAGATAAGCGAGACAGGTGGAATCTTCCCTTTGGAGGAAGTCCCTTGAAGTCTAGTAGATATTCCTTGGAGACTATCTCTAGTGCCCAGGGATCCGGAACATCTCTTGCCCAAGCCTGAGCGAAGAGCGATAGTCTGCCCCCTACCAGATCCGGTCCCGGATCGGGGGCTACCCCTTCATGCTGTCTTGGTAGCAGCAGCAGGTTTCTTGGTCTGTTTACCCTTATTCCAGCCTTGCATGGGCTTCCAAGCGGGTTTGGGCTGGGCCGCGTTACCTTCTTGTCTAGCGGCAGTGGAGTTATTAGCCGGTCCGTTCCTGAAATTGTGAAAGGAACGAAAATTTGACTTGTTCTTAGCCTTAAAAGGCCTATCCTGTGGGAGGGCATGGCCCTTACCCCCAGTGATGTCTGAAATAATTTCCTTCAATTCCGGCCCAAAAAGGGTCTTACCCTTGAAAGGAATATTAAGTAACTTAGTCTTGGATGACACATCTGCCGACCAGGATTTTAGCCAAAGCGCCCTCCGCGCTACTATAGCAAAACCTGAGTTTTGCGCCGCCAATTTCGTTATTTGAAAAGCGGCATCCAATATAAAGGAATTAGCTAGCTTGCGTGAATTCTGTCCATGACTTCTTCATAGGAAGTCTCTTTCTGGAGCTACCTTTCTAGTTCCTCGAACCAAAAGGACGCCGCTGAAGTGACAGTAATAACACACGTAGCTGGTTGAAGGATGAACCCTTGCTGAACAACAATCTTTTTAAGCAATCCTTCCAATTTTTTATCCATAGGATCTTTGAAAGCGCAGCTGTCCTCATATAGGAATAGTTGTGCGCTTCGCTAGTGTTGAAACAGCTCCCTCAACCTTCGGGACCGTCTGCCATGCGTCCCTTCTAGGGTCTATTATGGGAAACATTTTCTTAAATATAGGAGGTGGGGCAAAGGGTACACCTGGCTTCTCCCACTCCTTATCCACTATGCTCGCTACCCTCTTGGGTATAGGAAAAGCATCGTCGTGCACTGGGACCTCTAAAAATTTGTCCAATTTGCACAACTTCTCTGGTACTACCATAGAATCACAGTCATCCAGAGTAGCTAATACCTCCTTAAGCAAAGCGCGGAGATGTTCTAGCTTAAACTTAAATGCTACTATATCAGGTTCTGCCTGTTGAGAAATTTTTCCTGAGTCTGAAATTTCACCCTCAGACAGCCCTTCCCTCACAGCCAATTCTGATTGATGTGAGGGTAAAATAGATAAGGCATCGAAAGCGTCTGATTGTTCATCCTTTTTATCTGTATTTAAAACTGAACAATCACGCTTTCTCTGAAATGCTGGCAGTTTGGATAAAATATTTGCAATAGAATTATCCACTACTGCTGTCAATTGTTGCATAGAAATAAGCACTGGCGCGCTAGGTGTCGCCTGCGCGGGCAAAGCTGGTGTAGACACAGAAGGAGAGGATGTAGAACTATCCCCACTACCTTCATTAGATAAATCATCTTGGGCAACATTATGAAATGTAACAGAGCTGTCCTTATTTTGTTTGGACGCTATGGCACAATCATCACAAACACTCGAAAGGGGAACCACATTTGTCTCTACACACACAGAACATAGGTTATCTGATGGCCCAGACATGTTAAACAGATTTAGGCAGGCAAACAATGCAATAAAAACGATTTTAAACAAAAACGTTACTGTCTCTTTAAATAATAAAATGACACACTTTATTTCTGAATGTTCAAAAAACTATGAAGGCAATATCCGATTTTTATGAAATTTGGACCCCAGTGTCTTAATGCTTAAAAAGTATTGCACAGCAAATATGGAGACTCTAGCTCTTAAAACAAGCAAACCGGAGCAAATTGTTGAATTTAACCGTTTTAATACACCACAATCCCTGCTACAGCATTGCTGTAGCTTTTACCTTCCTTAGGGGTCAACCATCCACAGAAATAAGCCTTCTGGAGCCACTTTCTGAGCCACAGGACCCTCTCACATGAGACTGCATGCACTGCCTTGAAAATCAACTGCGCAGCTGAAGTGCCAAAATGAAGCCTCCTCCCTCAGTACACTAGAGTGAAGGGGCCTTCCTGAATAGATTTAGGTGTCTAAAACAAGCCAGATCAATAAAAAACGTCCCCAAGTGTATATGAGCTCATAAAACATTTCATATGCCATGATATTGCAATAAAAACCAATCGATTTGGCCCCTAACAGTGTCTACCAGCATAAAATTCAAAAAGGGGAAGCCTGTTATCTTTTTTGCTGAGGTGAAAGAAAAATGGCTTACCGTTTTCCCTGAGGGGAAAAATGACTGTCATCTAGCATTAGCCTGTGTTGTTAGGAGACTAGTCATACCTGAAGCAGATGAGTCTGCAAGCTGTTACCCCCAACTGAAGTTCTCTAGTTTCAACAGTCCTGCGTGGTAACAGTAATGGATTTTAGTTACTTGTGCTAAAATCATAGCCCTCTTAAACAGAAATCTTCATCACTTTTCTGTTGTAGAGTAAATAGTAAAAGCCAGCACTATTTTAAAATAACAAACTCTTGATAGAAGAAATAAAAAACTACAACTAACACCACAAACTCCTCGCCATCCCCGTGGAGATGCTACTTGTTCAGAGCGGCAAGGAGAATGACTGGGGGGCGGAGCTGGAGGGGGAGCTATATGGACAGCTCTTGCTGTGTGCTCTCCTTGCCTTTCCCTGTGGGGGAGAATATTTCCCACAAGTAATGGATGACGCCGTGGACCGGACACACCTATGTTGGAGAAAATAAATCCTAAAATAGCTACAATATAATTATTAGTTAGATTGTAGCTATATTAGGGTTTATTTTAAAGGTAAGTATTTAGTTTTAAATAGGATTAATTTAGTTAATAAGAATATTTATTTAGATGTATTTAATATTTAAGTTAGGGGGGTGTTAGGGTTAGACTTAGTTTTAGGGGTTAATAATTTTATTATAGTGGCGGCGGTGTAGGGGGGGCAGGATAGGGGTTAATAAATTTACTATAGGTAGTGGCGGTGTAGGGGGGGCAGGAAAGGTGTTAATAGGTATTATGTAGGTGGCGGCGGGGTCCTGGAGCGGCGGTTTAGGGGTTAACATTTATTATAGTTGCGGCGGGGTCCGGGAGCAGCGGTTTAGGGGTTAACATATTTATTATAGTTGAGGTGGGCTCCGGGAGCTGCGGTTTAGGGGTTAATAAGTTTATTGGGGTGGCGATGGGCTCCGGGAGCGGCGGTTTGTGGGGTAATACATTTATTTAGTTGCGGCGGTGTAGGGGGGGCAGATTAGGGGTGTTTAGACTCTGGGTACATGTTAGGTGCAGAAGTTTCCCATAAGAATCAATGGGATGTCGGGCAGTAACGAACATGAGCTTTCGCTATGATCAGACTCCCATTGATTCCTATGGGATCCGCCACCTCCAGGGCGGCGGATTGAAAACCAGGTACGCTGGCCCGGAATAGTGGCAAGCGTACCTGGTAGTAGTTTGATAACTACCAAAAGTAGTCAGATTGTGCCGAACTTGCGTTCAGAACATCTGGAGTGACGTAAGCATCGATCTGTGTCGGACTGAGTCCGGCGGATCGAAGCTTACGTCACTAAATTCTACTTTTGCCGGGCTGTAGTGCTTAATAACTAAGGCGAATGAGCCTCGCCACAAATACGCTGCAGAATTCCAGCGTATTTGAGGTTGACGCCTTGATAAATAGAGGCCAAAGAATGACTGGGGGGATAAGGGAAGTGGGAGGCATATTTAAGCCTTTGGCTGTGGTGTCTTTGCCTCCTCCTGGTGGCCAGGTGTTGTATTTCCCAACAGTAAGGAATGAAGTTGTGGACTCTCCCTGCCTTATGGAAAGAAAAAGGAATTTCTCTTTTCTGGAATCCTTGGAACATGTAACAGAAGGAATCTCCCAGAGGAGACCGGGACCGAAAACCTATTCTGTAACCCTGTGATACTATATCTATATAGCTATATTCTGTGAACAGACTGTGACCAGGCATTCTGAAAAAGGCCCCCTACCAGCAACAAATCTGGGTTGGGGACGCACCTTAATGCTGATTTAGGATTAAAAAGAGACTTCTTGTTCTGTTTAGACATGTTCCAGATTGGATTATGCTTCCATGTCGACTGATGACTGACTTCTGGGCAGAAGATATCTGGGTTTAAGACTAACGAAAGGAACCAAATAGTTTATTAGGCCTACCCTTAGACTTAGATTTCTTATCCTGTGGAAGAAAAGCTCCTTTATCACCTGTAACCATGGACATAATGGCATCTAAACTGTGAAATCCCAGAAGGGGAGTAAAGGCGCGCTATTTGAAAAACAGGGGGGTATGTAAAAATCAAAAGAAAATATTTACAGTAATAGTTGTATCAAATTGTTACGAACAGTCAGATGATAAAAAGCCGTGATGGCTAAAGTCCCTGGATGGGTGGTATTCCTGGCGGTGAGGTCCCGGTGGGCAGCTCCTCTATGTCCCAGAGAGCAGGAGTATTGCTATAGATAGATGAAGAAAAGAGGGCGCCACATAGGGTGATATTGTTCGGTACAGAAGAAACACAGGCGTATAAGAAGTAATGCGCTTACCAGAAGCTGTGGTACTGTTCTGTGACCAGTACTGTCTCGCCTGCTAGCACTTGAATCAGTGGCTAGTACACTGTCAGACAGTCACTTATAGGATCTTCTCTGTTTGAATGTCGGCTCAACCGTTAGAGCAAATGACTGCTTTTATATCTGATGAAACGACCCTTGGTGGTCGAGAAACGCGTTATAAAATAAAGCCTGTATTTTTTATACTTGGAAGTTGTCCGTCACCTTTTTTCCAGCACTATTACACAAGATTTTGAACAATCTGTTCATTTGCTCTAACGGTTGAGCCGACATTCAAACAGAGAAGATCCAATAAATAATGGCATCTAAACCTGGACCAAACAAAATCTTCCTTTGGAAAGGTAAAGTTAAAAGTTTACTCTTATAAACCATTTCAGCAGACCAGGATTTCAGCCAGAAAGCCCTTCTGGCGAGACCAGCCAAGGCCATATTTGTTTGCATTTATACATATAATTTCAATCACTGCATCACAAATAAAAGAGTTAGCTAGTCTAAGAAACTTTAGATGGTCCTGAATATCCTCTAATGAATCCTCATTGGAAATTAGTTCAGATAAATAAGTGATTCCAAACACTGGCTTTTAGAAAACTCCCCCTTGAAATAAAGATTTTTTTAAGATAGCCTTCTGGCTTCCTGTTCATGGGATCTATAAAAGAAGTGCTATCTGGCAAAGGAATGGTGGTTATCCATGTGGTCCCAAAGTACCAGATTAGTAGCAGGAATCAAAAACATCTTCTTAAAACTTTGGAGACGGAAGAAAAGGACAACTAGGTTTGTTCTATTATTTAGAAATCATTTCAGAAACTGCCCCTGGAACAGGAAAAACCTCTACAGATTTAGCAGTTGGCTTAAAAATTAAGTCCAGTTGTCTAATAGATTTATCCTCTACTGGTTTAGAGTCCAGAACACATCCCAAAGAAAGTGCACAAATGTTCAACCTTAAAATTAAATTAAGTATCCTCTAAATTTTTATAAGGAATAAAGTCCTGTTCATCAGAGGATATGTCTCCCTCTGAAGAGGGATCAGAGGCATCAGAGTCTGAACTCTCACCAGATCTAGCAGAACCATATAAGACAAGTAAATCACCTGTAACAGAAGGCTGAGAAGTAACAAACTTTCACTTAGTTGAATGTGCCATAGCCACGAAAACCTCAGTAACAGTTGACCATGCAAAATCCTTAGAACCTGGATTAAAGTCTGAGCAGGAAGGCAAACAGTAGTCAGCTTGCAAAGAATACATTTATTTAATGGCAAAAAAATAAATAAAAATCAGACCTCCATTCAAATGGGTCACTTCCATTAGGGACAGTCCCAATCTGCTAGATATTACAAATTAGGTCAAAGAAAGAAAAAGGAGGTCACAGACAGAGAAATATGATGAGCTGTAGTGAAGTGTTGAGACTAGATATGCGTAATGGTAACAAGTCAGACTACTAACAAATATTAATGTATGTAATACACATATAACATATAGAATGGGTTCCAAAACATAGTGCTGTATAAGTATAATAAAATAATAAAGTCAGATAATACTACCAGAAACAAATACCCCTTTCTCCTGGTGCTGAGCGTCTTACACCCTCTAGATACTCTTAGTAGTACGGAGCCAAAACCGGAGTGTCTGACTCAAGAAAATGGCTGCTATGCAGTGAGGAGGGAAGAAGGAGCAAGCATGAGAAGTTTTAATGTGGCGAGAAATAATTTAACCCAGCACTGTAACTGAAGCTAAGTGAGTAAAGGTACAAAGTTAAGTGCGGCTGAACTGTGCTAAAAAAACAAACATGAAAGGGAAGTCTGACCATGCAAAGGGTCACGCTTACCTAACAGATGTACGAGCCACACTAAAAAAGTTAATGCCCCCAGTAAATAAATATGAACACTCTATAAACAGCAATATAACTTGTCCCACACTTAACACTGTACAAACAGTGCAACCTTACACGGTATAGTTGTGTCCCATGTCCTCTGCACTGTAATGGCTTAAATAAAGTCCTCTGGCTAAGCAATACATAACTATATATACACCTACTGACAGCCTGTGTGGCATTGATTTCTTACCTAAGCTGTCACCCCTTTCACTGTGCTAACCCGGCTGCAAATCTCTGCATACGGTAGAGAGACCCTCCAGTACTGTAACGGATAGCAGAGGATTTCCATTGAGAGTACAGTAGTATTGCCAAACAGGAGGAGGCTGAAGGACCAGTCCCAGGGACTCCTGTGTCAGTCTTGAGATCAAAGACTACCTCAGGAGATTTACATTATACAGCACAGTACTCTCCTAAGCCTCTCTCTTCAAAGTTTTACCTTATGAGGGAAACACAGGGTTAAAAAAAAAAAAAAAAAAAAAAACTCTTGAGCATCTAAAGATTTCACTTTCTTCTTGGAGAGGCAAAGAAAAGACTAGGAGGTGCAGGGAGTGGGAGGGATAAAATAAAATTCTGTTGTAGGGTGTCTTTACCTCCGCCGGGTGGACAGGTACTGAATTCCCAATAGTAAGGACTCATGGACTCTCACCACCTTAAGAAATATAGATAACTGCTCACTTATTATACAACAAAGATATTTAACCTTCTAATTTTTAACTTATCTTAAATAATAAGATGGGCAAGCCTTTGTGACTATAAAGAACGGTGTCCTAAAAAAAGTTAAACTTTTATTTTGTCTTTGTAACAAGAGTATGTGGCAAAATCTGAGACACTAGTTTTAATGTCAGTATGTTTGCATACAGAAATGCCATTTGAAGAAAAATAAATACAAATACTAAAAGTTGTAAAGCTAACAGGATTTCAACTGCTCTATGCATTTCATCCTCATTTATTTTGCATTTATTAACTTAAAATTGGGCTGCAGTTCATTTTTAGTCACTTTTGTCTTGAAAAAGAGACAGTTTAGACCAATAAATGTGTGAGTGTGGCTGATTGAAGCGGAAACCGTTCCTAAATCATCTTGAATAATCACCAGAAACACCTATCAAGCTACCCTATTTGTCACTATAGTTTGTCTAAGAAACAGTCATTACTTTATACACACTGCCTGTATACATTGCTTTTTAACTGCACAATAGTGATATTTTTGTGTCATAATGCATAAGAAAAGCAGAACAAAAAGATACTTGTGTCGTTCTCAGCTAAAGATTTATCCTTTAAAGCAGAGCTTTCCAAACTTTTTATGTTGGTGACACACTTTTTAGACCTACATCATTTTGCGACACAGTTTAACCTCCTTTTTGCT
Source organism: Bombina bombina (assembly GCF_027579735.1). Lineage (NCBI taxonomy): Eukaryota > Metazoa > Chordata > Amphibia > Anura > Bombinatoridae > Bombina > Bombina bombina. Next base: position 865,029,872 of record NC_069504.1, read on the forward strand.
AGTACAACTGAATTACTAACTTGTTTTAAGAGATACGGACACATACATGAATTATATAATAATGAAATGTATTTACAAGTAGCAGTATGTATGTGCAAGAATTAAAAAAAAGTTTAATAACACCAATAGCTACTTGATATTTTAATGGGATGTATGAGGTTGATGGGATGAACACACTCTCATTTCATCATCAAGCATTTCTTAAGCTTCCACTTCCTATCCATATATCAAGAGCAGGAGCAGCAATGCACTACTGGGAGCTAGCTGCAAAAACATAATTTATGCTTACCTGATAAATTCCTTTCTTCTGTTGTGTGATCAGTCCACGGGTCATCATTACTTCTGGGAATATAACTCCTCCCCAACAGGAAATGCAAGAGGATTCACCCAGCAGAGCTGCATATAGCTCCTCCCCTCTACGTCAGTCCCAGTCATTCGACCAAGAAACAACGAGAAAGGAGTAACCAAGGGTGAAGTGGTGACTGGAGTATAATTTAAAAGATATTTACCTGCCTTAAAACAGGGCGGGCCGTGGACTGATCACACAACAGAAGAAAGGAATTTATCAGGTAAGCATAAATTATGTTTTCTTCTGTTATGTGTGATCAGTCCACGGGTCATCATTACTTCTGGGATACCAATACCAAAGCAAAAGTACACGGATGACGGGAGGGATAGGCAGGCTCATTATACAGAAGGAACCACTGCCTGAAGAACCTTTCTCCCAAAAATAGCCTCCGAAGAAGCAAAAGTGTCAAATTTGTAAAATTTGGAAAAAGTATGAAGCGAAGACCAAGTTGCAGCCTTGCAAATCTGTTCAACAGAGGCCTCATTCTTAAAGGCCCAAGTGGAAGCCACAGCTCTAGTGGAGTGAGCTGTAATTCTTTCAGGAGGCTGCTGTCCAGCAGTCTCATAGGCTAAACGTATTATGCTACGAAGCCAAAAAGAGAGAGAGGTAGCAGAAGCTTTTTGACCTCTCCTCTGTCCAGAGTAAACGACAAACAAGGAAGAAGTTTGGCGAAAATCTTTAGTTGCCTGCAAGTAGAACTTGAGGGCACGAACTACATCCAGATTGTGTAAAAGACGTTCCTTCTTTGAAGAAAAGCCTGAATCAGGGTATCAATAACCGACTCAGAAAAACCACGTTTTGATAAAATCAAGCGTTCAATTTCCAAGCAGTCAGCTTCAGAGAAGTTAGATTTTGATGTTTGAATGGACCCTGTATCAGAAGGTCCTGTCTCAGAGGTAGAGACCAAGGCGGACAGGATGACATGTCCACTAGATCTGCATACCAAGTCCTGCGTGGCCAAGCAGGTGCTATTAGAATTACTGATGCTCTCTCCTGTTTGATTTTGGCAATCAATCGAGGAAGCAGCGGGAAGGGTGGAAACACATAAGCCATCCTGAAGTTCCAAGGTGCTGTCAAAGCATCTATCAGAACTGCTCCCGGATCCCTGGATCTGGACCCGTAGCGAGGAAGTTTGGCGTTCTGGCGAGACGCCATGAGATCTATCTCTGGTTTGCCCCAACGTCGAAGTATTTGGGCAAAGACCTCCGGATGAAGTTCCCACTCCCCCGGATGAAGAGTCTGGCGACTCAAGAAATCCGCCTCCCAGTTCTCCACTCCCGGGATGTGGATTGCTGACAGGTGGCAAGAGTGAGACTCTGCCCAGCGAATTATCTTTGATACTTCCATCATTGCTAGGGAGCTTCTTGTCCCTCCCTGATGGTTGATGTAAGCTACAGTCGTGATGTTGTCCGACTGAAACCTGATGAACCCCCGAGTTATTAACTGGGGCCAAGCCAGAAGGGCATTGAGAACTGCTCTCAATTCCAGAATGTTTATTGGAAGGAGACTCTCCTCCTGATTCCATAGTCCCTGAGCCTTCAGAGAATTCCAGACAGCGCCCCAACCTAGTAGGCTGGCGTCTGTTGTTACAATTGTCCAGTCTGGCCTGCTGAATGGCATTCCCCTGGACAGGTGTGGCCGATGAAGCCACCATAGAAGAGAATTTCTGGTCTCTTGATTCAGATTCAGAGTAGGGGACAAATCTGAGTAATCCCCATTCCACTGACTTAGCATGCATAGTTGCAGCGGTCTGAGGTGTAGGCGTGCAAAAGGTACTATGTCCATTGCCGCTACCATTAAGCCGATCACCTCCATGCATTGAGCTACTGACGGGTGTTGAATGGAATGAAGGACGCGGCATGCATTTTGAAGTTTTGTTAACCTGTCTTCTGTCAGGTAAATCTTCATTTCTACAGAATCTATAAGAGTCCCCAAGAATGGAACTCTTGTGAGAGGAAAGAGAGAACTCTTCTTTTCGTTCACTTTCCATCCATGCGACCTTAGAAATGCCAGAACTAACTCTGTATGAGACTTGGCAGTTTGAAAGCTTGAAGCTTGTATTAGAATGTCGTCTAGGTACGGAGCTACCGAAATCCCTCGCGGTCTTAGTACCGCTAGAAGGGCACCCAGAACCTTTGTGAAGATTCTTGGAGCCGTAGCCAATCCGAATGGAAGAGCTACAAACTGGTAGTGCCTGTCTAAGAAGGCAAACCTTAGATACCGGTGATGATCTTTGTGGATCGGTATGTGAAGGTAAGCATCCTTTAAATCCACTGTGGTCATGTACTGACCCTCTTGGATCATGTGTAAAATTGTCCGAATAGTTTCCATTTTGAACGATGGAACTCTTAGGAATTTGTTTAGAGTCTTTAAATCTAAGATTGGCCTGAAAGTTCCCTCTTTTTTGGGAACCACAAACAGGTTTGAGTAGAACCCTTGTCCTTGTTCCGACCACGGAACCGGATGGATCACTCCCATTGTTAACAGATCTTGTACGCAGCGTAGAAACGCTTCTTTCTTTATCTGGTTTGTTGACAACCTTGACAGATGAAATCTCCCTCTTGGGGGAGATAATTTGAAGTCTAGAAGGTATCCCTGAGATATGATCTCTAGTGCCCAGGGATCCTGAACATCTCTTGCCCAGGCCTGGGCGAAGAGAGAGAGTCTGCCCCCTACTAGATCCGGTCCCGGATCGGGGGCTCTCGGTTCATGCTGTCTTTGGGGCAGCAGCAGGTTTCCTGGCCTGCTTGCTCTTGTTCCAGGACTGGTTAGGCTTCCAGCCTTGCCTGTAACGAGCAACAGCTCCTTCCTGTTTTGGTGCAGTGGAGGTTGATGCTGCTCCTGTTTTGAAATTCCGAAAGGGACGAAAATTAGACTGTCTAGCCTTAGCTTTGGCCTTGTCTTGAGGTAGGGCGTGGCCCTTACCTCCCGTAATGTCAGCGATAATTTCTTTCAAACCGGGCCCGAATAAGGACTGCCCCTTGAAAGGTATATTAAGTAATTTGGACTTAGAAGTAACATCAGCTGACCAGGATTTTAGCCACAGTGCCCTGCGTGCCTGTATGGCGAATCCTGAGTTCTTAGCCGTAAGTTTGGTTAAATGTACTACGGCCTCCGAAATGAAAGAATTAGCTAGTTTAAGGACTCTAAGCCTGTCCGTAATGTCGTCTAGCGTAGAGGAACTAAGGTTCTCTTCAAGCGACTCAATCCAAAATGCTGCCGCAGCCGTAATCGGCGCGATACATGCAAGGGGTTGTAATATAAAACCTTAACAAACATTTTCTTAAGGTAACCCTCTAATTTTTTATCCATTGGATCTGAGAAAGCACAGCTATCCTCCACCGGGATAGTGGTACGCTTAGCTAAAGTAGAAACTGCTCCCTCCACCTTGGGGACCGTTTGCCATAAGTCCCGAGTGGTGGCGTCTATTGGAAACATCTTTCTAAATATTGGAGGGGGTGAGAACGGCACACCGGGTCTATCCCACTCCTTAGTAACAATTTCAGTTAGTCTCTTAGGTATAGGAAAAACGTCAGTACTCGCCGGTACCGCAAAGTATTTATCCAACCTACACAGTTTCTCTGGTATTGCAACAGTGTTACAATCGTTGAGAGCTGCTAAGACCTCCCCTAGTAGTACACGGAGGTTCTCCAATTTAAATTTAAAATTTGAAATATCTGAGTCCAATCTGTTTGGATCAGAACCGTCACCCACAGAATGAAGCTCTCCGTCCTCATGCTCTGCGAGCTGTGACGCAGTATCAGACATGGCCCTAGCATTGTCAGCGCACTCTGTTCTCACCCCAGAGTGATCACGCTTGCCTCTTAGTTCAGGTAATTTAGACAAAACTTCAGTCATAACAGTAGCCATATCTTGTAATGTTATCTGTAATGGCCGCCCAGATGTACTAGGCGCCAAAATATCACGCACCTCCCGGGCGGGAGATGCAGGTACTGTCGCGTGAGGCGAGTTAGTCGGCATAACTCTCCCCTCGCTGTTTGGTGAAATTTGTTCACATTGTACAGATTGACTTTTATTTAAAGTAGCATCAATACAGTTAGTACATAAATTTCTATTGGGCTCCACCTTGGCATTGGAACAAATGACACAGATATCTTCCTCTGAGTCAGACATGTTTAACACACTAGCAAAAAACTTACAACTTGGTTATAATCTTTTTTAGCAAAAAACGTACTGTGCCTCAAAGAGGTACTAACGATTAAATGACAGTTGAAATAATGAACTGAAAAACAGTTATTGCATCAAATTTTAAAACAACACAACTTTTAGCAAAGGTTTGTTCCCATTAGTAAAAAACAACACTAATTAAATTTGTACATAAGAAAAACAAAACAACGTTTTTTATACACAGTCACTATAAGAATTCTCACAGCTCTGCTGAGAGAATTTACCTCCCTTCAAAGAAGTTTGAAGACCCCTGAGATCTGTCAGAGATGAACCGGATCATGCAGGACATATAAAAGTAGCTGACTGGAATTTTTTGATGCGTAGCAAAGAGCGCCAAAAACGGCCCCTCCCTCTCCCACACAGCAGTGAAGAGAAACGAAACTGTCACAATTAAAGCAAAAAACTGCCAAGTGGAAAATAATGCCCAAACATTTATTCACACAGTACCTCAGCAATGTAAACGATTCTACATTCCAGCAAAAACGTTTAACATGAGAATAGTTATTAAAAGGGTTAGTGACCTTAACACAGTAGTTCCGGTGAAATACCATCCCCAGAATACTGAAGTGTATACATACATGTCATTTTAACGGTATGGCAGGCTTTTCTCATCAATTCCATTCAGAAAATAAAAACTGCCACATACCTCAATGCAGATTCATCTGCCCGCTGTCCCCTGATCTGAAGCCTTTACCTCCCTCAGATGGTCGAGAACAGCAATATGATCTTAACGACTCCGGTTAAAATCATAGTAAAAAATCTCTGTCAGATTCTTCCTCAAACTCTGCCAGAGAAGTAATAACACGCTCCGGTGCTATTTTAAAATAACAAACTTTTGATTGAAGTCATAAAAACTAAGTATAATCACCATAGTCCTCTCACACATCCTATCTAGTCGTTGGGTGCAAGAGAATGACTGGGACTGACGTAGAGGGGAGGAGCTATATGCAGCTCTGCTGGGTGAATCCTCTTGCATTTCCTGTTGGGGAGGAGTTATATTCCCAGAAGTAATGATGACCCGTGGACTGATCACACATAACAGAAGAAAAACCCCCACTGACTTCAGCTCAGCATTTAAGCTGCCGCCCTCAGAGCTCGGTGAGTCCGATTGACTACTGCCCGCGCTGTAAACACACTGCTCTCCCACTCCCTGACTACACATGCAGTCACAAGCAAATTAAGGAGACTACATGTGCAGTCAGGAGCCAATGTGCCGCCAATGTGAACAGTTTCAGTTCCCACTGAGCTGCGCCAATAGGTTAAGATGATCTGTGTCCCCCTAGGTATCAATCACGAGTCAACCATGTGATATGCGTAGCAGGCAGGCGGAAAGTCAGAAAACAAAAAAAAAAAAAATTAAAAAAAATTTGTGCTGAAGCAGGGACACACCTACACACTGCTGCCGACACACTAGTGTGTCCCGACACACAGTTTGGAAAGCACTGCTTTAAAGGGACATGCTACTCAGCATTAATCATCTTTTATGATAATTCATAAGAAAATGTTTTATGTTGAATATCTGGGTTTTCCCACCAGGGTATCTGTTCTTTGAGCAGTTACCATTCGGCTCCTTCATACTTTACTGTGATCTCATGAGATATCTCCATAATCTCGTGCAATTTCTGCATATTCTTTATAGACTCCATAGTAAACTTCATTAAACTGAGGAGGAAAAGAAAGTGACTGTGCCTGCATATGCCAGATGCATACTCCCTTGCTAGTCCTGGGACAAGCATCTGGATTGGATGTTTAAAGGGAAAGTAAAGTCAAAATTAAATGTTCACGATTGGAAAGTTGTTTGAAAATACTCTATTATACAATTTGCTTTGTCCTCTTTGTATTCTTTGTTAAAAAGCATACCAAGGTAGGTTCAGGAGCAGAAATGCACTACTGGGAGCTAGCTGCTGATTGGTGGCTAACCCAATGCTCCCAGTAGTGCTTTACTGTTCCTTTAATAAAGGATACCAAGAGAATGTAGCAATACCAATAATAAGTAAAGTAGAAAGTTGTGTAAAAGTGTATGTTCTCTCAAAGGTACAGTCAACATCAGAATTGTTGTTGTTTATTACCCATTCCCCTGTTTTGCATAACACACACAGTTATAATAATACACTTTTTACCTCTGTGATTACCTTGCATCTAAGCCTCTGCAAACTGCCCCCTTATTTCAATTCTTTTGACAGACTTGCATTTTAAATGTGAATATGAGGACACACCTCAATTAAGCAGTCCATGGAGTGAGCTTACCATGCCCAAAATATTTCAAAGAAGAAAAGATCCTCCAGTTGCTAGCGTAATAAAAATACCTTTATTTAACAATGCAGGGACCCATAAATAAAAGCGACATTTTGGGGTAACACTCAGCCACTATTTACGCTGAATAAGGGCTGAGTGTCAGCCCAAAACATCACTTTTATTTATGGGACCCTGCATTGTTAAATAAATGATCTTTTCTTCTTTGAAAGACTTGCATTTTAGCCAACCAGTGCTCACTTCTAGGTAACTTCAGGTGCGTGAGCTCAATTTTATCTATATGAAACACATGAACTAACGCCCTCTAGTGGTGAAAAACTGTCAAAATGCATTCAGATTAGAGGCGGCCTTCAAGGTCTAAGAAATTAGCATATGAACCTCCTAGGTTTAGCTTTCAACAAAGAATACCAAGAGCACAAAGCAAAATTGGTGATAAAAGTAAATTTGAAAGTAGTTTAAAATGACATGCCCTATTTGAATCATGAAATTTTATTTTGGACTTGACTTGTCACTTTAATCACGGAGGAAAATGTTTGGGTTTCATGTCCTTTTAAAATCCCTCTATAATGGAATGTGGATACTAATGAACTGAGGCAACATTTATTTGTGTTACATAAAGATATTTTCTAGTCAGCTTTTTACAGATATGCTGCATCACTTTCAAGAGATTTAGTATATGGATAACATCTCTTTCACTTCCTCACCTTCAAAAAATAAGAATCTGACTTACTGACAAGTCATTTGCAGTAGAAACTAACAATGCATGTATGACAGAGCATTGTTGAGTTTAATTGTTCTTTTATATGAAGTAGTTTTATTTTTCTGCTCCATAACCATAGCAACATTAACTAAATGCAGTCTGTTGAACAAATAATTTATGAAAACAGCAGGCATGCAAAAAAAATGTAATATTTAAGACTTCCTCTAAGAAAAAAAAATCACTCCAATTTTGAGCCTCATCCCCATGATTATGTATTAGTGTGCAGGCTTTGGGATGACATCAGCTAATATTGTAGCATTTACAAAGACTGCTGATGCATCTCATTTAAAGTTCAACGCCAAGCACACATCCCCATTTTTAGTACACAAACTGGCTCAGAGAATACAAACAGACAGATTTAGGTTGTACCTATATTATGTGGTGTGGGAATTTACCATATTTTCATACAGAAGGACATATAGCAGGTGTACCCAAAAAGGAGATGACTAGTAGATAACAAGATCTTATTGATTTGTGCAAAATGGACAGTTTTAAAGATCTGTATATTTTGCATGAGTAAGTTGCAATTTAAAAAAACGAAAATTACAAAATATAACCCATACATATAAAATATAACCCATACATATAAAATATAACCCATACATATAAAATATAACCCATACATATAAAATTTAAATATAATTGAATTAGCGCAAATCAAATTAAATTTAGAATGCTCAGAAGTAGATCACACTGGGAACCACATCCCCACACAACGTAGATGGCAAAAGTTAGTTACCTTGATGACAACGCTTAGCTGTGAATAATAATAATATTCAGGAATTATGTTCCCTTCATGTCCTATTGTCCCCAGAAGCTTCACTATAAAGCCGGTCATGGGTAGGGATACATTTTAAGCAGCAAAACTTATATCCAAAGGGCAGAGATAATACAGGTACAAAAGCCTTTAACCAAACTGCTTAGCACCAGAAAAAGTTTGGATTTTGGAAAAGTGCAGATTTTGGAATATTTATATACCAGCATTTATAAAATAGGACAGCTTGGAGAGGGGATGGGACTAAGGCCCTGATTACCTAAAGGTCTCAGCCTGGCGAGATTGTTAAAGAATGCTCACCAGTCCTATTTCCCAAGTGAAATAATCTAAAGCCACTTTTTGCCCTGAAAACAGGGCGTCTTGCAAAAGAGTGTGTACTGCATTTTTATATGGGGAGGAGATGCGGACATTACAAAAGTGCACAATAAAATACTTCTTTTATAAATCTTACAAAATGAATAAAAGGTAGGTAGATGGTACGTTACTGTAATCAGAAAGGTAATAGTTGCTTTAAATAAATATAGAATAGTTTTTTTTAGAACACAAAAAAACAAAACAAAGATGCAGGCACAGAATATTGTGACTTACTGGGAGGGAAAATGGCAATAGTTATTTAAAAAAAAAAAAAAAAAAAAAAAAAAAAAAAAAGAGTCTGGATTTCAGAATAATAGTGGATTTTAGAATTCCAGATTTGGAAACTCATCAAGTTTTAATTGTACTTCACTATTATATGTACTTTCATTTCTTGAGGCAAGAAGAATCTACTGCACCCATTGAGGGTTGTCACGCAAGTGGGAATGTGTACCACATTGTTATATATTTGTCACTTTTTAAGTAACATATTATATTAAGATGCAAACTGGAATGAATAGTTTTTCTGACTAATTTAAGGAAAATTCACATATTGTTGCCACTGTGGGGGCAGGGGACTATTTTTATACAGGACTTGACAAATTTTAACTTCTATTGTTAATAACTTTTATGTCTTTAAAGAATTTCCTCACCTGGCTCCTTAACGCTTTAACTGCCATTTTGACCCCATGTACTGATCGGTTTTGCAGTTTTTAGATGCTGCTCATGCTTAGGCCCTAATGAAGCCCATTTATCAAGGAGAAATCCACACATAATAGATTTTTTATTTTTTTTTAAGAGACCCAGCAGATTTAAATTATACTATTATTTTATGTATATATCATGACATGAGAAACCTGTAGCAAAAAGTGTGAAAAATGCATATCTTCTGCGTATCAGCCAGTGAGGAATCAGGCCTGAAGGCCCAACTGCATTTTCTGTTAGCATCAAAACAAACAGCTTTAACTGCCCCTTTAATGAAAGCAGCATGATTTTCAGCAGAGACTGGGAAGCTATTGTCTGGACAAAATGTGGTTAAAATTGTTTTTAAAGCAAATTTCTAAAACCCTAGAATAAATATTTCACAAAATAGACAAATAAAAGACCATGGATGTAATAATGACTGATGTTTTAAAAGCAGGAATGAAAATGGCAGACTAGGATCCAGGCGCTACAGAATTTTGCAGCACTGTACAAATGAATAATAAAAATGTTATCCTATGCCACAAAATATCCCGCACCTTTTAGGGCAATGTAGTGCAATGTACTTTGCTTACCCGCAATATCTCCCTGCAGATATAGGCTATGCAGTCTTCCTTAAGGGCATTTCCTTTTGTATTCTTTACAAGATCCGTTACCGATCCTGCTCCACAAAACTCCATGACAAGCTGCAGTAAATAAAAGTTGGAGGTAACATTTTACTATTGGGTAGTTAAAACATGAGATATACATTATACACCAGAAGATAAGAATGAATTATTTTCTAATCAAATTTTAAACTATATTGTCTTGACTGCTAAAGCAATGCATCACGCTACAATAACTCACTTGCCAGGTGCCGTCAGCAGAGTCTTCAATCCAAATATATAACAAACAATAAAGGACATACATGCATTAGCTAAAGCAGTTTATTAAATCATTTTATTATTTTGCTTACTGAAATAGATACTTCATCTCATTTAGAATGATGGGGACGTAAAAACAGAATTTATGTTTACCTGATAAATTTCTTTCTCCTACGGTGTATCCGGTCCACGGCTTCATCCTTACTTGTGGGATATTCTCATTCCCTACAGGAAGTGGCAAAGAGAGCACACAGCAAAGCTGTCCATATAGCTCCCCCTCTGGCTCCGCCCCCCAGTCATTCGACCGACGGTTAGGAGAAAAAGGAGAACCATAGGGTGCAGTGGTGACTGTAGTGTACAAAAATAAAAATTTAAACCTGACTAAATGCCAGGGCGGGCCGTGGACCGGATACACCGTAGGAGAAAGAAATTTATCAGGTAAACATAAATTCTGTTTTCTCCTACATTGGTGTATCCGGTCCACGGCTTCATCCTTACTTGTGGAAACCAATACCAAAGCTTTAGGACACGGATGAAGGGAGGGAACAAGTCAGGTAACCTAAACGGAAGGCACCACTGCTTGTAAAACCTCCCAAAAATAGCCTCCGAAGAAGCATAAGTATCGAATTTGTAAAATTTTGCAAATGTATGCAGAGAAGACCACGTCGCTGCCTTACAGATCTGTTCAACAGAAGCCTCGTTCTTGAAAGCCCATGTGGAAGCCACAGCTCTAGTAGAATGAGCTGTAATTCGTTCAGGAGGCTGCCGTCCAGCAGTCTCATAAGCCAATCGGATGATGCTTTTAAGCCAGAAGGAGAGAGAGGTCGCAGTAGCTTTCTGACCTCTCCTCTTACCAGAATAGACAACAAACAAGGATGATGTCTGACTGAAATCCTTTGTTGCTCCTAGATAGAATTTTAAAGCACGAACCACATCTAGATTGTGTAACAAACGTTCCTTTTTAGAAACTGGATTTGGACACAGAGAAGGAACAACTATTTCCTGGTTAATATTCCTATTGGAAACCACTTTTGGAAGAAAACCAGGCTTGGTACGTAAAACTACCTTATCCGTATGAAACACCAGATAGGGTGAATAACATTGCAAAGCCGACAATTCAGAAACTCTTCTAGCAGAAGAAATAGCAACCAAAAACAAAACTTTCCAAGATAGTAACTTAATATCTATGGAATGTAAAGGTTCAAACGGAACTCCTTGAAGAACTGAAAGAACTAAGTTTAGACTCCATGGAGGAGTCACAGGTCTGTAGACAGGCTTGATTCTGACTAACGCCTGTACGAACGCCTGAACATCTGGCACGGCTGCCAGGCGTTTGTGCAACAAGACAGACAGAGCAGATATCTGTCCTTTTAGAGAACTAGCTGACAGACCTTTCTCCAATCCCTCTTGGAGAAAGGAAAGTATCCTTGGAATCCAAATCTTACTCCATGAGTAACCCTTTGATTCGCACCAGCAAGATATTTTTGCCATATCTTATGGTAAATTTTCCTGGTGACAGGATTTCTAGCCTGGATCAGAGTATCTATAACTGATTCCGAAAACCCACGCTTGGCTAGAATCAAGCGTTCAATCTCCAAGCAGTCAGTTGCAGAGAAACTAGGTTTGGATGTTCGAATGGACCTTGTACTAGAAGGTCCTGTCTCAAAGGTAGCTTCCATGGTGGAGCCGATGACATATTCACCAGGTCTGCATACCAAGTCCTGCGTGGCCACGCAGGAGCTATTAGAATTACCAAAGCCTTCTCCTGTTTGATCCTAGCTACTAGCCTGGGGAGGAGAGGAAACGGTGGAAAGACATAAGCTCGATTGAACGACCAAGGCGCCACTAAGGAATCTATCAATGTCGCCTTGGGATCCCTGGACCTGGACCCGTAGCGTGGAACCTTGGAGTTCTGTCGAGACGCCATCAGATCCAGATCTGGAATGCCCCATAGTTGAGTTAACTGGGCAAAAAAACTCCGGATGAAGTTCCCACTCCCCCGGATGGAAAGTCTGACTCAGATAATCCGCTTCCCAGTTGTCTACACCTGGGATGTGAATTGCTGATAGGTGGCAGGAGTGATCCTCTGCCCAATTGATGATCCTGGATACCTCCCTCATCGCCAGGGAACTCTTTGTTCCCCCCTGATGATTGATGTACGCTACAGTCGTCATGTTGTCCGACTGAAATCTTATGAATTTGGCCTCCGCTAGTTGAGGCCATGCCAGGAGCGCATTGAATATCGCTCTTAGTTCCAAAATGTTTATCGGGAGAAGAGATTCTTCCCGAGACCATAGACCCTGAGTTTTCAGGGAGTCCCAGACCGCGCCCCAGCCTAAGAGACTGGCGTCGGTCGTGACAATGATCCACTCCGGTCTGCGGAAACTTATTCCCTGAGACAGGTGATCCTGAGACAACCACCAGAGGAGCGAGTCTCTGGTTCTCTGGTCCATTTGTATCTGGGGAGACAAATCTGCATAATCCCCATTCCACTGCTTGAGCATGCACAGTTGCAGTTGTCTGAGATGAATTCTGGCAAAAGGGACTACGTCCATTGCCGCAACCATTAGACCAATTACCTCCATGCACTGAGCCACAGAAGGCTGAGGAATGGCATGAAGAACTCGACAAGCACTTGAAAGTTTTGACTTCCTGATCTCCGTCAGAAAAATTTTCATCTCTACCGAGTCTATTATTGTTCCCAGGAAGGGAACCCTTGTGACCGGGGACAGAGAACTTTTTTCTACGTTCACCTTCCACCCGTGAGACCTTAGAAAGGCTAGAACAATATCCGTATGAGCCTTTGCTTTGTGGAAGGACGACGCCTGAATTAAGATGTCGTCTAGGTAAGGTGCTACCGCAATGCCCCTTGGCCTTAGCACTGCAAGAAGGGACCCTAACACCTTTGTGAAAATTCTTGGAGCAGTGGCCAATCCAAAGGGAAGAGCCACAAACTGATAATGTTTGTCCAGGAAGGCGAACCTTAGGAACTGATGGTGAACCTTGTGGATCGGAATATGCAGGTATGCATCCTTTAGGTCCACGGTAGTCATATATTGATCCTTCTGGATCATTGGTAAAATTGTTCGAATAGTTTCCATTTTGAATGATGGAACTCTGAGGAATTTGTTTAGGATTTTTAAATCCAGAATTGACCTGAACGTTCCCTCCTTTTTGGGAACTACAAACAGGTTTGAGTAAAAACCCAGTCCTTGTTCTGCTTTTGGAACTGGGTGTATCACTCCCATCTTTAAAAGGTCTTCTACGCAATGTAAGAATGCCCGTCTCTTTGTCTGGTCTAAAGACAAGCGAGACATGTGAAACCTTCCCTTTGGAGGAAGGTCCTTGAATTCTAGGAGATACCCCTGAGAGACAATCTCTAAAGCCCAGGGGTCTGGGACATCTCTTGCCCAAGCCTGAGCAAAGAGAGAGAGTCTGCCCACTACCAGATCCGGTCCCGGATCGGGGGCTATCCTTTCATGCTGATTTGGTAGCAGCAGCAGGCTTTTTGGCCTGTTTTCCCTTGTTCCAGCCTTGCAATGGTTTCCATGCTGGTTTGGGCTGGGATGCGTTACCCTCTTGTCTAGAGGCTGTAGAGCTAGGAGCCGGTCCGTTCCTGAAGTTGCGAAAGGAACGAAAATTAGACTTATTTTTTGCTTTGAAAGGTCTATCCTGTGGAAGGGCATGGCCCTTTCCCCCAGTGATGTCAGAAATAATCTCTTTCAATTCTGGCCCGAATAGGGTCTTACCCTTGAAAGGGATATTAAGCAATTTTGTTTTGGACGATACATCCGCCGACCAAGATTTTAGCCAAAGCGCTCTGCGCGCCACTATTGCAAAACCTGAATTTTTCGCCGCTAATTTTGCTAATTGAAAAGCGGCATCTAAAATAAAGGAATTAGCCAACTTCAGTGCGTGAATTCTGTCCATGACCTCATCATAAGGAGTCTCCTTCTGGAGCGAATTTTCTACTTCATCGAACCAAAAAGACGCCGCCGTGGTGACAGGAATAATGCACGAAATTGGTTGCAGAAGGAAACCTTGCTGAACAAAAATTTTCTTAAGTAACCCTTCTAGTTTTTTATCCATAGGATCTTTGAAAGCGCAACTGTCCTCTATTGGTATAGTTGTGCGCTTAGCTAATGTTGAAACTGCCCCCTCTACCCTTCTGGAGTCAACAATGGGGAACATTTTCTTAAATATAGGAGGGGGAACAAATGGTACACCTGGCTTCTCCCACTCCTTAGTCACTATATCCGCCACCCTCTTGGGTATCGGAAACGCATCAGAGTGCACTGGGACTTCTAAAACAGAATTTATGTTTACCTGATAAATTACTTTCTCCAACGGTGTGTCCGGTCCACAGCGTCATCCTTACTTGTGGGATATTCTCTTCCCCAACAGGAAATGGCAAAGAGCCCAGCAAAGCTGGTCACATGATCCCTCCTAGGCTCCGCCTACCCCAGTCATTCGACCGACGTTAAGGAGGAATATTTGCATAGGAGAAACCATATGGTACCGTGGTGACTGTAGTTAAAGAAAATAAATTATCAGACCTGATTAAAAAAACCAGGGCGGGCCGTGGACCGGACACACCGTTGGAGAAAGTAATTTATCAGGTAAACATAAATTCTGTTTTCTCCAACATAGGTGTGTCCGGTCCACGGCGTCATCCTTACTTGTGGGAACCAATACCAAAGCTTTAGGACACGGATGAAGGGAGGGAGCAAATCAGGTCACCTAAATGGAAGGCACCACGGCTTGCAAAACCTTTCTCCCAAAAATAGCCTCAGAAGAAGCAAAAGTATCAAACTTGTAAAATTTGGTAAAAGTGTGCAGTGAAGACCAAGTCGCTGCCCTACATATCTGATCAACAGAAGCCTCGTTCTTGAAGGCCCATGTGGAAGCCACAGCCCTAGTGGAATGAGCCGTGATTCTTTCGGGAGGCTGCCGTCCGGCAGTCTCGTAAGCCAATCTGATGATGCTTTTAATCCAAAAAGAGAGAGAGGTAGAAGTTGCTTTTTGACCTCTCCTTTTACCGGAATAAACAACAAACAAGGAAGATGTTTGTCTAAAATCCTTTGTAGCATCTAAATAGAATTTTAGAGCGCGAACAACATCCAAATTGTGCAACAAACGTTCCTTCTTTGAAACTGGTTTCGGACACAGAGAAGGTACGATAATCTCCTGGTTAATGTTTTTGTTAGAAACAACTTTTGGAAGAAAACCAGGTTTAGTACGTAAAACCACCTTATCTGCATGGAACACCAGATAAGGAGGAGAACACTGCAGAGCAGATAATTCTGAAACTCTTCTAGCAGAAGAGATTGCAACTAAAAACAAAACTTTCCAAGATAATAACTTAATATCAACGGAATGTAAGGGTTCAAACGGAACCCCCTGAAGAACTGAAAGAACTAAGTTGAGACTCCAAGGAGGAGTCAAAGGTTTGTAAACAGGCTTAATTCTAACTAGAGCCTGAACAAAGGCTTGAACATCTGGCACAGCTGCCAGCTTTTTGTGAAGTAACACAGACAAGGCAGAAATCTGTCCCTTCAGGGAACTAGCAGATAATCCTTTTTCCAATCCTTCTTGAAGGAAGGATAGAACCTTAGGAATCTTAACCTTGTCCCAAGGGAATCCTTTAGATTCACACCAACAGATATATTTTTTCCAAATTTTGTGGTAAATCTTTCTAGTTACAGGCTTTCTGGCCTGAACAAGAGTATCGATAACAGAATCTGAGAACCCTCGCTTGGATAAGATCAAGCGTTCAATCTCCAAGCAGTCAGCTGGAGTGAAACCAGATTCGGATGTTCGAACGGACCCTGAACAAGAAGGTCTCGTCTCAAAGGTAGCTTCCAAGGTGGAGCCGATGACATATTCACCAGATCTGCATACCAAGTCCTGCGTGGCCACGCAGGAGCTATCAAGATCACCGACGCCCTCTCCTGATTGATCCTGGCTACCAGCCTGGGGATGAGAGGAAACGGCGGGAACACATAAGCTAGTTTGAAGGTCCAAGGTGCTACTAGTGCATCCACTAGAGCCGCCTTGGGATCCCTGGATCTGGACCCGTAGCAAGGAACTTTGAAGTTCTGACGAGAGGCCATCAGATCCATGTCTAGAATGCCCCACAGCTGAGTGATTTGGGCAAAGATTTCCGGATGGAGTTCCCACTCCCCCGGATGCAATGTCTGACGACTCAGAAAATCCGCTTCCCAATTTTCCACTCCTGGGATGTGGATAGCAGACAGGTGGCAGGAGTGAGACTCCGCCCATAGAATGATTTTGGTCACTTCTTCCATCGCTAGGGAACTCCTTGTTCCCCCCTGATGGTTGATGTACGCAACAGTTGTCATGTTGTCTGATTGAAACCGTATGAACTTGGCCCTCGCTAGCTGAGGCCAAGCCTTGAGAGCATTGAATATCGCTCTCAGTTCCAGAATATTTATCGGTAGAAGAGATTCTTCCCGAGACCAAAGACCCTGAGCTTTCAGGGATCCCCAGACCGCGCCCCAGCCCATCAGACTGGCGTCGGTCGTGACGATGACCCACTCCGGTCTGCGGAATGTCATCCCTTGTGACAGGTTGTCCAGGGACAGCCACCAACGGAGTGAGTCTCTGGTCCTCTGATTTACTTGTATCTTCGGAGACAAGTCTGAATAGTCCCCATTCCACTGACTGAGCATGCACAGTTGTAATGGTCTTAGATGAATGCGCGCAAAAGGAACTATGTCCATTGCCGCTACCATCAAACCGATCACTTCCATGCACTGCGCTATGGAAGGAAGAGGAACTGAATGAAGTATCCGACAAGAGTCATGAAGTTTTGTTTTTCTGGCCTCTGTCAGAAAAATCCTCATTTCTAAGGAGTCTATTATTGTTCCCAAGAAGGGAACCCTTGTTGACGGAGATAGAGAACTCTTTTCCACGTTCACCTTCCATCCGTGAGATCTGAGAAAGGCCAGGACAATGTCCGTGTGAGCCTTTGCTTGAGGAAGGGACGACGCTTGAATCAGAATGTCGTCCAAGTAAGGTACTACAGCAATGCCCCTTGGTCTTAGCACAGCTAGAAGGGACCCTAGTACCTTTGTGAAAATCCTTGGAGCAGTGGCTAATCCGAAAGGAAGCGCCACGAACTGGTAATGCTTGTCCAGGAATGCGAACCTTAGGAACCGATGATGTTCCTTGTGGATAGGAATATGTAGATACGCATCCTTTAAATCCACTGTGGTCATGAATTGACCTTCCTGGATGGAAGGAAGAATAGTTCGAATGGTTTCCATCTTGAACGATGGAACCTTGAGAAACTTGTTTAAGATCTTGAGATCTAAGATTGGTCTGAACGTTCCCTCTTTTTTGGGAACTATGAACAGATTGGAGTAGAACCCCATCCCTTGTTCTCTTAATGGAACAGGATGAATCACTCCCATTTTTAACAGGTCTTCTACACAATGTAAGAATGCCTGTCTTTTTATGTGGTCTGAAGACAACTGAGACCTGTGGAACCTCCCCCTTGGGGGAAGCCCCTTGAATTCCAGAAGATAACCTTGGGAGACTATTTCTAGCGCCCAAGGATCCAGAACATCTCTTGCCCAAGCCTGAGCGAAGAGAGAGAGTCTGCCCCCCACCAGATCCGGTCCCGGATCGGGGGCCAACATTTCATGCTGTCTTGGTAGCAGTGGCAGGTTTCTTGGCCTGCTTTCCCTTGTTCCAGCCTTGCATTGGTCTCCAAGCTGGCTTGGCTTGAGAAGTATTACCCTCTTGCTTAGAGGACGTAGCACTTTGGGCTGGTCCATTTCTACGAAAGGGACGAAAATTAGGTTTATTTTTTGCCTTGAAAGGCCGATCCTGAGGAAGGGCGTGGCCCTTACCCCCAGTGATATCAGAGATAATCTCTTTCAAGTCAGGGCCAAACAGCGTTTTCCCCTTGAAAGGAATGTTAAGTAGCTTGTTCTTGGAAGACGCATCAGCTGACCAAGATTTCAACCAAAGCGCTCTGCGCGCCACAATAGCAAACCCAGAATTCTTAGCCGCTAACCTAGCCAATTGCAAAGTGGCGTCTAGGGTGAAAGAATTAGCCAATTTGAGAGCATTGATTCTGTCCATAATCTCCTCATAAGGAGGAGAATCACTATCGACCGCCTTTATCAGCTCATCGAACCAGAAACATGCGGCTGTAGCTACAGGGACAATGCATGAAATTGGTTGTAGAAGGTAACCCTGCTGAACAAACATCTTTTTAAGTAAACCTTCTAATTTTTTATCCATAGGATCTTTGAAAGCACAACTATCCTCTATGGGAATAGTGGTGCGTTTGTTTAAAGTGGAAACCGCTCCCTCGACCTTGGGGACTGTCTGCCATAAGTCCTTTCTGGGGTCGACCATAGGAAACAATTTTTTAAATATGGGGGGAGGGACGAAAGGAATACCGGGCCTTTCCCATTCCTTATTAACAATGTCCGCCACCCGCTTGGGTATAGGAAAAGCTTCTGGGAGCCCCGGGACTTCTAGGAACTTGTCCATGTTACATAGTTTCTCTGGGATGACCAACTTGTCACAATCATCCAGAGTGGATAATACCTCCTTAAGCAGAATGCGGAGATGTTCCAACTTAAATTTAAACGTAATCACATCAGGTTCAGCTTGTTGAGAAATGTTCCCTGAATCAGTAATTTCTCCCTCAGACAAAACCTCCCTGGCCCCTTCAGACTGGGTTAGGGGCCCTTCAGAACCATTATTATCAGCGTCGTCATGCTCTTCAGTATCTAAAACAGAGCAGTCGCGCTTACGCTGATAAGTGTTCATTTTGGCTAAAATGTTTTTGACAGAATTATCCATTACAGCCGTTAATTGTTGCATAGTAAGGAGTATTGGCGCGCTAGATGTACTAGGGGCCTCCTGAGTGGGCAAGACTCGTGTAGACGAAGGAGGGAATGATGCAGTACCATGCTTACTCCCCTCACTTGAGGAATCATCTTGGGCATCATTGTCACATAAATCACATTTATTTAAATGAATGGGAATTCTGGCTTCCCCACATTCAGAACACAGTCTATCTGGTAGTTCAGACATGTTAAACAGGCATAAACTTGATAACAAAGTACAAAAAACGTTTTAAAATAAAACCGTTACTGTCGCTTTAAATTTTAAACTGAACACACTTTATTACTGCAATTGCGAAAAAACATGAAGGAATTGTTCAAAATTCACCAAATTTTCACCACAGTGTCTTAAAGCCTTAAAAGTATTGCACACCAAATTTGGAAGCTTTAACCCTTAAAATAACGGAACCGGAGCCGTTTTTAACTTTAACCCCTTTACAGTCCCTGGTATCTGCTTTGCTGAGACCCAACCAAGCCCAAAGGGGAATACGATACCAAATGACGCCTTCAGAAGTCTTTTCTAAGTATCAGAGCTCCTCTCACATGCGACTGCATGTCATGCCTCTCAAAAACAAGTGCGCAACACCGGCGCGAAAATGAGGCTCTGCCTATGATTTGGGAAAGCCCCTAAAGAATAAGGTGTCTAAAACAGTGCCTGCCGATATTATTATATCAAAATACCCAGAATAAATGATTCCTCAAGGCTAAATATGTGTTAATAATGAATCGATTTAGCCCAGAAAAAGTCTACAGTCTTAATAAGCCCTTGTGAAGCCCTTATTTAAGATCGTAATAAACATGGCTTACCGGATCCCATAGGGAAAATGACAGCTTCCAGCATTACATCGTCTTGTTAGAATGTGTCATACCTCAAGCAGCAAGAGACTGCTCACTGTTCCCCCAACTGAAGTTAATTGCTCTCAACAGTCCTGTGTGGAACAGCCATGGATTTTAGTGACGGTTGCTAAAATCATTTTCCTCATACAAACAGAAATCTTCATCTCTTTTCTGTTTCAGAGTAAATAGTACATACCAGCACTATTTCAAAATAACAAACTCTTGATTGAATAATAAAAACTACAGTTAAACACTAAAAAACTCTAAGCCATCTCCGTGGAGATGTTGCCTGTACAACGGCAAAGAGAATGACTGGGGTAGGCGGAGCCTAGGAGGGATCATGTGACCAGCTTTGCTGGGCTCTTTGCCATTTCCTGTTGGGGAAGAGAATATCCCACAAGTAAGGATGACGCCGTGGACCGGACACACCTATGTTGGAGAAAAATTTGTCCATTTTGCACAATTTTTCTGGAATCACCAAAGGATCACAATCATCGAGTGTAGCTAGCACCTCCTTAAGTAGGGCGCGGAGG
Organism: Bombina bombina; assembly: GCF_027579735.1. Taxonomy (NCBI): domain Eukaryota; kingdom Metazoa; phylum Chordata; class Amphibia; order Anura; family Bombinatoridae; genus Bombina; species Bombina bombina. The sequence goes on from NC_069504.1 coordinate 865,050,371, forward strand.
TGTAATAGTTTAAATTTAAATGCAATGGTATCAGTCTCTGCCTGCTGAGAAACTTTTCCTGTGTCAGAAATTTCTCCCTCAGACAGGCCCTCCCTCACCGCCAACTCAGATTGATGTGAGGGTACCACAGATGAATTATCCCCTGCGTCTGCTTGCTCATCCTCTGTATTTAAAACTGAGCAATCACGCTTTCTAGGAAAAACTGGCAGTTTGGATAAAAAGGCTTCTAAAGAATTATTCATTACTGCTGCTAATTGCTGCATAGTAACAGCCATAGGCGCGTCAGATGTACTAGGTATCGCTTGCGCGGGCAAAGCTGGCGTTGACACAGAAGGAGAGGATGATGAACTATCCCCACTACCTTCATTTAAAGAATCATTTTGGGCAACATTTTTAAAAGTGACAGTACTGTCCTTTATCTGTTTGGACGCTATTGCGCACTTTACACATACATTTAATGGGGGAACCACCTTGGCCTCCATGCACACAGAACATAGGCTATCTGAAGGCACAGACATGTTAGACAGACTTAGGCAGAGTTTTAATGCAATAAAAATTATTTTATACAAAACCGTTACTGTCTCTTTAAATAATAGAAGTGTACACTTTATTACTGAAACGACAGAAAACCATCAAAGAAATATCCAATCTTTATGAAATTTTCATCACAGTGTCTTAATGCTTTGAAAGTATTGCACACCAATTTTCAGACAATTTAACCCTTAAATGCCCAAACCAGAGCTAATAACAGTAATTAACCGGTTAAAGACACTACAGTCCCATGCCACAGTCTCTACTGCGGCGTTTACCTTCCTTAGGGGTTATTCAAATAAGTAATAAGCCTCTCTGAAGTCCTTTTCCAAGCCTCTGGATACTCCACGTGAAGCTGCATGAACTGCCTAGTGAAAAGCAACTGCGCAACTGAGGCGCGAAAATGAGGCCTCCTTCCTCTGCATTCCAGAGTGAAGGGGCCTTTCTGACAAGACTAGGTGTCTAAGCAACTGCCAGGCGTAAAAAAAAAATTCCCCAAAAGTGTTCCAATCTGAAAAACACTTAAAATGTCACATAAACATGATAAAAAGTAATCGACTTAGCCCACAATAGTGTCAACCAGCATAGAGCCCTAGTTATAAGCCTTAATTCTGTTACTGAGTCTAAGAAAATGGCTTACCTATCCCAGAAGGGATAACTGACAGTCTTCTAGCATTACTTGGTCTTGTTAGAAAAATGCCTGATCATACCTGAAGCAGATAAGCCTGCAAACTGTTCCCCCCAACTAAAGTTCTCTGGTTTCAACAGTCCTGCGTGGGAACAGCAATGGATTTTAGTTACTGGTGCTAAAATCATACTCCTCTTTTAACAGAAATCTTCATCACTTTCTGTTGTAGAGTAAATAGTACAAACCGGCACTATTTTAAAATAACAAACTCTTGATAGAAGAAATAAAAACTACAACTAACACCACATACTCTTTACCACCCCCGTGGAGATGCTACTTGTTCAGAGCGGCAAAGAGAATGACTGGGGGGCGGAGCCAGAGGGGGAGCTATATGGACAGCTTTGCTGTGTGCTCTCTTTGCCACTTCCTGTAGGGAATGAGAATATCCCACAAGTAAGGATGAAGCCGTGGACCGGATACACCAATGTAGGAGAAAATGAAAAAGCCCCGGGCAAGAAGTTCCCACACAACTCAAAAATGTAAACTTTTCTAAAAATGACATGAACGAGGAATATAAAAATGCTGAAATGTAGCAAAGCAATTTATAATTATACTATTGCTTGAAAAAAAGATTGTTTTTAACCCTTGCAAATGGGTTAAACATAGTTAAAGTCAGCTCTGAACTGGAAATGCAATACTAGTCAAAAGCTGAACATGACCGCTAAGTCTATCACAAGCAGCACATGTAAGCAGCCGCCGGTCACTGGTAGTGTTCATTTTAGGATCAGTACTGAACTGCAGATTAGGAGCAGCTTTTAACAACCTGTAACTCATTCTGTGCAAATAATAGTGGAATATAAAAATGCAACAACAATAAGGTTTTCTCTAAATTTATCGCAATCAGCCACAAAATTACAATTCTATAAGGTTTGGTCCATACTAAAATTTAATACACAAAGCTACCAGGGACAAAGCTTAAGGTACATATGAAAGCTTCTAACTTCCAGCATCTGAATATCTAACCCATTCTCCTTTCAGCAGTGCTCCCGGGCTTATGCATAAACACCCCTCTACAATAGATCAAATTATTACCCACAGGGACCACATCACTCATAACTAAGGTTTCCATCTCAGCCTTGTTTTTCTGAAAACTTATGAGTTGCACATGCTGCAGGGTGTGCATGGAGGAACATGTATTGTGATTCTGGACAGCACTATTCATATTCATCCCTGCACACCCTGTAGCATGTGTAACCTATAAATGTTCTGTATTTTAAGGGACGAGTGGCAACCCTACTCATAACCTCTTAACTGAGCATAAACATCACGCCAATTATTTCTAAAACTACTAGAACTCTGGTCACCATTAATCACATCTAAAAGCAGGGCCTGACAAACCCAGGCTCAAGGGAACCACTGGTGCCTTAAAATTAGATCCTGTTGCCCTGGTTTAGATTCCCTAAGACACCCATGGGTTACCCCCACTCCACCCTCCCGGCTGCTACCAGGCACACTTAAAATTTAGCTTGGTGTGGCTAGATCCTTTCTAGGATTTATAACTGTGAAATACAAATCCAACATGTGTATCCCATCTATCTAGCTATATATATATATATATATATATATATATATATATATATATATATATATATATATATATATATATATATATACACATATACACACACACATATACAGTAAACACCTTGTAATTACAAGATATTTTTGTTGTGTTGTTGTTATAGAATAACAAATCAGCCAATGCTTAACCTTTAACCCTTTTGAGACCTTAGGACGTTCCATGCCATCCTTAATGCACTGGGCTTCCTGGAGGGTGTGCCAAGCGCCCTGACCTGATCCCATAATTGAACTCTCACGATTGCATGCTCAATCACGCAATTTCAAATTGTTTACATTGGAACGTTGTTCCGATGTTGACAAATTAGCCCGGTCATGAAAGTGTTATACACACACACACAAATACATACACACACACAACATAATTTATGTAAGAACTTACCTGATAAATTAATTTCTTTCATGTCCATGAGCTAGTGACATATGGGATATACATTCCTACCAGGAGAGGGTAAAGTTTTCCAAACCTCAAATGCCTATAAATACACCTCCCACCTCACTCATACCTCAGTTTAAAGTATAGCCAAGTTAGTGAGGTGTAAAAGGAGTAAAAGCATAAAAAAAAAGAGAGGAACAGGATAAAGTGCTTTATATATAAACAAAATCATAACCCCAAACAAATTGGGTGGATCTCATGGACTCTTGCCACCATGAAAGAAATTAATTTATCAGGTAAGTTCTTACATAAAGTATATTTTCTTTCATATAGATGGCAAGAGTCCATGAGCTAGTGACGTATGAGATATAATACCCAAGATGTGGAAGTCCACGAGTCACTAGAGAGGGAGTAATAAAATAAAAAGAGCCGGGGGCGGAGCCAGCTATTGAAGCAGCTAGACGTCTTTCTTTGCAGCTCCTGGCTTTCAATCATATATTTGGGGAATAATCCACATTTGTAAGCCTGGAACTACGTTGCTGATCAACAGAACATAAATACTGTCTGACTATCTCACGCTACAAGTAGTGGAGGTTATACTATAATTGTGTTTTCTCCCTAAAATAACTTGTTCATCTCCATCGTGTTGAGCCGCATTTGCATACAACTAACCCGGCAAAGATGGAAGCGCTACAAGTATGGGAGCAGAGAACTCAGCAACTGTTAGAGAGACATTTTCGGAGCCTAACAGAAGACTTATTGTTGCTGCTAGACTATGTGTATGAGTCACAAATTCAGAAGCCCGGGGGTGATGACCCGCGGTTAGCCTGGAGAGATCATGAGGGAAACAAGATGGCGGAGAACAGAATTGAGGCACCACAGACGCAGGCTGCAGATGACTCTCCTTCCTCAGGTAGCAAAGAAGAGGCCCATTGTATGCAGCTCGAGAGCGGCGGCTCAGCTTTAAAGCCTGCAGTGTCTATGTGTGAGCCGAGTGGTATTACTATTAAAGACCGCTGCGATGCGGCCGTGCAGCGACATTGCTCTGACAGACACATGCTTTACAGAAATACACACTACGAGAGCGTGTCTCCTGAAGCTGTATGGCGTATTTGCCGATAATGATGCCGATAGAAGTCAGCTGTGGTCTATAAGTAGAGTTCATCCAGATCCCCTAAAAGACATGACATGTCCATTTGATCTCACTGGAACTGAGGAGCCTGAATGGTCACCTTTATTACTAGCCCATGACTTGAGACACAGGCTGGACACATGCGGTGTGGGCTAGCAAGCTATTACCATACTGCGCAATGGAGGAAAGTTTGACCCAGTTCAGGATCGTTACCTCCAGAGCTGCTATACAGATATAGTTATAGTTGAATACTTCAGCAAACAGTTTCGGATGTGTGTTAAGATGTTCTCATATATTGTTCATGAAAATCTGATATATATTGTTTTTGGGGTTTTTGTTCCTTTTTATTCTATTCCTATGTTTATGTTTATCGGGTCAGGCCCTCTACTTGATGATATGCATAAAACACAGTTATAATGGTAATGGCATGGAAAACATATTAACCATAATATATCTTTAGCCTTTTGAATTTGTTTCTTTTTCCTGTTTCTCTGCCTGCCTCATACTAATGCAATTTCTTTACGGATAAGTTACTGAAGATCTGAGAATGTGACATGCCAATTACGGGTTTTGCTCATTTAGCTCTAAAAACCTAATGCATATATTTTCATGGAAGCCCCTCTGTTTCGAAATGTTTAACATGCTTGTGTATGTTTCTAACTCATAGTTAGATGTCAAACTATCTCATATGAACCATGGCACTTTGTTTTATTTTGGTACTACGTCCATATGACTCTGATATCTGCATCTTTATTCTTCATTGTGTCATGTGGAGGCCTTTACAAGCTTTGTGTATTGTTCTCTAGTTACATGTTGCACCTTATGCAAGTGCTTTGAATATATGTGCCTTAGAAGCTAAAGTGTTTATATTTCACTGTAGTAATTTCTATTACAGCTAATATTTATTTAGTTCCACATAGTGATCAGCCGCACTATATGACTCAAACAGTTATATCCCTATAGATAGAGGTCCTATTTGCTAAAAATAAAAATTACACGCCTGGAGTAATATCCTGTAGGTCCAGTCAACAAGAGATGATTCCGCATTTTGTATTTTAATTAGTTCTGCAGCTTTTGGAGATGCTACAGGGTAAATCCACCTTCCATATACCTTAATTTTAGATATATATTAAAAGCTATAACCTGTCATAATGAGATATATTTTTTTTAAACCCCTTACTACTCTACTATTACCCCACCTGGAACCTGCTCAGCTTAATCTTTAGAAAAAAAAAGGGGGAAAGAGAGGAAGAGAAGGGAAAAACTTGATAACTCAATAGTGGCTAAGTAATATAGACGAGGTGCATGTATCCACATTATTATTTTTTTCTTTTCTGTATACTAGCATAGACTATCTACTAGTACAATAGGTTTCACACATATACAACTACTGATGGGCCAGGTAGATTACTTGGACTTATAGTGTTTTCCTGCCTGCAATCGGCCAACATGCCCTGTGTCATTGCTGTCCTAAATAGGTATATTATACTGTGGTCCCCATGCATAATTATGGTTCTGCTAATGCTTACTCCTTCTTTAACCATATACAAAAACAGCTTAGGTTCAGGAGTATTATTTCAGCGTAGCTAATTGTGCCATGAAACAAATGGACTTATTAGAGATCTGTTAACTAGTCAGCTAGCTACGCCATTTTTCTCACCTATAACCTGAAAACCTATGACCAGAAGCTAGTATATCGATGGTCTCGCCTATAACATCCCACTATCCATGTACCCCACATGGCTCCGCCCCCCCCCCCATCAGGGTTCACCTTTATTGCAAGTGAACAAATCAGCGGTATTTATCCGCAATTGCTGATATATTGTTATAAGCTTTCCTTACATTTGTATGTTATATTTAGTTTACCATACTATAGGACGTATATGTTACAAGAGTGTCCAATATATTTCTACTCACAGCTATGGTTATTACTATCATTCCTCTTTCCTATATCATTAGCCTTGACCGGTTCAAGAGCATTACTTCAAGCAGATGAGGAACATAACTAAAGAAAAAGAGGTTTCATTATTATGTATATATTTTCTCTCTTGTTTTTATTTTTTGTGTAGACTTAACTATCTCTAGAAATGACATGATATTCTTTATGCATTGTGTGTTGCAGAGATCATCCATGGTGTCATATGTCTGCAGGATTAATATACATGTTGTCATGTAATGAATGATGTATTGCTAATAAACTCAATAAAAAACTTTGATTTAAAAAAAAAAAAAAAAAGAGCCATTTCCGATGAGAAATTAAATCCAAAAAATAATTACGTTTTCTTAAAAAAAAATTCAAGAAACTCAAATCATAGGCACTAGAATCAAAATGAGACAGCTGCCTGAAGAACCTTTCTACCAAAGGCTGCATCCGAAGAAGCAAACACATCAAAAATGGTAAAATTTAGTAAAAGTATGCAAAGAAGGCCAAGTTTCTGCTTTGCAAATTTGATCAACTGAAGCTTCATTTTTGAAAGCCCAAGATGTGGCGACTGATCAAGTAGAATGAGCTGTAATTCGCTGAGGCGGAGATTGCCCCACCTCAAAATAAGCTTTGTGAATCAAAAGCTTCAACCAAGATGCCAAGGAAATGGTAGAGGCTTTCTGAGCTTTTCTGGAACCAGAAAAAATAACAAATAGACTAGAAGTCTTTCTGAAATCTTCAGTAACCTCAGCTCTTACCACATACAAAGAATGTAAAGACCTTTCAAGAGTATTCTTAGGATTAGGACACAAGGAAGGAACAATAATTTCCCTATTGATGTTAGAATTCACAACTTTAGGTAAAAATGTAAACAAAGTCTGCAAAACAGCTTTATCTGGATGAAAAAAGGAAAATGTATTCTTACCTGATAAATATGTTTCTTTTAAGATATGATGAGTCCACGGATTTCATCCTTACTTGTGGGATATCGCCTCCTGGTCAGCAGGAGGAGGCAAAGAGCACCACAGCAGAGCTGTATTATATAGCTCCTCTCTTCCCTCCCACTCCAGTCATTCGACCGAAGTTAGGAAGAGAAAGGAAAAGCCAAAGGTGCAGAGGTGACTGAAGTTTAACAAAAATAAAAACCTGTCTTATAAAAACAGGGTGGGCCGTGGACTCATCGTATCTTTTATTTTCCTTTTCTTTTAAAAGATACGATGAGTCCACAGATTTCATCCTTACTTGTGGGATACAATACCAAAGCTATAGTACACGGATGAAAAGGGAGGGACAAGACAGCGAACCTAAACGGAAGGCACCACTGCTTGAAGAACTTTCCTCCCAAAAACAGCCTCAGACGAGGAAAAAGTATAAAATTTGGAAAATTTGGAAAAAGTGTGAAGAGACGCCCAAGTTGCAGCTTTGCAAATCAGTGCAACAGAAGCATCATATTTGAATGCCCATGAGGAAGCCACAGCCCTAGTGCAATGAGCCGTAATTCGTTCAGGAGGCTGCTGACCAGCAGTCTCACATGCAAAACGGATGATACTCTTCAGCCAAAAAGAAAGAGATTTAGCCGTAGCTCTCTGACCCCTATGTTTCCCTGAAAAAAACGACAAACAAGGAAGACAATTGACGAAAATCCTTAGTCACCTGTAAGAAGAACTTTAAGGCACGGACCACGTCCAAATTATGGCACAATCGCTCCTTCTTAGAAGAAGGATTAGGACACAAGGAAGGAACAACAATTTCCTGATTAATATTTTTATTTGAAACAACCTTAGGAAGAAAACCAAGTTTGGTAAGTAACACCACCTTATCGGAATGAAAAATAAGATAAGGAGAATCACATTGTAATGCCGAAGCTCAGAAACTCTTTGAGCAGAAGAAATAGCAACCAAAAATAAAACTTTCCAAGATAACAACTTAATATCTATGGAATGCATAGTTTCAAACGAAACCCCTTGAAGAACTTTAAGAACTAAATTCAAACTCCAAGGAGGAGCAATTGGTCTAAACACAGGCTTGATTCTAATCAGAGCCTGACAAAAAGATTGAACATCCGGAACATCTGCCAGACGCTTGTGTAACAAAATAGATAAAGCAGAAATCTGTCCCTTTAAGGAACTTGCTGACAACCCTTTCTCCAATCCGTCTTGGAGAAAAGACAAAATCCTGGGAATCCTTACCCTACTCCACGAGTAGCCCTCGGATTCGCACCAAGAAAGATATTTACGCCATATCTCATGGTAAATTTTTCTAGTAACAAGCTTGCATGCCTGAATCAAGGTATCTATGACCGAATCAGAAATCCCTCGCTTAGATAAAATTAAGCGTTCAATCTCCAAACAGTTAGCTGCAGAGAAACTAGAATCAGATGATGGAAGGGTCCCTGAATGAGGTCTTTCCTCAATGGAAACTTTTACGGTGGCTGAAATGATATGTCCACCAGATCGACATACCAAGTCCTGCGAGGCCACGCAGGAGCGATGAGGATCACCAATGCCCTCTCCTGTTTGACTCTAGCAATCACCCGGGGAAGGAGAGCAAATGGAGGGAACACATAAGTTAGGCTGAAAAACCATGGTACTGCTGAGGCATCTATCAGCTTGGCCTGGGATCCCTAGACCCGTATCTCGGAAGCTTGGCATTCTGACGAGACTCCATAAGATCCAACTCCGGCCTGCCCCATCTGAGAATCAGGTTGGCAAACACCTCCAGATGGAGTTCCCATTCTCCCGGATGAAATATCTGTCTGCTCAGAAAATCCGCTTCCCAGTTTTCCACATCTGGGATGTGGATCGCCGACAGATAAGAGTGAGACTCCGCCCACTGAATTATCTTGGCTACTTCTGTTATCGGTTTCTTAAGGAGCTCCTTGTTCCTCCCTGATGATTGACGTAAGCTACAGTCGTAATGTTGTCCGATTGGAATCTGATGAATTCAGCCGAATCCAACTAAGGCCAAACCTGAAGCGCATTGAATATTGCTCTCAACTCTAGGATATTGATGGGAAGTAGAGACTCTGTTCGAGTCCATACACCCTGGGCCCTCAAGGAGTTCCAGACTGCTACTCCTATCAGACTGGCATCCGTTGTCACTATCACCCATGAGGGCCTGCGGAAGCATGTCCCCTGGGATAGATGATCCAGCGACAACCAACATAGAAGAGAGACCTTTGTCTCTCAATCTAGATCAATGTGAGGAAACAGATCTGTATAATCTCCATTCCACTGCCTGAACATGCTTAGTTGCAGAGGCCTGAGACAAAAACAAGCAAACGGAACGATGGCCATTGTCGCCATTATCAATCCGATTACCTCCATGCACTGAGTCACGGATGGACGAGGATTGGACTGCTAACACAGGCAAAGAGAATGACTTGGGTGGGAGGGAAGGGAGGAGCTATATATACAGCTCTGCTGTGGTACTCTTTGCCTCCTCCTGCTGACCAGGAGGCGATATCCCACAAGGATGAAATCCGTTGACTCATTGTATCATTTAAAAGAAATCAGATAAGGAGACTCACAAGAGAGAGAAGACAATTCAGAAACTCTTCTAGCAGAAGAGATAGCCAAAAGAAATAACACTTTCCAATAAAGTAGTTTAATATCCAAGGAATGCATAGGCTCAAAAGAAGGTGCCTGCAAAATCTTTAAAACCAAATTGAGACTCCAAGGAGGAGAAATAGATTTAATAACAGGTTTGATACGAATCAAAGCCTGAACAAAACAGTGAATATCAGGAAGCTTAAAAATCTATCTATGAAATAAGACAGAAAGAGCAGAGATTTGTCCTTTCAAAAGTATTTGCAGACAAACTTTTATCCAAACCATCCTGAAGAAACTGTAGAATCCTAGGAATTCTAAAAGTATGCCAAGAATAATCATGAGTGGAACACCACGAACTATAGGCTTTCCAAACCCTATGATAAATATTCCTTGAAACAGACTTACAAGCCTGTATCATAGTGTTAATTACTGAGCCAGAGAAACCTCTATGACTAAGAACTAAGCGTTCAATTTCCATGCCTTCAAATTTAGAGATCCTGAAGGAAAACTGGGCCTTGAGACCGAAGGACTGGTCTTATAGGAAGTGACCAAGGCTGGCAACTGGACATTCATACAAGGTCTGCATACCAAAACCTGTGAGGCCATACTGGTGCTATCAGAAACACATAAGATTGTTCCATTATGATCTTGGAGATCACCTTTGGAAGAAGAACCAGAGGCAGAAAAATGTAAGCAGGTTGGTAAAACCAGGGAACTGTTAGAGCATCCACCATTTCTACCTGAGGATCCCTGGACCTGGAAAGGTATCTGGGAAGTTTCTTCTTCAGATGAGAGGCCATCAGAACTATTTCTGGAAGACCCCACATCTGTACCAGTTGAAAAAAAAACACATCTGGATGGAGAGACCTCTCCCCAGGATGTAGAGAATGACGGTTGAGATAATCCGCTTCCCAACTGTCTACACCTGGGATATGAAACGCAGAGATTTGACAAGAGTTGGATTCCGCCCAAGAAAGTATCAGAGAAACTTCTTTCATTGATTGATGATTGACATATGCCACAGTTGTGATAGTCTGAAAACGAATGTAAAGTTCTCTCTTTAATAGAGGTCAAGCCTGAAGAGCTCTGAAAATAGCACGGAGTTCTAAAATATTGGATTAGTAACCTCGCCTCTTGAGGATTCCAAACTCCTTGTGCTGTCCGAGACCCCAAGACAGCTCCCCAACCTGTAAGACTTGCATCATTGTGATCACAGTTCAGGAAGGACAAACAAAGGAGGCCCCTTGAACAATAAGGTGATGGTTTAACCACCAAGTCAGAGAGCGTTGAGTGTTGGGAATTAAGTATATCAACTGTGATTTCTGAGTATAATCCCTGCAACACTGGTGCAACATGCAAAGCTGTAGAGGTCTCATATGAAAACGAGCAAAGGGGATTGCGTCCGATGCTGCAATCATGAGATCTAAAAATTCCATGCACATAGCCACTGAAGGGAATGATAGAGACTGAAAGTTTAGGCAAGCTAAGACCAATTTCATTTGTCTCTTGTCTGTTAGAAAAAGAGTCATGGACACTGAATCTATCTGGAAACCTAAGAAGGTGACCTTTGTCTGAGGAATCAAGAAACTCTTTGGTAAATTGATCCTCCAAACATGTCTTTGAAGAAACAACATTAATTGTTTCATGTGAGATTCTGCTAAATGAAAAGATTGAGCTAGTACCAAGATATATCGCCCAAACAAGGAAACACTGCAATACCCTGCTCTCTGATTACAGATAGAAGGGGACCTAGAACCTTGGAAAATATTCTTGGAGCCGACGCTAGGCCAAATGGAAGAGCGACAAATTGGTAATGCTTGTCTAGAATAGAGAATCTCAGAAAATGATATTGGTCTGGATGAATCGGAATGAGAAGATAAGCGTCCTGTAAGTTTATTGTGGACTTGAAATGGCCTTGCTTAACAAAAGGCAGAATAGTCTTTATAGTCACCATCCTAAAAGTTGGGACTCTAATGTTTTTGTTTTTTTTTAATTTTATTGAGGATTAAGAGAATTATAACAAAAACAGATAGTCACATCATAAAAGTTACAATAAGACTGTGTAAAAAGTCAAAGAGCATATATACAATGGTAGTGCAAGATGTTTCATCAACACATTGAATTAACAGTACCATTATCAGAATAAGACATTGCAGTGACAGCTAGATGGAATCCTTTTTTTTTTTTGTACAATGTAATAGCATGTGAAACTGACTAGTTAGAGGCCAAGAATTTAGGCCAAATATTCTAGAATAATAAAATATAGCGTGTAGCCAGTTAGGCAGCTCATTGTTAGCTTCAAAGGAGTATAGATACATGAGTATTTAGAAAGGAAGGGAAGGTATCACAGATTAGTCAACAACAATCAGCGGGGAATGTGAGTTGTTGAACTACGCTGTGTATATTAGTGCCTAATCTTAAGGATATTATGAATGAATACTGAACAACAATGGCGTGAGTTTAGCATAAAAAGGTTAGTCAATTATTAGGAAACTAGGAAATTATGGCTTGAGAAAGGTAGCGACTAGTGATCCTGATATTTTAGCATGGACAAATTTGGACCATCAATATAGCAGTTTCAGGAATTAGAAGAATGCTTATGATAAAATTCTTATACAAAAAGTAAAATCAAAAGCAAGTATCATAGCTCTCTATAATATAATAAGAGCAGCGAGCATTAGAGGGAGAGGTTTAATATAACAAATTCTGGCGCCAAGAACGACACACTGAAAAAACATAATTTATGTAAGAACTTACCTTATAAATTAATTTCTTTCATATTGGCAAGAGTCCATGAGATAGTGACGTATGGGATATACAATCCTACCAGGAGTGGCAAAGTTTCCCAAACCTCAAAATGCCTATAAATACACCCCTCGCCACATCCGCAATTCAGTTTAACGAATCGCCAAGTAGTGGGGTGATAGAAAAAGGAGTAAAAAAAAGCATACAAAAAAGAGGAACTGGAAATATAATTGTGCTTTTATACAAAAAATCATAACCACCAGAAAAAGGGTGGGTCTCATGGACTCTTGCCAATATGAAAGAAATTAATTTATCAGGTAAGTTCTTACATAAATTATGTTTTCTTTCATGTAATTGGCAAGAGTCCATGAGCTAGTGACGTATGGGATAGAAATACATTCTTAATGGTGTAGTAGATCAAGCGCTAGTGGGTACACCTTAAGCTCTCTTCCAGAAATCCCCTAGTAGACTTAGATAGGTAACAGATAATTTGAATAGGGAAGTGAGCGCTACAAGCAAAAAGGCAGAGATAGATACGGTAAAAAGTCTTAATATAAATAAAAAAGTACAATTTAGGTTAAAAAACTTCATGGATCCATGATGTATATGTACACAGTAAAAGATATTGAATACAATATATAAAAAATACAATGCAATTCAGTGAGGTAGTCGCAGCATAGACCACACCGTGGTTAAGAACACAATGTTACACTTTTTTTCAATGTGCATAAATGTTACATACGTTATAACATTCTGTGTGTGGATGGCTAATTCCAACTATATAAAAAATCCTATAAGGAACTTGATTGGTTATATGTGGTATGGAAGTCTTCCTTGATAGTGCTGATTCCGTATGTTTGTGTTACAAATCCAAATGTCCAATAAAGAATACCAATAAAAGTTAAAATAAATTACAAAAAAAATACAAAAAAATACAAAAAATGTGTATATATTGGTGAAAAGGAAAAGAGAAAAAATCAAAATGAAAAAACATAATTTATGCTTACCTAATAAATTTATTTCTCTTGTAGTGTATCCAGTCCACGGATCATCCATTACTTGTGGGATATTCTCCTTCCCAACAGGAAGTTGCAAGAGGATCACCCACAGCAGAGCTGCTATATAGCTCCTCCCCTCACTGCCATATCCAGTCATTCGACCGAAACAAGACGAGAAAGGAGAAACCATAGGGTGCAGTGGTGACTGTAGTTTAATTAAAATTTAGACCTGCCATAAAAGGACAGGGCGGGCAGTGGACTGGATACACTACAAGAGAAATAAATTTATCAGGTAAGCATAAATTATGTTTTCTCTTGTTAAGTGTATCCAGTCCACGGATCATCCATTACTTGTGGGATACCAATACCAAATCTAAAGTACACGGATGATGGGAGGGACAAGGCAGGAACTTAAACGGAAGGAACCACTGCCTGTAGAACCTCTCTCCCAAAAACAGCCTCCGAAGAAGCAAAAGTGTCAAATTTGTAAAATTTTGAAAAGGTGTGAAGCGAAGACCAAGTGGCAGCCTTGCAAATCTGTTCAACAGAGGCCTCATTTTTAAAGGCCCAGGTGGAAGCCACAGCTCTAGTAGAATGAGCTGTAATCCTTTCAGGGGGCTGCTGTCCAGCAGTCTCATAGGCTAAGCGTATTATGCTCCGAAGCCAAAAGGAGAGAGAGGTTGACGAAGCTTTTTGACCTCTCCTCTGTCCAGAGTAAACGACAAACAGGGCAGATGTTTGACGAAAATCTTTAGTAGCCTGTAAGTAAAACTTCAAGGCACGGACTACGTCCAGATAATGCAAAAGACGTTCCTTCTTTGAAGAAGGATTAGGACACAATGATGGAACAACAATCTCTTGATTGATATTCCTGTTAGAAACCACCTTAGGTAAAAACCCAGGTTTGGTACGCAGAACTACCTTGTCTGAATGAAAAATCAGATAAGGAGAATCACAATGTAAGGCAGATAACTCAGAGACTCTTCGAGCCGAGGAAATAGCCATCAAAAACAGAAGTTTCCAAGATAAAAGTTTAATATCAATGTAATGAAGGGGTTCAAACGGAACTCCCTGAAGAACTTTAAGAACCAAGTTTAAGCTCCACGGGGGAGCAACAGTTTTAAACACAGGCTTAATCCTAACCAAAGCCTGACAAAATGCCTGGACGTCTGGAACTTCTGCCAGACGCTTGTGCAAAAGAATAGACAGAGCAGAGATCTGTCCTTTTAAAGAACTAGCTGATAAGCCTTTGTCCAAACCCTCTTGGAGAAAGGACAATATCCTAGGAATCCTAACCTTACTCCATGAGTAACTCTTGGATTCACACCAATAAAGATATTTACGCCATATCTTATGGTAGATTTTCCTGGTGACAGGCTTCCGAGCCTGTATTAAGGTATCAATGACGGAGAAGCCACGCCTTGATAGAATCAAGCGTTCAATCTCCATGCAGTCAGTCTCAGAGAAAGTAGATTTGGATGATTGAAAGGACCTTGTATTAGAAGGTCCTGCCTCAGAGGCAGAGTCCATGGTGGAAGAGATGACATGTCCACTAGGTCTGCATTCCAGGTCCTGCGTGGCCACGCAGGCGCTATCAGAATCCCCGATGCTCTCTCCTGTTTGATTTTGGCAATCAGTCGAGGGAGCAGAGGAAACGGTGGAAACACATAGGCCAGGTTGAAGAACCAAGGAGCTGCTAGAGCATCTATCAGCGTTGCTCTCGGGTCCCTGTACCTGGATCCGTAACAAGGAAGCTTGGCGTTCTGGCGAGACGCCATGAGATCCAGTTCTGGTTTGCCCCAACGATGGACCAGTTGAGCAAACACCTCCGGATGGAGTTCCCACTCCCCCGGATGAAAAGTCTGACGACTTAGAAAATCCGCCTCCCAGTTCTCTACGCCTGGGATGTGGATCGCTGACAGGTGGCAAGAGTGAGACTTTGCCCAGCGAATTATCTTTGAGACTTCTAACATCGCTAGGGAACTCCTGATTCCCCCTTGATGGTTGATGTAAGCCACAGTCGTGATGTTGTCCGACTGAAATCTGATGAACCTCAGTGTTGCTAACTGAGGCCAAGCTAGAAGAGCATTGAATATTGCTCTTAACTCCAGAATATTTATTGGGAGGAGTTTCTCCTCCTGAGTCCACGATCCCTGAGCCTTCAGGGAGTTCCGGACTGCGCCCCAACCTAGAAGGCTGGCATCTGTTGTTACAATCGTCCAATCTGGCCTGCGAAAGGTCATACCCTTGGACAGATGGACCCGAGAAAGCCACCAGAGAAGAGAATCTCTGGTCTCTTGATCGAGATTTAGTAGAGGGGACAAATCTGAGTAATCCCCAATCCACTGACTTAGCATGCATAATTGCAGCGGTCTGAGATGCAGGCGCGCAAATGGCACTATGTCCATTGCCTCTACCATTAAGCCGATTACTTCCATGCACTGAACCACTGACGGGCGTGGAATGGAATGAAGGACACGGCAAGCATTTAGAAGTTTTGATAACCTGGACTCCGTCAGGTAAATTTTCATCTCTACAGAATCTATAAGAGTACCTAGGAAGGGGACTCTTGTGAGTGGTGATAGAGAACTCTTTTCCACGTTCACTTTCCACCCATGCGACCTCAGAAATGCCAGAACTATCTCTGTATGAGACTTGGCAATTTGAAAGCTTGATGCCTGTATCAGGATGTCGTCTAGATACGGAGCCACTGCTATGCCTCGCGGTCTTAGAACCGCCAGAAGTGAGCCCAGAACCTTTGTAAAAATTCTCGGGGCAGTGGCCAACCCGAAGGGAAGAGCTACAAATTGGTAATGCCTGTCTAGAAAGGCAAACCTTAGGAACCGATGATGATCTTTGTGAATCGGTATGTGAAGGTAGGCATCCTTTAAGTCCACTGTGGTCATGTACTGACCCTCTTGGATCATGGGTAGGATGGTCCGAATAGTTTCCATTTTGAATGATGGAACTCTGAGGAATTTGTTTAAGATCCTTAGATCCAAGATTGGTCTGAAGGTTCCCTCTTTCTTGGGAACCACAAACAGATTTGAATAAAATCCCTGTCCTTGTTCCGTCCGTGGAACTGGATGGATCACTCCCATTACTAGGAGGTCTTGCACACAGCTTAGGAATGCCTCTTTCTTTATCTGGTTTGATGATAACCTTGAAAGATGAAATCTCCCTTGTGGAGGAGAAGCTTTGAAGTCCAGAAGATATCCCTGAGATATGA
This sequence comes from Bombina bombina, assembly GCF_027579735.1. Lineage (NCBI taxonomy): Eukaryota > Metazoa > Chordata > Amphibia > Anura > Bombinatoridae > Bombina > Bombina bombina. The sequence continues at coordinate 865,067,123 of NC_069504.1, forward strand.
TCTCCAACGCCCAGGGATCCTGAACATCTCTTGCCCACGCCTGGGCGAAGAGATTAAGTCTGCCCCCCACTAGATCCGTTTCCGGATAGGGGGCCGTTCCTTCATGCTGTCTTGGGGGCAGCAGCAGGCTTCCTGGCCTGCTTGCCCTTGTCCCAGGACTGGTTAGGTTTCCAGGCCTGTCTGGAATGAGCAACAGTTCCCTCTTGTTTTGAAGCGGAGGAAGTTGATGCTGCTCCTGCCTTGAAATTTCGAAAGGCACGAAAAATAGACTGTTTGGCCTTTAATTTGGCCCTGTCCTGAGGAAGGGTATGACCCTTGCCTCCAGTTATGTCAGCAATAATTTCCTTCAAGCCAGGCCCGAATAAGGTCTGCCCCTTGAAAGGAATGTTGAGTAATTCAGACTTTGAAGTCACGTCAGCTGACCAGAATTTAAGCCATAGCGCCCTACGCGCCTGGATGGCGAATCCGGAATTCGTAGCCGTTAGTTTATTCAAATGAACAATGGCATCAGAAACAAATGAGTTAGCTAGCTTAAGCGTTCTAAGCTTGTCAATAATTTCATTCAATGGAGCTGGCTGGATGGCCTCTTCCAGGGCTTCAAACCAGAATGCCGCCGCTGCAGCAGTGACAGGCGCAATGCATGCAAGGGGCTGTAAAATAAAACCTTGTTGAATAAACATTTTCTTAAGGTAACCCTCCAATTTTTTATCCATTGGATCTGAAAAAGCACAAATCTGTCCTCAACCGGGATAGTGGTACGCTTTGCTAAAGTAGAAACTGCTCCCTCCACCTTAGGGACCGTCTGCCATAAGTCCCGTGTAGTGGCGTCCATTGGAAACATTTTTCTAAATATAGGAGGTGGGGAAAAGGGCACACCGGGTCTATCCCACTCCTTGCTAATAATTTCTGTAAGCCTTTTAGGTATAGGAAAAACATCAGTACACACCTTCACCGCATAGTATCTATCCAGCCTACACAATTTCTCTGGAATTGCAACTGTGTTACAGTCATTCAGAGCAGCTAATACCTCCCCAAGCAATACACTGAGGTTCTCAAGCTTAAATTTAAAATTAGAAATCTCTGAATCAGGTTTCCCCGAGTCAGAGATGTCACCCACAGACTGAAGCTCTCCGTCCTCATGTTCTGCATACTGTGACGCAGTATCAGACATGGCTCTAACAGCATTTGCGCGCTCTGTATCTCTCCTAACCCCAGAGCTATCGCGCTTGCCTCTTAATTCAGGCAATCTAGATAATACCTCTGACAGGGTATTATTCATGATTGCAGCCATGTCCTGCAAGGTAATCGCTATGGGCGTCCCTGATGTAATTGGCGCCATATTAGCGTGCGTCCCCTGAGCGGGAGGCGAAGGGTCTAACACGTGGGGAGAGTTAGTCGGCATAACTTCCCCCTCGACAGAACCCTCTGGTGATAATTCTTTTATAGATAAAGACTGATCTTTACTGTTTAAGGTGAAATCAATACATTTAGTACACATTCTCCTATGGGGCTCCACCATGGCTTTCAAACATAATGAACAAGTAGGTTCCTCTGTGTCAGACATGTTTAAACAGACTAGCAATGAGACTAGCAAGCTTGGAAAACACTTTAAAACAAGTTTACAAGCAATATAAAAAACGTTACTGCGCCTTTAAGAAACACAAATTTTCCCAAATTTTGAAATAACAGTGAAAAAATGCAGTTACACTAACGAAATGTTTACAGTGTATGTAATAAGTTAGCAGAGCATTGCACCCACTTGCAAATGGATGATTAACCCCTTAATACCAAAAACGGAACAACAATTGACAAAAACGTTTTTTAAACAGTCACAACAACTGCCACAGCTCTACTTTGGCTTTTTACCTCCCTCAATACGACTTTTGAAGCCTTTTGAGCCCTTCAGAGAAGTCCTGGATCATGCAGGAAGAAGCTGGATGTCTGTGTCTGTAATTTTTGCTGTGCAAAAAAACGCCAAAATAGGCCCCTCCCACTCATATTACAACAGTGGGAAGCCTCAGGGAACTGTTTCTAGGCAAAATTCAAGCCAGCCATGTGGAAAAAAATAGGCCCCAATAAGTTTTATCACCAAACATATGTAAAAAACGATTAAACATGCCAGCAAACGTTTTAAAATACACTTTTATAAGAGTATGTATCTCTATTAATAAGCCTGATACCAGTCGCTATCACTGCATTTAAGGCTTTACTTACATTACTTCGGTATCAGCAGCATTTTCTAGCAAATTCCATCCCTAGAAAAATATTTTAGCTGCACATACCTTATTGCAGGAAAACCTGCACGCTATTCCCCCTCTGAAGTTACCTCACTCCTCAGAATATGTAAGAGCAGCAAAGGATCTTAGTTACTTCTGCTAAGATCATAGAAAACGCAGGCAGATTCTTCTTCTAAATACTGCCTGAGATAAACAGTACACTCCGGTACCATTTAAAAATAACAAACTTTTGATTGAAGAAATAAACTAAGTATAAAACACCACAGTCCTCTTACGACCTCCATCTTAGTTGAGAGTTGCAAGAGAATGACTGGATATGGCAGTGAGGGGAGGAGCTATATAGCAGCTCTGCTGTGGGTGATCCTCTTGCAACTTCCTGTTGGGAAGGAGAATATCCCACAAGTAATGGATGATCCGTGGACTGGATACACTTAACAAGAGAAATATTGTTGATAACAGCAATCTCCTGATGTGTCTTCAAAATTAAAAGTCATAAAAGATATAGAAAATGTGGCTGTGAACAAAGACTTTGTGTGGTACTGTTCTTGATACAAAAAAAATTGTATAAAATGTGTATGTAGAGGCAATAAAACTGGATTCCTGTTTCCTTAAAAGAAGCCAAAAAATTCCAAAAAAGGTACCAAAAATACAAAAATAGCAAAAGATATATAAAATCCTAGAAATACCCAAGATGTGGAAGTCCACAGAAGAGTCACTAGAAAGGGAGGGATAAAATAAAAACAGCCATTTTCCGCTGAAAAAATAAATCCACAAAAAATAAGTTTTACTCATAAATTGAAAGAAAAAAAAAAAACGTAAAACATTAGCAGAAGAATCAAACTGAAACAGCTGCCTGAAGAACTTTTCTAACAAAGACTGCTTCAGAAGAAGCAAATACATAAAAATGGTCAAATTTGGTAAATGTATGCAAAGAAGACCAAGTTGCTGCTTTGCAAATCTGATTAACAAAAGCTTCAGTCTTAAAAGCCCAAGAAGTGGAGACTGATCTAGTAGAATGTGCTGTGATCCTCTGAGGTGGGGACTGTCCCGCCTCCAAATGAATCAAAAGCTTTAAACAAGATGCCAAAGAAAAGGCAGAAGCTTTCTGACCTTTCCTAGAACCAGAGAAGACAACAAATAGACTAGAAGTCTTCCTGAAATCTTTAGTAGCTTCAACATATTTCAAAGCTCTTACAGCATCCAGAGAATGTAAGGATCTCTCCAAAGAATTCTTAGGATTAGGACACAAAGAGGGAACAACAATTTTCCTATTACTGTTAGAATTCACAACTTTAGGAATAAATTTAAACGAAGTCCGCAAGACAGCCTTATCCTGATGGAAAATAAGAAAAGGAGACTCACAAGAGAGAGCAGACAATTCAGAAACTCTTCTAGCTGAAGAGATAGCCAAAAGAAACAACACTTTCCAAGAAAGTAGTTTAATATCCAAAGAATGCATAGGCTCAACAGGAGGAGCCTGCAAAGTCTTCAAAACCAAATTAAGACTCCAAGGAGGAGAGATTGATTTAATAGCAGGCTTGATACGAACCAAAGCCTGAACAAAACTGTGAATATCAGGAAGCTTAGCAATCTTTCTATGAAATAAAACAGACAGAGCAGAGATTTGTCCCTTCAAAGTACTTGCAGACAAACCTTTATCCAAACCATCCTGAAGAAACTGTAAAATTCTAGGAATTCTAAAAGAATGCCAAGAGAATTTATGAGAACACCATGAAATATAGGTTTTCCGAACTCGATAATAAATCTTTCTTGAAACAGACTTACGAGCCTGTAGCATAGTATTAATCACCGAGTCAGAGAAACCTCTATGACTAAACGTTCAATTTCCATACCTTCAAATATAACAAGTTGAGATCCTGATGGAAAAACGGCCATTGAGACAGAAGGTGGGTCTTAGAGGAAGTGGCCAAGGCTGGCAACTGGACATACGAACAAGATATGCATACGTGCTATCAGAAACATATACGATTGTTCCATAATGATCTTGGAGATCACTCTTGGAAGAAGAACTAGAGGCGGAAAGATATAAGCAGGTTGGTAAAACCCAGGAACTGCTAAAGCATCCACCATCTCTGCCTGAGGATCCCAGGGCCTGGACAGGTACCTGGGAAGTTTCTTGTTTTGATGAGAAGCCATCAGATCTATTTCTGGAAGACCCCACAACTGTACAATTTGATAAAATACATCTGGATGGAGAGACCACGCCCCCGGATGTAAGGTCTGATGGCTGAGATAATCCGCTTCCCAATTGTCTACACCTGGGATATGCACCGCAGAAATTAGACAAGAGCTGTATTCCCAAGAAAGTATCCAAGATACTGCTTTCATAGCTAGGGGACTGCGAGTCGCACCCTGATGATTGACTTATGCCACAGTTGTGAAATTGTCTGTCTGAAAACAAATGAATGGTTCTCTCTTCAACAGAGGCCAAACCTGAAGAGCCCTGAAAATATGATGACGATCTAACCACCAAGTCAGAGAGAGAGTTGAATGTTGGGATTTAAAGTATATCAATTGTGATATCCGAGTATAATCCCTGCACCATTGATTCAGCATACAAAGCTGTAGAAGTCTCATGTGAAAACGAGCAAAGGGGATCGCGTCCGATGCTGAAGCCATAAGAATTTAAATGTGGGATCAGATAGAGTCATGTCTATCTGCGATATAACTGTTGTTACTTGCCCAGTTAGGTGCAAGGCCTACTTAGAGTGGTTTCTCCTTCTGGAGTCATTTGCTAAACTCTTGTATCTTTATTTATTTTTATTCCACAGGTATCTGCACTCTCACCTTCCAAGTAGTGGTCAGCAACCAGGGTGCCAGATCGAAGGGTATAATAATAAGAACAAAAGGACTTCACTAACTGGATTTGTGCAGAGAAAGCAATAGCAAATTTATTGCATAGTGGTGACGTTTTGGGGTCAGCAGTCCCTTCCTCAGACCATGTGTGTAACAGCAAACAGTGTGTCTTAAATAGGCAATAAACCCTGCTCCTTGCGCCAAAAAACATTGCCATGGCAATACAAACAAACAACCATGACTTAACTACACAGTGCATCAGTTCATCAAATATTAACAACCTGTGACATTAACAACTGTGCATTAATTAAAACACATATGTGCATATTCACTGAGGAAGCGTTCTTTGTGAAACGCACGTCAGGGGTCCGACAGGAGTAGCTCTGTCTCTCCTTGTTGTCTAATTTTTAACCGCTTACCAGGTTTATTTAATGGCTTGTTGATATATACTAATACTTATGCTAATCTTTCAGCCTTCAATCTTAGCCTTAATTGTTAAACGTAATATAGCCCTCGGATTGTAAGGGCTTAGTATATTTTCGCTTAATATATAGTTTGTTGGCCGTCAGAAAAATATAGCAGATATTTATTTCAGCATCTTGAGATTTATTATTTACCTGGTTTAAGTGTTTTTAATTCTTTTTGCTCAAGCTATTGTATGCATGTGTGTTCCTAGTTTAAGCAATAAAATATAGAAAGAATGAATGTGATGGAACTTTTTAACAGACATTTCTCTATGTAATCTACCATATTAGATGCAGAGTGTATTATTAATTTGTATTTGTGGAGCTTGTTTCTAAATACTACATTGTATTCTCTTATACAATTAGTTACACTAGTTGTTTAGTTCTGCCTAAACTAAGACTCCACAACAGGCATTGTCTTCTAATAATATTATAAAGAATCTATGTATTCAACATATAAATACAGTTATATTTAGACAATTCCTGTAACTATATAACTCTGTCACCCCCAATCCTCTAACGTTCTACCATATTTAAAAACATTATATGTGAAAAAATGTAACTGATACAATCATGCAGGTTAGCCACAGAATCAATCTAATCTCACTTATGTGGTATAATGACCTTGGAGGGCTATATAGGGGGTAGATAGCAATGCTAAAATGTCAGGGAGGTCCGGTAATGCCTACCAAGTATTGACTTAATGTCTGTCCAGCAAAAACTTATAACATACCACTAGTAGCGGCTGGTGTGCAATATAAACAGGATATATCTATCTCTTCTTAGCAGCCAAACTTTTGTGTATTATTATAGAAGATGTTCTCAGTACCTGTGTCACGGGTAACCAATGATCTATAGTGAGGCTACTTGACACCATTTAGGGTTGGCACAAGGTATATAATAAGTGATGGTTCACTAGACTTAATGTTTGATTGATGTTTACTGTTTATACTCTTCGTCTATGCTTTCATGTCTGGGATTAACACTATTAATCTGAATCTCATAGACTTAGTACCATTACAGTCAATAGGACTTATTCTGATACTCATATTCACACCTGATTGAATATAAAACGAATAGGTCCAGTTTAGAAAAAGGCCAAATAGCGGGAATTACCCCAGCATAAACAGTATGAGTGCAAAGTTAAATTTCCCAGCATGCTATTAAATTGTTCAAATATGCCTCATTGGTATAAACCCCCCCCACCCCCTAATGTAGCACTATGTATTCCCATGTAATCGTATAACTTATTGCGCTAAGAAGCTATACGTAGTTAATAACTAAAGTGTCATGGGACCCTTCCTGCTGCACTTGGTGAAGTTTACTCGCTTATCAGCCATAACAGTACCATACCACCGCACAGAGGAGCATACCTTATAAGGATCTACTAAGATTCCCAATATGGCTACTTTGTTGCTGACTACTGCTTTAGAAAGTCTGATAGACATTATCCTAGTAGCAGGTGGTATCCATAACAACCAGATGCTTTGTTTACTACTTCCTGTTTAGCTGTCACGCCAGATAAATGACCGAGTATGACAATCACACAGGCACACAGGTACTGAGATCATCTTCTATAATAATAAACAAAAGTTTGGCTGCTAAGCGGAGATAGATATATCCTGTTTATACCGCTATTGCACCCCAGTCGCTACTGGCGGTAAGTTGTACATTTTTGCTTGACAAACATTAAGTCAATACTTGGTAGGCATCACCGGACCTCCCTGACATTTTAGCATTGTTATCTACCCCCTATATAGCACTGCAAGGTCATTATACTACATAAGCGAGATTAGATTGATCCTGTGGCTAAACTGTATGATTGAATAAATTAAGAATTTTCACATATGTTTTTAAAATATATAGATATGCACATATGTGTTTTAATTAATGCACAGTTGTTGACTTATTATAAAATTAATTTGGCTGAGGGTCAGGGAGTAATCCCAGATAAAATATTAATGGTAAAATAAACCCTGGTCCTGGGTAACCAATTCCCCCCAACTGGTATTATTTCTTCTCCTCCTGTTTTTAGGACTCCGAAACCGCAAGAAAAAAAAAGTTGTACAAGTCCTAAAGGTGTGTGAAAAAAACAAAAATTATGCTTACCTGATCATTTTCTTTTCTTCAGATGGAAAGAGTCCACAGCTGCATTCATTACTTTTGGGAATTCAGAACCTGGCCACCAAGAGAAGGCAAAGACACACCAGCCAAAGGCTTAAATACCTCTCCCACTTCCCTCATCCCCCAGTCATTCTGCTGAGAGAACAAGGAACAGTAGAATAAATATCAAGGTAAAAAGGTGCCAGAAGAACAAAAATAACAGACGCCCCACAGAAAAAATATGGGCGGGGAGCTGTGGACTTTTCCATCTGAAGAAAAGAAAATTATCAGGTAAGCATAGTTAAAGTTTTTCTTCATAAATGGAAAGAGTCCACAGATGCATTCATTACTTATGGGAAAACAATACCCAAGCTATAGAGGACACTGAATGCAAAAACGGGAGGGTACTAGAGGCGGCCCATTCTGAGGGCACCAGGCCTGAAAACCCCTACCCAACTAAATCCCGCTTCGTCCGAACCGGAGAACAACTTTGAGAAAAAAGAAGGAAAAGGCCCAAGGACACTGACCCGCAGATAGTCCACAAGCCTTGCTAGAGACCGCAGGAACTTGACTCGACTGAGTCAAGAGTCTCCAAGAGACCCCGTCGCCCAGCAGTCGGTCTCCAAACAACACACCCCTTACTAAAGAAAGGGAACAAACTACCGTATTCTTCCACAAAGAAGAAAAAACATGGAGAAAACATGATTTTACTTGTAAAGCGTGGCTAATCCCCCTTAAGGGACTTCAAGGCGCTGCTCATTTTATCAACCTCAAGAGGCGGAAAACCAGTCTCATAGAAACAAGGGGAGGCAATGCCCAAACCCCAGAAAGGCCAGGAGTCTGAAACATAGAGAGAGAATCTTCCCCTAACACAGTGCAACCGCACTCTAGAAAGCAACTGAAGACGAAGGTCCCCAAGTCGTAAAAAGGTAGCTCAGAATACCAAAATATTCAGAAACGAAACCTTGTGCAGCAAGCTCAGATAGGTCTGACGAACAACACCTGAAGCAAAAACACTGCCCGCTGCAGTCACCTAAATATGACCCTGAAACTTAAATACTTGCAGGGCAAGTAGAAAGCAACTGAAGATAAGATCCTTCAGATTGCTAAGTATCCACTAACCAGCGTATAACGTTGCAGGTTATCTAAGAGCCGCCAGTCCTTCCCACAAATCTTGAACGTGGAATGCTCCAAGGACGAAATGGCAGAGCAACAGATCTCAGATCCTGCTCCAACACTGGACCAGCCCAAGCGACAGACATGTCTGATAGACAGGGGGGACAGAAAGACCCCAACCACAAGCCCCCAGGAAATGGAAAGAAAAAGGGGGGACTCACCCACCCCAACAGAGCTCGGGTGCCAACCCAATCCGCTCCTCCAAAATAAGGCACTCCCAAGGAGAACCCCTTAAGACCTGGAACAGAGAAAACATAATTTATGTAAGAACTTACCTGATAAATTCATTTCTTTCATATTAGCAAGAGTCCATGAGCTAGTGACGTATGGGATATACATTCCTACCAGGAGGGGCAAAGTTTCCCAAACCTCAAAATGCCTATAAATACACCCCTCACCACACCCACAAATCAGTTTAACGCATAGCCAAGAAGTGGGGTGATAAGACAAAAGTGTGAAAGCATCAAAAATAAGGAATTGGAATAATTGTGCTTTATACAAAAAAATCATAACCACCACAAAAAGGGTGGGCCTCATGGACTCTTGCTAATATGAAAGAAATGAATTTATCAGGTAAGTTCTTACATAAATTATGTTTTCTTTCATGTAATTAGCAAGAGTCCATGAGCTAGTGACGTATGGGATAATGACTACCCAAGATGTGGATCTTTCCACGCAAGAGTCACTAGAGAGGGAGGGATAAAATAAAGACAGCCAATTCCTGCTGAAAATAATCCACACCCAAAATAAAGTTTAAATGAAAACATAAGAAGAAGATTCAAACTGAAACCGCTGCCTGAAGTACTTTTCTACCAAAAACTGCTTCAGAAGAAGAAAACACATCAAATGGTAGAATTTAGTAAAAGTATGCAAAGAAGACCAAGTTGCTGCTTTGCAAATTTGATCAACCGAAGCTTCATTCCTAAACGCCCAGGAAGTAGAAACTGACCTAGTAGAATAAGCTGTAATCCTCTGAGGCGGAGTTATACCCGACTCAACATAGGCATGATGAATTAAAGATTTCAACCAAGATGCCAAAGAAATGGCAGAAGCTTTCTGGCCTTTTCTAGAACCGGAAAAGACAACAAATAGACTAGAAGTCTTTCGGAAAGTCTTAGTAGCTTCAACATAATATTTCAAAGCTCTAACAACATCCAAAGAATGCAATGATTTCTCCTTAGAATTCTTAGGATTAGGGCAAAATGAAGGAACTACAATTTCTCTACTAATGTTGTTGGAATTCACAACCTTAGGTAAAAATTCAAAAGAAGTTCGCAACACTGCCTTATGCTGATGAAAAATCAGAAAAGGAGACTCACAAGAAAGAGCAGACAATTCAGAGACTCTTCTGGCAGAAGAGATGGCCAAAAGGAACAAAACTTTCCAAGAAAGTAATTTAATGTCCAATGAATGCATAGGTTCAAACGGAGGAGCTTGAAGAGCCCCCAGAACCAAATTCAAACTCCAAGGAGGAGAAATTGACTTAATGACAGGTTTTATACGAACCAAAGCCTGTACAAAACAATGAATATCAGGAAGATTAGCAATCTTTCTGTGAAAAAGAACAGAAAGAGCAGAGATTTGACCTTTCAAGGAACTTGCGGACAAACCTTTATCTAAACCATCCTGAAGAAACTGTAAAATTCTCGGAATTCTAAAAGAATGCCAGGAAAAATGATGAGAAAGACACTAAGAAATATAAGTCTTCCAGACTCTATAATATATCTCTCTAGATACAGATTTACGAGCCTGTAACAAAGTATTAATCACAGAGTCAGAGAAACCTCTTTGACCAAGAATCAAGCGTTCAATCTCCATACCTTTAAATTTAAGGATTTGAGATCCTAATGGAAAAAAGGACCTTGCGACAGAAGGTCTGGTCTTAACGGAAGAGTCCACGGTTGGCAAGAGGCCATCCGGACAAGATCCGCATACCAAAACCTGTGAGGCCATGCTGGAGCTACCAGCAGAACAAACGAGCATTCCTTCAGAATCTTGGAGATTACTCTGGGAAGAAGAACTAGAGGCGGAAAGATATAGGCAGGATGATACTTCCAAGGAAGTGATAATGCATCTACTGCCTCCGCCTGAGGATCCCGGGATCTGGACAGATACCTGGGAAGTTTCTTGTTTAGATGAGAAGCCATCAGATCTATTTCTGGAAGTTCCCACATTTGAACAATCTGAAGAAATACCTCTAGGTGAAGAGACCATTCGCCCGGATGCAACGTTTGGCGACTGAGATAATCCGCTTCCCAATTGTCTATTACTGGAATATGAACCGCAGAGATTAGACAGGAGCTGGATTCCGCCCAAACTAGAATTTGAGATACTTCTTTCATAGCCAGAGGACTGTGAGTCCCTCCTTGATGATTGATGTAAGCCACAGTTGTGACATTGTCTGTCTGAAAACAAATGAACCATTCTCTCTTCAGAAGAGGCCAAGACTGAAGAGCTCTGAAAATTGCACGGAGTTCCAAAATATTGACCATTCTCTCTTCAGAAGAGGCCAAGACTGAAGAGCTCTGAAAATTGCACGGAGTTCCAAAATATTGATCGGTAATCTCACCTCCTGAGATTCCCAAACCCCGTGTGCTGTCAGAGACCCCCACACAGCTCCCCAACCTGTAAGACTCTCATCTGATGAAATTACAGTCCAGGTCGGAAGAACAAAAAGAAGCCCCCTGAACTAAACGATGGTGATCTGTCCACCACGTCAGAGAGTGTCGTACAATCGGTTTTAAAGATATTAATTGAGATATCTTTGTGTAATCCCTGCACCACTGGTTCAGCATACAGAGCTGAAGAGGCCGCATGTGAAAACGAGCAAAGGGGATCGCGTCCGATGCCGCAGTCATAAGACCTAGAATTTCCATGCATAAGGCTACCGAAGGAAAAGATTGTGACTGAAGGTTTCGACAAGCTGATATCAACTTTAGATGTCTCATGTCTATCAAAGATCGAGTCATGGATACTGAATCTATCTGAAAACCTAAAAAGGTTACCTAAGTCTGAGGAATCAATGAACTTTTTGGTAAATTGATCCTCCAACCATGATGTTGAAGAAACAACACAAGTCGATTCGAATGAGATTCTGCTAAATATGAAGACTGAGCAAGTACCAAGATATCGTCCAAATAAGGAATACCACAATACCCTGTTCTCTGATTACAGACAGAAGGGCACCGAGAACCTTCGTAAAAAATTCTTGGAGCTGTAGCTAGGCCAAACGGCAGAGCCACAAACTGGTAATGCTTATCTAGGAAAGAGAATCTCAGAAACTGATAGTGATCTGGATGAATCGGAATATGCAGATATGCATCCTGTAAATCTATAGTAGACATATAATGCCCTTGTTGAACAAAAGGCAGGATAGTCCTTACAGTTACCATTTTGAATGTTGGTATCCTTACATAACAATTCAATATTTTTAGATCCAGAACTGGTCTGAAGGAATTTTCCTTCTTTGGTACAATGAAGAGATTTGAATAAAACCCCAGTCCCTGTTCCCGAACTGGAACTGGCAAAATTACTCCAGTCAACTCTAGATCTGAAACACATTTCAGAAATGCTTGAGCCTTCGCTGGGTTTACTGGGACACGGGAAAGAAAAAAATCTCTTTGCAGGAGGCCTTATCTTGAAGCCAATTCTGTACCCTTCTGAAACAATGTTCTGAATCCAAAGATTGTGAACGGAATTGATCCAAATTTCTTAGAAAAAACGTAATCTGCCCCCTACCAGCTGAGCTGGAATGAAGACCGCACCTTCATGTGGACTTAGGAGCTGGCTTTGATTTTCTAAAAAGGCTTGGATTTATTCCAGACTGGAGATGGTTTCCAAACTGATACCGCTCCTGAGGATGAAGGATCAGGTTTTTGTTCCTTGTTGTAACAAAAGGAATGAAAACGATCATTACCCTGGAAAGAAAGGGAAAGCAGAGTAGACTTAGAAGATATAACAGCATTCCAAGTCTTAAGCCATAAAGCTCTTCTAGCTAAAATAGCTAGAGACATATACCTGACATCAACTCTAATGATATCAAAGATGGCATTACAAATAAAATTATTAGCATGTTGAAGAATAAAAATGCTATGAGAATTATGATCTGTTACTTGTTGCGCTAAAGCTTCTAACCAAAAGATGAAGCTGCAGCAACATCCGCTAAAGATATAGCAGGTCTAAGAAGATTACCTGAACACAAGTAAGCTTTTCTTAGAAAGGATTCAATTTTCCTATCTAAAGGATCCTTAAGGAAGTACCATCTGCCGTAGGAATAGTACGATTAACAAGAGTAGAGACAGCCCCATCAACTTTAGGGATTTTGTCCCAAAACTCTAATCTGTCAGATGGCACAGGATATAATTGCTTAAAACGTTAAGAAGAAGTAAATGAATTACCCAAATTATTCCATTCCCTGGAAATTACTTTAGAAATAGCACTAGGGACAGGAAAAACTTCTGGAATAACTACAGGAGATTTAAAAACCTTATCTAAACGTTTAGATTTAGTATCAAGAGGACCAGAATCCTCAATTTCTAATGCAATTAGGACTTCTTTAAGTAAAGAACGAATAAATTTCATTTTAAATAAATATGAAGATTTATCAGCATCAACCTCTGAGACAGAATCCTCTGAACCAAAAGAACCATTATCAGAATGATGATGTTCATTTAAAAATTCATCTGAAAAATGAGAAGTTTTAAAAGACTTTTTACATTTACTAGAAGGAGGAATAACAGACATAGCCTTCTTAATGGATTTAAAAACAAAATCTCTTATGTTATCAGGAACACTCTGAGTATTAGATGTTGACAGAACAGCAACAGGTAATGTAACAGTACTTAAAGGAAATATTATCTGCATAAACTGTTTGTCATGACAAAACAGTACAAACAACAGCTGGAGGAACAGATACCATAAGTTTACAGTAGATACACTTAGCTTTGGTAGCTCCAGCCCCAGGCAGGGATATGCCAGAAGTATCTTCTGACTCAGCTTCAACGTGGGACATCTTGCAATATGTAATAGAAAAAACAACATATAAAGCAAAATTGATCAAATTCCTTAAATGACAGTTTCAGGAATGGGAAACAAATGCCAGTGAATAAGCTTCTAGCAACCAGAAGCAAAAAATCAATGAGACTTAAATAATGTGGAGACAAAAGTGACGCCCATATTTTTTCGCGCCAAAAAAGACGCCCATATTTTTTCGCGCCAAAAAAGACGCCCACATTATTTGGCGCCTAAATGCTTTTGGCGCCAAAAATGACGCCACATCCGGAACGCCGACACTTTTGGCGCAAAAGAACGTCAAAAAATGACGCAAACAGAAAATAATTTTTGCGCCAAAAAAGTCCGCGCCAAGAATGACGCAATAAAATGAAGCATTTTCAGCCCCCGCGAGCCTAACAGCCCACAGGGAAAGTCAAATTTTTAAAGTAAGAAAAAAATGAATTATTCATATGCATTATCCCAAATATGAAACTGACTGTCTGAAATAAGGAATGTTGAACATCCTGAGTCAAGGCAAATAAATGTTTGAATACATATATTTAGAACTTTATATAAAAAGTGCCCAACCATAGCTTAGAGTGTCACAGAAAATAAGACTTACTTACCCCAGGACACTCATCTACATGTAGTAGAAAGCCAAACCAGTACTGAAACGAGAATCAGTAGAGGAAATGGTATATATAAGAGTATATCGTCGATCTGAAAAGGGAGGTAAGAGATGAATCTCTACGACCGATAACAGAGAACCTATGAAATAGACCCCGTAGAAGGAGATCACTGCATTCAAATAGGCAATACTCTCCTCACATCCCTCTGACATTCACTGCACGCTGAGAGGAAAACCGGGCTCCAACCTGCTGCGGAGCGCATATCAACGTAGAATCTAGCACAAACTTACTTCACCACCTCCATAGGAGGCAAAGTTTGTAAAACTGATTTGTGGGTGTGGTGAGGGGTGTATTTATAGGCATTTTGAGGTTTGGGAATCTTTGCCCCTCCTGGTAGGAATGTATATCCCATATGTCACTAGCTCATGGACTCTTGCTAATTACATGAAAGAAAAGTGCAATAGATCAAGAGGAAGACCTGTCACAACTCTCTTAAACAGTCTCTACATAGTGAGATCAATTTCCAACAGGTGGAAAAGAGCCCACAGAGCAGCAGGTGCTGCCCCTTACAAAAATAAGCCACCTGATTCAACCTCCTACACACAGGGCAGGACAATGACCCTCCAGAGAGAGGAAACCCCAGCTCATAAGAAAGACAAACTATCCCCTCGAAAGGGAAGGGCACAGATAAGAACAGCGTACATGTCCACAAGACATGAAGCCATGGTATGATCAAAACACGGATTGAATGAAAAAATCATCCAGAACCCACTGTTGACCAAACAGAGAAAAAACTCCCCATGAAGAGGAGCACACTCCGTCCGAAGGACAAGTCAGGCCTCAAAGTCTATAACCAGTAACCGAAGGTGAATGTGAACTCTGGCCTTCCTGCTTGCAAGCCCAATGAGCTAGCCCCTATGTCGCAACATAGGGTCCCTGAAAAAAACTGGGTCGTCCCGAACCAGTCCACAGGATCATAAGTCTCCAGACATCCAAGAAGGATCCAAGACAAGAACCCTGGACCCAGAATAGTCCTAGAACGAACGACACCCCCAGGGAACACAAGATACCCCGTCTGAAGCAATCAGACTCACAGGGGATGAGAACCGGGGAATGGGTACAGGACTCACTCGTAAATCCCAGCCCAAAGGGAAGAGAACACCCTTGGCCGGAGGTCAACACCCACCCAACAAGGTGCTAGGCCGTGACAAAGTCACACAATTTCTCGGGAGCCCAAAGGCCCCAAGGGCAGCAAAAAGGGAAATGAGAACGAGAACAGAATCAACTGAGAGCAGAAAAGAAAGGCTAGTCTCCATAATCCATTCAGATTAACGTTCCAGAGGACCATACCCAAGAGAAAAGAATGCAAAGCATCCCAAACCCAGGCAAAAAAACATCTCCTAAGCAAAAAGCTTTGAAAAAGAGACAACACCTCCTATTGCCCCTAATATGGAGACGACTAACTCCCGAAGGAAGACAGAGCCTCACGGCCTTCACTTCCTAATTAAGCGGCCAAACGGACGAAGTCCAGAAAGTCTCGACCCAAAAGGAAGAGATCCTCTAAAAGGAACAAGTCCTAAAAGGACACTTCCAAAGAGACCATGAAAGGCAAAACCGTAAGAACGGCGGTATGAAGGATCTAAATCCTCCAAGTCTACAACCCACAACTCGAAGGAACACTCTAGTTCCCGGAAAAATCGGAACACACAGAGCATGTCGCTGCGGATCTCAACGGAGTCCCAGCCCACTAGATTAAAAGGCGAATGAGGACTGAACCAATCCCCCATGCCCCTAAGCAACCACGGACCATCAAGTTCTCTCAGGATGCTAGTTGAAGCTTGTAAAACAACAAGTAAACAACACAAATCATATTGTGATCATTAGGCGCCCTCACCGGACATAAAAAGGCGCCACGTGTCTAAACTACGCCTCAAGACAGAAGGATCTGACCCCAGTCAGGACCAGCCTGAAACCAAGGGCCTCAGCACTGTCAAGGCCACATAGAGTCTCCCCCGAGATGGAGGGATAAAGAACAGTAACACAGAACATAAGACAAGTACGTCCTCAAAGTAAACAGTGCAACCACAAAATCGCGAGTATCAATTCCAGAGAAGAAAGTTCCTGAAGGAAACATCACACCACAACATGAGCTTTAGACCAAATAGAAATCATCCTTACCGGATTAAATTAAAAGATAAGGCAACCCCTAGGTTAACGCCCATAAAGAACAGACAGACCCGCAGGACCAGCCCAACAGGGGTACCGAGACATCTAAGCTCAGAACTGGAAAAGGATTCACAGATAACAAAGACTAGAAAAAGATTACTTAATCCCCTTATGTCTATGCAAGCAAGCCAGTCGAAGATAAAGACTGAGAATCCCCAGACCAATTTAGAGTGGGATCCTCCAGCAACGCCAAAACATGCCTCAGTAGAACACGAAGGTGCGCCAGTCTATAACAAAAGGTGCAACATACCTCCGTCGGGACAAAAGAAAACACCGGCCCCGAAGGTTGACCCCCTGAGGCCTCAGGGGCAGTCATTCCCCCGGAGAGCTGAACTGGACCAGGCGATCTCACGCCTGAAGAGCCCCGGTTAATGGAACACTGACAATATCGTAAGCACACTCCCGGGAGGTGCCAATGCGCCAGCGCCAAAGATATGGCAATGCGGAATCGTGTTGTAACCTTCGGTGGGAACAGGCCACACTCCATAGAAGGATAAGTAGCGTTTGGGTTACCTGCATGCGTAGTAAGAGTTGGTGGTAGGGAACTCGCCTCGTGGGAAATAAAATCCCCAGAGGCAGATGGCTCAGTGGGCACCCGATTCCCCGATCCCGAGGAACAGAGCACTCTAAAACAGAATTCGGAACATAACTGATTGGCATGTATCACACGAGCCAATTAATATTCTTCGCAAGAAGTAGAGTCTGAATCAGAGACATCTGTCTCCAAAAAAAAATTAGAATCCTCCATAACTGGGATATTTAATAAAAAACGGACCAATAAGAAAAATCTAAAACGGCACCTTACACCCCCAATGGCTGGGGCACTCACCACCTCCAGGGAACCAAACACCAGCGGACCAGGATTTCTCCGTCGGCACATGGTCAGGAATGCAGAAATGGAGAGGCAAAATGTGGCCACGCCCGGTCACAAGGAAACCGTGCAGTCCATGCAAAAGCATGCTACACCGTAAAGGCCGCGTCACTAGATATAGGCCATTATGTTCCAAAATAGCCATGAGCCGAAGCAACACTACACAGTAGCAGACAGAATAACATAACAACCATGATTATAAACCCCCCTGTTCAATAACCCCCTCGATTCCGAGATAAAAAAAGAAGCCTCACTGAGACCGTATGTTAAAGTTATCCCCGAAAGGTTGTAGCCCTTCTCGGATAAACAGTTGTAAATACAATACATCTATGATGAAAGCAAAATGAAACAATCTTACAGGAATATACGCCGTGGAACAGGAACACGGCCCTTCACGTGTGACAGATGGTAGCATCGCTTCTGCCATGGACTTGAGAGAAAAAAAGCAGTCAGCGAAACTCGTCAACGCTGATTGTTTGTGGAGCTGTTAATATGAGTTGGGATGGTTTCGCAGAAACACTCTCCCTGCATCTCCGGATTCTAACTTTCACCCATACTCTCACTGAAAGGCTGACAGGACTACTTAAAACTCTAGTCTGCTGCTAAAGAGTACTACCCTCCTTAAAGGGACACTGAACCCAAATTTTTTCTTTCATGATTCAGATAGAGCATGCAATTTTAAGCAACTTTCTAATTTACTCCTATTATCAAATTTTCTTCCTTCTCTTGGTATCTTTATTTGAAATGCAAGAATGTAAGTTTAGATGATGGCCCATTTTTGGTGAATAACCTGGGTTATTCTTGCTGATTGGTGGATAACTTCATCCACCAATAAAAAAGTGCTGTCCAGAGTCTTAACCAAAAAAAAGCTTAGATGCCTTCTTTTTCAAATAAAGATAGCAAGTGAACGAAGAACAATTGATAATAGGAGTAAATTAGAAAGTTGCTTAAAATTGCATGCTCTATCTGAATCATGAAAGAAAAAAAATGGGTTCAGTGTCCCTTTAAGAGACTATAGAAAACTTCTGACACTTCTCTGCCAACCTCCTGGGACGAAAGGCAAAGAATGACTGGGGGATGAAGGAAGTGGAAGAGGTATTTAAGCCTTTGACTGGGGTGTCTTTGCCTCCTCCTGGTGGCCAGGTTCTGAATTCCCAAAAGTAATGAATGCAGCTGTGGACTCTTTCCATTTATGAAGAAAAAAGTGTCATTCCAGGATGATACCATATGATCAAGTCACTACAATGCAATAGTGGCTCCTTTATAAAGTATAGGATGTTGCTACCTACCATCTAACTGGCTTGGCCAGCCATAAATAGCACTCCAGGTGTGATCCCTGATAATATTCTGCAACCTCCTTGCATATAGCTTATGCTACCAGTAGTGTTGGTCACGCTCTCAGCAGCAGACTTTACGTACCCATAGCTGATCATCATTGCCTGGAGGGCTTTTCTTGATAAAGGCTCCATAGTATGTTGCAATATTTCGATGATGAGAATATTTCTTCAGCATGTTGATCTCTTGCTTTATCTCCTCCTCTTCATCCTAGAAAACAGAAAGGACAAGAGCTTTAATACTGTGAACCACCATTGTATTGATTTCAATACCTACTTATCCTAAATTTATTATATAAATCCCAGACCCTAAACAGAGTATGGGGGGGGGGGGGGAGAAACAATAACTTTCTTTATAGAACATTATTCAGGGTACAGTTTTCTACCTTAAACCATACAAATTAAATGTTCCAATAAAAGGTTATTCTCACCTCACAACTAGAAATGATCACCTAAATGCAAGCAAATACTATATCTTGGCCCAATATCCCTGGGTAATACTTACCAGTGAGATCCCCTCCACAAAGGGTGTGGACAAAACTGCCCACTCCCATAGTAACCTGCATAAAAGGTTACTTTGGAACACCACCTCTCCTTCCCCATAGAAATGTCGAGCCAAACTAGGTGGACCAGGCAGAAGGGAGAGAGCATCTTAAAGAGACAGTCAACACCAGAATTGTTGTTGTTTAAAGAGATAGATAATCTCTTTATTACCCATTCCCCAGTTTTGTACAACAAACAGTTATAATAATACACTTTCACCTCTGTAATTACCTTGTATCTAAGCCTCTGCAAACTGCCCCCTTATTTCAGTTCTTTTAACAGACTTAAATTTTAGCCAATCAGTGCTCACTCCTAGGAGCATCACATGCGTAAGCTCAATGTTATCTATATGAAACACATGAAGTAACGCCCTCTAGTGGTGAAAAACTGTTAAAATGCTTTCCGATTAGAGGCGGCCTTCAAGGTCTAAGAAATTAGCATAAGAAACTCCAAGGTTTAGCTTTCAACTAAGAATACCAAGAGAACAAAGCAAAATTGGTGATAAAAGCAAATTGGAAAGTTGTTTAAAATTACATGCCCTATTTAAATCATGAAAGTTTTTTTTTGTATCGCCCAGGAATATGGGCCAAGAAATAGAAATTGCTTGCATTTTGGGGAGAATTTCTAATTATCTTGGCCCTCCCTGGTATTACTTATACTTACCAGTTAAAGGATATGCAAGAATTATAAAAGCAAAATGGGTGGGCAAAAAAAAAAAAAAGACCATAAAAGACAAGGACACTGCAAAAAAAAAAAAAAAAAAACTTTAAAAAAATATATGGAGTCAAAACAGAGAACAAAATCCTCAGTTTTGTGTGTATACACACACACTTTATGTGCTAAAAGAAACTAAGAAGTCATCTAATATTTTCTAGAATGCATATTATCCTATCTTTAAACAATAGTAAAGAGTTCACAACCTTTAGTACAGAGTTATACATATCAGACTGATCCTTGAGCTCTTCTGTAAATTAACTTACCACTTCAATTTAAAACCACCCTAGCTTAAAGGGCCATGATACCCAAATGTTGAAACACTTGAAAGTGATGCAGCATAGCTGTAAAAAGCGGACTAGAAAATATCACCTCAACATCTCTATGTAAAAAAGAAAAATATTTTACCTCAAAAGTTTCTCAGCAGCCACATCCCATTGTAAAGGACTTTAAGCAGCAAATCAGTATGTCTGTCCCGTGACAGGCAAGGGAGTGAGCATCGTGCACACTTGTGTTATTTCCCTATTCAGTTTAAGGAAGTTTACTATGAAATCTCATGAGATAACAGTAAAAGAGTTCATGACCTTAACATTGTTGATGCCGATTGGCTGCAGTTCATTTCTTCATATATTTTTTTTACCTGCAGCTCGGCAGCAGCTGAAGTATAACTTTTTACACAGGACTTACTCTGCTGAGCTGAGGAGATTGTGAAGTAAATATCTTCCTTTTATAGAGATGCTCAGGTGATATTTTCCTCTCTGCTTTTAACAGTTATACTGCATCAGTTTCAAGTGATTTAGCATATGAATATTATGCCCCTTTAATACTTCAGTTTTGGTAACGCTGAGCTTTCTGAGGTAACTTCAGATCATGACTTTTTTCGGTATTACTTTTTATCTTAAAAAAAAAATGGCACACATAGATTTTATAATAGCCTTTATGAATTTGAAAAATCTTACTTTTAAATTTAAGATTTACAATTTATTACAGTTTTTTTCATTTGCTTCATTCTTTTTGTATACTTTGTAAACCTATACAGGCTCAGAAGCAGCAGTACTTGCTACTAATTGGTAGCTGCACATTAATGCCTTTTGTTATTTGCTCAGCTGATGTGCACTGCTGCATCTTCAACAAAGGATGCCAACAGATCAAAGCAATATTGATAATAGAAGTACATTGCAAAGTTCTTTAAAAATTATGCTCTATCTGAATCATAAAAGAAAACATTTGGGTTTCATGTGCCTTTAATAATGAAACTTAAAATCATATTAAAAAACAGAATTTATGCTTACCTGATAAATTACTTTCTCCAACGGTGTGTCCGGTCCACGGCGTCATCCTTACTTGTGGGATATCTCTTACCCAACAGGAAATGGCAAAGAGTCCCAGCAAAGCTGGCCATATAGTCCCTCCTAGGCTCCGCCCACCCCAGTCATTCGACCGACGGACAGGAGGAAATATATATAGGAGAAACCATATGGTACCGTGGTGACTGTAGTTAGAGAAAATAATTCATCAGACCTGATTAAAAAACCAGGGCGGGCCGTGGACCGGACACACCGTTGGAGAAAGTAATTTATCAGGTAAGCATAAATTCTGTTTTCTCCAACATTGGTGTGTCCGGTCCACGGCGTCATCCTTACTTGTGGGAACCAATACCAAAGCTTTAGGACACGGATGAAGGGAGGGAGCAAATCAGGTTACCTAAACGGAAGGCACCACAGCTTGCAAAACCTTTCTCCCAAAAATAGCCTCCGAAGAAGCAAAAGTATCAAATTTGTAAAATTTGGCAAAAGTGTGCAGTGAAGACCAAGTCGCTGCCTTACATATCTGGTCAACAGAAGCCTCGTTCTTGAAGGCCCATGTGGAAGCCACAGCCCTAGTGGAGTGAGCTGTGATTCTTTCAGGAGGCTGCCGTCCGGCAGTCTCATAAGCCAATCGGATGATGCTTTTAAGCCAAAAGGAAAGAGAGGTAGAAGTCGCTTTTTGACCTCTCCTTTTACCAGAATAAACAACAAACAAGGAAGATGTTTGTCTGAAATCTTTTGTAGCCTCTAAATAGAATTTTAGAGCACAGACTACGTCCAAATTGTGTAACAAACGTTCCTTCTTTGAAACTGGATTCGGACATAAAGAAGGTACAGTTATCTCCTGGTTAATATTTTTGTTAGAAACAACCTTAGGAAGAAAACCAGGCTTAGTACGCAAAACCACCTTATCTGCATGGAACACCAGATAGGGCGGAGAACACTGCAGAGCAGATAACTCTGAAACTCTTCTAGCAGAAGAAATTGCAACTAAAAACAAAACTTTCCAAGATAGTAACTTAATATCTATGGAATGTAAAGGTTCAAACGGAACCCCTTGAAGAACTGAAAGAACTAGATTTAGACTCCAGGGAGGAGTCAAAGGTCTGTAAACAGGCTTGATCCTAACCAGAGCCTGAACAAATGCTTGAACAGCTGCCAGTCTTTTGTGTAGTAAGACAGATAAAGCAGAGATCTGTCCCTTTAGAGAACTTGCAGATAATCCTTTCTCCAAACCTTCTTGTAGAAAGGAGAGAATCTTAGGAATTTTTATCTTATTCCATGGGAATCCTTTGGATTCACACCAACAGATATATCTTTTCCATATTTTATGGTAAATCTTTCTAGTTACCGGTTTTCTGGCCTGAACCAGAGTATCTATCACAGAATCTGAAAACTCACGCTTCGATAGAATCAAGCGTTCAATCTCCAAGCCGTCAGCTGGAGGGAAACCAGATTTGGATGTTCGAATGGACCCTGAACAAGAACGTCCTGTCTCAAAGGTAGCTTCCATGGTGGAACCGATGACATATTCACCAGGCCTGCATACCAAGTCCTGCGTGGCCACGCAGGAGCTATCAAGATCACCAAGGCCCTCTCCTGATTGATCCTGGCTACCAGCCTGCGAATGAGAGGAAACGGTGGAAATACATAAGCTAGGTTGAAGGTCCAAGGTGCTACTAGTGCATCTACTAGAGTCCCCTTGGGATCCCTGGATCTGGACCCGTAGCAAGGAACCTTGAAGTTCTGACGAGACGCCATCAGATCCATGTCTGGAATGCCCCATAATTGAGTTATTTGGGCAAAGATCTCCGGATGGAGTTCCCACTCCCCCGGATGGAATGTCTGATGACTCAGAAAATCCGCCTCCCAGTTTTCCACACCTGGGATGTGGATCGCAGACAGGTGGCAGGAGTGATCCTCCACCCATTGAATTATTTTGGTCACTTCTTTCATCGCCAGGGAACTCCTTGTTCCCCCCTGATGATTAATATACGCAACGGTTGTCATGTTGTCTGATTGGAACCTTATGAATCTGGCCTTTGCTAGTTGAGGCCAAGCCCTGAGAGCATTGAATATCGCTCTCAGTTCCAGAATGTTTATCGGGAGAAGAGACTCTTCCCGAGACCATAGACCCTGAGCTTTCAGGGATTCCCAGACCGCGCCCCAGCCCACTAGACTGGCGTCGGTCGTGACAATGACCCACTCTGGTCTGCGGAAGCTCATTCCCTGGGACAGATGGTCCAGGGTCAGCCACCAACGGAGTGAATCTCTGGTCTTCTGATCTACTTGAATCATTGGAGACAAGTCTGTATAGTCCCCATTCCACTGTTTGAGCATGCACAGTTGTAATGGTCTTAGATGAATTCGTGCAAAAGGAACTATGTCCATTGCTGCAACCATCAACCCTACTACTTCCATGCACTGTGCTATGGAAGGACGAGGAACAGAATGAAGAACTTGACAAGTGCTTAGAAGTTTTGACTTTCTGACCTCTGTCAGAAAAATCCTCATTTCTAAGGAATCTATTATTGTTCCCAAGAAGGGAACTCTTGTCGACGGAGACAGAGAACTTTTTTTCTATGTTCACCTTCCATCCGTGTGATCTGAGAAAGGCCAGAACGATGTCTGTATGAGCCTTTGCTTTTGACAGGGACGACGCTTGTATTAGAATGTCGTCCAAGTAAGGTACTACTGCAATGCCCCTCGGTCTTAGAACCGCTAGAAGGGACCCTAGTACCTTTGTGAAAATCCTTGGAGCAGTGGCTAACCCGAATGGGAGGGCCACAAACTGGTAATGCTTGTCCAGAAAAGCGAACCTTAGGAACTGATGATGTTCTTTGTGGATAGGAATATGTAGGTACGCATCCTTTAGATCCACGGTAGTCATAAATTGACTTTCCTGGATAGTGGGTAGAATCGTTCGAATGGTTTCCATCTTGAACGATGGTACCCTGAGAAATTTGTTTAGGATCTTCAAATCCAAAATTGGTCTGAAAGTTCCCTCTTTTTTTGGGAACTACGAACAGATTGGAATAAAATCCCATTCCTTGTTCCTTTATTGGAACTGGGTGTATCACTCCCATCTTTAACAGGTCTTCTACACAATGTAAGAACGCCTGTCTCTTTATTTGGTTTGAGGATAAGTGAGACATGTGGAACCTTCCCCTTGGGGGTAGTTCCCTGAATTCCAGGAGATAACCCTGAGAAACTATTTCTAGCGCCCAGGGATCCTGAACATCTCTTGCCCAAGCCTGAGCAAAGAGAGAGAGTCTGCCCCCCACTAGATCCGGTCCCGGATCGGGGGCTACTCCTTCATGCTTTTATCATATATCCTCATTTCTATTTGATTATTACATTATCTGAGCTACCTGTTGATCCTGTATCCTGTCTGCTGGGGATTATCCTGCTGCATATCTGACACAGCCAGCTGGTTTGCTGTGAAAGCCAGCCTGCCCCTATTGGCACATTTGAGTGTCTCTACAGAATGTGAGTACCCTGCACTGGTTGTTAACTGACTATTGGGTCCTTACAGATTCACACAGTTTGTGCGCCCTTTTGTGTTTTCTCTGCACTTAGCTCCTGAGCCTTATACTGCTGGACTGACCATCTGATTTCTACCACACGATCCCCTGGAGTGCCTTGTACAGCCAGCTGGTGTGCTGTGAATACCAGCCTGCCTCTACAGGCACATTTGAGTGCCTTCCTATATTGTGAGTACCCTGCACTTGTCCTTTTTTTGATGCTGGTGGTTACGGATTCACACATACGGCGCCTCTTTCCTTGTTTTTTATCCTAGATTTGCTGACCTGTGGAGGGTGAAGATAGAGTGCGGCCTCAAGCTTTTTAGAACACATACAACAGGAATATATTGGACTGTTTTCCATCTGGGTGTGACTCATCCACGGTTTGGGACTTTGATATATTTGCCTTATCAATGGTTTAATACATCAATTGCTGATTATTATAGGCAATTATAAAAAACAGAATTTATGCTTACCTGATAAATTACTTTCTCCAACGGTGTGTCCGGTCCACGGCGTCATCCTTACTTGTGGGATATTCTCTTCCCCAACAGGAAATGGCAAAGAGCCCAGCAAAGCTGGTCACATGATCCCCCTAGGCTCCGCCTTCCCCAGTCATTCGACCGACGTAAAGGAGGAATATGCATAGGAGAAATCATATGATACCGTGGTGACTGTAGTTAGAGAAAATAAATCATCAGACCTGATTAAAAACCAGGGCGGGCCGTGGACCGGACACACCGTTGGAGAAAGTAATTTATCAGGTAAGCATAAATTCTGTTTTCTCCAACATAGGTGTGTCCGGTCCACGGCGTCATCCTTACTTGTGGGAACCAATACCAAAGCTTTAGGACACGGATGATGGGAGGGAACAAATCAGGTCGCCTAGATGGAAGGCACCACGGCTTGCAAAACCTTTCTCCCAAAAATAGCCTCAGATGAAGCAAAAGTATCAAATTTGTAGAATTTGGTAAAAGTGTGCAGTGAAGACCAAGTCACTGCCTTACATATCTGATCAACAGAAGCCTCGTTCTTGAAGGCCCAAGTGGAAGCCACAGCCCTAGTGGAGTGAGCTGTGATTCTTTCAGGAGGCTGCCGTCCGGCAGTCTCATAAGCCAATCGGATAATGCTTTTAAGCCAGAAAGAGAGAGAGGTAGAAGTTGCTTTTTGACCTCTCCTTTTACCAGAATAAACAACAAACAAAGAAGATGTTTGTCTGAAATCCTTAGTAGCTGCTAAGTAAAATTTGAGAGCACGAACTACATCCAAGCTGTGCAACAAACGTTCCTTCTTTGAAACTGGATTAGGACACAAAGAAGGCACGACAATCTCCTGGTTAATATTTTTGTTAGAAACAACTTTCGGAAGGAAACCAGGTTTAGTACGCAAAACCACCTTATCTGCATGGAACACCAGATATGGAGGAGAACACTGCAGAGCAGATAACTCTGAAACTCTTCTTGCAGAAGAAATTGCAACCAAAAACAAAACTTTCCAAGATAATAACTTTATATCAACGGAATGTAGGGGTTCAAACGGAATCCCCTGAAGAACTGAAAGAACTAGATTTAGACTCCAGGGAGGAGTCAAATTTTTGTAAACAGGCTTGATTCTAACCAGAGCCTGAACAAAAGCTTGAACGTCTGGCACAGCCGCCAGCTTTTTGTGAAGTAAAACAGATAAAGCAGAAATCTGTCCCTTCAAAGAACTTGCAGATAATCCTTTCTCCAAACCTTCTTGAAGAAAGGATAGAATCCTAGGAATTTTTATCTTGTTCCATGGGAATCCTTTAGATTCACACCAACAGATATATCTTTTCCATATTTTATGGTAGATTTTTCTAGTTACAGGCTTTCTAGCCTGAACCAGAGTATCAATGACAGAATCTGAGAACCCTCGCTTTGATAAAATCAAGCGTTCAATCTCCAAGCAGTCAGTTGGAGTGAGGCCAGATTCGGATGTTCGAACGGACCTTGAACAAGAAGGTCCTGTCTCAGAGGTAGCTTCCATGGTGGAGCCGATGACATATTCAACAGGTCTGCATACCAAGTCCTGCGTGGCCACGCAGGAGCTATCAAGATCACCGATACCCTCTCCTGTTTGATCCTGGCTACCAGCCTGGGAATGAGAGGAAACGGTGGGAACACATAAGCTAGGTTGAAGGTCCAAGGTGCTACTAGTGCATCCACTAGAGCCGCCTTGGGATCCCTGGATCTGGACCCGTAGGAAGGAACCTTGAAGTTCTGGCGAGACGCCATCAGATCCATGTCTGGGATGCCCCATAATTGAGTTATGTGGGCAAAGATTTCCGGATGGAGTTCCCACTCCCCCGGATGAAATGTCTGACGACTCAGAAAATCCGCTTCCCAATTGTCCACTCCTGGGATGTGGATTGCAGACAAGTGGCAGGAGTGAGTCTCCGCCCATTGAATTATTTTGGTCACTTCTTCCATCGCCAGGGAACTCCTTGTTCCCCCCTGATGGTTGATATACGCAACCGTCGTCATGTTGTCTGATTGAAACCTTATGAATTTGGCCTTTGCTAGCTGAGGCCAAGCCTTGAGAGCATTGAATATCGCTCTTAGTTCCAGAATGTTTATCGGTAGCAGAGATTCTTCCCGAGACCAAAGACCCTGAGCTTTCAGGGGTTCCCAGACCGCGCCCCAGCCCACCAGACTGGCGTCGGTCGTGACAATGACCCACTCTGGTCTGCGGAAGCTCATCCCTTGTGACAGGTTGTCCAGGGTCAGCCACTAACGGAGTGAATCTCTGGTCCTCTGATCTACTTGTATCGTTGGAGACAAGTCTGTATAATCCCCTTCCACTGTCTGAGCATGCACAGTTGTAATGGTCTTAGATGAATTCGCGCAAAAGGAACTATGTCCATTGCCGCCACCATCAAACCTATTACTTCCATGCACTGCGCTATGGAAGGAAGAAGAACAGAATGAAGTACTTGACAAGAGTTTAGAAGTTTTGATTTTCTGGCTTCTGTCAGAAAAATCCTTATTTCTAAGGAGTCTATTATTGTTCCCAGGAAGGGGACTCTTGTTGACGGAGATAGAGAACTTTTCTCTACGTTCACTTTCCACCCGTGAGATCTGAGAAAGGCTAGGACAATGTCCGTATGAGCCTTTGCTTGTGACAGGGACGACGCTTGAATCAGAATGTCGTCCAAGTAAGGTACTACTGCAATGCCCCTCGGTCTTAGCACCGCTAGAAGGGACCCTAGTACCTTTGTGAAAATTCTTGGGGCAGTGGCTAATCCGAATGGAAGTGCCACAAACTGGTAATGTTTGTCCAGAAAGGCGAACCTTAGGAACTGATGATGTTCCTTGTGGATAGGAATATGTAGATACGCATCCTTTAAATCCACCGTGGTCATGAATTGACCTTCCTGGATGGTAGGAAGAATTGTTCGAATGGTTTCCATTTTGAACGATGGAACCCTGAGAAATTTGTTTAGGATCTTGAGATCCAAGATTGGTCTGAATGTTCCCTCTTTTTTGGGAACTATGAACAGATTGGAGTAGAATCCCATCCCTTGTTCCTTTAATGGAACGGGATGAATCACTCCCATTTTTAACAGGTCTTCTACACAATGTAAGAATGCCTGTTTTTTTATGTGGTCTGAAGACAATTGAGACCTGTGGAACCTTCCCCTTGGGGGTAGCTCCTTGAATTCCAGAAGATAACCTTGGGAGACTATTTCTAGGGCCCAAGGATCCAGAACATCTCTTGCCCATGCCTGAGCGAAGAGAGAAAGTCTGCCCCCCACCAGATCCGGTCCCGGATCGGGGGCCAACATCTCATGCTGTCTTTGTAGCAGTAGCAGGCTTCTTGGCCTGCTTTCCTTTGTTCCAGCCTTGCATTGGTCTCCAGGCAGGCTTGGCTTGAGACGAATTACCCTCTTGCTTAGAGGGTGTAGAACTTGAGGCTGGTCCGTTTCTACGAAAGGGACGAAAATTAGGTTTATTTTTAGCCTTGAAAGACCTATCCTGAGGAAGGGCATGGCCCTTTCCCCCAGTGATATCTGAAATAATCTCTTTCAAATCAGGGCCAAACAGCGTTTTCCCCTTGAAAGGAATATTAAGCAATTTGTTCTTGGATGACGCATCCGCTGACCAAGACTTTAGCCAAAGCGCTCTGCGCGCCACAATAGCAAACCCTGAATTTTTCGCCGCTAATCTAGCTAATTGCAGGGTAGCGTCTAGAGTAAAAGAGTTAGCCAATTTAAGAGCACGAATTCTGTCCATAATCTCCTCATAAGAGGTATCTTTATCTAGCGACTTTTCTAGTTCATCAAACCAGAAACACGCTGCTGTAGTAACAGGAACAATGCATGAAATTGGCTGTAGAAGGTAACCTTGCTGAACAAACATCTTTTTAAGCAAACCTTCTAACTTTTTATCCATAGGATCTTTGAAAGCACAACTATCTTCTATAGGAATAGTAGTGCGTTTGTTTAAAGTAGAGACCGCCCCCTCGACCTTAGGGACTGTCTGCCATAAGTCCTTTCTGGGGTCGACTATAGGAAACAATTTCTTAAATATAGGGGGAGGGACAAAAGGTATGCCGGGCCTTTCCCATTCTTTGTTTACAATATCCGCCACCCGCTTGGGTATAGGAAAAGCTTCGGGGGGCACCGGGACCTCTAGGAACTTGTCCATCTTACATAATTTCTCTGGAATGACCAAATTGTCACAATCATCCAGAGTAGATAACACCTCCTTAAGCAGAGCGCGGAGATGTTCCAATTTAAATTTGAACGTAATAACATCAGGTTCAGCTTGTTGAGAAATTTTTCCTGAATCTGAAATTTCTCCCTCAGACAAAACCTCCCTAGCCCCTTCAGACTGGTGTAAGGGCATGTCAGAACCATTATCATCTGCGCCCTCATGCTCTTCAGTATCTAAAACAGAGCAGTCGCGCTTTCGCTGATAAGTGGGCATTTTGGCTAAAATGTTTTTAATAGAATTATCCATTACAGCCGTTAATTGTTGCATAGTAAGAAGAATAGGCGCACTAGATGTACTAGGGGCCTCTTGTGTGGGCAAGACTGGTGTAGACACATAAGGGGATGATGCAGTACCATGCTTACTCCCCTCACTAGAGGAATCATCTTGGGCATCATTTTCACTATCACATGCATCACATCTATTTAAATGAGAAGGAACTTTGGCTTCCTGACATACAGAACATAGTCTATCTGATGGCACAGACATGTTAAACAGGCATAAACTTGATAACAAAGTACAAAAAACGTTTTAAAATAAAACCGTTACTGTCACTTTAAATTTTAAACTGAACACACTTTATTACTGAATATGCGAAAAAGTATGAAGGAATTGTCCAAAATTCACCAAAATTTCACCACAGTGTCATAAAGCCTTGAAAATATTGCACACCAAATTTGAAAGTTTAAACTCTTAAAATAACGGAACCGGAGCCGTTTTTACATTTAACCCCTATACAGTCCCTGGTATCTGCTTTGCTGAGACCCAACCAAGCCCAGAGGGGAATACGATACCAAATGACGCCTTCAGCACGCTTTTTCAGTGTATCAGAGCTCCTCACACATGCATCTGCATGCTTTGATTCCCAAAAAACAACTGCGCATTAGTGGCGCAAAACTGAGGCTCTGCCTATGACTAGAGAAGGCCCCCAGTGAAAAAGGTGTCCAATACAGTGCCTGCCGTTTTTATTATCAAAATTCCCAGATAAAAACAACTCCTCAGAGTAACAAACCATTAAACAAGCTTATAAAACAAACGTTTTAGCCCAGAAAAATGTCTACCAGTCTTTAAAGCCCTTGTGAAGCCCTTTATAAATTGTTATTAAAATGGCTTACCGGATCCCATAGGGAAAATGACAGCTTCCAGCATTACCAAGTCTTGTTAGAAATGTGTCATACTTCAAGCAGTAAAAGTCTGCACACTGTTCCCCCCAACTGAAGTTACTTCATCTCAACAGTCCTGTGTGGAAACAGCCATCAATTTTAGTAACGGTTGCTAAAATCATCTTCCTCTTACAAACAGAAATCTTCATCTCCTTTCTGTTTCAGAGTAAATAGTACATACCAGCACTATTTTAAAATAACAAACACTTGATTGAAGCAATAAAACTACATTTAAACACCAAAAAACTCTAAGCCATCTCCGTGGAGATGTTGCCTGTACAACGGCAAAGAGAATGACTGGGGAAGGCGGAGCCTAGGGGGGATCATGTGACCAGCTTTGCTGGGCTCTTTGCCATTTCCTGTTGGGGAAGAGAATATCCCACAAGTAAGGATGACGCCGTGGACCGGACACACCTATGTTGGAGAAATATATATATAGGTGTGTGTATATATATTTCTATGTATATGTACCTAGCAATTGGATTGTAATTGTTTATTGAAGTACAGCTGTTAAGTACATATCACATACTACAGCGCCCCCTATTGGGTTCTATTACCCTAGTATTATGCTGTTTTGTTAGCAGCGGCAGGCTTCTTGGCCTGCTTACCCTTGTTCCAGCCTTGCATCGGTTTCCAGGCTGGTTTGGGTTGTGAGGTATTACCCTCTTGCTTAGAGGATGCAGAATTAGAGGCCGGTCCGTTCCTGAAATTGCGAAAGGAACGAAAATTAGACTTATTTTTGGCCTTGAAAGGCCTATCTTGTGGAAGGGCGTGGCCCTTTCCCCCAGTGATGTCTGAAATAATCTCTTTCAATTCTGGTCCAAATAGAGTTTTACCTTTGAAAGGGATGTTAAGCAATTTTGTCTTGGATGACACATCCGCTGACCAAGACTTTAGCCAAAGCGCTCTGCGCGCCACGATAGCAAACCCTGAATTTTTCGCCGCTAATCTAGCTAATTGCAAAGCGGCATCTAAAATAAAAGAGTTAGCCAACTTAAGTGCGTGAACTCTGTCCATAACCTCCTCATATGGAGTCTCTCTACTAAGCGAGTTTTCTAGTTCCTCGAACCAGAATCACGCTGCTGTAGTGACAGGAACAATGCACGAAATGGGTTGTAGAAGGTAACCTTGCTGTACAAAAATCTTTTTAAGCAAACCCTCCAATTTTTTATCAATAGGATCTTTGAAAGCACAACTATCTTCGATAGGAATAGTAGTGCGTTTGTTTAGAGTAGAAACTGCCCCCTCGACCTTAGGGACTGTCTGCCATAAGTCCTTTCTGGGGTCGACCATAGGAAATAATTTCTTAAATATAGGGGGGGGAACAAAAGGTATGCCGGGCTTTTCCCACTCCTTATTTACTATGTCCGCCACCCGCTTGGGTATAGGAAAAGCGTCGGGGTGCACCGGAACCTCTAGGAACTTGTCCATCTTGCATAATTTCTCTGGAATGACCAAGTTGTCACAATCATCCAGAGTAGATAACACCTCCTTAAGCAGTGCGCGGAGATGTTCTAATTTAAATTTAAATGTCACAACATCAGGTTCAGCTTGTTGAGAAATTTTTCCTGAATCTGAAATTTCCCCATCTGACAAAACCTCCCTCATGGCCCCTTCAGATTGGTGTGAGGGTATGACAGAACAATTATCATCAGCGCCCTCCTGCTCTTCAGTGTTTAAAACAGAGCAATCGCGCTTTCTCTGATAAGTAGGCATTTTAGATAAAATATTTGCTATGGAGTTATCCATTACAGCCGTTAATTGTTGCATGGTAATAAGCATTGGCGCACTAGATGTACTAGGGGCCTCCTGTGTGGGCAAAA
Organism: Bombina bombina; assembly: GCF_027579735.1. Lineage (NCBI taxonomy): Eukaryota > Metazoa > Chordata > Amphibia > Anura > Bombinatoridae > Bombina > Bombina bombina. Next base: position 865,099,782 of record NC_069504.1, read on the forward strand.
CTGGTGTAGACACAGTAGGAGATGATGTAGTATCATGTTTACTCCCCTCATCTGAGGAATCATCTTGGGCAATTTCATTATCTGTGGCAGTACTGTCCTTACTTTGTTTGGATGCTATGGCACAATTATCACATAAATTTAAATGGGGAGACACATTGGCTTTCATACATATAGAACATAGCTTATCCGAAGGCACAGACATGTCAAACAGGCTTAAACTTGTCAACAAAGCACAAAAAAACGTTACTGTCTCTTTAAATTTTAAACAGAAAACACTTTATTACTGAATATGTGAAAAAGTATGAAGGAATTGTTCAAAAATTACCAAAATATCACCACAGTGTCTTAAAGCATTAAGAGTATTGCACACCAAATTTCAGAGCTTTAACCCTTAAAATAACGGAACCGGAGCCGTTTACAAATTTAACCCCTATACAGTCCCAGTTATAGCCTTTGCTGAGACCCAACCAAGCCCAGAGGGGAATACGATACCAATTGACGCCTTCTAGAAGCTTTTCCAGCAAATTTCAGATCCTCACACATGCATCTGCATGCCCTGCTCTCAAAAAACAACTGCGCAGTAATGGCGCGAAAATGAGGCTCAGTCTACAACTAGGAAGGCCCCCTGACTGGAAAAGGTGTCTAACATAGTGCCTGCCGTTTAATAAACGTTCCCCAAGTTTATAAATGCGAATTGTCAGCATAAATATGAATAAAATGCCCAAATAAAGCAATCGATTTAGGCCATAAAAATGTCTACCAGTTTTTTAGCCCATATTAAGCCCTTTATTCTGTTTGTTTGACTAAGAAAATGGCTTACCGGTCCCCATGAGGGGAAATGACAGCCTTCCAGCATTACATGGTCTTGTTAGAAATATGGCTAGTCATACCTTAAGCAGAAAAGTCTGCTAACTGTTTCCCCCAACTGAAGTTACTTCATCTCAACAGTCCTATGTGGAAACAGCAATCGATTTTAGTTACTGTCTGCTAAAATCATCTTCCTCTCACAAACAGAAATCTTCATCCTTTTCTGTTTCAGAGTAAATAGTACATACCAGCACTATTTTAAAATAACAAACACTTGATAGAAGAATAAAACTACATTTAAACACCAAAAAACTCTTAACCATCTCCGTGGAGATGTTGCCTGTGCAACGGCAAAGAGAATGACTGGGGTGGGCGGAGCCTAGGAGGGACTATATGGCCAGCTTTGCTGGGACTCTTTGCCATTTCCTGTTGGGGAAGAGATATCCCACAAGTAAGGATGACGCCGTGGACCGGACACACCAATGTTGGAGAAACACTTGTTTTTTTCTATAAACCCTTGCTCCACAACCTAGATACAAGTCTAAATAGATTTCACATTAATTAAGAAACTACATGTAATACCATGTTCAATTCACTTAAAGGGACAGTAAACCTTAAAAATAATGTTATATAATTCTGCACATAGTGCAGAATTATATAACATTATATTAGCCAAACTTTGTAAATCATAATATTCCCTTTTTATTTTGTAAAAATACAGCTGTTTTACAAACCCGCTCTCTGTACTCTGCTGAGCGGGTCTGTTGTTTTTACTGAGCGCATCGGGCCAGCTGTATAGTCACAGCCCGGCCCGACCGCGCCATTAGACAGAGCGGGAGCGAGCTGCACTGTGTCTAATGGCGCGGTCGGCCGGGCTGTGATTATACAAAACAGCTGTATTTTTACAAAATAAAAAAGGGAATATTATGATTTACAAAGTTTGGCTAATATAATGTTATATAATTCTGCACTATGTGCAGAATTATATAACATTATTTTTAAGGTTTACTGACCCTTTAAAGGGACAGGAAAAACCAACATTTTCTTTCATGATTTGGATAGTACAAATTTAAAACAACTTTCCAATTTATTTCCATTAACAAATTTGGTTTGTTCTATAGGGCTGCACGATTAATCGCGGATGTGGTTTTAAACCGCGATTAATCACTGCGTTTAAAAAGCGTGAGAGTATGCGATTTATAACTCCGCCCACTATGATGTCACCTATGACGACTAGGTGCTGTACTAGCCCGCACCTTCGGCTAGGGGCTGAACAACCGGTGGATATTTTTTTTGCTGCCGCCCGGAACTTCCTCCTTCTGACTGACTGCACATGTAGTCTCTTCAGGAGGAGTCTGGGAGTCTGCAGCGCTGCAGTGACACTGGAGTGGCAGCCGCAGAGAGGAGGCTCACATCACGGCTCAGGCAAGGCAAACACAACGACGGACACATGGTGGGAGACTGACTGAGCTCAGGCTGAGGGGGGGCCGGGGGGCAGCCCTGTCGGATCTAGCTCGAGGGATAGCCGGCTATTACTGCAGGTTATGGGACTGGCGTCTATAATAAAAGATTAGGTGCAGAGCTTACTTACTTTATAACATAATATTACATCTTGCACAGAGCTTGCTTGTTCTCTTATACAATATACTGCACAAAATAGAATATTTCTGCATGCTATGGAGCATGATTATTTGCAATATTTCTACAGGCACAGAGATTGCTCACTCTGGAACTAAGAATATTACTGTATTTTATGAAGCTTGCTTATTTCTTAATAGAACATTAGTGCTGCAAGTTAAATGCATACTCACAGTGTAATAAAATAATACTGTAGGTTATGAATATATATATATATATATATATTTATTATTTTATTATTCTCCCAGAGTGTATTGGACATTGAGAAACATGTACATTAAGATTCTGTAGTCTTAAATACATTTTTAATTGAAAATATAAGAAAAACTCGATTAAATCGCAATCACAATTTTTTTTACAAAAAAATTGTGATTTTTTTTTTTTGCCCATATCCCCCAGCCCTAGTTCTATTGTTTTCCTTTGCCGAAGGAAAAACATTGCACTACTGGCAGCTAGATGAACACATCTAGACAGCCGATCACAAAAGACAAACGTGTGCAGGCACCAATCAGCAGCAGCTCCCACTAGTGTTGGATATGGGCATATTCTTTTTCAACAAGGGATACCAAAAGAAAATATTTGAAAATTGAAGTGAATTTAAAAGTGTCTTAAAATTACATTCTCTGTTGGAATCATGCAAGTTTAATTTTGACTTTCCTATCCCTTTATTATTATTAGCATTTATTTCTCAAGCTCCAGCAGATTACACAGCGCTATACAAAGAATAGAAAACATTACAAGGATACAGTAATACACAATCAAGTATAGAAGGGTAAATAACAGTTGTAGGTGCAATAATTCAGTTATACAATAGAAGAGGAATGCCCTGCCCTTGAGCACAATCAGTAGTAGTTAATGTTAAATACAAAGTGGCCTACAGGTAGAAAGGCTCTCAAGCTTACAATCTAAAGGAGAGGGAATGGAAACAGAAGGTAAGCGAGAAAGGAAATATGTCTGATATAAGGCAGAGTGAACTGAGAGTGAGTGATGGCATGGGGGGGGGGAGTGTGTGGTGACTGAGCAAGTGAGGTTTGGAAAAGTGTAAAAGAATGTGGGAAAATGTTAGTACAAAAGCTGAGAGTCTTTAGTGGTTTCTCTATCCTGGATTATTAGTGATGGCTGCACATAATTACTGTTAGAAGGTGTGTGTATATATATATCAAGGTAAACAATAGGGATGGATGGTGGTGGGAAGGGATTGGAGGGCTAGTGCTTGCAAATTTGGAGTCTGATGTTAGGTGAGAGGCTTATCCCTTTAACTTTAGTTACTTTAAGTAAAGTCTAAATTAGATTTTTTTTTTTTCTTCTCAAAGAATATTTTTTACAATTTGCAACATAGTCAAAACGAATATTAGAAAAAAGTAATAGTTAAAAAATAATTGTGTGTAATTGGTTTTCAATGCAGAGATATTACCTCAGTCACGTCCATAACTTTAATAGCAGCCAGCTGACCTGTCTTAACATGACGGCCCTAAAAGAAAAGAAAAGAAAAAAAAATGCATATTACTTATATATACATACTTACATACAAGATGATCTCAAGTTAAAATAAATAATAAATTAGTGTTACAACATTATTATTTTGTACATTTCCTAGCACTAATTTTCAGTCTCCATGAAACCTGCCACTCTTAAATATGTTAGAGGCCTCTCGTTTAATCAAATTTGCAGTTATGTGACAAAAAAAAAAATACAATCATTGGCCTCTTTTCAAAACAACCCTTGAAAAAGTTTAGGTTTACATAGTTTACAAAAAAAAAAAAAATTATAGTTAACAAACGAAAATACAAATGACATACATGAAAAATGCTTGAAAGCTTTTACAACATAACACCTAAATAGCAGTGGTTTTAATCTAGTATGATCTAGTTAGATGTCACAAAACACACTGACAAATGTTCTTTTTAAAAAAGAAATATCTGCTAATATTTCCATTTCTAATTTAGTGCTTTTCTTATATTACAAATCCATGTGATTTACCGCACGGCTATTGGTTAAGAGTTGAAAAAGTCACCTCTCAAACAAAACAGCGTTCTGCCGCGGGCTGCCTGAGCAGCTCAGTGTGGCGAACGCTTGAAACAAATAATGAAAGTCCCATTTATTTGTTCCAATGGTGAATCCTAGCGTTTCACAAATGCTAGGATTGACTTTCACTTTAAATCTGATTAAAAAGGGACAGTCAACACCAGAATTTTTGTTGTTTTAAAAGATAGATAATCCCTTAATTACCAATTTCCCAGTTTTGCATAACCAACAGTTATAATTATACAAATTTTACCTCTGTAATTACCTTGTATCTAAGCCTCAGCAGACTGCCGCCTTATTTCAGTTCTTTTGACAGACTTGTAGTTTAGCCAATCAGAGCCGTCTCCATGATAAATTCATGTGCATGAGCTTAAAGTTATCTATATGAAACACGTGAACTAATGCCCTCTAGTGGTGAAAAACTATCAAAATGCATTTAGATTAGAGGCAGTCTTTAAGGTCTAAGAAATTAGCATATGAACCTCCTAGATTTAGCTTTCAACTAAGAATACCAAAAGAAAAGAATACCAAAGTCAAATTGGTGATAAAACATAATTTATGTAAGAACTTACCTGATAAATTCATTTCTTTCATATTAGCAAGAGTCCATGAGCTAGTGACGTATGGGATATACATTCCTACCAGGAGGGGCAAAGTTTCCCAAACCTTAAATGCCTATAAATACACCCCTCACCACACCCACAATTCAGTTTAACGAATAGCCAAGAAGTGGGGTGATAAAGGAGCGAAAGCATCAAAAAATAAGGAATTGGAAAAATTGTGCTTTATACAAAAAATTCATAACCACCACAAGAAAAGGGTGGGCCTCATGGACTCTTGCTAATATGAAAGAAATTAATTTATCAGGTAAGTTCTTACATAAATTATGTTTTCTTTCATGTAATTAGCAAGAGTCCATGAGCTAGTGACGTATGGGATAATGACTACCCAAGATGTGGATCTTCCACGCAAGAGTCACTAGAGAGGGAGGGATAAAATAAAGACAGCCAATTCCGCTGAAAACAATCCACACCCAAAATAAAGTTTAAATCTTATAATGAAAAAAACTGAAATTATAAGCAGAAGAATCAAACTGAAAACAGCTGCCTGAAGTACTTTTCTACCAAAAACTGCTTCAGAAGAAGAAAACACATCAAAATGGTAGAATTTAGTAAAAGTATGCAAAGAAGACCAAGTTGCTGCTTTGCAAATCTGAACAACCGAAGCTTCATTCCTAAACGCCCAGGAAGTAGAAACTGACCTAGTAGAATGAGCTGTAATCTCTTGAGGCGGAGTTATACCTGACTCGACATAAGCATGATGAATTAAAGATATCAACCAAGATGCCAAAGAAATGGCAAAGGCCTTCTGACCTTTCCTAGAACCGGAAAAGATAACAAATAGACTAGAAGTCTTCCGGAAATTCTTAGTAGCTTCAACATAATATTTCAAAGCTCTAACTACATCCAAAGAATGCAAAGATCTCTCCTTAGAATTCTTAGGATTAGGACACAATGAAGGAACCACAATTTCTCTACTAATGTTGTTAGAAATCACAACCTTAGGTAAAAAATTTAAAAGAAGTTCGCAACACCGCCTTATCCTGATGAAAAATCAGAAAAGGAGACTCACAAGAAAGAGCAGATAATTCAGAAACTCTTCTAGCAGAAGAGATGGCCAAAAGAAACAAAACTTTCCAAGAAAGTAATTTAATGTCCAGTGAATGCATAGGTTCAAATGGAGGAGCTTGAAGAGCCCCCAGAACCAAATTCAAACTCCAAGGAGGAGAAATTGACTGAATAACAGGTTTTATACGAACCAAAGTTTGTACAAAACAATGAATATCAGGAAAATTAGCAATCTTTCTGTGAAAAAGAACAGAAAGAGCAGAGATTTGTCCTTTCAAGGAACTTGCAGACAAACCTTATCCAAACCATCCTGAAGAAACTGTAAAATTCTCGTAATTCTAAAAGAATGCCAGGAAAAAAGATGAGAAAGACACCAAGAAATGTAAGTCTTCCAGACTCGATACTATATCTTCCTAGATACAGATTTACGAGCCTGTAACATAGTATTAATCACAGAGTCAGAGAAACCTCTTTGACTAAGAATCAAGCGTTCAATCTCCATACCTTTAAATTTAAGGACTTGAGAACCTGAAGGAAAAAAGGACCTTGTGACAGAAGGTCTGGTCATAACGGAAGAGTCCACGGTTGGTAGGAGGTCATCCGGACAAGATCCGCATACCAAAAACCTGTGAGGCCATGCTGGAGCCACCAGCAGAACAAACGAGCATACCTTCAGAATCTTGGAGATTACTCTTGGAATAAGAACTAGAGGAGGAAAGATATAGGCAGGATGATACTTCCAAGGAAGTGACAATGCATCCACTGCTTCCGCCTGAGGATCCCTGGATCTGGACAGATACCTGGGAAGTTTCTTGTTTAGATGAGAAGCCATCAGATCTATTTCTGGAAGTCCCCACATTTGAACAATCTGAAGAAATACCTCTGGGTGAAGAGACCATTCGCCCAGATGTAACGTTTGGCGACTTTGATAATCCGCTTCCCAATTGTCTATACCTGGGATATGAACCGCAGAAATTAGACAGGAGCTGGATTCCGCCCATACCAGTATTCGAGATACTTCTTTCATAGCCAGAGGACTGTGAGTCCCTCCTTGACGATAGATATATGCCACAGTTGTGACATTGTCTGTCTAAAAACAAATGAATGATTCTCTCTTTAGAAGAGGCCATGACTGAAGAGCTCTGAAAATTGCACGGAGTTCCAAAATATTGATTGGTAATCTCACCTCCTGAGATCCCCAAACCCCTTGTGCTGTCAGAGACCCCCAAACAGCTCCCCAACCTGTCAGACTTGCATCTGTTGAAATCACAGTCCAGGTTGGAAGAACAAAGAAGCCCCCTGAACTAAACGATGGTGATCTGTCCACCACGTCAGAGAGTGTCGAACAATCGGTTTTAAAGATATTAATTGAGATATCTTTGTATAATCCCTGCACCACTGGTTCAGCATACAGAGCTGAAGAGGTCGCATGTGAAAACGAGCAAAGGTTTCGATAAGCTGAAAACAATTTCAGACGCCTCTTGTCCGCCAGAGACAGAATCAAGAACACTGAATCTATCAGGAAACCTAAAAAGTTTACCCTTGTCTGAGGAATCAAACTAACTTTTTGGTAAATTGATCCTCCAACTATGTTCTTGAAGAAACAACAGTTATAAAAGACTGAAAAGGTTTCTAGTGAAAATGAGCAAAGGGAATTGAATCCAATGCTGTGGCCATAAGACCTAAAACTTCTATGCATATATAGCAACTGAAGGAAATAATAGAGACTAGAGGTACCGATAGACGGAACCCAATAACATTATCCCCTGTCTGATAGAGACAAGGACAGCGACACAAACTATCTGGAAACCTAAAAAAGGTGACCCTTGTGTGAGGAATCAAGAGCTTTTGAAAAGAAGATCCTCTAACTATGTCCTGAAGAGTAAGTGAATCATATGCGATTCCGCATCCTCAGAAAATAATCTGAATGAAAACAGAAAAATGAAAATATGCATTTATTGTATCTAATGAAAACAAATAATGCTATCAATGACCATAAAAAGGCAAAATAGTTTGAATAAAACTCCAAAACCCGGTTCCTCAAAAAGGAACTGGAAGAAATACCCCAGAAGATTCCAGGTCTGAGCAGCGTTTGAACCCCATGGGAGCCTAGCCATGCTTCAACAGTACCCAAAATATATAGGACAGAAACACAGTTAAAGAAAGTGTTAGCCTTACTGGAATAAAATCAAAGAAATTTGGACAAAATAAATTTCAAAGAAGCCTTAACCTGCCCCTTACCAGCCAAGCTGGAATACGGCACATACATCGCAAAATTAGGGAGCTGATTTCGAACTCCAATTATAGACATGTTACTTGGGAAAGAACTCAGGAATTTGTTCCTTAATAAGAACAACCAAACCAGTATAAGCTTAAAGTTTTAGTCTTAGAACTCAACCTTGAAGCCCAAAGTAACAGTTAAGAATTGAATCCAATTATAAAACAAATAATTGATTATCTTAGAACAAAAGAAATATGGATTTTTTTTTTTTTTTAAAAATCACAAAATTCTTCTAGCTAAAAAAGCTAAAGACATAGATTAACCCTCATTTGCGAAAATATTCAATAAAATGAAGACACAAATGAAATTATTAGCATGATAGTCCAGTTTAAAGGACCAGCCAATACAGTGGACTTGCATAATCAATAAATGCAAAACAACAAGACAAATGCAACAGCACCTAGTCTAGTAAATGTTGTCTCTTTAAACAATGCTAAAATAAATCATAATCTGATACTTGATCTTAAAGTAAACAGAGAAAATGAAGCAATATCCAAATAAATCACAGGACCAAAAAAAGTACCTGAAACTAAATAATTTTCCATAAATAAGATACAACTATCTAAAGGAAAATAAATACTATTTTGCTATAGAAACAATAGCATAATTAGTAGAAGTAGAGATAGCCCCAATAAATTGGAGAACCCTCCAAATTGAATTTAACTGCTGGCAAAGAATATAGTTTAAAACCTTTGAAGAAGGAATAAAAGAAAATTCTCAGCCTATTCCATTCCCTAGTATGGGGAATTGGAAAGAAAACCTCTGAAAATACAGAAGAAATAAATAGGCAGAAATAATGTCAGCTAGTCTTAAAGAACTAGTTACCTTAATATCCAAAATAATCAACACCTTTTCAACAAAGAACAAATGTACTTTAATAATAGAAAAATAATAAAAAAAATAGATTTGTTAGTGTCAATATCTGATGAAGAAAATTTCTGAAAGAGAAAAAAACATCATCAGAGAAGGATAAATCAGTATGTTGTTGGTCATTTGAAACTTCAATAATTAAAAAAGAAGTGAAAAAGACCTAAAAATTTTATTAGAAGGCACAAAGTCAGACAAAGCCTTAACATAGAATCAGAAAAATATTTCTTATAAGTCTTTTAAATATTTCTTGTAAGAAAAGAAAATATATAAAGCATAAATACTAATGGATTCCGCATGTAAAAGTATAACATAAAAACTTATTACAAACCATAGCTAAAGATAAACATTTATAACATTTAAAATAAATGAACTTAGCTTTGGTAGAACTGAAACTCAGTTAAGCGTTTTTCCAGAAGTGGCTTCTGATTCAGAGTCCATCTGAGACATCTTGCAATATGTAATAGAAAAAACAACATATAAAGCAAAATTGATCAAATTCCTTAAATGACAGTTTCAGGAATGGGGAAAAAAATGCCAATGAACAAGCTTCCAGCAACCAGAAGCAATAAATAATGAGACTTAAATATTGTGGAGACAACAATGACGCTCAAATTTTTTAACGCCAAAAAGCCGCCCACATTATTTGGCGCCTAAATGCTTTTGGCGCCAAAAATGGCGCCACATCCGGTAACGACGACATTTTTTGGCGCAAAAACGTCCAAAAAATGACACGACTTCCGGCGACACGTATGACGCCGGAAATGACAAGAAAATTTTTGCGCCAAGAAAGTCCACGCCAAGAATGACGCAATAAAAAGAAGCATTTTCAGCCCCCGCGAGCCTAACAGCCCACAGGAAAAAAAGTCAAATTTTAAGGTAAGAAAAAATTGATTTATTCATATGCATTATCCCAAATATGAAACTGACTGTCTGAAAATAAGGAACGTTGAACATCCTGAATCAAGGCAAATAAATGTTTAAACACATATATTTAGAACTTTATATAAAAGTGCCCAACCATAGCTTAGAGTGTCACAGAAAATAAGACTTACTTACCCCAGGACACTCATCTACATGTAGTAGAAAGCCAAACCAGTACTGAAACGAGAATCAGTAGAGGTAATGGTATATATAAGAGTATATCGTCGATCTGAAAAGGGAGGTAAGAGATGAATCTCTATGACCGATAACAGAGAACCTATGAAATAGACCCCGTAGAAGGAGATCATTGAATTCAAATAGGCAATACTCTCTTCACATCCCTCTGACATTCACTGCACGCTGAGAGGAAAACCGGGCTCCAACCTGCTGCGGAGCGCATATCAACGTAGAATCTAGCACAAACTTACTTCACCACCTCCACAGGAGACAAAGTTTGTAAAACTGAATTGTGGGTGTGGTGAGGGGTGTATTTATAGGCATTTAAGGTTTGGGAAACTTTGCCCCTCCTGGTAGGAATGTATATCCCATACGTCACTAGCTCATGGACTCTTGCTAATTACATGAAAGAAAAGTAAATTGGAAAGTTGTTTAAAATTATATGCCCTATTTGAAACATGAAAGATATTTTTGGACTTGACTGTCCCTTTAAATATATATATATATATATATATATATATTCAGAAGAATTTCGCTGGAAGTTGGGCTCTCCCTGAGCGTCCTATCAGTCTCGAGTAACCGGCACTATGGAGAGTGGGCGGGGGACACACCCCCTGTAGAGATCCTCTTCATTGGCTGCAACTCCAAGCGTGTCTGCTACACACGCATACAAACAAAATGGACAAGCAGTGAACAAGTGCGCAAGCGCACGAAACATGTCTGCAAGAGGATCAGTTCACTAACCTGACTGTTCTGAGTCACTGCTGGCTTTTTTACAGGACTTTGTATTTGGTCCTTGATTTCACTTTTTAACATTTTTTCTAATAAATTTGGTTTTTATTTAACCTCCTGCCTGGGCTTATTTAACTTTGATCTATCCTCGGGCTCATCGAGCGCAACTTCCACTTTGACTTTATATATATATATATATATATATATATATATATATATATATATATATATATATATATATATATATATATATATATATATATATATATATATATATATATATATATATATATATATATATACACATACAGGGAGTGCAGAATTATTAGGCAAATGAGTATTTTGACCAAATCATCCTCTTTATGCATGTTGTCTTACTCCAAGCTGTATAGGCTCGAAAGCCTACTACCAATTAAGCATATTAGGTGATGTGCATCTCTGTAATGAGAAGGGGTGTGGTCTAATGACATCAACACCCTATATCAGGTGTGCATAATTATTAGGCAACTTCCTTTCCTTTGGCAAAATGGGTCAAAAGAAGGACTTGACAGGCTCAGAAAAGTCAAAATAGTCAACAGGGTCGCAAGAAGCGTGTGGAAAAACCAAGGCGCAAAATAACTGCCCATGAACTGAGAAAAGTCAAGCGTGCAGCTGCCAAGATGCCACTTGCCACCAGTTTGGCCATATTTCAGAGCTGCAACATCACTGGAGTGCCCAAAAGCACAAGGTGTGCAATACTCAGAGACATGGCCAAGGTAAGAAAGGCTGAAAGACGACCACCACTGAACAAGACACACAAGCTGAAACGTCAAGACTGGGCCAAGAAATATCTCAAGACTGATTTTTCTAAGGTTTTATGGACTGATGAAATGAGAGCGAGTCTTGATGGGCCAGATGGATGGGCCCGTGGCTGGATTGGTAAAGGGCAGAGAGCTCCAGTCCGACTCAGACGCCAGCAAGGTGGAGGTGGAGTACTGGTTTGGGCTGGTATCATCAAAGATGAGCTTGTGGGGCCTTTTCGGGTTGAGGATGGAGTCAAGCTCAACTCCCAGTCCTACTGCCAGTTTCTGGAAGACACCTTCTTCAAGCAGTGGTACAGGAAGAAGTCTGCATCCTTCAAGAAAAACATGATTTTCATGCAGGACAATGCTCCATCACACGCGTCCAAGTACTCCACAGCGTGGCTGGCAAGAAAGGGTATAAAAGAAGAAAATCTAATGACATGGCCTCCTTGTTCACCTGATCTGAACCCCATTGAGAACCTGTGGTCCATCATCAAATGTGAGATTTACAAGGAGGGAAAACAGTACACCTCTCTGAACAGTGTCTGGGAGGCTGTGGTTGCTGCTGCACGCAATGTTGATGGTGAACAGATCAAAACACTGACAGAATCCATGGATGGCAGGCTTTTGAGTGTCCTTGCAAAGAAAGGTGGCTATATTGGTCACTGATTTGTTTTTGTTTTGTTTTTGAATGTCAGAAATGTATATTTGTGAATGTTGAGATGTTATATTGGTTTCACTGGTAAAAATAAATAATTGAAATGGGTATATATTTGTTTTTTGTTAAGTTGCCTAATAATTATGCACAGTAATAGTCACCTGCACACACAGATATCCCCCTAAAATAGCTATAACTAAAAACAAACTAAAAACTACTTCCAAAACTATTCAGCTTTGATATTAATGAGTTTTTTGGGTTCATTGAGAACATGGTTGTTGTTCAATAATAAAATTAATCCTCAAAAATACAACTTGCCTAATAATTCTGCACTCCCTGTATATATATATATATATATATATATATATATATATATAGACATAAACCAACAGGGGGAGGGGCAATACATTTTATATACCCTCCACTGATAATTTAAAAGTATACCCTTTCCTGGCACAAACTATTGAGGGTCATATAAAGAAAAATGAGTGAAAGCACCATTAAAGAATGCATTTAAACACACCATTTAATATTATAGCAAATACATAATTGCTAATCAAACAATTTATATTATTTGCAAGATGCAAACCATTCAAAAATTTTCAATGTACAATAAGCCACCTCAGCGGTATCAAAAACTTGATTCACAGCAGATAATAAATTGGGTTATGTGAACCCTCAGAAATGTTCCAACAACAATATACTCCACATCCACAGGTATAGAGGACAATCCTTAATGCAGCTGTAAACCCAGTTAGTAAGCAAGAAAGGTAGCAGTTAAAGCAGTCTCCCCCAAGTTGTTGCTCAATCTATTGTTAAGTAGAAGCTTAAGTATGGGCAGGGTAGGTTGTCAACACATATTACTCTCACCAGATGTCATAAACTGATGAACAGTTTGTCCGTGACTGCGGCTCAGTTTGTGACACACCTTACCCTCCAGGTGTCATCCCGTCCAGCTTCGGTGTAAAGTAGGCGGTGGGGGGCCGGTTGCTATTGAACAAACCTTATTCTTCTTTTCCCGGGTGAATTTGAAACATCCAACATCAAAGATAGAAACATTTTATATGCAAAAAACATAATTTATGTAAGAACTTACCTGATAAATTCATTTCTTTCATATTAGCAAGAGTCCATGAGCTAGTGACGTATGGGATATACATTCCTACCAGGAGGGGCAAAGTTTCCCAAACCTCAAAATGCCTATAAATACACCCCTCACCACACCCACAATTCAGTTTAACGAATAGCCAAGAAGTGGGGTGATAAAAAAGTGCGAAAGCATATAAAATAAGGAATTGGAATAATTGTGCTTTATACAAAATCATAACCACCACAAAAAAAGGGCGGGCCTCATGGACTCTTGCTAATATGAAAGAAATGAATTTATCAGGTAAGTTCTTACATAAATTATGTTTTCTTTCATGTAATTAGCAAGAGTCCATGAGCTAGTGACGTATGGGATAATGACTACCCAAGATGTGGATCTTTCCACACAAGAGTCACTAGAGAGGGAGGGATAAAATAAAGACAGCCAATTCCTGCTGAAAATAATCCACACCCAAAATAAAGTTTAACGAAAAACATAAGCAGAAGATTCAAACTGAAACCGCTGCCTGAAGTACTTTTCTACCAAAAACTGCTTCAGAAGAAGAAAATACATCAAAATGGTAGAATTTAGTAAAAGTATGCAAAGAGGACCAAGTTGCTGCTTTGCAGATCTGGTCAACCGAAGCTTCATTCCTAAACGCCCAGGAAGTAGAAACTGACCTAGTAGAATGAGCTGTAATTCTCTGAGGCGGAATTTTACCCGACTCAACATAGGCAAGATGAATTAAAGATTTCAACCAAGATGCCAAAGAAATGGCAGAAGCTTTCTGGCCTTTTCTAGAACCGGAAAAGATAACAAATAGACTAGAAGTCTTACGGAAAGACTTCGTAGCTTCAACATAATATTTCAAAGCTCTAACAACATCCAAAGAATGCAACGATTTCTCCTTAGAATTCTTAGGATTAGGACATAATGAAGGAACCACAATTTCCCTACTAATGTTGTTGGAATTCACAACTTTAGGTAAAAATTCAAAAGAAGTTCGCAACACCGCCTTATCCTGATGAAAAATCAGAAAAGGAGACTCACAAGAAAGAGCAGATAATTCAGAAACTCTTCTGGCAGAAGAGATGGCCAAAAGGAACAAAACTTTCCAAGAAAGTAATTTAATGTCCAATGAATGCATAGGTTCAAACGGAGGAGCTTGAAGAGCTCCCAGAACCAAATTCAAACTCCAAGGAGGAGAAATTGACTTAATGACAGGTTTTATACGAACCAAAGCTTGTACAAAACAATGAATATCAGGAAGAATAGCAATCTTTCTGTGAAAAAGAACAGAAAGAGCAGAGATTTGTCCTTTCAAAGAACTTGCGGACAAACCCTTATCTAAACCATCCTGAAGAAACTGTAAAATTCTCGGTATTCTAAAAGAATGCCAAGAAAAATGATGAGAAAGACACCAAGAAATATAAGTCTTCCAGACTCTATAATATATCTCTCGAGATACAGATTTACGAGCCTGTAACATAGTATTAATCACGGAGTCAGAGAAACCTCTTTGACCAAGAATCAAGCGTTCAATCTCCATACCTTTAAATTTAAGGATTTCAGATCCTGATGGAAAAAAGGACCTTGTGACAGAAGGTCTGGTCTTAACGGAAGAGTCCACGGTTGGCAAGAGGCCATCCGGACAAGATCCGCATACCAAAACCTGTGAGGCCATGCTGGAGCTACCAGCAGAACAAACGAGCATTCCTTCAGAATCTTGGAGATCACTCTTGGAAGAAGAACTAGAGGCGGAAAGATATAGGCAGGATGATACTTCCAAGGAAGTGATAATGCATCCACTGCCTCCGCCTGAGGATCCCGGGATCTGGACAGATACCTGGGAAGTTTCTTGTTTAGATGGGACGCCATCAGATCTATTTCTGGAAGTTCCCACATTTGAACAATCTGAAGAAATACCTCTGGGTGAAGAGACCATTCGCCCGGATGCAACGTTTGGCGACTGAGATAATCCGCTTCCCAATTGTCTACACCTGGGATATGAACCGCAGAGATTAGACAGGAGCTGGATTCCGCCCAAACCAAAATTCGAGATACTTCTTTCATAGCCAGAGGACTGTGAGTCCCTCCTTGATGATTGATGTATGCCACAGTTGTGACATTGTCTGTCTGAAAACAAATGAACGATTCTCTCTTCAGAAGAGGCCAAAACTGAAGAGCTCTGAAAATTGCACGGAGTTCCAAGATATTGATAGGTAATCTCACCTCCTGAGATTCCCAAACTCCCTGTGCCGTCAGAGATCCCCACACAGCTCCCCAACCCGTGAGACTTGCATCTGTTGAAATTACAGTCCAGGTCGGAAGCACAAAAGAAGCCCCCTGAATTAAACGATGGTGATCTGTCCACCATGTTAGAGAGTGCCGAACAATCGGTTTTAAAGATATTGTTTGAGATATCTTCGTGTAATCCTTGCACCATTGCTTCAGCATACAGAGCTGAAGAGGTCGCATGTGAAAACGAGCAAAGGGGATCGCGTCCGATGCAGCAGTCATAAGACCTAGAATTTCCATGCATAAGGCTACCGAAGGGAATGATTGTGACTGAAGGTTTCGACAAGCTGCAATCAATTTTAGACGTCTCTTGTCTGTTAAAGACAGAGTCATGGACACTGAATCCATCTGGAAACCCAGAAAGGTTACCCTTGTCTGAGGAATCAAAGAACTTTTTGGTAAATTGATCCTCCAACCATGATCTTGAAGAAACAACACAAGTCGATTCGTATGAGATTCTGCTAAATGTAAAGACTGAGCAAGTACCAAGATATCGTCCAAATAAGGAAATACCACAATACCCTGTTCTCTGATTACAGACAGAAGGGCACCGAGAACCTTTGTAAAAATTCTTGGAGCTGTAGCTAGGCCAAACGGCAGAGCCACAAACTGGTAATGCTTGTCCAGAAAAGAGAATCTCAGGAACTGAAAATGATCTGGATGAATCGGAATATGCAGATATGCATCCTGTAAATCTATTGTGGACATATAATTCCCTTGCTGAACAAAAGGCAAGATAGTCCTTACAGTTACCATTTTGAACGTTGGTATCCTTACATAACGATTCAATATTTTTAGATCCAGAACTGGTCTGAAGGAATTCTCCTTCTTTGGTACAATGAAGAGATTTGAATAAAACCCCATCCCCTGTTCCTGAACTGGAACTGGCATAATTACTCCAGTCAACTCTAGATCTGAAACACATTTCAGAAATGCTTGAGCTTTTACTGGATTTACTGGGACACGGGAAAGAAAAAATCTCTTTGCAGGAGGTCTTATCTTGAAACCAATTCTGTACCCTTCTGAAACAATGTTCTGAATCCAAAGATTGTGAACAGAATTGATCCAAATTTCCTTGAAAAAACGTAACCTGCCCCCTACCAGCTGAGCTGGAATGAGGGCCGCACCTTCATGTGGACTTAGAAGCAGGCTTTGCCTTTCTAGCTGGCTTGGATTTATTCCAGACTGGAGATGGTTTCCAAACTGAAACTGCTCCTGAGGATGAAGGATCAGGCTTTTGTTCTTTGTTGAAACGAAAGGAACGAAAACGATTATTAGCTCTGCTTTTACCTTTAGATTTTTTATCCTGTGGTAAAAAAGTTCCTTTCCCACCAGTAACAGTTGAAATGATGGAATCCAACTGAGAACCAAATAATTTGTTACCCTGGAAAGAAATAGAAAGTAAAGTTGATTTAGAAGCCATATCAGCATTCCAAGTTTTAAGCCATAAAGCTCTTCTAGCTAAAATAGCTAGAGACATAAACCTGACATCAACTCTGATAATATCAAAAATGGCATCACAGATAAAATTATTAGCATGCTGAAGAAGAATAATAATGTCATGAGAATCACGATGTGTTACTTGTTGCGCTAAAGTTTCCAACCAAAAAGTTGAAGCTGCAGCAACATCAGCCAAAGATATAGCAGGTCTAAGAAGATTACCTGAACACAGATAAGCTTTTCTTAGAAAGGACTCAATTTTCCTATCTAGAGGATCCTTAAACGAAGTACCATCTGACGTTGGAATAGTAGTACGTTTAGCAAGGGTAGAAATAGGCCCATCAACTTTAGGGATTTTGTCCCAAAATTCTAATCTGTCAGACGGCACAGGATATAAATGCTTAAAACGTTTAGAAGGAGTAAATGAATTACCCAATTTATCCCATTCTTTGGAAATTACTGCAGAAATAGCATTAGGAACAGGAAAAACTTCTGGAATAACCACAGGAGCTTTAAATACCTTATCTAAACGTTTAGAATTAGTATCAAGAGGACCAGAATCCTCTATTTCTAAAGCAATTAGAACTTCTTTAAGTAAAGAACGAATAAATTCCATTTTAAATAAATAACATAATTTATGTAAGAACTTACCTGATAAATTCATTTCTTTCATATTAACAAGAGTCCATGAGCTAGTGACGTATGGGATATACATTCCTACCAGGAGGGGCAAAGTTTCCCAAACCTTAAAATGCCTATAAATACACCCCTCACCACACCCACAAATCAGTTTAACGAATAGCCAAGAAGTGGGGTGATAAGAAAAAAAGTGCGAAGCATATAAAATAAGGAATTGGAATAATTGTGCTTTATACAAAAAAATCATAGCCACCACAAAAAAGGGTGGGCCTCATGGACTCTTGTTAATATGAAAGAAATGAATTTATCAGGTAAGTTCTTACATAAATTATGTTTTCTTTCATGTAATTAACAAGAGTCCATGAGCTAGTGACGTATGGGATAATGACTACCCAAGATGTGGCTCTTTCCACACAAGAGTCACTAGAGAGGGAGGGATAAAATAAAGACAGCCAATTCCTGCTGAAAATAATCCACACCCAAAATAAAGTTTAACAAAAAACATAAGCAGAAGATTCAAACTGAAATCGCTGCCTGAAGAACTTTTCTACCAAAAACTGCTTCAGAAGAAGAAAATACATCAAAATGGTAGAATTTAGTAAAAGTATGCAAAGAGGACCAAGTTGCTGCTTTGCAGATCTGGTCAACCGAAGCTTCATTCCTAAACGCCCAGGAAGTAGAAACTGACCTAGTAGAATGAGCTGTAATTCTCTGAGGCGGAATTTTACCCGACTCAACATAGGCAAGATGAATTAAAGATTTCAACCAAGATGCCAAAGAAATGGCAGAAGCTTTCTGGCCTTTTCCAGAACCGGAAAAGATAACAAATAGACTAGAAGTCTTACGGAAAGATTTCGTAGCTTCAACATAATATTTCAAAGCTCTAACAACATCCAAAGAATGCAACGATTTCTCCTTAGAATTCTTAGGATTAGGACATAATGAAGGAACCACAATTTCTCTACTAATGTTGTTGGAATTCACAACTTTAGGTAAAAATTCAAAAGAAGTTCGCAACACCGCCTTATCCTGATGAAAAATCAGAAAAGGAGACTCACAAGAAAGAGCAGATAATTCAGAAACTCTTCTGGCAGAAGAGATGGCCAAAAGGAACAAAACTTTCCAAGAAAGTAATTTAATGTCCAATGAATGCATAGGTTCAAATGGAGGAGCTTGAACAGCCCCCAGAACCAAATTCAAACTCCATGGAGGAGAAATTGACTTAATGACAGGTTTTATACGAACCAAAGCTTGTACAAAACAATGAATATCAGGAAGAATAGCAATCTTTCTGTGAAAAAGAACAGAAAGAGCGGAGATTTGTCCTTTCAAAGAACTTGCGGACAAACCCTTATCTAAACCATCCTGAAGAAACTGTAAAATTCTCGGTATTCTAAAAGAATGCCAAGAAAAATGATGAGAAAGACACCAAGAAATATAAGTCTTCCAGACTCTATAATATATCTCTCGAGATACAGATTTACGAGCCTGTAACATAGTATTAATCACGGAGTCAGAGAAACCTCTTTGACCAAGAATCAAGCGTTCAATCTCCATACCTTTAAATTTAAGGATTTCAGATCCGGATGGAAAAAAGGACCTTGCGACAGAAGGTCTGGTCTTAACGGAAGAGTCCATGGTTGGCAAGATGCCATCCGGACAAGATCCGCATACCAAAACCTGTGAGGCCATGCCGGAGCTATTAGCAGAACAAACGAGCATTCCCTCAGAATCTTGGAGATTACTCTTGGAAGAAGAACTAGAGGCGGAAAGATATAGGCAGGATGATACTTCCAAGGAAGTGATAATGCATCCACTGCCTCCGCCTGAGGATCCCGGGATCTGGACAGATACCTGGGAAGTTTCTTGTTTAGATGAGAGGCCATCAGATCTATCTCTGGGAGCCCCCACATTTGAACAATCTGAAGAAATACCTCTGGGTGAAGAGACCATTCGCCCGGATGCAACGTTTGGCGACTGAGATAATCCGCTTCCCAATTGTCTACACCTGGGATATGAACCGCAGAGATTAGACAGGAGCTGGATTCCGCCCAAACCAAAATTCGAGATACTTCTTTCATAGCCAGAGGACTGTGAGTCCCTCCTTGATGATTGATGTATGCCACAGTTGTGACATTGTCTTATCTGAAAACAATGAACAACTCTCTCTTCAGAAGAGGCCAAGACTGAAGAGCTCTGAAAATTGCACGGAGTTCCAAAATATTGATCGGAAATCTCACCTCCTGAGATTCCCAAACCCCTTGTGCCGTCAGAGACCCCCACACAGCTCCCCAACCTGTAAGACTTGAATCTGTTGAGATTATAGTCCAGGTCGGAAGAACAAAGAAGCCCCCTGAACTAAACGATGGTGATCTGTCCACCATGTCAGAGAGTGTCGTAAAATCGGTTTAAAGATATTAATTGAGATATCTTTGAGTAATCCCTGCACCATTGGTTCAGCATACAGAGCTGAAGAGGTCGCATGTGAAAACGAGCAAAGGAGATCGCATCTGATGCGGCAGTCCTAAGACCCAACATTTCCATGCATAAGGCTACCAAAGGGAATGATTGTGACTGAAGGTTTTGACAAGCTGATATCAATGTTAAACTTCTCTTGTCTGACAAGGACAGAGTCATAGACACTGAATTTATCTAGAAACCTAAAAAGGTTACCCTTGTCTGAGGAATCAATGAACTGAATGGTAAATTGATCCTCCAACCATGAACTTGAAGAAACAACACAAGTCGATTCGTATGAGATTCTTCGAAAATGAGAAGACTGAGCAAGTACCAAGATATCGTCCAAATAAGGAAATACCAAAACCCTATTCTCTGATTACAGAAGAAGGGCACCGAGAACCTTTGAAAAAAATTCTTGGAACTGAGGCTAGACCAAACAGTAGAGCCACAAAACTGGTAATGCTTGTCTAAAAAGAGAATCTCAGACACTAAAAGTGATCTGGATGAATCGGAATATGCAGATACACATCCTGTAAATCTATTGTAGACATATAATGCCTTTGTTAAACAAAAGGCAGGATAGTCCTACAGTAACCATCTTGAATGTTGGTATCCTAACATAACGATTCAATAATGATAGATCCAGAACTGATTTGAAGGAATTGACCTTCTTTGGTACAATGAAGAGATAAAATAAAACCCCAGCCCCTGTTCCAGAACTGGAACTGGCATAAATACTCCAGCCAACTCTAGATCTGAAACACATTTCAGAAATGCTGAGCCTTGCTGTGTCAACTGGGACACGGGAAAGAAAAGAATCTCTTAGCAGGAGGCCTTAACTTGAAGCCAATTCTGTACCTTTCTGAAACAATGTTTCTGAAACCAGAGATTAAGAACGGAATTGATCCAAATTTCTTTGAAGAAAACGTAATCTGCCCCATACCAGCTGAACTGGAATAAGGGCCGCACCTTCATAGGTACTTAGGAGCTGACTATAGGTTTCTATAAGGCTTGGATATATTCCAAACTGGAAATAGTTTCCAAACTGATACCGCTCCTGAGGATGAAGGATCAGGCTTTTGTTCCTTGTTGTGAGGAAAGGAACGAAATGATTATTTACCCTGGAAAGAAAGGGAAAGCAAAGTTGACTTAGAAGACATGTCAGCATTCCAAGTTTAATCCATAAAGCTTTTCTAGCTAAAATAGCTAGAGACATATACCTGACATCAACTCTAATGATATCAAAAGATGGTATCACCAATAAAATAATTAGCATGTTATAGAATAATAATAATGCTATAAAATTATGATCTGTTACCTGTTGCGCTAAAGCTTCTAACCAAAAAGTTGAAGCTGCAGCAACATCCGCTAAAAATATAGCAGGACTAAGAAGATTACCTGAACATAAGTAAGCTTTTCTTAGAAAAGATTCAATTTTCCTATCTAAAGGATCCTTAAATGAAGTACTATCTGCCATAGGAATAGTAGTACATTAGCAGGAGTAGAGACAGCCCCATAACCTTAGGGATTTTTGTCCCAAAAAACTCTAATCTGTCAGATGGCACAGGATATAATTTGCTTAAACGTCTAGAAGGAGTAAATAAATTACCCAAATTATTCCATTCCCTGGAAATAACTTCAGAAATAGCATCAGGGAGATAAAACACTTCTGGAATAACTACAGGAGATTTAAAAACCTTATTTAAACGTTTACATTTAGTATCAAGAGGACCAGAATCCTCTATTTCTAATGCAAATAACACTTCTTTAAGTAAAGAACGAATAAATTCCATCTTGAACAGATACAAAGATTTATCAGCATCAACCTCTGAGACAGAAACCTCTGAACCAGAAGAACCATTATCAGTATCAGAATGATGATGTTCATTTAAAAATTCATCTGAAAAAAAGAGAAGTTTTAAAAGACTTTTATGTATACTAGAAGAAGAAATAACAGACATAGCCTTCTTAATGGATTTAAAAAATAAAATCTCTTATGTTATCAGGAACACTCTGAAAATTAGATGTTGACGGACAGCAACAGGTAATGTAATAGTACTAAAGGAAATTTAATCTGCATTAATAAGTTTGACATGACATGCAATACAAATAACAGCTGGAGAAACAGATACCAAAAGTTTATAGCAGACTTAGCTTGGTAGCTCCAGCACTGTGCAGTGATTTTCCTGTAGTATCTTCTGACTCAGTTGCAACGTGGAACATCTTGCAATATGTAAAAGAAAAAAACAACATATAAAGCAAAATTGATCAAATTCCTTAAATGACAGTTTCATGAATGGGAAAAAAATGCCAGTGAACAAGCTTCTAGCAACCAGAAGCAATAAATAAAGAGACTTAAATAATGTGGAGACAAAAATGACGCCCATATTTTTTAGCGCCAAAAAAGACGCCCACATTATTTGGCGCCTAAAATGTTTTTGGCGCCAAAAATGACGCCACATCCGGAACGCCGACATCTTTGACGCAAAATAACGTCAAAAAATGACGCAACTTCCGGCGACACGTATGACGCCGGAAACGGAAAATAATTTTTGCGCCAAAAAAGTCCGCGCCAAGAATGACGCAATAAAATGAAGCATTTTCAGCCCCCGCGAGCCTAACAGCCCACAGGGAAAAAAGTCAAATTTTTGAGGTAAGAAAAAATATGATAATTCAATGCATAATCCCAAATATGAAACTGACTGTCTGGAAATAAGGAAAGTTGAACATTCTGAGTCAAGGCAAATAAATGTTTGAATACATATATTTAGAACTTTATAAATAAAGTGCCCAACCATAGCTTAGAGTGTCACAGAAAATAAGACTTACTTACCCCAGGACACTCATCTACATGTTTGTAGAAAGCCAAACCAGTACTGAAACGAGAATCAGTAGAGGAAATGGTAAATATAAGAGTATATCGTCGATCTGAAAAGGGAGGTAAGAGATGAATCTCTACGACCGATAACAGAGAACCTTATGAAATAGACCCCGTAGAAGGAGATCACTGCATTCAATAGGCAATACTCTCTTCACATCCCTCTGACATTCACTGCACGCTGAGAGGAAAACCGGGCTCCAACTTGCTGCGGAGCGCATATCAACGTAGAATCTAGCACAAACTTACTTCACCACCTCCCTTGGAGGCAAAGTTTGTAAAACTGATTTGTGGGTGTGGTGAGGGGTGTATTTATAGGCATTTTAAGGTTTGGGAAACTTTGCCCCTCCTGGTAGGAATGTATATCCCATACGTCACTAGCTCATGGACTCTTGTTAATTACATGAAAGAAATGAAGATTTATCAGCATCAACCTCAGAGACAGAATCCTCTGAACCAGAGGAGTCATCAGAATCAGAATGATGATGTTCATTTAAAAATTCATCTGTAGGGAGAGAAGTTTTAAAAGATTTTTTACGTTTACTAGAAGGAGAAATAACAGACATAGCCTTCTTTATGGATTCAGAAACAAAATCTCTTATATTATCAGGAACATTCTGCACATTAGATGTTGAGGGAACTGCAACAGGCAATGGTACTTTACTAAAGGAAATATTATCTGCTTTAACAAGTTTGTCATGACAATCAATACAAACAACAGCTGGAGAAATAGCTACCAAAAGTTTACAGCAGATACACTTAGCTTTGGTAGATTCAGCACTTGACAGCGATTTTCCTGTAGTATCTTCTGGCTCAGATGCAACGTGAGACATCTTGCAATATGTAAGAGAAAAAACAACATATAAAGCAAAATTGATCAAATTCCTTAAATGACAGTTTCAGGAATGGGAAAAAATGCCAAAGAACAAGCTTCTAGCAACCAGAAGCAATAAAAAATGAGACTTAAATAATGTGGAGACAAAAGCGACGCCCATATTTTTTCGCGCCAAATAAGACGCCCACCTTATTTGGCGCCTAAATGCTTTTTGGCGCCAAAAAATGACGCCACATCCGGAACGCCGACATTTTTGGCGCGAAATAACGTCAAAAAATGACGCAACTTCCGGCGACACGTATGACGCCGGAAACGGAAATAGAATTTTTGCGCCAAAAAAGTCCGCGCCAAGAATGACGCAATAAAATGAAGCATTTTCAGCCCCCGCGAGCCTAACAGCCCACAGGGAAAAAGTCAAATTTTAAGGTAAGAAAAAATGGTCAAATCAAAATGCATTATCCCAAATATGAAACTGACTGTCTGAAAATAAGGAAAGTTGAACATTCTGAGTCAAGGCAAATAAATGTTTGAATACATATATTTAGAACTTTATAAACAAAGTGCCCAACCCTAGCTTGGAGTGTCACAGAAAATAAGACTTACTTACCCCAGGACACTCATCTACATATAGCAGATAGCCAAACCAGTACTGAAACGAGAATCAGCAGAGGTAATGGTATATATAAGAGTATATCGTCGATCTGAAAAGGGAGGTAAGAGATGAATCTCTACGACCGATAACAGAGAACCTATGAAATAGACCCCGTAGAAGGAGATCACTGCATTCAAATAGGCAATACTCTCCTCACATCCCTCTGACATTCACTGCACGCTGAGAGGAAAACCGGGCTCCAACTTGCTGCGGAGCGCATATCAACGTAGAATCTAGCACAAACTTACTTCACCACCTCCATCGGAGGCAAAGTTTGTAAAACTGAATTGTGGGTGTGGTGAGGGGTGTATTTATAGGCATTTTGAGGTTTGGGAAACTTTGCCCCTCCTGGTAGGAATGTATATCCCATACGTCACTAGCTCATGGACTCTTGCTAATTACATGAAAGAAATACATTATACCGCTTGTGGCTATATGTGGCTTACATAAAGTTATAACCAATTGTAATCTTTTAACATATGATAGTACAGTAAGATGACAAATTAATTAATATCATATATCTCCAAGTTTAATTAATTATATGGAGTATTTGATTATGGGGAGAAGGGAATACTATTAACACCCTAGGAAAGGAGCAAAGTTCAATTCCTCATTCATTCCATTAGGTTTAAGGGAACCTAAACTAAATATCCACTTACATTCCTTTTGTAGTAATAATTTATCCAGGTTACCACCTCTTTCATTTAACTGTATTCGTTCCAGACCTCTGAATTGTAAACTCTCTTCATCATTATTGTGATGAAAATTAAAGTGTCTAGCTACACTGCTTGTTTTTATATATTTATTATTTATGTCTCTTTTGTGTTCCTTAATTCTTTCTTTCAGTTCACGATAAGTTTTACCTATGTAATATCTGGGGCAATTGCACTGGAGCATATACACTACCCCTTCTGTTTTACATGTTCTATGTCCTTTTACGTTATGCATTTTACCTGCAGTGTCACAAAACATATTACCCCTCAACAGTCCCACAAAAAGAATCCGTAGAGGGGGGAAACAAAGAAGACAGTCATGTTCAAGACAAAACAAGGTACCCTTTGAGAAATCAGAGGAAAGAAAAGAGTTAGAAGATGTGCTAGATATTAAGGTAGTGAATCTGTCACAGAAAGTAATATCTGATGCTTAGATTAAAGTTTTGGAGAAAGGGTTAACTTTTGCCCCTACCAATATTTGTGACAGATTCACTGCAGTAAAGGATGTACATCTTTTTGCGAGAAAGATAGTTTTAAGGAAAATACATCAGGATAAAGTACAAGCAGCCACCCTAGACATGCAGGATAGATTGTTACCACAAATTTGGACATTGAATAACACTGAAAGAGACACTAATCAATAGGGTTTAGTAATCTTGGCAAAAAATCTGAATATATGCTAGCCTTATCGATGGCACCATCAGTTCACAATTTTGTTAAACGGGTGGAAAAGGATATAATTGAAATGAATATCTCTACACAAAAGGATAATTTAACTAACCAAGAGAGAAAAGCCATAAAAGAGCTGAAAAAAGATACATCAATAGTCATCAAGCCCTCGGACAAAGGGGGGCAATGTAGTAATTCAAAGTACTAAAGATTATGTTAAGGAATGTAATAAACAGCTGGGGGATAAAATCCATTATAAACACTTGAAGCATAACCCCACTGATGAATATAAATTGGAACTTGTTAAGATTCTAGAAAATGGCCGTGATGAAGGGTTAATAAATAAGAAAGAATTTGATTATTTAAATAAAAAATTCCCTATTACTGAGACATTTTATACAATTCCAAAAATCCATAAGAAGGTAGTCCCTGTACCAGGAAGACCAATAATTGCCGGTATAAATTCATTAACTGAAAATATCTCTGAATATGTGGACTACTGTTTAAGACCCTTCTTGAGCTCCTTACCTTCTTACATTCAAGATACACTAGATGTACTTAAAAAGCTTAATGGAACCTATGTTAACAAGGAAACTATCTTGGTGACTATTGATGTTGAACTGCTTTATTCCTCAATTCCACATGAAAAAGGAATAGATCAGATAAGATTTCTCACTGAAAGAGGAGCAAAATATAAGAAGCACACAGATTTTGTGTTGGAACTATTAAGGTTCATTTTGAACCATAATTTCTTTGTGTTTCAACAAAAATACTATGAACAGATATTGGGCACAACAATGGGCACATGCTGTGCCCCAACATATGCTTGTCTGTACCTAGGAGGCTGTGAACGTAAAATTGTATTCGATGCACCCAACCTCGATCTGGGCCATATAAGATTATGGCTCAGATTCATTGATGATATTGTGATGTTTTGGGAAGGGACTGTAGAGCAATTGGCAAATTTTATGGCCAGACTAAATAATGACTTCAATCTAAAATTCACTTACTCTTGGAGTAAAAGCGAGATAGCCTTTAAAGATTTGAAAATCAAAAAAAGTGACACTGAAATTATTACAGAAACATTTTGAAAGAGTACAGTTGGAAATACAATACTTCATGCCGGTAGTCATAAATCTACCACATCTATTAAAAAAATATACCCCAGGGTCAATATGTAAGGCACCGTAGGAATTGTACTAATATGGATAGTTTCAAAATGGAAGCCAAATCCCTTGAAACAAGATTTAAAGAAAGAGGTTATCCTTAAAAAATGTTAAAGCAGGCTTTTTGTAAAGCAAGAGATAGCAATAGGGATAGCTTACTCTAGAATCCAAAAGTAGGCGAGGATGATAACTTCATCCGATTTATAAGTACACAATGGTATAATTTAGCATCCATTTTAAGAAAACACTGGCATGTATTAACCCTAGATAAATCAATAGAAAAAATGGTAGGGGTGAGACCAAATCTTACAGCTAGGAGAGCACAGAATCCGAAGGATAAACTGGGTATGCAGTTTATTCAAAGACCAGTCCAGCCAAATGTGGCTCAATAGATACAAAAAGAGAGATGGCAATTTCAGATGTTCTAAATATTCTGTCTGTGATAATCTGTTGAGGGGTAATATGTTTTGTGACACTGCTGGTAAAATACATAAAGTAAAAGGACATATAACATGTAAAACAGAAGGGGTAGTGTATATGTTCCAGTGCAATTGCCCCAGATATTACATAGGTAAAACTTATCGTGAACTGAAAGAAAAAACTAAGGAACACAAAAGAGACAAAGAATAAATATATAAAAACAAGCAGTGTAGCTAGACACTTATTTTCATCACAATAGTGATGAAGAGAGTTTACAATTCACAGGTCTGGAACGAATACAGTTAAATGAAAGAGGTGGTAACCTGGATAAATTATTACTACAAAAGGAATGTAAGTGGATATTTAATTTAGGTTCTCTTAAACCAAATGGAATGAATGAGGAATTGAACTTTGCTCCTTTCCTAGGGTGTTAATAGTATTCCCTTCTCCCCATAATCAAATTGAAATGTGTCAGAAATAAAGCAAATTATTGTTTTTGTTTAAAACTATGAAATATTATAAAAAACAGAATTTATGCTTACCTGATAAATTTATTTCTCTTGTAGTGTATCCAGTCCACGGATCATCCATTACTTGTGGGATATTCTCCTTCCCAACAGGAAGTTGCAAGAGGATCACCCACAGCAGAGCTGCTATATAGCTCCTCCCCTCACTGCCATATCCAGTCATTCGACCGAAACAAGACGAGAAAGGAGAAACCATAGGGTGCAGTGGTGACTGTAGTTTAATTAAAATTTAGACCTGCCTTAAAAAGGACAGGGCGGGCAGTGGACTGGATATACTACAAGAGAAATAAATTTATCAGGTAAGCATAAATTATGTTTTCTCTTGTTAAGTGTATCCAGTCCACGGATCATCCATTACTTGTGGGATACCAATACCAAAGCTAAAGTACACGGATGATGGGAGGGACAAGGCAGGAACTTAAACGGAAGGAACCACTGCCTGTAGAACCTGTCTCCCAAAAACAGCCTCCGAAGAAGCAAAAGTATCAAATTTGTAAAATTTTGAAAAGGTGTGAAGCGAAGACCAAGTCGCAGCCTTGCAAATCTGTTCAACAGAGGCCTCATTTTTAAAGGCCCAGGTGGAAGCCACAGCTTTAGTAGAATGAGCTGTAATCCTTTCAGGGGGCTGCTGTCCAGCAGTCTCATAGGCTAAGCGTATTATGCTCCGAAGCCAAAAGGAGAGAGAGGTTGTCGAAGCTTTTTGACCTCTCCTCTGTCCAGAGTAAACGACAAACAGGGCAGATTATGCAAAAGACGTTCCTTCTTTGAAGAAGGATTAGGACACAATGATGGAACAACAATCTCGAGTGATATTCCTGTTAGAAACCACCTTAGGTAAAAACCCAGGTTTGGTACGCAGAACTACCTTGTCTGAATGAAAAATCAGATAAGGAGAATCACAATGTAAGGCAGATAACTCAGAGACTCTTCGAGCCGAGGAAATAGCCATCAAAAACAGAACTTTCCAAGATAAAAGTTTAATATCAATGGAATGAAGGGGTTCAAACGGAACTCCCTGAAGAACTTTAAGAACCAAGTTTAAGCTCCACGGGGGAGCAACAGTTTTAAACACAGGCTTAATCCTAACCAAAGCCTGACAAAATGCCTGGACGTCTGGAACTTCTGCCAGACGCTTGTGCAAAAGAATAGACAGAGCAGAGATCTGTCCTTTTAAAGAACTAGCTGATAAGCCTTTGTCCAAACGCTCTTGGAGAAAGGACAATATCCTAGGAATCCTAACCTTACTCCATGAGTAACTCTTGGATTCACACCAATAAAGATATTTACGCCATATCTTATGGTAGATTTTCCTGGTGACAGGCTTCCGAGCCTGTATTAAGGTATCAATGACGGAGAAGCCACGCCTTGATAGAATCAAGCGTTCAATCTCCATGCAGTCAGTCTCAGAGAAAGTAGATTTGGATGATTGAAAGGACCTTGTATTAGAAGGTCCTGCCTCAGAGGCAGAGTCCATGGTGGAAGAGATGACATGTCCACTAGGTCTGCATACCAGGTCCTGCGTGGCCCCGCAGGCGCTATCAGAATCACCGATGCTCTCTCCTGTTTGATTTTGGCAATCAGTCGAGGGAGCAGAGGAAACGGTGGAAACACATAGGCCAGGTTGAAGAACCAAGGAGCTGCTAGAGCATCTATCAGCGTTGCTCCCGGGTCCCTGGATCCGTAACAAGGAAGCTTGGCGTTCTGGCGAGACACCATGAGATCCAGTTCTGGTTTGCCCCAACGATGGACCAGTTGAGCAAACACCTCCGGATGGAGTTCCCACTCCCCCGGATGAAAAGTCTGACGACTTAGAAAATCTGCCTCCCAGTTCTCTACGCCTGGGATGTGGATCGCTGACAGGTGGCAAGAGTGAGACTCTGCCCAGCGAATTATCTTTGAGACTTCTAACATCGCTAGGGAACTCCTGGTTCCCCCTTGATGGTTGATGTAAGCCACAGTCGTGATGTTGTCCGACTGAAATCTGATGAACCTCAGTGTTGCTAACTGAGGCCAAGCTAGAAGAGCATTGAATATTGCTCTTAACTCCAGAATATTTATTGGGAGGAGTTTCTCCTCCTGAGTCCACGATCCCTGAGCCTTCAGGGAGTTCCAGACTGCGCCCCAACCTAGAAGGCTGGCATCTGTTGTTACAATCGTCCAATCTGGCCTGCGAAAGGTCATACCCTTGGACAGATGGACCCGAGAAAGCCACCAGAGAAGAGAATCTCTGGTCTCTTGATCCAGATTTAGTAGAGGGGACAAATCTGAGTAATCCCCATTCCACTGACTTAGCATGCATAATTGCAGCGGTCTGAGATGCAGGCGCGCAAATGGCACTATGTCCATTGCCGCTACCATTAAGCAGATTACTTCCATGCACTGAGCCACTGACGGGCGTGGAATGGAATGAAGGACACGGCAAGCATTTAGAAGTTTTGATAACCTGGACTCCGTCAGGTAAATTTTCATCTCTACAGAATCTATGAGTCCCTAGGAAGGGGACTCTTGTGAGTGGGGATAGAGAACTATTTTCCACGTTCACTTTCCACCCATGCGACCTCAGAAATGCCAGAACTAGCTCTGTATGAGACTTGGCAATTTGAAAGCTTGACGCCTGTATCAGGATGTCGTCTAGATACGGAGCCACTGCTATGCCTCGGGGTCTTAGAATCGCCAGAAGTGAGCCCAGAACCTTTGTAAAAATTCTCGGGGCAGTGGCCAACCCGAAGGGAAGAGCTACAAATTGGTAATGCCTGTCTAGAAAGGCAAACCTTAGGAACCGATGATGATCTTTGTGAATCGGTATGTGAAGGTAGGCATCCTTTAAGTCCACTGTGGTCATGTACTGACGCTCTTGGATCATGGGTAGGATGGTCCGAATAGTTTCCATTTTGAATGATGGAACTCTGAGGAATTTGTTTAAGATCTTTAGATCCAAGATTGGTCTGAAGGTTCCCTCTTTCTTGGGAACCACAAACAGATTTGAATAAAATCCCTGTCCTTGTTCCGTCCGCGGAACTGGATGGATCACTTCCATTACTAGGAGGTCTTGCACACAGCTTAGGAATGCCTCTTTCTTTATCTGGTTTGATGATAACCTTGAAAGATGAAATCTCCCTTGTGGAGGAGAAGCTTTGAAGTCCAGAAGATATCCCTGAGATATGATCTCCAACGCCCAGGGTTCCTGAACATCTCTTGCCCACGCCTGGGCGAAGAGAGAAAGTCTGCCCCCCACTAGATCCGTTTCTGGATAGGGGGCCGTTCCTTCATGCTGTCTTGGGGGCAGCAGCAGGCTTTCTGGCCTGCTTGCCCTTGTTCCAGGACTGGTTAGGTTTCCAGGCCTGTCTGGAATGAGCAACAGTTCCCTCTTGTTTTGAAGCGGAGGAAGTTGATGCTGCTCCTGCCTTGAAATTTCGAAAGGCACGAAAATTAGACTGTTTGGCCTTTGATTTGGCCCTGTCCTGAGGAAGGGTATGACCCTTGCCTCCAGTAATGTCAGCAATAATTTCCTTCAAGCCAGGCCCGAATAAGGCCTGCCCCTTGAAAGGAATGTTGAGTAATTTAGACTTTGAAGTCACGTCAGCTGACCAGGATTTAAGCCATAGCGCCCTACGCGCCTGGATGGCGAATTTGGAATTCTTAGCCGTTAGTTTAGTCAAATGAACAATGGCATCAGAAACAAATGAGTTAGCTAGCTTAAGCGTTCTAAGCTTGTCAATAATTTCATTCAATGGAGCTGTCTGGATGGCCTCTTCCAGGGCCTCAAACCAGAATGCCGCCGCAGCAGTGACAGGCGCAATGCATGCAAGGGGCTGTAAAATAAAACCTTGTTGAATAAACATTTTCTTAAGGTAACCCTCCAATTTTTTATCCATTGGATCTGAAAAAGCACAACTGTCCTCAACCGGGATAGTGGTACGCTTTGCTAAAGTAGAAACTGCTCCCTCCACCTTAGGGACCGTCTGCCATAAGTCCTGTGTAGTGGCGTCTATTGGAAACATTTTTCTAAATATAGGAGGTGGGGAAAAGGGCACACCGGGTCTATCCCACTCCTTGCTAATAATTTCTGTAAGCCTTTTAGGTATAGGAAAAACGTCAGTACACACCTTCACCGCATAATATCTATCCAGCCTACACAATTTCTCTGGAATTGCAACTGTGTTACAGTCATTCAGAGCAGCTAATACCTCCCCAAGCAATACACGGAGGTTCTCAAGCTTATATTTAAAATTAGAAATCTCTGAATAAGGTTTCCCCGAGTCAGAGATGTCACCCACAGACTGAAGCTCTCCATTCTCATGTTCTGCATACTGTGACGCAGTATCAGACATGGCTCTAACAGCATTTGCGCGCTCTGTATCTCTCCTAACCCCAGAGCTATCGTGCTTGCCTCTTAATTCAGGCAATCTAGATAATACCTCTGACAGGGTATTATTCATGATTGCAGCCATGTCCTGCAAGGTAATCGCTATGGGCGTCCCTGATGTAATTGGCGCCATATTAGCGTGCGTCCCCTGAGCGGGAGGCAAAGGGTCTGACACGTGGGGAGAGTTAGTCGGCATAACTAACCCCTCAACAGAACCCTCTGGTGATAATTCTTTTATAGATAAAGACTGATCTTTACTGTTTAAGGTGAAATCAATACATTTAGTACACATTCTCCTATGGGGCTCCACCATGGCTTTCAAACATAATGAACAAGTAGGTTCCTCTGTGTCAGACATGTTTAAACAGACTAGCAATGAGACTAGCAAGCTTGGAAAACACTTTAAAACAAGTTTACAAGCAATATAAAAAACGTTACTGCGCCTTTAAGAAACACAAATTTTCCCAAATTTTGAAATAACAGTGAAAAAATGCAGTTACACTAACAAAATTTTTACAGTGTATGTAATAAGTTAGCAGAGCATTGCACCCACTTGCAAATGGATGATTAACCCCTTAATACCAAAAACAGAATAACAATGACAAAAAACGTTTTTTAAACAGTCACAACAACTGCCACAGCTCTACTGTGGCTTTTTACCTCGCTCAATAAGCCTTTTGAGCCCTTCAGAGAAGTCATGGATCATGCAGGAAGAAGCTGGATGTCTGTGTCTGTAATTTTTGCTGTGCAAAAAAACGCCAAAATAGGCCCCTTCCACTCATATTACAACAGTGGGAAGCCTCAGGGAACTGTTTCTAGGCAAAATTCAAGCCAGCCATATGGAAAAAAACTAGGCCCCAATAAGTTTTATCACCAAACATATGTAAAAAACGATTAAACATGCCAGCAAACGTTTTAAAATACACTTTTATAAGAGTATGTATCTCTATTAATAAGCCTGATACCAGTCGCTATCACTGCATTTAAGGCTTTACTTACATTACTTCGGTATCAGCAGCATTTTCTAGCAAATTCCATCCCTAGAAAAATATTTTAACTGCACATACCTTATTACAGGAAATCCTGCACGCTATTCCCCCTCTGAAGTTACCTCACTCCTCAGAATATGTGAGAACAGCAAAGGATCTTAGTTACTTCTGCTAAGATCATAGAAAACGCAGGCAGATTCTTCTTCTAAATACTGCCTGAGATAAACAGTACACTCCGGTACCATTTAAAAATAACAAACTTTTGATTGAAGAAATAAACTAAGTATAAAACACCACAGTCCTCTTACGACCTCCATCTTAGTTGAGAGTTGCAAGAGAATGACTGGATATGGCAGTGAGGGGAGGAGCTATATAGCAGCTCTGCTGTGGGTGATCCTCTTGCAACTTCCTGTTGGGAAGGAGAATATCCCACAAGTAATGGATGATCCGTGGACTGGATACACTTAACAAGAGAAATACTCCATATAATTAATTAAACTTGGAGATATATATTAATTAATTTGTCATCTTACTGTACTATCATATGTTAAAAGATTACAATTGGTTATAACTTTAGGTAAGCCACATATAGCCACAAGCGGTATAATGTATTTTTGCATATAAAATGTTTCTATCTTTGATGTTGCATGTTTCAAATTCACCCGGGAAAAGAAGGCGGGGTCTCATGAATCAAAAAGGGCGTTGACTCATAGTGACGCCATCAGACTTAGCTGGAAGAAGCCCTGTGCCTTTAGGGGTGAAACGTGCATAGCAAGGCAGCTACACTTTATCACAGAAGACACCGGACCATTTGTAAACATCGTACCCAGGTTATATCATAAAGGATCCGTACACGCAGCATCTGTAACCCATATGGAACTTAACTGGTAAGCATAAGGTTTGTTCAATAGCAACTGGCTCCCCACCGCCTACTTTACACCGGAGCTGGACGGGATGATACCTGGAGGGTAAGGTGAGTCACAGACTGAGCCGCGCAGTCACGGACAAATTGTTCGTCAGTTTATGACATCTGGTGAGAGCAATATGTGTTGACAACCTATCCGTCCTATACCTAAGCTTCTACTTAACAATAGATTGAGCAACAACTCTGGGAAGACTGCTTTAACTGCTGCCTTGCTTGCTTACTAACTAGGTTTACAGCTGCATTAACCCCTTAATGACAACTGACGTACCAGGTACGTCATGCATTAACTTACAGTTAATGACAATAGACGTACCTGGTACGTCAGTTGTCTAAGAGAGTGCTGGAAGCGATCGCAATCGCTTCCAGCAGCTCTCAGGGTATTGCAGTGATGCCTCCATATGGAGGCATCCTGCAATACCCTTTCAGAAGACTCCGATGCAGAGAGAGCCACTCTGTGGCCCTCTCTGCACCGGTAGCGATGGTGCCGGTTCGTTGGTGGGTGGGAGCGCAACAGGGAGGCGGGTGGGCGGCCCATCGCTACCCGGCATCCGGCTCCTGTAAAGTGCAATGTGCACGCCGGGTGCCGGGAGCGTGCGGGGGCGCGCATACGCGCGCGATTAGCTACCCACACTGACACCAATGAGGAGGGAAGAGGGGGGAAAAACATAATTTATGTAAGAACTTACCTGATAAATTCATTTCTTTCATATTAGCAAGAGTCCATGAGCTAGTGACGTATGGGATATACATTCCTACCAGGAGGGGCAAAGTTTCCCAAACCTCAAAATGCCTACAAATACACCCCTCACCACACCCACAATTCAGTTTAACGAATAGCCAAGAAGTGGGGTGATAAAAAAGTGCGAAAGCATATAAAATAAGGAATTGGAATAATTGTGCTTTATACAAAATCATAACCACCACAAAAAAAGGGCGGGCCTCATGGACTCTTGCTAATATGAAAGAAATGAATTTATCAGGTAAGTTCTTACATAAATTATGTTTTCTTTCATGTAATTAGCAAGAGTCCATGAGCTAGTGACGTATGGGATAATGACTACCCAAGATGTGGATCTTTCCACACAAGAGTCACTAGAGAGGGAGGGATAAAATAAAGACAGCCAATTCCTGCTGAAAATAATCCACACCCAAAATAAAGTTTAACGAAAAACATAAGCAGAAGATTCAAACTGAAACCGCTGCCTGAAGTACTTTTCTACCAAAAACTGCTTCAGAAGAAGAAAATACATCAAAATGGTAGAATTTAGTAAAAGTATGCAAAGAGGACCAAGTTGCTGCTTTGCAGATCTGGTCAACCGAAGCTTCATTCCTAAACGCCCAGGAAGTAGATACTGACCTAGTAGAATGAGCTGTAATTCTCTGAGGCGGAATTTTACCCGACTCAACATAGGCAAGATGAATTAAAGATTTCAACCAAGATGCCAAAGAAATGGCAGAAGCTTTCTGGCCTTTTCTAGAACCGGAAAAGATAACAAATAGACTAGAAGTCTTACGGAAAGATTTCGTAGCTTCAACAACCAAAGCTTGTACAAAACAATGAATATCAGGAAGAATAGCAATCTTTCTGTGAAAAAGAACAGAAAGAGCAGAGATTTGTCCTTTCAAAGAACTTGCGGACAAACCCTTATCTAAACCATCCTGAAGAAACTGTAAAATTCTCGGTATTCTAAAAGAATGCCAAGAAAAATGATGAGAAAGACACCAAGAAATATAAGTCTTCCAGACTCTATAATATATCTCTCGAGATACAGATTTACGAGCCTGTAACATAGTATTAATCACGGAGTCAGAGAAACCTCTTTGACCAAGAATCAAGCGTTCAATCTCCATACCTTTAAATTTAAGGATTTCAGATCCTGATGGAAAAAAGGACCTTGTGACAGAAGGTCTGGTCTTAACGGAAGAGTCCACGGTTGGCAAGAGGCCATCCGGACAAGATCCGCATACCAAAACCTGTGAGGCCATGCTGGAGCTACCAGCAG
The DNA here is from genome assembly GCF_027579735.1 of Bombina bombina. Taxonomy (NCBI): domain Eukaryota; kingdom Metazoa; phylum Chordata; class Amphibia; order Anura; family Bombinatoridae; genus Bombina; species Bombina bombina. The sequence continues at coordinate 865,136,368 of NC_069504.1, forward strand.
AACAAACGAGCATTCCTTCAGAATCTTGGAGATCACTCTTGGAAGAAGAACTAGAGGCGGAAAGATATAGGCAGGATGATACTTCCAAGGAAGTGATAATGCATCCACTGCCTCCGCCTGAGGATCCCGGGATCTGGACAGATACCTGGGAAGTTTCTTGTTTAGATGGGACGCCATCAGATCTATTTCTGGAAGTTCCCACATTTGAACAATCTGAAGAAATACCTCTGGGTGAAGAGACCATTCGCCCGGATGCAACGTTTGGCGACTGAGATAATCCGCTTCCCAATTGTCTACACCTGGGATATGAACCGCAGAGATTAGACAGGAGCTGGATTCCGCCCAAACCAAAATTCGAGATACTTCTTTCATAGCCAGAGGACTGTGAGTCCCTCCTTGATGATTGATGTATGCCACAGTTGTGACATTGTCTGTCTGAAAACAAATGAACGATTCTCTCTTCAGAAGAGGCCAAAACTGAAGAGCTCTGAAAATTGCACGGAGTTCCAAGATATTGATAGGTAATCTCACCTCCTGAGATTCCCAAACTCCCTGTGCCGTCAGAGATCCCCACACAGCTCCCCAACCCGTGAGACTTGCATCTGTTGAAATTACAGTCCAGGTCGGAAGCACAAAAGAAGCCCCCTGAATTAAACGATGGTGATCTGTCCACCATGTTAGAGAGTGCCGAACAATCGGTTTTAAAGATATTGTTTGAGATATCTTCGTGTAATCCTTGCACCATTGCTTCAGCATACAGAGCTGAAGAGGTCGCATGTGAAAACGAGCAAAGGGGATCGCGTCCGATGCAGCAGTCATAAGACCTAGAATTTCCATGCATAAGGCTACCGAAGGGAATGATTGTGACTGAAGGTTTCGACAAGCTGCAATCAATTTTAGACGTCTCTTGTCTGTTAAAGACAGAGTCATGGACACTGAATCCATCTGGAAACCCAGAAAGGTTACCCTTGTCTGAGGAATCAAAGAACTTTTTGGTAAATTGATCCTCCAACCATGATCTTGAAGAAACAACACAAGTCGATTCGTATGAGATTCTGCTAAATGTAAAGACTGAGCAAGTACCAAGATATCGTCCAAATAAGGAAATACCACAATACCCTGTTCTCTGATTACAGACAGAAGGGCACCGAGAACCTTTGTAAAAATTCTTGGAGCTGTAGCTAGGCCAAACGGCAGAGCCACAAACTGGTAATGCTTGTCCAGAAAAGAGAATCTCAGGAACTGAAAATGATCTGGATGAATCGGAATATGCAGATATGCATCCTGAAAATCTATTGTGGACATATAATTCCCTTGCAGAACAAAAGGCAAGATAGTCCTTACAGTTACCATTTTGAACGTTGGTATCCTTACATAACGATTCAATATTTTTAGATCCAGAACTGGTCTGAAGGAATTCTCCTTCTTTGGTACAATGAAGAGATTTGAATAAAACCCCATCCCCTGTTCCTGAACTGGAACTGGCATAATTACTCCAGTCAACTCTAGATCTGAAACACATTTCAGAAATGCTTGAGCTTTTACTGGATTTACTGGGACACGGGAAAGAAAAAATCTCTTTGCAGGAGGTCTTATCTTGAAACCAATTCTGTACCCTTCTGAAACAATGTTCTGAATCCAAAGATTGTGAACAGAATTGATCCAAATTTCCTTGAAAAAACGTAACCTGCCCCCTACCAGCTGAGCTGGAATGAGGGCCGCACCTTCATGTGGACTTAGAAGCAGGCTTTGCCTTTCTAGCTGGCTTGGATTTATTCCAGACTGGAGATGGTTTCCAAACTGAAACTGCTCCTGAGGATGAAGGATCAGGCTTTTGTTCTTTGTTGAAACGAAAGGAACGAAAACGATTATTAGCTCTGCTTTTACCTTTAGATTTTTTATCCTGTGGTAAAAAAGTTCCTTTCCCACCAGTAACAGTTGAAATGATGGAATCCAACTGAGAACCAAATAATTTGTTACCCTGGAAAGAAATAGAAAGTAAAGTTGATTTAGAAGCCATATCAGCATTCCAAGTTTTAAGCCATAAAGCTCTTCTAGCTAAAATAGCTAGAGACATAAACCTGACATCAACTCTGATAATATCAAAAATGGCATCACAGATAAAATTATTAGCATGCTGAAGAAGAATAATAATGTCATGAGAATCACGATGTGTTACTTGTTGCGCTAAAGTTTCCAACCAAAAAGTTGAAGCTGCAGCAACATCAGCCAAAGATATAGCAGGTCTAAGAAGATTACCTGAACACAGATAAGCTTTTCTTAGAAAGGACTCAATTTTCCTATCTAGAGGATCCTTAAACGAAGTACCATCTGACGTAGGAATAGTAGTACGTTTAGCAAGGGTAGAAATAGCCCCATCAACTTTAGGGATTTTGTCCCAAAATTCTAATCTGTCAGACGGCACAGGATATAAATGCTTAAAACGTTTAGAAGGAGTAAATGAATTACCCAATTTATCCCATTCTTTGGAAATTACTGCAGAAATAGCATTAGGAACAGGAAAAACTTCTGGAATAACCACAGGAGCTTTAAATACCTTATCTAAACGTTTAGAATTAGTATCAAGAGGACCAGAATCCTCTATTTCTAAAGCAATTAGAACTTCTTTAAGTAAAGAACGAATAAATTCCATTTTAAATAAATATGAAGATTTATCAGCATCAACCTCAGAGACAGAATCCTCTGAACCAGAGGAGTCATCAGAATCAGAATGATGATGTTCATTTAAAAATTCATCAGTAGGGAGAGAAGTTTTAAAAGATTTTTTACGTTTACTAGAAGGAGAAATAACAGACATAGCCTTCTTTATGGATTCAGAAACAAAATCTCTTATATTATCAGGAACATTCTGCACCTTAGATGTTAAAGGGAACTGCAACAGGCAATGGTACTTTACTAAAGGAAATATTATCTGCTTTAACAAGTTTGTCATGACAATCAATACAAACAACAGCTGGAGAAATAGCTACCAAAAGTTTACAGCAGATACACTTAGCTTTGGTAGATTCAGCACTTGACAGCGATTTTCCTGTAGTATCTTCTGGCTCAGATGCAACGTGAGACATCTTGCAATATGTAAGAGAAAAAACAACATATAAAGCAAAATTGATCAAATTCCTTAAATGACAGTTTCAGGAATGGGAAAAAATGCCAAAGAACAAGCTTCTAGCAACCAGAAGCAATAAAAAATGAGACTTAAATAATGTGGAGACAAAAGTGACGCCCATATTTTTTCGCGCCAAATAAGACGCCCACATTATTTGGCGCCTAAATGCTTTTTGGCGCCAAAAATGCCGCCACATTCGGAACGCCGACATTTTTGGCGCGAAATAACGTCAAAGAATGACGCAACTTCCGGCGACACGTATGACGCCGGAAACGGAAATAGAATTTTTGCGCCAAAAAAGTCCGCGCCAAGAATGACGCAATAAAATGAAGCATTTTCAGCCCCCGCGAGCCTAACAGCCCACAGGGAAAAAGTCAAATTTTAAGGTAAGAAAAAATGGTCAAATCAAAATGCATTATCCCAAATATGAAACTGACTGTCTGAAAATAAGGAAAGTTGAACATTCTGAGTCAAGGCAAATAAATGTTTGAATACATATATTTAGAACTTTATAAACAAAGTGCCCAACCATAGCTTGGAGTGTCACAGAAAATAAGACTTACTTACCCCAGGACACTCATCTACATATAGCAGATAGCCAAACCAGTACTGAAACGAGAATCAGCAGAGGTAATGGTATATATAAGAGTATATCGTCGATCTGAAAAGGGAGGTAAGAGATGAATCTCTACGACCGATAACAGAGAACCTATGAAATAGACCCCGTAGAAGGAGATCACTGCATTCAAATAGGCAATACTCTCCTCACATCCCTCTGACATTCACTGCACGCTGAGAGGAAAACCGGGCTCCAACTTGCTGCGGAGCGCATATCAACGTAGAATCTAGCACAAACTTACTTCACCACCTCCATCGGAGGCAAAGTTTGTAAAACTGAATTGTGGGTGTGGTGAGGGGTGTATTTGTAGGCATTTTGAGGTTTGGGAAACTTTGCCCCTCCTGGTAGGAATGTATATCCCATACGTCACTAGCTCATGGACTCTTGCTAATTACATGAAAGAAAAATAAATATATAAGGATCTGGGAGGGGGAGGGGGTTGGGGTATTGTGGGGGGCTGCTACACTACAGAAAACATTTAAAATGGCAATAAAAGATCAAAAAAACACTTTTTTGGGGGGCAAATTGGGTACTGGCAGACAGCTGCCAGTACCCAAGATGGCGGCAATTAGGTAGGGGAGAGGGTTAGAGAGCTGGGGGGGGGGGATCATGGAGGTTGGGGCTAAGGCAGGAGTCCATCACAGCTAAAACATTTTATTTTTTTTTATTAAAAAAAAGAAAAACTCCTTTTATTTAGTACTGGCAGACTTTCTGCCAGTACTTAAGATGGCGGGGACAATTGTGGGGTGGGGGAGGGAAGAGAACTGTTGGGGAGGGACCAGGGGGTGGGATGTGTCAGGTGGGAGGCTGATCTCTACCCTAAAGCTAAAATTAACCCTGCAAGCTCCCTACAAGCTACCTAATTTAACCCCTTAACTGCTGGGCATAATTTACGTGTGGTGCGCAGCAGCATTTAGCGGCCTTCTACTTACCAAAAAGCAACCCCAAAGCCATATAAGTCTGCTATTTCTGAACAAAGGGGATCCCAAAGAAGCATTTACAACCATTTGTGCCTTAATTGCAGAAGCTGTTTGTAAATAATTTCAGTGGGAAACCTAAAGTTTGTGACAAAATTTGTGAAAAAGTGAACTTTTTTTTTTATTTGATGACATTTGGCGGTGAAATGGTGGCATGAAATATACCAAAATGGGCCTAGATCAATACTTTGGGTTGTCTTCTAAAAAAAAAATATATACATGTCAAGGGATATTCAGGTATTCCTGACAGATATCAGGGTTCCAATGTAACTAGCGCTAATTTTGAAAAAAAGTTGTTTGGAAATAGCAAAGTGCTACTTGTATTTATGGCCCTATAACTTGCAAAAAAAGTAAAGAGCATGTAAACATTGGGTATTTCTAAACTCAGGACAAAATTTAGAAACTATTTAGCATAGGTGTTTTTTGGTGATTGTAGATGTGTAACAGATTTTGGGGGTCAAAGTTAGAAAAAGTGTGTTTTTTTCAATTTTTTCCTCATATTTTATATTTTTTTTATAGGAAATTATAAGATATGATGAAAATAATGGTATCCTTAGAAAGTCCATTTAATGGCGAGAAAAACTGTATATAATATGTGTGGGTACAGTAAATGAGTAAGAGGGAAATTACAGCTAAACACAAACACTGCAGAAATGTAAAAATAGCCATTGTCATTAAGGGTAAGAAAATTGAAAAATGGTCCGGTCATTAAGGGGTTAAAGATTGTCCTCTATACCTGTGGATGTGGAGTATATTGTTGTTGGAACATTTCTGAGGGTTCACATAACCCGATTTATTATCTGCTGTGAATCAAGTTTTTGATACCGCTGAGGTAGCTTATTGTACATAACAATTTTTTTAATGGTTTGCTTCTTGCAAATAATATCAATTGTTTGATTAGCAATTATTTATTTGCTATAATATTAAATAGTGTGCTTAAATGCATTCTTTAATGGTGCTTTCACTCATTTTTCTTTATATGACCCTCAATAGTTTGTGCCAGGAAAGGGTATACTTTTAAATCACCAGTGGAGGGTATATAAAATGTATTGCCTCCCCCTGTTGGTTTATGTCTTCCTTGTGTATTTAATATTTTAGTTATACCTCTGTTGCACTGTACACTTGCTTTGGTCCTGATAATAGCAAGTGTACATTAACCGGGTCTGACGAATTCTGGTGCTAATCATTCATGTAAAATATATATATATATATATATATATATATATATATATATATATTTATTTATATACACACACATACACTCTGCTCATATAAAAGTTTAGATTAAGTGCTATGTCATTGTCTTTTATTAAGCACTTGTTGGTTATGCAATTCTACTGTATTTAACAATCCTTTAACATAGTGGGTTAGATTGAAAAATATTTTCCTTTCATTATTGCCTAGTTTACTGCAATTCGTTTTTAATAACCAAACTCCCTCCACCACCTGCCTTAATTGGAAAATCCAATCAGGACGTATTACGGAGGTATAAAAGACTTGTCACTGTCATTATGTTAGCAAAAATTGCATCGTTTAGCAGTTCCTTATAAGATAGTGTCTGCTGAAGTCAATATCGGACACACATGTGGCGGGGTTATGTTTGTGAAGCCTGACGTGCTCTTCTAGTGGATAGAATAGGAAAACTAATTTTTAGACTTAAATTACAGGAAAGGGGGGGGAGAATAAACAGATATTGCAAAGTTGTTTTTACTATGTGCTATACTTTTTACCGTGTTAGCTGTTCCTTTAAACACATCTTAGGAGTTGTAAGATATTTCCATAATATGATGTTATAAAAATATTAAGATTACAACTGGTAAGGGTTAAATGTCAGTGTTACTCATTTGACTGACTTTAATTCTTGACTTGATTATTAAGACCAGATATAAATTTGTAAATATCAACTATGCCCTTTCAGTTAATGACCTTGTTGAAATTATATAAACGCTCTTCAACAACTGCATAAAATAGGATGACAAGAAATACCCAGCATCAGCAGGCTCATGTGCATTTTAGCATCCATAGAAATTATATACTTTGAATGTAATTCTTAGTGATCACCTACATATTTATAATTAAAGGGACATGAAACCCAATTTTTTTCTTTCACGATTTAGAAAGGGCATGCAGTTTCTAATTTACTTCTATTAACTATTTTGCTTCAATCTCTTCATCCTTTGTTGAAAGCATAAGTATGCGCATTAGCTGCTGATTGGTGGCTGCTCTTGTGTGATTGGCTCACCCATGTACAGTTATATTTCTTCAACAAAGGATACTTAAAGAACAAAGCAAATTAGATAATAGAAGTAAACTGTATAGTTATTTAAAATTGTATTCTCTATCTGAATCATGAAAGAAAAATTTGGGGTTTCATGTCCCTTTAACCCCATCCCACGTACATATACGTTATGCGGTATTTTGCTTATCGTACTGCACAATGTATATATACGTCTGAGCTGCAGGAAGCTCTAGCAGTCTTAGCTGTTAAGTTACAGCCGAGAGCTGGAGTTCTTGAGCTCCAGGCATCTGCCCACATATGGAACCGGAGCACGATCGGTGCTCTGCTTCCATATGAAGCCAGATGTCAGATCATTACAGACGGTCAAACTGTGTGTGTCATCGTCTTTAACAATCGTCTGCTGGTGCCGGCAAAAGGTGTGAGAGGGAATCTGAGAGGCGGGTGGTTGGCCCAGCAGAAGAGAGAGGAGGGAGAGGAAGGACCCTACAATACAGGGGGGGGGAGAAATAAATGGGAGAGGGAGGGATGGGGCACTACGCTACATAACAAGAGGCTGGGGAGGGGGGTTCCTAACTAATGATCGTGGGGGTGGGGTGACCACTACACTACAGAAAATAAATAAAAAAAACAGAATTTATGCTTACCTGATAAATTACTTTCTCTTGGGGTGTATCCAGTCCATGGATTCATCCTTTACTTGTGGGATATTCTCATTCCCAACAGGAAGTGGCAAAGAGAGCACACAGCAAAGCTGTCCATATAGCTCCCCCTCTAGCTCCACCCCCCAGTCATTCGACCAAAGGTTAGGAAGAAAAAGGAGAAACCATAGGGTGCAGTGGTGACTGTAGTTTAAACAAAAAATTTTTACCAGATTTAAATGCCAGGGCGGGCCGTGGACTGGATACACCGCAAGAGAAAGTAATTTATCAGGTAAGCATAAATTCTGTTTTCTCTTGCACGGTGTATCCAGTCCACGGATTCATCCTTTACTTGTGGGAAACCAATACCAAAGCTTTAGGACACGGATGAAGGGAGGGAACAAGACAGGTACCTTAAACGGAAGGCACCACATTCACTTTACCCTCCCGTAGAGAGACCCTAGTGCTTAGAGCCGGCAAAGAGAATGACTGGGGGGTGGAGCTAGAGGGGGAGCTATATGGACAGCTTTGCTGCTTGCTCTCTTTGCCACTTCCTGTAGGGAATGAGAATATCCCACAAGTAAAGGATGAATCCGTGGACTGGAAACACCTTGCAAGAGAAATAATGGCTTTTTATAGGTACTGGAAGACAGCTGCCAGTGCCTAAGATGGCGGACATAGTTAGAGGGGGAGAGTTAGAGGGCAGTTTGGGAGGGATCAGGGAGGTTGGATGGTAAAGGGGGATCCTACACTGCAGAAAATAAAAAAATAAGTAATTTAAAAAAAAAAAATGCTTCAAAACTTAATTTTGGCACACTGTCTGCCAGTTTCTAAAATGGGTGTGAACAGTGTATGGTAGGGGGTAATCTCTACACTTAAGCTAAAATTAACCTTACAAGATACCCGATTAACCCCTTCACTGTGTGGTGTGAAGCTGCAGTTATGGGCCTTCAAATTACCAAATGCCAATAGCAAAGCCATGCATGTCTGCTTTTTCTGAACAAAGGGGATCCCAGAGAAGCTTTTACAATCATTTGTGCTATGGTTGAACAAGCAGTATGTAAATTTCAGTGAGAAACCCAAAGTTTGTGAAAAAAGGTTTGTTTTTTTTTGTTTTTTTTATATGATTGCATGTGGCGGTGAAATAGTGGCGTGAAATAGTGGCATGAAATATACCAAAATGGGCAAAGATCAATACCTTGGGTTGTCTTCTAGAAAGAAAAAAAAAACATAATTTATGCTTACCTGATAAATTCCTTTCTTCTGTTGTGTGATCAGTCCACGGGTCATCATTACTTCTGGGATATAACTCCTCCCCAACAGGAAATGCAAGAGGATTCACCCAGCAGAGCTGCATATAGCTCCTCCCCTCTACGTCACTCCCAGTCATTCGACCAAGAATCAACGAGAAAGGAGAAACCAAGGGTGAAGTGGTGACTGGAGTATAATTTAAAAATATCTACCTGCCTTAAAAAACAGGGCGGGCCGTGGACTGATCACACAACAGAAGAAAGGAATTTATCAGGTAAGCATAAATTATGTTTTCTTCTGTTATGTGTGATCAGTCCACGGGTCATCATTACTTCTGGGATACCAATACCAAAGCAAAAGTACACGGATGACGGGAGGGATAGGCAGGCTCATTATACAGAAGGAACCACTGCCTGAAGAACCTTTCTCCCAGAAATAGCCTCCGAAGAAGCAAAAGTGTCAAATTTGTAAAATTTGGAAAAAGTATGAAGCGAAGACCAAGTTGCAGCCTTGCAAATCTGTTCAACAGAGGCCTCATTCTTAAAGGCCCAAGTGGAAGCCACAGCTCTAGTAGAATGAGCTGTAATTCTTTCAGGAGGCTGCTGTCCAGCAGTCTCATAGGCTAAACGAATTATGCTACGAAGCCAGAAGGAGAGAGAGGTAGCCGAAGCCTTATGACCTCTCCTCTGACCAGAGTACACGACAAACAGGGAAGACGTTTGTCGAAAATCCTTAGTTGCCTGCAAGTAGAACTTGAGGGCACGAACTACATCTAGATTGTGTAGAAGACGTTCCTTCTTTGAAGAAGGATTCGGGCACAGAGAAGGAACCACGATCTCTTGATTGATGTTCCTGTTAGTGACTACCTTAGGTAAGAACCCAGGTTTAGTACGCAGAACTACCTTATCTGAATGAAAAATCAAATAAGGAGAATCACAATGTAAAGCTGATAACTCAGAGACTCTCCGAGCCGAAGAAATAGCCATTAAAAATAACACTTTCCAAGATAACAACTTTATATCAATGGAATGAAGGGGTTCAAACGGAACTCCTTGTAGAACGTTAAGAACAAGATTTAAACTCCATGGCGGAGCAACAGTTTTAAACACAGGCTTGATTCTAGCTAAAGCCTGACAAAAGGCCTGGACGTCTGGATTTTCTGATAGACGCCTGTGCAACAAGATGGACAGAGCTGAGATCTGTCCCTTTAATGAACTAGCCGATAAACCCTTTTCTAAACCTTCTTGTAGAAAGGACAATATCCTAGGAATCCTAACCTTACTCCAGGAGTAACCTTTGGATTCGCACCAGTATAGGTATTTACGCCATATCTTATGGTAAATTCTTCTGGTAACAGGCTTCCTAGCCTGTATCAGGGTATCAATAACCGACTCAGAAAAACCACGTTTTGATAAAATCAAGCGTTCAATTTCCAAGCAGTCAGCTTCAGAGAAGTTAGATTTTGGTGTTTGAATGGACCCTGTATCAGAAGGTCCTGTCTTAGCGGTAGAGACCAAGGCGGACAGGATGACATGTCCACTAGATCTGCATACCAAGTCCTGCGTGGCCACGCAGGCGCTATTAGAATCACTGATGCTCTCTCCTGTTTGATTTTGGCAATCAATCGAGGAAGCAGCGGGAAGGGTGGAAACACATAAGCCATCCCGAAGTTCCAAGGTGCTGTCAAAGCATCTATCAGAACCGCTCCCGGATCCCTGGATCTGGACCCGTAGCGAGGGAGTTTGGCGTTCTGTCGAGACGCCATGAGATCTATCTCTGGTTTGCCCCAACGTCGAAGTATTTGGGCAAAGACCTCCGGATGAAGTTCCCACTCCCCCGGATGAAAAGTCTGGCGACTCAAGAAATCCGCCTCCCAGTTCTCCACTCCCGGGATGTGGATTGCTGACAGGTGGCAAGAGTGAGACTCTGCCCAGCGAATTATCTTTGATACTTCCATCATTGCTAGGGAGCTTCTTGTCCCTCCTTGATGGTTGATGTAAGCTACAGTCGTGATGTTGTCCGACTGAAACCTGATGAACCCCCGAGTTCTTAACTGGGGCCAAGCCAGAAGGGCATTGAGAACTGCTCTCAATTCCAGAATGTTTATTGGTAGGAGACTTTCCTCCTGATTCCATTGTCCCTGAGCCTTCAGAGAATTCCAGACAGCGCCCCAACCTAGTAGGCTGGCGTCTGTTGTTACAATTGTCCAGTCCGGCCTGCTGAATGGCATCCCCCTGGACAGATGTGGCCGAGAAAGCCACCATAGAAGAGAGTTTCTGGTCTCTTGATCCAGATTCAGAGTAGGGGACAAGTCTGAGTAATCCCCATTCCACTGACTCAGCATGCACAATTGCAGCGGTCTGAGATGTAGACGTGCAAAGGGTACTATGTCCATTGCTGCTACCATTAAGCCGATCACCTCCATGCATTGAGCTACTGACGGGAGTTGAATGGAATGAAGGACACGGCATGCATTTAGAAGCTTTGTTAATCTGTCTTCTGTCAGATAAATCTTCATTTCTACAGAATCTATCAGAGTCCCCAAGAATGGGACTCTTGTGAGAGGAAAGAGAGAACTCTTCTTTTCGTTCACTTTCCATCCATGCGACCTTAGAAATGTCAGAACTAACTCTGTATGAGATTTGGCAGTTTGAAAGCTTGAAGCTTGTATCAGAATGTCGTCTAGGTACGGAGCTACCGAAATTCCTCGCGGTCTTAGTACCGCCAGAAGGGCACCCAGAACCTTTGTGAAGATTCTTGGAGCCGTAGCCAATCCGAATGGAAGAGCTACAAACTGGTAATGCCTGTCTAAGAAGGCAAACCTTAGATACCGGTAATGATCTTTGTGAATCGGTATGTGAAGGTAAGCATCCTTTAAATCCACTGTAGTCATGTACTGACCCTTTTGGATCATGGGTAAGATTGTCCGAATAGTTTCCATTTTGAACGATGGAACTCTTAGGAATTTGTTTAGGATCTTTAAATCCAAGATTGGCCTGAAAGTTCCCTCTTTTTTGGGAACCACAAACAGGTTTGAGTAAAACCCTTGTCCTTGTTCCGACCGCGGAACCGGATGGATCACTCCCATTAATAACAGATCTTGTACACAGCGTAGAAACGCTTCTTTCTTTATCTGGTTTGTTGACAACCTTGACAGATGAAATCTCCCTCTTGGGGGAGAGAATTTGAAGTCTAGAAGGTATCCCTGAGATATGATCTCTAACGCCCAGGGATCCTGAACGTCTCTTGCCCAAGCCTGGGCGAAGAGAGAGAGTCTGCCCCCCACTAGATCCGGTCCCGGATCGGGGGCCCTCGATTCATGTTGTCTTAGGGGCAGCAGCAGGTTTCCTGGCCTGCTTGCCCTTGTTCCAGGACTGGTTAGGTTTCCAGCCTTGTCTGTAACGAGCAACGGCTCCTTCCTGTTTTGGAGCAGTGGAAGTTGGTGCTGCTCCTGCTTTGAAATTCCGAAAGGGACGAAAATTAGACTGTCTAGCCCTAGCTTTGGCTTTGTCTTGAGGCAGGGCGTGGCCCTTACCTCCTGTAATGTCAGCGATAATTTCTTTCAAACCGGGCCCAAATAAAGTTTGCCCTTTGAAAGGTATATTAAGTAATTTGGACTTAGAAGTTACATCAGCTGACCAGGATTTTAGCCACAGCGCCCTACGTGCCTGAATGGCGAATCCTGAGTTCTTAGCCGTAAGTTTGGTTAAATGTACTACGGCCTCCGAAACGAAAGAATTAGCTAGTTTAAGGACTCTAAGCCTGTCCGTAATGTCGTCCAGCGTAGCTGAACTAAGGTTCTCTTCCAGAGACTCCATCCAAAATGCTGCCGCAGCCGTAATCGGCGCGATGCATGCAAGGGGTTGTAATATAAAACCTTGTTGAACAAACATTTTCTTAAGGTAACCCTCTAATTTTTTATCCATTGGATCTGAAAAAGCACAGCTATCCTCCACCGGGATAGTGGTACGCTTAGCTAAGGTAGAAACTGCTCCCTCCACCTTAGGGACCGTTTGCCATAAGTCCCGTGTGGTGGCGTCTATTGGAAACATCTTTCTAAATATTGGAGGGGGTGAGAACGGCACACCGGGTCTATCCCACTCCTTAGTAACAATTTCAGTTAGTCTCTTAGGTATAGGAAAAACGTCAGTACTCGCCGGTACCGCAAAGTATTTATCCAACCTACACAATTTCTCTGGTATTGCAACAGTGTTACAATCATTAAGAGCAGCTAAAACCTCCCCTAGTAATACACGGAGGTTCTCCAATTTAAATTTAAAATTTGAAATATCTGAATCCAATCTGTTTGGATCAGAAACGTCACCCACAGAATGAAGCTCTCCGTCCTCATGCTCTGCAAGCTGTGACGCAGTATCAGACATGGCTCTAGTATTATCAGCGCACTCTGTTCTCACCCCAGAGTGATCACGCTTGCCCCTGAACTGAAAAAACTGTTATAGCATCAATCCTTGAAAACAACACAACTTTAGCAAAGGTTTGTTCCCATTAATAAAGTAACAATAATTAAATTTGAAACGTAAAAATTACAGAGCAACGTTTTTAATCACAGTCAATATATAAGTCTCACAGCTCTGCTGAGAGAATCTACCTCCCTTCAAAGAAGTTTGAAGACCCCTGAGTTCTGTTAGATATGAACCGGATCATGCAGGAAATACAAGAGTAACTGACTGGAAATTTTTGATGCGTAGCAAAGAGCGCCAAAAACGGCCCCTCCCCCTCACACACAGCAGTGAGAGAGAAACGAAACTGTCACAATTAACAAGCAGCTGCCAAGTGGAAAAATAATGCCCAAACATTTATTCACTCAGTACCTCAGAAAATGCAAACGATTCTACATTCCAGCAAAAACGTTTAACATAATAAATACCTATTAAAAGGTTTTACAGAGTAATTCCAGTGAAGTACCATCCCCAGAATACTGAAGTGTAGAGTATACATACATGTCATTATAACGGTATGGCAGGATTTTCTCATCAATTCCATTCAGAAAATAAAAACTGCTACATACCTCAATGCAGATTCATCTGCCCGCTGTCCCCTGATCTGAAGCTTTTACCTCCCTCAGATGGCCGAGAAACAGCAATATGATCTTAACTACTCCGGTTAAAATCATAGTAAAAAACTCTGGTAGATTCTTCTTCAAACTCTGCCAGAGAGGCAATAACACGCTCCGGTGCTATTGTAAAATAACAAACTTTTGATTGAAGTTATAAAAACTAAGTATAATCACCATAGTCCTCTCACACATCCTATCTAGTCGTTGGGTGCAAGAGAATGACTGGGAGTGACGTAGAGGGGAGGAGCTATATGCAGCTCTGCTGGGTGAATCCTCTTGCATTTCCTGTTGGGGAGGAGTTATATCCCAGAAGTAATGATGACCCGTGGACTGATCACACATAACAGAAGAAACATAATTTATGTATGAATTTACCTGATAAATTAATTTCTTTCATATTGGCAAGAGTCCATGAGCGAGTGATGTATGGGATATACAATCCTACCAGGAGGGGCAAAGTTTCCCAAACCTCAAAATGCCTATAAATACACCCCTCACCACACCCACAATTCAGTTTAACGAATAGCCAAGTAGTGGGGTGATAGAAAAAGGAGTAAAAAGCATCAAAATAGTTAATGGAAATATAATTGGCAAGAGTCCATGAGCTAGTGACTCATGGGATAGTAATACCCAAGATGTGGTACTCCACAGAAGAGTCACTAGAGAGGGAGATATAAAAATAAAAGCAGCCATTTTGCGCTGAAAAAATTAAATCCACAACCAAAAAAAAAAAAAAGTTTTTTTCATAATTGAAAAGAAAAAACTAAAAACATAAGCAGAGGAATCAAACAGAAACATCTGCCTGAAGAACTTTTCTACCAAAAACTGCTTTATAAGAGGCAAATACAACAAAACGGTAGAATTTAGTAAATGTATGCAAAGAAGACCAAGTTGATGCTTTGCAAATCTGATCAACTGAAGCTTAATTCTTAAAGGGTCATAATACCCAAATGTTTAAACACTTGAAAGTGATGCAGCATATCTGTAAAAAGCTGACTAGAAAATATCTCCTGAACATCTCTATGTAAAAAAGAAAGATATTTTACCTCAAAAGTTCCTCAGTAGCCACCTCCCATTGTAAAGGATTTCTAAGCAGCATTTTAGTGTGTCTGTCCTGGGACATCTTAGGGGATGAGCCTTGTGAACTCTCATTATTTCACCAATCAGGTAAAGGAAGATTACTATGAAATCTCATGAGAGTTAAGTCAAATCTCATGAGATCACAGTAAGAGTTCATGACCTCAGCACTGCTGATGCTGATTGGCTGCTGTTCATTTCATTTTTTTTTTTATTTTTACCTGCAGCTGGGAGCAGGTGAAGTATAACTTTTTACACAGAACTTACTCTGCTGAGCTGAGGAGATTGTGAGGTAAAATATCTTCCTTTTTTACATAGAGATGCTCAGGTGATATTTTCCTGTCAGCTTTTTACAGTTATACTGTATCAGTTTCAAGTGATTTAGCATACGAGTATTATGTCCCTTTAAAAGCCCAAGAAGTGGAGACTGATCTAGTAGAATTAGCTGTGATTCTCTGAGGCGGGGCCTGACCCGACCCCAAATAAGCCTGATGAATAAAAAGCTTTAACCAGGATGCCAAGGAAATGGCAGAAGCTTTCTGACCTTTCCTAGAACCAGAAAAGACAACAAATAGACTAGAAGTCTTCCTGAAATCTTTATTAGCTTCAACATAATATTTCAAAGCTCTTACAACACCCAGAGAATGTAAGGATCTTTCCAAAGAATTCTTAGGATTAGGACACAAAGAGGGAACAACAATTTCCCTATTAAAGGGCCACTGTAAGTAAATATTTTCTATGCCTGTTACTAACTAACTACCCCAAATACGCTTTTTATCAATAGCATTTCATTAACATATCTCTACCGTATAGCAGAAATCTTGTCTGCAAATGTAATTGTTTTCCAAACCCACTCAGTGGGTATCCTTTGCTCTGTACCAATCCGTTTACAATACCTAGGTTTCAAAATGGCGCTTTAAACACAAAGTTATTGGTTTAAGTATTTAGAACATGCAGTGCTGAAAATAGTGGGCAGGATAACGTGACATCATCGGCAAATAAAAGATATAACTTTTAGAACGTTATGAAACTTCGTTTTGGAGAAAATATAGGTCAGTAGGTTTTAATTAATGTTTATTAACTTTAATATGTTAGTTGTTTAGCTTAAAAATTATAACAGAAAGTAATCCTTTAATGTTGTTGGAATTCACAACTTTAGGTAAAAATGTAAATGAAGTTTGCAAAACTGCCTTATCCTGATGGAAAATCAGAAAAGGAGACTCACAAGAAAGAGCAGATAATTCGGAAAATCTTCTAGCAGAAGAGATAGCCAAAAGGGAACAACACTTTCCAAGAAAGTAGTTTAATATCCAAAGAATACATAGGCTCAAAAGGAGGAGCCTGTAAAGCCTTCAAAACCAAATTAAGACTCCAAGGAGGAGAGATTGATTTAATAACAGGTTTGATACGGACCAAAGCCTGCACAAAACAGTGAATATCAGAAAGCTTAGCAATCTTTCTGTGAAATAAAATAGAAAGAGCAGAGATTTGTCCCTTCAAGGAACTTGCAAACAAACCTTTATCCAAACCATCCTGAAGAAACTGTAAAATTCTAGGAATTCTAAAAGAATGCCAAAAGAATATATGAGAAGAACACCATGAAATATAAGTCTTCCAAACTCGATAATAAATCTTCCTAGAAACAGATTTACAAGTCTAACATAGTATCAATCACGGAATCAGAGAAACCTCTATGACTAAGCACTAAGCGTTCAATTTCCATACCTTCAAGT